>NC_136434.1:284285574-284924324 GCF_052849685.1 Lactuca virosa
ATGATTTCCAAACTTACGAGGTAAATCTATTATCTTTAACAAAGATGACAGAAATTGGTTCCCCGTGTAGTTTGGCGGTTGCCTTGAGGTAGGTTCTAGTTAACTTCTATCGGGACTTTGAGTTTAGCGTCCCAATATTCAGGTCTTGGTATTTAGATGAATCGTCATTCTCACTTGCACATACTACAAAAAGCTTCGTTTTTCAAGTAAAGGTAGGTCGAATGATCTTATCGTATTCCAAGATTCATGGCTTGGAGAGGTGTCGACTAATTTATGGCAATTAATGCGTCAAGACTCCCGATCGTGAAAGGAATGGTTGTTTAGTATTAGTGTGGAATTTCCTTTTACTTCCTAAATGTTCCTGTATCTACCGTTAGCTATTTCTACCATGTAGGTTTCTCTAAGTTTACTAGATTTATGATTTAACAAGTGTTTTAACTTAGTGGTTAGACACTTGTATTGCTACTTAGATAGTACAGCTTGCAAGTAGTTGTTAACAAGGAACATACCAGTTGCCACGAGTGGATTCCAGATTACGTCCCTTATGATAATCCCAAATTCTCTATCTCGAACATTTCTTCCTTAATTTTTTTTAGTTCTGGGCGATATTTCTTGAAATGTCCTGGTTTGCCACATTCATGGCATCTCTTGTTCCTAACAATACTTATTACAGGGTTTGTGTTTCGGTAGTACTTGTCATTGTTCCAGTGCTTGTTATAGAGGTGATAGAAGTGTTCCTTACATTCACCCAGATGGTGATATTTTCAATGATCACACTTGAGGAGTTTTCCTTCGTACCGCTTTTGTGAAATGATTGTCGCAGCATAGACTTCCTTAGTATGTTGCTTCTTCCGTGAGGGTTGCCCTGAGTTTCCTCAATAATTATCATTGTGTTTCCTCTTTTTATCTTCAGCCCTTGTAGTGTCATCCCTTTTCACCAACATTCCTTGACAGACTGTTTCTTTTGTTAGGCCGAAGGCCAATCTCTTGGCATCGTTGAAAGTTTTGGGTTGGGATGTGGTAGCCATTATTTGAATCTGCGGAGCTAGTCCCCAGATGTATCTTTCGATTTTATTATATTCCAAATTTATAAAATTCGGATATATATTTGAGAGGTCATTAAAATGGGTGGTGTAAGTTGTTATCTCCGTTCCTTCCATGGTTAGATGCCAGAGTTCTTGATCTAGTTTTTTGTATCTCATCCATGGGGCAGTATTCTGCTATGAGTATTTTCTTTAGTTCCTCTTAGAAAAGTGCGTAGGCTGAGTCACGCCTATAGCCTTGATATGGTTGTTCCACTTGGTAAGGGTTGATTCTATAAATATGCAAGTGGTGAATTTAGCCCGACATTCCTTAGTGTAGAGGCTGATTTGGAATATTGATTACATTTCTTATGTCTATCGGCTCAAACCAACTACTCCTTAATCTCCATATAAGGATCGATGCTTGTAGTTCATAAATTATTTGTAGGTGAATGCCCTTTGACTACTCCTATTTCTACTATGTATGTTGTTCCCTTCTCCTTTCGCATAGAGGTGTTGTTTCCATTGGCTTCGTAAGTGGCAAAAGCATTGCCAATTTTTTTTTGCAATCATCGTCTTGATGATACCTGCGTCTAGTGGCCGTGTTGGTGTCATTTCTGGGGTTGGATTTTGCATGATTTCATCCTGATATAGAGAGTATAAATTTTTTCTGAAGTATGGGTGTTCTATACAAATAAGTAGTGTTGATATTATAAATTGTAGCATCCTTATCAGTCTTTCCGAAATCCCAAAGATTTCTAATGTTGGAGGTTAAAGTCACAGTGTTTAAAGCAACATATTGTTTCTATAACGATAAATATATGTTTCAAAAACATATCTGAAAATTTAATGGAATTGGGGTTGGAGAATTTTTATGTGTTAGTTTGGAGACCCTGATGTTAAGAGTACTAATGTCCTTCTGAGTATCCCCTACTTGGTGGTGCAAGATGTGGGGAGTCTGGTTGTCTAAGTGGTGGTCTTAACTTGATGCTTAGTATCCAACCAACTAGTATTCTAGTAGTCTTCTTGATGGTCATTACATTCTTACTTATTGATGTGAGCTAGTGATTGAGATGAGCTATGCACACTACTAGGAGAGGCATAGTGCTCTTCAATGGCTTATTTGTGAGAGAGCTGAATTAGTGAGTTTGGGGTGACTCACGCACCTTGTATGTAGAGGATATCCTTTTCTTGGCTCTCCGCCATTTTAGGATACTGTGCATAAAATTCCCAAATGTTGGGTTGTTAATTGGGTTATCCTTAGTTCTGGTTCGGATGCCAACATGGTTGCACTATATGGGAGTGGTCTCTTCTTAGGGTGGGATCGTGTAGTTTTCTCCCTAGGGTTTTCATGTGAAGTACATCTACAAGAGTGGATTGGAATGAATGATGGAAAATTTAGGTTACTGTAGTGGTGGGTATGGGCTCCTCTACCTCAAATGGTTTGATCATGGATAGTCGGAATCTCTTCCATAGAAGGCTCTTCTTCGTCAGTCATTGATATGTAAGGGGGTGATAAAATAATCAATGGGGTTGGGGTATGAGGTGGTAAGAATGGAATCTCTTGTTCCTTAAAAGAACGTGGAACATCCTGACACTCGTCGGAGTCATAAATGATGATTATAAGGGATAGTGGTGAAGACATTTATGTGATATCAATAATATTCGTTTTGAATTAGTCGAGTTTGTAGTGTAGAAGTTGTATGAAACTGTAATTTGTAATGATCCATAAACATTCACATTTCCTAAGGTACTCATGAATGTGTAATAGGAATATACATAAAGTATCATAACCGGGTAATAAGTGTTTAGCAGTAAACATCGGACATGATTGATCTTTACGAGCGTTTAGAATTTTACGAGGATGGGTGATACTTATTTTTATCAACATAATATGTTAATTGTATCCGGGTTCATAAGGGTTTTCCTTCGTGTCTTGATTTGTGATTCACCCATATACAACAAAGTGAGCCACGATATCTGACCTAAAACCTTGCATTGTATTCTTCTCGATGGTTCGAGTTTATATATCACTCTACATTTTTAGGTGAAGGAATATACCTAACCTAAGAGAATAAGCCCTAGGCTATAGTCGTGGTTCCCAAAGAAAGTAGTAGTTCGCTATAGCCAATAGCTCTGATACCAATCTGTCACACCCCCGGGTAGTGGCAGAAACGTTTGGTTGTGCGATGTTGTCATGGATCACAGTTATTGAGCATACATTGAATAGTATAAAACTATAATGTGAATAGTGAATGTATCATTATTAAAAAGACATTAGAATGATATTCAGAGTTACAATAATCTGATGCCTTAAATAGTAAGGTACTTAATAAAACTACATTACTAGTCTATAGGGATTGAGACTTCACGACTTGTCTTCTGGTAGTGGAAGCTTCCATCTTTTCATTTCCTAGGAATACATGCAATTTTGAAAATGTCAACATGATGTTGGTGAGTTCACAAGTTTATAGATTTTGTATCGAAAGTATCTTTTTGTACCAAAAGTGTGTTTACTGAGTATGTACTTTTATATTAAAGTATGTTTACTAAGAGTGTAGCTTTATCCAATAGTATGTTTATTGAGAGTCTACTTTTATCCAAGAGCACGCTTACTGAGAGTGTACTTTTATCCAAGAATATGTTTCCTGAGAGTGTACCTTTATACCAAAAGTATATTTACTAAGAGTGTACTTTTATCCTAGAGTATGTTTAATGAGAGTGTACTTTTATCCAAGAATACGTTTACCGAGAGTGTACTTTTATACCAAAAGTATATTTACTGAGAGAGTACTTTTATCCAAGAATATGTTTATAGAGAGTGTACTTTTATACTAAAATTATATTTACTGAGATTGCACCTTTATACTAAGAGTATGTTATTGAGAGTGTACTCTTATACCAAAGAATGTTTACGGAAAGGGTACTTTCATTCCAAGAGGATGTTTACTAAGAGTGTACTTTTATACTAAGAGTATGTCTACTACACGTGTAATTTTATGCCAAAAAGCAACGTTTGATGAATATATGTTTTCTCGAATGAAAGTGCGTTCATTAAAAATGTACTTTTATACCAACAGTAATGTTTTACTGTATATAAGTATTATTTAATTTATATGTATTTATCCATTACGGTGAGTCTGTATAACCAAGCTCACGACCAAGCCCTCTCACGAAGCTTCATCGTCCGTTTTCATAGTTTAGAGAGTTATCACCAACGTGACTCTTCTGTCAAGGTAGTAGCTAGCAATCACATATGGGGGTGTCAACCCGTATAGATCTATGCATATCTCTCCTGCTCACTTAAGATTTAATGGTTATTGGTCATGGGTCTTTGCTAAGCTTTACTACTTAGGTGATGAACATGCCTCATGATACCATAATGTTAGAATAAAATGTTCTTAAAGGTTATAACCTTAACTTTATGAGTTTATATTATAAGGCCACTGTTGCGTTGTATAATTATATTAGTTTATCATTATAGTGTTTTAATTATCTTCACAAGAATTAAACGGGTGGAGTAACGACATGGTATAATTATCTCATATTATATGGGAGAGTAACGACAGGGTATAAATAGTTTATATTTTTACCGGCAGAGTAATGACAGAGTATAATAAATATTTTATATTGTATGGGAAGAGTAGTGATAACGTATAATAATTAAAAATATTATACAAACAGAATAACGACATAATATATAACCATTATCATTTTTAAACAAGCAGGAAAGTGATATGAATAAGATTTGTGCAGACAATACACTAACAGGTATCATAATGACAATATAGCATAGCTAATTAATTAACCATGTATTCTCCCCCTAAATTTGAGAAAGAGTTTGAAAAAGGGCTCGTGAAGCTCACCATTGTAATGTGCTTTAATCAATACTGGTTCTTGCCGAATTTTGGTCAGAGACTCGGGACTAATCGGGCTCAAGGGGAATGAGGAAGCTCCAAAAATATAAATAAAATTAAATTCAAATCAAAATCAAAATGAAAATAAAATAAGAACAATAATCAAAGTTTGGGGGTGGGAAAACGAAATCAGCATACAAATGGACTGATTCTTCCTCGCTATTTATAGGAGTGAAAAAGGAAAGTGTGTCATGCTTTTGATGGGGGCGCATCGTCCTAGGCGCATTCGATCCATCCGGGTGTTGCTACGTGACATGTTCTCATTGGTCCATGTTGTTTGGTCAACATTCAATATTTGCTTATCCAAATATTCAAAATTATAAGGTAAAACTTTCATTTTTAATTCAACCAAAACATTAATTATCTTTAAGTCAACATTCAATATCTACTTATCCAGATATTCAAAAGTAATTTTATAAGAAAACAGTTATCAGAATACAATTCCAAAATCATCATGATGCGGAAACATGAGTGGATGCGCTAGGATCAAGCTGGGCTCTTCCCTTTCGAACCGGAAGTACCTGAAACCATAACCACAAAAAATGTAAGCACAAATCTTAGTGAGTTCCCCAAAAAACCACATACTATACATACCATTGGGCCTAGCCCGCATATTGGGCCCAACCCACCATAATGGGCCTAGCCCTACCAAACCATTGGGCCTAGCCCAATCATACAAATGCAAAAAGTCACAAAGACAGTTAGCACCTACATAACATACAATAAGCCTAGCCCCTCCTGATCTATGGGCCTAGCCTAACATACAAATGGGCCTAGCCCGACATACATTGGGCCAAGCCTAGCATACAAATAGGCCTAGCCCAACATACCATGCAAAAGTCCCAAAGACAAATAGCATAACAAAACCTAGTAGGCTGGAATTGGTGCCTTCGACCTACGAGTACAGTGAGGATACTCACCTCAATCCGCTGATAATCAAATAACCGCTTGACCGCTGAACGAGATACCCTTGTACCAACTAACAATAAATACAATCTTAACCAAGAATTAACCCGATAACCAACAATCCGAGACCCACTACATAAACCAACTACCTAAAGGGTAAAAGACCATTTTACCCTTTTCTGACATGTTACATAACCAAGGCCCATCCCAAAATGCACAAAAAGCCCAAAACCCAAAAAGGGAATCCAAAGCCCAATATGGCCCAACTTCCTAATTGGGCCCAAAAAACTAACATGGGAACAATACCAAGAAAGCCCACAATCTAACCATGGACAAAAGCCAAAAGCCCAATCCAAACTTCAAAAAGCCCAAAATGACAAGTTGGGGAGTACGCCCCGCGTACTCACTCTCGAAGCACAGATTACAAGCAACTGATGCACAAACCATGCACTGCGTTGAGCGTACTCCTACGTATGCCCAACATACTCAGCAGAGAGCCAAAATCCATATTAAGCTCTTAATGGTTAAGACAATGCCTTCCAAACTCAGATATGACCCTAATGAGATGTCTTAACATGTAAAGTTGGCAACTTTACTCCTTTGCATGGCTTAATGGGACCGAATCCTTAATAACATCCATAATAAACATTCAAGCTCATGCATGGTCCAAAATAACTCACCAATATGACATTTTTATGAACAAGAGACCTCCCAACGGCCAAGATCCAACATTCTAAACTCTTGGAGTAGCTCATACTCAAAAGGATGAATCTAAGGACCAAAATGAACCCAAAATACTCCTTAAACTAGATCTTACACCTAGAGTTATCAAGGTATAAACTTTACACCTCAAAAGGTAGATCAAGATGCAAAAAGTCTGGATCCAAAAGCTTCAAACAATCCCACACTTCCCCAAGACGTTCCTTCTTCTTCTTCTAAGAACACCAAAAACATGAAATACCACTAAAAGCTCAAAAACCACTCAAATGGGGGCTAGGGTTTTGAAAATAAGGTTTAGAGGGATGGAGGCTAAAGATAATAGGGTTTGGTGGTGAGTAAAGGAGCTTAAATAGGGTCCAAGACCCTAAATTAGGGTTTGGGTCTGACTGAAGTATGTCCAGCGTACTTCTGGAATGCCCAACGTACTCCCTTAAGGCTCCGCGATCATTTTCCTTATTACGCCCAGCGTACACCAATGTATACCCCACGTACTCGGTTAACCCTAAATTCACAAAACTACAAAAGGCCATAACTTCTTTGTTATAAGTCAGATTCCGACGATCCTTATATCCACAAAAAGGTAACAATAGGCTCTACGCTTCTATCAACTCATACTTTCCTTGAAACTTCCCGAACTTAAATGCAATTTCCATAAAAGCTTGAACTGACACTTCACTGATATACCTATTGGCTCCAAAATACAAGCCGAACTCCTGGATCATCCAAATTATATCACCCACACCCAAATGGGTCGAATTCTCTTTTCCTCAAAGGCCCTAAGCCTGATGATACCCGATATTAGGGTCACCACCCTGGATTAGGAAATGATTTGGAACAAGGTATTACAAATCTCCCCCACTTAAATTAGATTTCATCCTTGAAATCACTCCTTACCACCCTCCTGGAAACCAACGCTTCGATCAAAACCTTCTAATGTTGAGCAAAACATTCATCCCATAATTGTCGATCAAACACAATACTACTATAATTCTGAAATCCCATCACTAGGCTAACTTCCACATAGGTGGAACCAATCTGACACATAATCAGAAGAGTCTCAACCAAAAGCCAACTCGGTACATAACTCATAATCGGAGATCCAAGGATTTACACTTGCATTTCACCTGATATCTTCTGATCCACTTCATGCATTCACTAAACTAGGATGTAAGAATCCCCAACCACCGCTGAGACTACCAGTCTCATACCAAGTCCAACCACCAAGTTCCTGAGAGTCCAACCGAGAAGGCTACCCTAGCTTATGCACCACACTATGCCACACCCTGGCCACATAATCATCCTACTAAAACCATAATCCAATTCCTTGACCCAACTGGTCTCTAACAGGTCTCACCTGCATTGCCATAATCACACGGGCCTCGCCCATGGGTCCCACCCAGTCTATACCAATGAACGGGCCACACCCACATATCTCACCCCGTCGAGAGCTATACAGGACCAACCTTGCATCGGACCCTAATAGTCTTCTTCTCTTAACAGAGAGAGAGAGAGAGAGAAAAAAAATGCTCTCCGAACCCATTGTTCGCCTTGCCCAAGGCACGAGTTGATCCTACTTCATACTCATGACCACCCTAACAATGGTATACCTCAATCTGGTGAATGTTGCTATCCCATCGCAGACTTACACCACCTCCATTCTATCAGCCAATCCAGTGAATGATATGGCCACCCCGCAACCTTATGACACGTATATCCCACCATGGTCATCGCCCATAGTCTTACCATACCTCTACCATATCAACCAAAATCATCCTGAGCCGAACCCGCATCCGACTGAATCCAAATCAGGTGTTCGGGTCATGCTTCAAACCCCAAAGCTTTCATCAAACAAGAACAGGAAGCGAGACTCTAGCACAACCCTCAACCTGGATCCATCCACATGCCTGACATCCATCACAAAGAAGATGCCAAACAAATGTTGGAGGTTTAATAAACTCCAAACTTACACAATCTTCAATCCACACGGCCACTTGAGTCGTCTTCCCTCCCGACTGGGATGTGAAACGCACCCTAGTTTCATACCTGATTCAGCTTCGGAAATCTGAACGATTCTCCCCCACTTGGATTCGTCGAAGCTCTTCCAACCCATAGAATTTGATGGATTCCCAACCCATCTTACCTCTTTAAGTCCTTTATGCTGGTAATAAAGACCCTAACCCTTGCTCTAAATTGCCGAATCTTCACTCTAACTTCCCATCCTCAGAAGGATCCCTGAATTCTAACCATCTTCAACCCTTGCGATAATAAAATTCCCTTGTCACTTCCAGTGACCAAACAAACTCATGCGACTTCTGATATTGCTATGATTATACATGTTTTTAAGCAATATTTATTCACATTTTTATTAATATTTTGGTTATTAGCATAGAATAATGGTACTTATAAGCTTTAATTGTTCTTTGCAGCCAAATAGAAGCATTTTTGGAGAAAGGGACTAAAACCGACAAAACATGGAACTTTGAAGACTTGGAGAGCAAAATAAAAAGAAATCCACGAAATCAGCTTCAATCACGACGTCAACCACAAGCTCACGACGTGACATGAATATTCTGGAGGATAAGTATGCGCGAAGTAAAAAATTCTTGCCCGATAAGGACTTCTGCTAATTCACGACGTGAAGTGCTAATTCACGACGTGAAACGTAAATTTGGAGATAATTATATAAACTCTTGATCATTATGATTGGGGAGACTTTTGGCTGCCTTGGAGGGTTCCTTGAGACGATTTTCAGAAGAAGAAAAGTTCTGGAGTTGGCTATTAGCATCCAAGGAGAGGAGAAGTTCATATTAGCTTAAGAATTTGGTACACTTTTATTATGTCTTTGGATATGAGTTATTTGTGTTTGTTAGCTAGTATGTCCAGCTATCTAGTTGCTTCTGTTAGCTAGATGAAGCTGGAACTCATGGTTTTAATACATTATATTTGACTTTACTTGTTGGTATTATGCTTGTGTTTGGTTGATTTTACCTAACATGTTTGATTCAATTTTTGATTGCTTTAATTTCTTGTTCTGTGTAGTTAGTGAATACAAATCTGCATGAATTTGAATACCTAATAATTCAGTGAACACTAGTTTATTAGAGCTAAGATCAAACCAATCTTAGATAAGTAATTGGATAATTGAATTAGGCTGTGCTAGAGAACTCAAATTATGACCATAATTGTGTTTATCAAATCAATCTTACATGGCTCCAATCATATTCAATAATTGATTCTCTATTAACTATTGTGTGACCATACATAGACTTACATGAATTAATTAATGTTAGTAGATTTAGAACTAAATTGCTAATACTATATTAATTGGTACCAACAGTAATTGTCATAGCTAAATTATAAACCATTGAGGGAAAGTGGATTCGAACTAACAGAAGTGTTTTAGTAATTGATTGAATTTGGTATTAAGAATTAAGTTCATCTAAAATTGCAAAATTAGATAAAACCCATTCCCTTGTTAATAATTAGGTTAATTTAATAGTAAGTAGATCAATTAGTCAATACCGTTCCCCGTGATCGACACCCGACTTACCCCAAGCTATACTATAGTCTGACTAGGTACACTGCCTAGGTGCAATTAGTTAGTTAAGATAGTTAGGTTATAAATTTAAAATTAGGTGTAGCTATTTTCACGCATCAACTTCCACCACCATCTTCTTGCTACCGCTCCTTCCCTAGCAACGGTAGTGGTTGAACCCAAAGTTTCTTCCATTGACGACTGCCGATCCCACCAGATCAAATGCAAACACAGCTGAACTTTGACTTCATTGGAGAACTAACCAACTAATCTGACCATAGACCTTCCAAACGATACCTCCTGAATTGAACCCATCAAAGAACCAGAACAACAACCGAACGAACTGAAACCCGCTTAGCAAGATACAACCCACTAATGACTCTTGGCATGCAAAATGTTATATAATAATTCTTTATGATATAACCCACACAATAACATAGAACTAAACCAAAGATAATGGTTACCTAAACCAATACAAGATTCCAAAGCAATATGGATACTAATAATTACGAAAAAAGCAAAAGATAACATACCCACAATAGAACCTGATGAAACCCTGGCCTCCCCTGACTGACACTGCAATGCTTGGCTCCTCGGTGCTGGGGCTCCTGCCCTACCCTCACGACTGTCTGTGATACTCAAAGCAACCGGAGCAGGTGCAATCACTGCTCCGCCCCTCAACATCGGACAATCGGCCTTCATGTGGGCCACCTGATTGCAGTGAACACATCGGATGAAACCCACGGGGGCAATCCCGACTAAAATGACCCATCTGACCACAACTAAAACATCCTCGTCTTGTATCCTGAAATCCTCCCTCATGATTCCTCCTACACTTGGCACAATGGTCCCGACCCTGATGGCCTCCCAAATATGAATCCTGAGTCTTGGGCCCCTTCACCTGACCTACTGAAATTTCAATCTGCTCTGGCTTCCTCTTCCCGAGGTGCTCCAAATGAATCTCACGCTCTCGGGCTCTAGCAATCATACATTCAGGGTCTCGAATCCTGATACACTCAAAAACTCCATGATGTTATCTTTCATCATGTCATTATACTTTACCTTCTTCATCTCCTCGCCCGCTGCATATTGCGGAACCAACAAAGCCTACTCCCGGAACTTGGCAGTGATCTCTGCCACAGTCTTAGTTGTCTGGCGAAGGTCCTGAAATTCCCTCGCCATCTGATGCACCTCAATAGCTAGTGCAAAATTGGCCCTAAAACGGGTCACAAACTCATCCCAAGTCATCGTCTCTAGGGCATCGCCTCCTAAAGTGAAGTCTACCTCCTCCCACCAATCTCGAGCTCTGTCCTTCAGAAGACATGAGGCAAATCTGATCTTTGACCCCTCGGGGTAGAAACTCATCATGAACGTGTTAGCCATATCTGCTAACCATATCCTACTAGAAATGGGGTCCTTCTCCCTAAAGAACGAGGGAGCTCCACAAGCACGAAACTTACGGAAATAAGAGTGTGAGTTCCAAAATTAGCCATAACCTCAGCACGGAATATGCCCAGACGCTCATCCAAAATACCCTCCTTAAACGTACCAAAGATCACATGAGTCTTCTCCAAAATGCCGCGGGTAATCTACGACGAGATGAACTCCCGCATCCGCTCTTCAATCGGCTAAGTACCTGCACCTGAGCCTGAACCAGAACCTGAACCTCCTTCCTAAGTACTCATCACCATACTAAAAAACAATATGCAAATGTTCAGAACATATCCATGAATCCTCATCCCACAGGCTTCCTAAATTCTACGAAACTCTCCCTGATTCGAGTATGGATCATGTGCTTTCAGTAGTACGGGCCCAATACTACCTTCCACACCTATCCATATTTTCCTCAGGAATTATCCCGAATCCTCTAAGTCACCTTCTCAAACTGATATTCCAAATACTCGATAAACAATGCAACTAAACCCACGGAAGCACTTCCCAGGTTTTCCAAGGTTTCCGACCTCACCCTGCCATCAGCTGCTGAAGAACTCCCATAATGTCAGTTAACCACCTCATGAATACAATCACATGCAACAAAGCTCAGATAATCCTTTGAGTAAAAGACTCACCCCTACAACGGTTAGACTCAAACGAGAGTTGCACAATAGGGTCAATTCCAACACTCTGAGGTTATTCAACCTTTGTCACATGTGACTTAACATTTTCACTTAATAGCTAGACAAAATTGAAAAAATGGTCCATGCGGTTGTCAAAATTATGTGGTTTTGGTCCAAAAAAAATTAATGGTGCATTAGTGGTCCAATTTTGGACACCTTGTGTGGTTTTGGTCCCTATGATTGACATTTTTGTGTGGTTTTGGTCCACACCGAACTTGAAAAGACGAATATGCCCTTATATAGCTCTTTTTTAATTTCTTTTATTTAATTTCTTATTATTTTTATTAAAAAAGAAAAAGAAAATACCCCCAACCCCCACCTAAGTCACATATTTACCCCCATTCACTTATTATATCTCTTTATTTATCTCTCTCAATAACACTATCACCGGTCCACCCCATTACCACCGCCTGACCACCACCTGTCGGACCACCAGCATCATCAAGCGACCACCACTTGTAGAAAATCCATTGGCTTCGTCACCTATGGAAACCTCCTTTTAGCTACTACCACCACATTCGTCCGCCTCCTTCCCCGGTGAGCCGCCAACCCTTATGGATCCGCTAGAGTCACCGCCTTTCTCATTTTATGACACAATATCATCGTCGTCGAGCACTCTAACACCATCGATCGTCATCGCCGATCGTCTTCATCAAACCACCTTCAACAACCACCATCATTAACACCATCGATATGTATCATCGATCGTCTTCAGAATCCATCGTAAGCATCCAGGCGCCATTGATATGCGCTCTAACTCCGTCAATCTGCACCATCAAATATGTGCTCCATAGATCTGCACTTTGTCGGTTTGCATCATCGAACATCGGCTCCATCACCATAGATCTGCACTCCTTCCTTTATCTTTCCACGATTAGGGTTTCCAACCGACACCACCACAGGTCTAGCTACAATTGGAGAAGACAAGCTAAGCTATAGATCTGGACCACGATGCTAGGGTTTTCTCCACCATTATTCTCCCTCTTCTACTAGTACGACCGTTGGTGTTGGTTTTTAGCTAAAAATGGGTGGATATAGCGGTGATGGTGATTTTTAACAAAGAAGACAAAGACAAAGGGATGCACTATCGACACCGGTGGTGGTTTTGAAGAGTGTTTTTCCGATGGCAAAGGTGGTGATGCTTTACACTGGTGGCAGAGGTGGTGGTTTACCGGTTGGTTTAGAAGAAATGGGTTGTTCCCGGTGATAATGGGTTGGGTAGGGATAGATAGGACAATGATGAATGTGGTGGGTGGGGTTGACTTTTAATTTTTAATCTTTTAAATAATTTAAGTATTATAACAACTACAAAAAATAGGAAAAAAGAAATCATAAGGGCATAAAAGTCATTTTAAGTGTACAGGGACCAAATTCACTAAAAAAATCCGAAATTGGACCACTTATGCACCACCAAACTTTTTTGGACCAAAATTACATAATTTTGACAACCACATGGACCATTTTTACAACTTTTTCTAATAGCTAACTCACATCACTTAAGAGTTCCACAAAGCATAAAGCACATAACATTCGTGCAGTGGCACTCCAATCCTTAGAATAACCAAAGAACATTCAAACTCACATACTAAAACTCATGCTAGGAACTTCCACTCTCACTACCGGTTGCCATATGCATGCAAATTATACCCAATACTGGATTAAATTGACTGTCGAATAAAAGACTCCACCCTAGTACCGCAACCAAACGAGGAACATGAAACAAGTCCAAATCAATCATTCTAGGGCTATATGATCCTAACCATATACAATTTTTAAAGCATAAACTTAGCAATTGCTGATACAAATACATATTCCTATTCTAGCATAGCATCCAATGCTTCCTAGACTACAAGGCATCACAAATCAGGCCAATCTATCATGCAATTCCTGAAAGTATCCCTAACCTCATCCTATCATGCAATTCTCCTAACATATAATCATAACAAACATGTATAGGTATTCTGGGAATCACTTACTTGAGCTTGGCCGATTGCACGCATCACACCCCCTTTATCTTTACAAAAATCCTTTTTGAAATTCCTTTCCTTTTATAATTTTTTTTAGAACTCGTTTTCTTTTTAAGAAATTACCGATTCCTCGGTTTCAGTTTAGTCCCACTCGAGAGTATGCTCGAATCCCTCAAACCAAGGCTCTGATACCAACCTGTAACAACCCTATATTATAAGGTAAAAATTTCAGTTTTACGTCAACAAAAACATTAATTATCTTTAAGTCAACATTCAACATTTGCTTGTCCAAATATTCAAAAGTACTTTATAAGAAAACAGTTATCAGAGTACAATCCCAAAATCATCATGATGCGGAAACATGGGTGGATACGCTACGATCAAGCCGGGTCCTTCCCTTTTGAATCAGAAGTACCTGAAACCGTAAGCACAAAGTTTAGTGAGCTCTTGAAAATACCACATACCATAGGTCCTGGCCCTCACATTGGGCCTAGCCCGCATATTAGGCCCATCCCACCATAATGGGCCTAGCCCTGCCAAACCATTGGGCCTAGACCAATCATATAAATGCAAAAATCACAAAGAAAAGTTAGCACCTACATAACATACAATGGGCTTAGCCCCTCCTGATCCATGGGCCTAGCCCAACATACAAATGGGCTGAGCCCGACATACATTGGGCCTAGCCTAACATACCATGCAAGAGTAACAAAGACAACTAGCATAATAAAACCTAGTGGGCCGGTATTGGTGCCTTCGACCCATGAGTACAATGAGGAGACTCACCTCAATCCGCTGATAGTCAAATAACTGCTTAGAGCGTTGAACCGGATACCCTCTCGCCAACTAACAATAAATACAATCTTAATCAATAATTAACCCAATAACCCAAAATCTAAGGCCCACCCCATAAACCAACTCCCTAAAGGGTAAAAGACCATTTTACCCTTTTCTTACTTGTTCCACAACCAAGGCCCAGCCCAAAATGCACAAAAATCCCAAAACCCAAAATGGCAATCCAAAGCCCAATATGGCCTAACTTCCTAATTGGCCCCAAAAAACTGTCATGAGACCAATACCAAGAAAGCCCACAATCTAACCATGGCCCAAAGCCAGAAGCCCAATGGCCCAACAAGTCCCAAACTTCAAAAAGCCCAAAATGACAAGTTGGGGAGTACGCCCCGTGTACCAGAATGGTACGCCCTGCATACTCACCCTCGAAGCATAGATTACAAGCGGCTGATGCATAAACCATGCATTACGTTGAGCGTACTCCTACGTATGCCCAGCATACTCAGCAGAGAGCCAAAATCCATATTAAGCTCTTAATGGTTAACACAATGACTTCCAAACTCAGATATGATCCTAATGAGATGTATTAACACGTAAAGTTGACAACTTTACTCCTTTGCATGGCTTAATGGGACCAAATCCTTAATAACATCCATAATAAACATTCAAACTCATGCATGGTCCAAAATACCTCTTGGCTCCAAAACACAAACCAAACTCCTAGATCATCCAAATTATATTATTCATACCCAAATGGGTGTAAACTAACATGAACTCCTGGATCATCCAAACAGGGCGTTACAACATGTTTGGTGTTTCAACTTCACATGATACGACACCATTCAAGATCTATACTAACCCAAAACTAACATGAACTCGACACACAAATAAATAGATTGATATGACACGCGCGATATGATAATTGAACGAGTCAGATTAGGGTAAGCTCTCTTAACCAGCTTACTGTTTTGAAACGACACGTTTGCTAGGTCTATTTTTAACTACTTAAGAATTGGTAAAAAAAGTAATAAAGTATGAATAGCAAGTTACCTCAAAATATTGTGTATACATATTTTTTGGACATCTTTTATTAAAATTCAATACAATTATTTTGAGATACCGAGTATATTATCTCTAAATATTATTAAAAGAGAAACCTTATGACATCATCTAAAACAATATGGGCCGTTGATTGTGTTTTCTTTATAGGTTTTACACCCTTAGATCAATTTGCTTACGTCACCTTGATCAAACAAGAAGTCAACCCGTTTGTTTTGAAGCCTTACGCGATCATTTTAAAGTTTCCAAAATCAGATTCCGTTACCAATATTAATTTTCATTCGTTATATTAGGAAATTAAATGTAGGAATTGAATGAAAATGATACTTGAATTCTTTCCAAACTTACAACTAGAAAATTGGTTCCTTATTAATGTAAACTTTAAATTTAGGCTCTATCATTCAAAATTGCTTTCCAAATATATGATATGTTGAAATCTCGGAAACTATTAATTTCAAATTTCAAAAGTTTCGGATATTATTATGAACCAATACACTTTCAAGCATGATATCTTCTATTTTAAGTTTAAATGAGATTTCAATTGATTACCTGCTAATTTTCATCATATTGACTTGTATATATATTTCAAACCTTTTTAATAATATATTTGCACAAACATTCTGTCATAATTCTTCCACAGAAAACAAAAACAAAAAACCTTCAACCTTCTCATCAGTTTGATTAGTCGAATAAGTGTATGTACTTCTTCCTTAAATCCTTTTAATCTATAAGTTTGATACTGCTTTTGAATTTATATGTTTTTAGTCATTTGTATGGTTCTTTGTTGAATACTTATAATTTGGATGTATAATGTTGTTTTCAAAATTTTTTTGATGTTGTGTTTGGTTCTTGGTTCCATCTTTTTAATCGATAACTATGATCCTATTTTTGAAAACAGTAAACTCAATGTTAAACTTGGATGTTATATATAATGAAATTATGATGTTACATGTGTGTGTATACCTTTGTAAAAAATCAATAGACAAGACAAGAGAGGAAATTACATAATATAACAGACACGTTGTACAAAAGACATGAAAGCCCTCATTAGAAAGTTTTCTTATGTCTCCGGTAGTAATAGAATAAGAATAAAAAATATACCTTCTCAACAATTGATGTGAGCTTTAAAGTTAAATATAAGCATGTTGTCAAAGATGAAAAAAGGCTCCCATATTCTTTGTTCAAAAAGAATCGGTACAATACATGGGCAGCTAAGAATGCACATTATAATAGAAGTGTGTACTCAACTAGAGTCAACATTTGACCCTGAAATACCAAAAACGCCCTTCATAAACTTCTGAAAAAAATCAGGTATACTCAAGAACCAAAAAATGTAATCTACTCTAAACTTAAGTAAATATATATATATATATATATATATATATATATATATATATATATATATATATATATATATATATATATATATATATTGTTGTTGTGTTTAGGGCTGGCAAATATGTACCACAGAGAACCAACCAACATGTTACCAACCGAACCAATTAAATCGGTAGCCAAGTTGTTTGGTAGCCAATATGTTTGGCTGGTAATACCATGCCAATTAAG
This sequence comes from Lactuca virosa, assembly GCF_052849685.1. NCBI lineage: Eukaryota > Viridiplantae > Streptophyta > Magnoliopsida > Asterales > Asteraceae > Lactuca > Lactuca virosa. The sequence goes on from NC_136434.1 coordinate 284,303,176, forward strand.
TAGTCTTGGTACGGTAACGGTATGAAATTTTGAATACCACGTTTGTACCGTACCAACCAATATATATATATATATATATATATATATATATATATATATATATATATATATATATATATATATAAATTCATAAATACAAAGAAATATGAGTTCTCATATCTTCATGTTTTAATTAGAATAACAACTAACAAGTCTTAGAATTACTAAACTAACACATTGACCGACAAATTTCTTGATACTTATTGTTTGATGTGCACGAGATGAGTGATACATACACTAAAACTTAAAAAGGAATACTAACTTCTCATTCCTTGCACTTGTACTATTACCATTTGTTTCCTATAGCAACTTGCTAGCGGTGGACCTCTTTTAATCCTTTTAGTGGTTTCCAAATAAAAAGAATACTACCAGAAGCGAGTGAAGCAACAACCAAATGTCCACAAATTCAACTTATATTCATGTATAGTACATATTAGTTAAAAATTTTGGTATATACCAAATACCAATATATACCAACCAAATTTGTTGGTAGCCAAATTAATTGGTACCAAGTACACTTGGTACGGTACTGGTAGCTAAAATCTTATACCAACTATAGTTGGTACGGTACACGGTTTGGAGAAAATAATCTCGGTACCGTACCAATTCCACCCCTAGTTGTGTTATACTTTTTTTTAGTTTTGGACCAAGAGTAAAATGGTCATTAAAAAAACTAACAGTTAGACTGTTAACTTAGGCAATCATAAAAGTTTTATGAAGTAGTGAAACAAGGTCCACAAACTGCAACCTCATTCTTTCAGGGACCAAAACCGAAAAAAATCAACAAAACACAGGGACCAAATATGTATTTTACTAAAAATAAATGAAAAAACTTTTGTTTATACTGATTCCCAACACCTCCCCCCCTAGTTTTGAGGTCATGGTGGTGGATTGAGCTTCATCACTTATGCCTTTTGCTCTTTGCTTTGTAGTAAGGAATGTTCTTTACTACCACTGGAACATTTCTTGCACCTTCAGGATCCATTGATATAATCCATGTTGTATTTCAAATTCAATAACAAAACTGTAATTAATTAATTTCTCATTGAAGTTACTAAATTATATATTTATCTCACTTCTTGCTCATCCAAGTTTTCTCATTGCTACATCATCACGAAGTTGATCATATCACATTTTTTTTTAAATAAGAAACACTAATATCAACAAAAGAAGCTATTTAATTTCGTAATAAAGTTGATTTAAAAAACAAGTAAATAAATAAATAAGAAGATGAATAACCTTGTATTACCACCATATTTTATGTTTGACCTCATCATCATATTTAAATCCTCCCATAATTTGAGGCGTTGTGATTAACCAAAATGCAACAATGCTTGGATCTTTCATGCTATCAATAATATGATGAAACACAAAAACATATGTTTTGAAGTTTTGAAGTGAGATAATTATTACAAGAGGAAAAGAGGTAGAATCGTAATTGGCATTTACCTCATAAGGGTTTTTTTTGTTTTTTTCATTATGTTGTAAGCTTTGCATGGAGGCTCGATAATCTGCAAAGTAAATAAAACTAAGGGGGTGTTTCTTTTTTCCTTCATTAAACTCTGTAGTGAATGACTATATGGATAAAGTGTTCTATACATAAAGATTGTAGATAAAGATGTAAAATAAAAAACAATGGATTATGAGAAATCACAAAAATAAGAACCAAACCTAGGAAACAACATCGAACAAAAACCCTACTTTCTTTACTTTAAAAAAATCAACGTACCTGCACATACTCAAAACCGTAGAACGAATTTCAGAAAAAAAAAATGTTATTTCATAAAAAAAGGAGTCTGAAAAAAAAAAGATGGTGGTAAACCGAAGAAGGCATATCAAAATCAACAAAAAAAAACGAAGATATAAACATAAATGATGATTTCTGTCATATTATCCCTAAAATAAAAAAGAAGTCATCAATGAATTTTAACATTGTCGATGATAGTGACAATAACTCAGATTAAGGAAAAAAAGACCTGATATGAGAGACGAAGTGGAGGGAGATGATTAGCTTCGTTGCAGATTTATTGGTTAGAGTTTCTTTATATTTAATATTGTGAGGGTTTTATGTGGTTCATTTTGAAGAAACATAAATAAGTTGCTATTTTTTTGAAATAAACAGTTCTATTTCGCAATATAACCATAAAATAACAATATATTTTGAAAGTACATTGTCAAATGTTGGATTATACTAGTGTAGACCCATTTTCACGCATGGTTGGCTATATATAGTTGTTTTCCGTGTCACAGGTAAAAAATGTTTGAAGGTACTTATATGTGACGAGCAATGTCATTGAACTAATAAAACAAAAAATGTTGTCTATAAAGAGGTCCTTCAACGACTATATATATTTACCGATTTTAGTGTAATTTCTACACATTTCAATAATACCAATAACCCTGCTTTTTTTATAATTATTCTGTAATATCTATATAAATTTGTATTTTATTTATGCGTTCCCCGCGTTAAACGTGGATCATAATCTAGTTGTTTACAATGTGTAAATTATTGAACTTTACCAAAATACGAATGACAGAATTATATCATTACGAAAATATGTTTTATAATTTTTTATCGGAGTTTATTTCATATATTTAGTGCTATTACTACTTATATATGTTCTTTTTTACAGTTTCTATTAAGAATTCTTTTTTACAGTTTATATTAAGAATTCTTTTTAATTTCAAGTAAACAACCGAATGACAACTGACGAAGCACCTTTTTTAGGAGAACTATTTAGCACGTTGATTGTTATGAAGAAGAAGAAAAAAAAAACTATCGAACATAGAGAAACAACATTTCCAAAGAACGAAACTCTATGAGAAAATGAGAAGCAGTTTTTTCCTCACTTAACCCTCAATCCAGATGTTTTGATCATTGAGAATTATTTTATTCGAGGATTGAGCATTTCCCGTGACCAATTTTGTGTGATGGATTGTTATTTCGTAAATTCTATATTTTTATTATAAAATTTGTCATGTATAAAAAAACTGACATAATTCATTTTACTTGAAAAATAATCACTTAAATACGGCGATAAAAGATAATAGTTTTCCACAGCTGTAGAACAGGCACTATGCTATGGAATATGACCACATTAACTTGATGCTATGGATGAAATATATTTCTAAGATGTGCTGAACATTATGCTTTAACATATTCTTCCTTGAACAAAAGGAGGTATATTGTATGCTTCAAACCGACTTGTACTCTACTTTTAATTATAGTTAACGATCCCCCAACTTATCGTTCATCGTTATTATGGAATATTTGGTAATTTATTTTTGTTCATTTATATGAAGAATCATTCTTTAATACACTTTTGAAGGCATTACTTTAAATTTAAAATACAAGTCCAAGATTTTGTCCAATCCAATGGAAACTTAGGACCTTTTATTCTGGCCAAACATCTTTTACTTTAGTACGAACTATAATAGTGGTTTCCCCTCTTTATCTGTTCCTTTTTATATGCACGTTTGATCAAGGTTAGATATATATGCGACCATTTTTTTTTTTGCAGTGCTTTTACTGTAGCTTTGATCACTAAAACATTCATCGCAAATCAATAAGAAATAAGGGATAAAAAGAAACCAAAACACCAAATGGAATTTATTTATGGTGTTAATAACGAAGTTTGCTTTTCTATTTAAACATAATGTATTGACTTGTTGAGACTGGTTTGCTTCTAGACTTTATCGTAGCTTCTCAAACTTACCAATGTGGTTTTTGTAGGAGTTCATAGGCAATTCCAAAAGATACTTATACAGACTTGATCTCTGGAAATTAGTTCGGAACATGATCTAAGACAAAGTCCGTCCGGAGAAAGAGGACCAAAAATATGACTTCATTTATTGTAAATCCAAACAATCAAGAGTTTTGGAAATCCAAATCACCCAAAAAATTGTAAGAATTATTGCATCCAAACACTTCTGATGCATTGAATTAACCCCCAATTATTTGCCTAACAAATCCGTTCTTTGATATTAAGAAATGGAAGTAGCCACGAAACACAAGGTTAATAAATGATAAAGCGTCCCATTATGCGTTACATAAACCAGGCATAGTAAAGATTAGATATCCACACCTCTCGTCCAAATTTACTATAATAGGCAACTAATCCAAACAAAGTCTTCATTCCAAAATGTTGATTTTAATAGGTACCAACTTACTCCATCTTTGTCCCACGACCATCATTTCAATATCTATATATCATCTCACCACAACCACCGTGAACAAACCTATTGGCCTAGCTGGCCGGCCGGTCAAACAACACATAAGAAAATAAATTGCCCCACAACTCTTCCTATGGCGCCTCTTAGGTGCTCATATTGTTTGTTGATGCCCGCCCGCAACAAATCCCCATTAACAAACCACAAATTCAAAATAATTTCTCTAAGAAGAAATTTGACATGCATTTGGTGAGATAAACCTAAATATAGCAATTATAATCATTAAGAAACGAGAACGAGTATGTGGATCCCCCCTTTGAAGACGCTAGGGATGAACCTCACATATCACAATGCACAATATCAAAAATCACAATGCACAAGATCAAAAGAAGAAAAAGTGTAACGTCCCAAGTTTTCATACCAAAATTTCATTTAAAACTTAAGTAAAACATCCAAAAATAATCTCATAAAACCCAAGCATTCATTTGGTTTAAAACAATATATTCAAGTCATAAAGTATATCAGAACTAAAAGAAAAAAAAAGACAACAAAAGTTAAAACATAGATCAACAACGATGCACATGCGGTACAGTCAAGTTGGACTCTTTCCTCTGATGGCAGAACCCTGAAAATATTAAATCAACAATAGTAAGCATATAGCATACTGATTTTCCCAAAATATCACATACCAAAAGATACATACAATGCATACAATCAAGGACTCGTGACTCTGATGTCGTTCTGACGTCAACAGGGACTCACGATTGGCGTGTCGTTCCGTCATCGACATGGACTCAAGGCTCTCGTTTTGTTTCGTCATCCGCAGTCAGTATTCTACGCCCACAGGTCCCTTGTTGTTCCACCTTCAACCCTCAACAATGAGTATTCTAGGCTACAAGGTATCTTAACTATCATGCAGTTCTAACATGCAATTCCTAAGAGATCCTTAGCCTACATACTAGCATGCATTTCCAACAGATTCACATATCAGAATATATAACAAGTATGGATATTTTGAGAATCACTTTCCTTTTTAAGCTCCAGTTGACTGTACGCATCGCATATTCTTTTCCTTTTTATTAAATTCTTTGTTCAAAAAGGTTTTTAAAAATTCTCATATCCTAGATTGAGTTTGGAATCATACGAATGTTCATCCATATCCCTCAAACCAGGGATTTGATACCAACTTGTAACATCCCAAATTTTCAAAACAAAATTTTCATTTAAAACATAAGTAAGACATCCAAAGTCATTTCTCAAAAAACCTAAGTATTCATTTGTTTCGAAATCATAAATTCAAGTCATAAACTATATCAGAATAATAAAAATAGAGGAAGTAAAAACATAGATCAACAAAGATGTGCATGTGGTACAGTCAGGTTGGGCTCTTCACTCTAACGGCAGAACCACCTGAAAACATTAAATCAACAACTATAAGCATAAAGCTTAGTGAGTTCCCCAAAATACCATATACCACACATGTATACAATGCATATAATCAAGGACTCACGGATCTCGTGTCATTCCATCGTGAATAGGTACTCACGGTTGTCATCTCATTCTGTCAATAGGGACTCATGACTCTCGTGTCATTCTGTCATCAATAGTAAGTATTCTAGGGTCATAGCTTGTGTGTTGTTCTACCAACCCCTCAACAATGAGTATTTTAGGCTATAAGGCGTCTTAACTATCAGGAAATTCTAACATGCAATTCCTGAAGAGATCCTTAGCCTACATACTAGAATGTATTTCCAGCAGATTCACATATCAGAAGATATAAAAAGTATGGATATTATGGGAATCACTTTCATTTCTGAGCTCCAGCTACCTGTACACATCGCATCTTCTTTACCTTTTATTAATTTCTTTTTCAAAAAGGTTTGTAAAAGATCTCAGATCCTAGCTTGAATTTGGAATCACATGAATGTTCAGAAAAATCCCTCGAACTAGGGCTCTGATACCAATTTGTAACGTCCCAAATTTTCAAAACAAAATTGTCATTTAAAACTTAAGTAAAACATCCTAAGCCATTTCTCATAAAACTTAAGTATTCATTTGTTTCAAAACCATACATTCAAGTCATAAACCATATCTTAATAATAACAACATCGTAAGTCAAAAACATAGATCAACAACAATGTGTGTGTTGTACAATCAAGTTGGGCTCTTCCTTGTACTTGCAAAACCACTTAAAAACATTAAATTAATAAGTATAAGCATAAAGCTTAGTGAGTTCCCCAAAATACCACATACCACGACATACATATATTGCATACAATGAAGGACCATGACTCTTGTGTCGTTCCTTTGTCAACAAGGACTCACAACTCTCGTGTCCTTCTGTCATCAACAGGGACTCACAACTCTCGTGTTGTTCCGTTATCAACAGTGAGTATTCTAGGGGCACAAATCTCGTGTTGTTCCATCATCAACCCCTTAAAAATAAGTATTCCTGTCTTATAGCTCTCATGTTTTTCCACTATCAACCCCTCAAAAATATCATATCATTCAATCAACAATCAACAATTATAGACAAAATGATATACTGTCTTACTTGTCTAAATCAGCATACTACAGTACATCTACACCCTATCATACAAAGGATATACTCTGTAAGATAGAGTATAGTGAGATAACTCACCAGGCCTGAAAATAGAGAATCAAAGGTATACATATGACCTTGCAAGAAATAGCCTCATGAACCACCTAGACAACAACCAGAGGTCAATCCTCAGTCTAGAGCTTAAGTCCTTCTAAGTTTGACCAAAAGTCAAACAAGTCAAAAGTTCAACGGGACAACGCACTACGGCCCAACTTCTAGTCACGTCACAAGCACAAGGCGACAAAAAACTTGTGCATTCCCTCAAACCTACATGTCGATATCCCTTAATAACCGCGTCTCGATTTCTATTCTGATACACTTATTCAATTAAGTGCTTAATCCTTTCCAACAGAAGCTCCAACTTTCATATCTGAATCATTCTAGTGACTTAATGGATAATGTTTCCAACTTTATACATTCAAATGGATAGATTTATCCCAATCTAAAACCTTAACTTAATTAATCTACTAAAAATCCATAACTTTGTGCATGATTTAAACAGGACACATGCATACTCCTTTTCTTCTTCCTAAAGGTCAAAAACATGTATATTTGAAAGCTAGAGTTCTGGAGTTTCTCAAACTCCAATAACATTAGTTCAAAATTGATGGGTTTTACATGCAATATCCCAGATAAATCCTTAAAAACTTAAGGGTACATGCAACATATTAGATCCATGTTATAACACTATTGAAGTAACATTCTATAGAACAACAAGAACCCTATAACCCTAATGAACTCAAAATTCATACGAGAAGATTACATACCTCTCTGATTGTTGTAGTAAACAATCAACCAATCCTTCTTGAAAAACTCCTGGAAGCAAACACCAAAGTCTTGTGCCTCTTATGGTTCACACCCAAACCCTAGCAACTAGACTTGAAGAGAGAGAGAGAGAGAGAGAGAGAGAGAGAGAGAGAGAGAGAGGAAAGGGACAAATTTTCAGCAATGCTCTTAGCAAAAGGAGTTAGTGGTCGAAAATATGAAGGTTATAGGCCCTATTTACAGCTGATAAAAAAAACCCTAAATAACCCTAATTTGAATATAATACTAGTATTCCAAATTAGGTAATTATCCTTCTTCCTTGGTATCTTCAAGGGGTATTCTAGAAACCCTATAATACTATTCAAAACCGTCCACCACCTGTGGAAGGTTCTGGAATCCCTTTTGTTCAACTATTGAACAATTATAGCTTAGGTCCTTGCACTTTTAATTATTCCAATTAATCCCAAAATTAATTCTATTTAATTTCTGATTAATTTTAAATTAAATAATACTATTTATAATTAATATATTATTCTCATAATATATTAATAAATCATTTATTTATATTTATTAATCATATAATAAATAATAAATCAGTCTCTCTCTCTCTCTCTATAAAGTTATCCTATCTAATTATAAGGTTTGAGGGCAACCTAAAAGGACTTTACTAATAATTCCAGTATATACCAATTTAGTTATTGGCTTAGACACCTAATCCAACAGCCTCCCACTTAGATATGTCTATAACTACAATTACCAGTATAACTTCTATATTAAACAGCAAAGGGTGCTTCCTAGAGCAACTCGAGTATCTGATTTGATCAATCATTGGTCCTAAGATAAGTGATCAAATATTCCTTCATTCTTCAAGATATCGTATGGAAACGAGACATGGATTAGAAGCAATATCATTATCCAAAATTTTGTTTTTTGTTTTTTGATTTCCTGATTTGTGATGACCTCATAAGACTTACTAATTGAACACATCAATTTAGTCATGGATGGGCCCGACACTATAAGTCAACACCAAATCACTGAGGTTCCCAAAGATATCACTTTTCCTATTAGGGAAAAGGGAACGAATAAACTTTGACTCATATGCGTGATTCTTTTACTCACCAAACCATACATGACACTACGTTTTATAACATCAAGTTACTGATGTGTTTTCGCAATACCAATGTACAACCGAGTTGTAAATTACAACTCATATATCATAGTTTTAAGAATATAAGATATTATCGTCTCAAAAATACTTGTGATATAATCCTTGAAGTAATTCTCTAAGCTTGGGTTTATCCAATACTTAAAATCTCCATTTTCTAAATACTCATGAATGTTGTAGCAACACTATTGCTATGTCTAAACTCCTTACATAATCTACAATCCAATTCATGACAGTATTCTTTCACTACTTACTTCCTAAAGTATGAATGACTGTGGAATTTCGAATAATCAAATTATTCAGGAAGTAAAACATGCAAATCGAAACACAAAAATAAATAATTGACAAAGGCAGTAAACAAACTCAAAAATAATCTCTATTATTTAATAACCAAAATCAACTACATTTATTTTTTTACAAATTTCAAACTAATCATCTAACGACTAAAACTAATATCATTTCTTAAACCAATGCTCCTGGCATGTTGACTATGCTTAACCCTACTCAGAGCCTTCATGAAAGGATATGCAGGATTATCTTCTAATGACAATCTCTTTAATATGAGATGACCTTCTTCAACTCTATGCCTAATATAATAGTACTTTCTGTTGATATGTCTGGATTTACCATGATCTTTTGGTTCTTTGGTCAAAGCAACCTCTCATTCATTATCATAGAAAAGCTACATTAGCTCCTGAATGGTCGGAACTACCCCGAGATCGCCAATGAAGTTCTTTAGCCAAGATGCTGCCTTTAATGCTTCACTCATTGCTATGTACTCTGATTCACAAGTAGAATCATCCACCGTGTCCTACTTGGAACTTTTCCAAGTGACTGCTCCTCCATTTAACAGAAACACCCAGCCAGATTGAGAACGAAGATTATATCTATCTATTTGAAAGTTGGTGTCACTATAATCACTCACTCTCAATGTATCACTGCCACCAAGGACTAGAACCAAGTCCTTTGTCCTTCATAGATATTTGAGAATGTTCTTTACTACTATCTAATGAGCTCTGTCAGGATTTCTCTGAAAGCAACTGACCATGCTTAAATCAAAAGACACATCAGGGCGAGTACATGTCATAACGTACATAATCGATTCTACAACCGAAGCATATGGGACTCGACTCTTTTCTACTATCTCTTCATCTGTACTAGGGATTTGAGTCTTACTCTATTTGACATTTAAGTGAATAGGTAGCTCTCCTTTCTTGGAATTTTCCATACTAAAACATTTTAGTACCTAATCCAAATATACTCTGACTATGACCAATTAGTCTTTTCTTTCTATCTCTTAAGATTCTTATCCCAATAATATAGGTTGTCTCTTCCAGATCCTTCATAGCAAAACATTTTCCAAGCCAAGACTTTACTTCTTGCAAAGTTGGAATGTCATTTCCTATAAGGAGTACGTCATCAACATACAATACTAGAGAGGTTACTATACTCCCACTAGCCTTGACATACACACATGACTCATCTTCACTCCCAAAAAAACCAAATTCTTTAACTTTCACATGGAAGTGAAGATTTCAGCTGCGAGACTCTTGTTTTAATCCATAAATGGATTTCTCAAACTTACACACTCTATTAGGAAACTTTGCATCTGCAAAACCCTCTGGCTAACTCATGTAAACATCCTCAGCCAAATTCTCATTAAGGAAAGCGGTTTTGACATCCATCTACTATATTTCATAATCATGAGAGGCAACTATGGCGAGAATTATCCTTAGAGACTATATCTTGGCAACTGGTGAGAAAGTCTCATCATAGTGAATCCCTGGGGTTTGAGTAAAACCCTTTGCAACCAGTCGTCTCTTGAAAGTGTGTACTTTTCCATCCATGTTGGTCTTCTTCTTAAAGATCCATTTGCACCAAACTATACTTTAACCTGGTACATTATCAACCAAATTCTAAACTTGGTTGTCATACATGGACTTGATCTCGCTATCCTTTGCCACTCTCCATTTTGTAGACTCATGGCTTGCCATTGCTTCCTTGAAGTTATATGGCTTATCCAAATTTACCACTATACCACCACTGATAAACGTGTCACCATCTGACATTGGCATGCTAACTCTACTAGAACGTCGAAGAGGTAATAATTTGTCAATGGGTTCAAGTGGAACTTCTTCCTTTGGTTGAGTGCTAGTATTAGTTAAGGTTCCTTCATCGATCGACTTTTAAATCTCTTCAAGGTCAATTGTACTCGCACTGTCCTCTTTTCATATGAGCTCTCTCACAAAAGAAACTTATTTGTGCTACGAAGACCACGTTCTCACTAGGCTTGTAGAACAAATATCCAAAAGACTTCTTTGGGTAACCAATGAAAATACATCTCTGACTTCTAGGTTCTATCTTGTCATGATTCTCTCGTCTAACGAAAGCTTCACAATCCCAAACCTTGATATGTGCTAACGAAGGAACGTTCCTTGTCCACATCTTGTGATGCGTTTTGGCAACCTTCTTGGTAGGGACAAGACTGAGGATATAGGCGGCTGTCTCTAAGGCATATCCCCAAAAAGAAATTGAAAGATAAACTTGAATCATCATCAAACGAACCATGTCCAACAAGATCTGATTACGCCTCTTAGCTACACCATTAAGTTATGGTGTCCTAGGAGGATTCAATTGTGAAACTATTCCACATTCCTTGAGATAGTCGTGGAACTCGATACTAAGATACTCTCCGCCTCTATCAGATCGGAGCATCTTTTTCTTCCTTCCTAATTGATTCTCGACTGCATGTTTAAACTCTTTGAAGTTTTCAAAGGTTTCTGATTTATGTTTGATTAAGTAGATATAGCCATATCTGCTATAATCATATGTAATTGTTACATAAAATTGATTAAGATCCCTTGTAGTGGATCTGAAGGGTCCACACACATATGTATGTATGAGATCCAACAAACCTTCACCTCTTTCATAAGATCCAGTGAAAGGTAATTTTTTCATCTTACCAAAAATACGAGATTCACATTCATCATTTGGCCTCAAGTCAAATGATTCCAACACTCCATCATTTTGGAGTTGCGTGATGTATTTCTTGTTAATGTGCCCAAGACAATAATGCCACAAGAATGGCTTGTCTAAACCATTAGATGAATTAATATGGAATACACTATTACCTAAACTATCAACACAAATTACAGTTTCATACACACCATTACAAGGTAAAGCTTCAAACATAAAATACCTTTCTTATAAACCAAAATCGATCCATTTGTATCATTAAACGAATATCGAAAACCATGTCTAAATAGTGCATTAGAAGATATAATGTTTTGCGTCATTTCTGACAAATAGCAATAATCAACTAAGTCTAATATAACATCACCACTAAGCACAAGACTTTAAATTCCAATCTTGGTAACAAGAGAAGATCACCTATTTCCCATGATCAGATTCATCCTTCCATGCTTCACTTCTTCACTTTCTCTTAGTCCATGCAAATCAAAACAAATGTGAAAACCACATCATGTACCTGTCGATGATGGCTTCACTTTTCCATCCTTGATGTCCTATAAGTACTTGGGGCAACTTCATTTCCAATGGACCTTACTATTGCAATAGAAAAAAATTGGCCTCTTTGGGATCATTAACATGAGGAATGTAAGAACTGGACTTTGCTTTTGGGTCATTTCGAGACGTCCCAACATGGGCCTTGCCCTTCTAGTTCTGCTTAGGAGCACCTTTCCTCTTCTTTCCTTTTTTCCCAATGGCAAGTACAGGAGTACTAGTAGTAGTACGGGCTTGATTCTTCTTGATCCCCAACTCTGTTGTCTGTAATAGGTTGTGTTGTTTGGCCAATGTGGTTTCATTATTGTTCAAATGATAATTCAAAATGAACTGATCATATATAACAAGGTGGAAATGAGTTAAGGACCATGTCAATGGACAACTCCTCTTCAAAATTCACATTGAGCTTTTCAAGGCGCACCATGTATCTCTGCATCCTTTTCATATGATTGCAGACCGACTCTCCTTTCTTCAACTTGCAAGCCGTAAGAGCTTTGACGAACTCATACTTTTATTGACGAGATCTCTTGTGATAATTTTCAACAAGATCCAAGTTCATCTCATATGGCCAATAGTCTTCATAGAACCTTTGCAACTCGGGAATCATGGTGTCAACCATGATGCAAACAACCTTAGTCGTGTCGTCATAATACTTTTTGTAGGAGGCTATTTCTTCAGGAGTAGCAGTGGTCTCATCGATCTCAATGAGTTGTTTCTCAAGGACATACTCTTTTCCCTCATATCGAAGAGCCATCTTGATGTTACGCATCCAATCATTGGAGTTGGTGCCATCCAATGTCACCTTGGTCACGATCTAGATGAGTGAAAAGTTTTGGGTATAGGTTTAAGAAGCAGAAGCATCAACAGAAGTAGACATCTATAGAGAAAAAATAGTTTTAGTTAATATTTTAACCCATAATTAATATTTAAGACTAGGATCCAAGATAACAATTCATAACTAAGAAGAGGGATGTCGTAATCTTATTGCGAATTTATGAAGGTAGGTAAAAGCACTTAACCAATTTCGAACTATGAAATTCCTAGATCTTTTGAGATTTATTGAATCTTATCAATGACATGTTTAATATCAGATTATGTTCTTCTATTTGTGACTGGCATGCCGAGGATCACAAACAAGATGTGAATAACCATTCAAATATGTTTGGCTCTCTCGATGTCATTTATCATCTCTAATTAATGTTTCGGTTAACCACACGTGCTCCATTAACAATGATAATTTTCGAGATAACCATTATTACTCTTTATAGCCACTATTAGTGTGCTGGCTAACCAAACACGCTTCGCTAACTACATATAAAACATAATGTGCAATTTTATGGATTAACATACTTTTCACATTTTTCCTAAAGTAACTAAGAGGGGATTTTTAAAAAATAGTTTAGTTAGTTTATATCATTATACTTATTAATGGGATTATGACCTATCAAACTCGTTCGGCTAACTACCCTCCACCATACAAGAGAGCGGTGGGTAAGAATATATACCTAATGGCGGTCATTTTATATGCCGCTCCCTTAACTCCCCTTACAGTATAACTTCGTGAATGAGGCCTACTATTGATTTGACTGACTTTGTCTTATACATATAATTTATTAAACTTTTAATTATATAGTATAAGATGTATTTTAAAACTTTTCTAAAATACTAGGTTTAAATTTAAAATTTTGAAATTAATATAAAAATTAATATAATTTAAAATAAGCCAAATTTGATTTAGTCTTTATCTTTTAATTAATAATTAATTTAATTAATTTAATCATAAGGATAATTCACAAATGCAAGATAGAGAATATCAGATTACCAAGTTGAATATTCAAGTTTTTAACAATTAAAATAGTATTAACTACAGTAATTATCCTAATCAACTTTGAATTAAGAAAAATAATTCGTTGAACAGAGGGTTCACCACGACATGGCAATCAATTACCACGTCATGGCAGAATGAAGAGAAATGTGGACCAGCAGATCCCCACGTCGAGGCAGAAAAGGAGCACGACGTGGTGCTGCGACAGAATGTCGATTCTACCGAATCTCCAAGTCGTGTTTTGTTCAAGTTCAAGAAATGTATTATCAGTTGTTAGACAACCATACTCTTTGATACCACTGATGAGTTTTACATACAATAACGAGGATAAATCCTTGTACACTTTAGGCTACATGCAACCTCCTAGATCTATGACATAACAATATTGAAGTAACATTCTATAGAACAATAAGAACCCAATAACCCAAATGAAATCGAAATTCATAAGAGAACATTACATACCTCTTCGATTATTGAAGTAAACAATCAACCAATCCTTCTTGAAAAACTCGTGGAAGCAAGCACCAGAAATCTCATGCCTTTTATGGTTCATACCCAAACCCTAGCAACTAAGGAACTTGAAGAGAGAGAGAGAGTAAAGGGAAAATTTTTTGGCTATGCTCTTAGCAAAAGGAGACAGTGGTCGAAAATATGAATGTTATAGGCCATATTTACAGCTGATAGAAAAACCCTACGTAACCCTAATTTGAATATAATACAATTATTTCAAATTGGGTAATTATCCTTCTTCCTTTGTATCTTCAATGGGTATTCTAGAAACCCTAGAATACTATTCAAAGCTGTCCACCACCTATGAAAGGTTCTGGAATCCCTTTTGTTCAACTATTGAACAATTATAGCGTAGGTCCTTGAACTTTTAATTAATCCAATTAATTCCAAAATTAGTTCTAATTAATTTCTGATTAATTCTTAATTAGATAATACTATTTATAATTAATATATTATTCTCATAATATATTAATAAATCATTTATTTATATTTATTAATCATATAATAAATTAATAAATCACTTTCTCTCTCTAAAAGTCATCCTATCCAATTATCAGGTTTGAGGGCAACCCAAAAGGACTTTACTAATAATTCCAGTATATACCAATTTAGTTATTGGATTAGACACCTAATCCACCAAAAATGATCACAAGAGACAAAAAACTTATCTAAAGTTTAGATCTATGCATGAACTCAAATAAATCAAGGATTTTTTTATACTTACAATGCAATAGATGTGACAAGATGGTGGATTCTTCACTTGAAAACTCTCCTCCAAACTTAATAAACTTCCTTCCTTCTTCAAGTACCTCTCAAAAACTTCACAAATATCTCAAGAGCATAAATGGGCTATGGGTTTCATTTTAGAGGAAGGAGGTTGGAGAATAGGAGAAACCCTACAAGTTAGCACCATTATATAGGGTTCAATGCCCTAGATCTAGGTTTTTGACCCTGGCGGCTTCGCGTCGTGACACTTAGTATTCGCATCGCTAACACCTAGTAACCGAGCTATGATCCACCAAAACCCTTCTGTAAACCCAACTTAAAGAAGATTAAATTTTCACCAGCTTACTAGAAATCAAATGATACAAAAAGAGACAAACAAATGTCTATTAAATGGTAAAGCGTAAAACTTTTCTAACTTACAACTATTACACTCACAAGTAGTCAAATCACCTTAAGCAAATGTATAGGCTAAAAATATAATGTGATGTTGATACATATCCCAAACGAGAATGCCAAAGATAAAAATCAAAGGAAAGTTTTCATTGTAGCACAACCAAGATTGATATTTCTCTCGGAGTTGTCATTACTGTTTTTTTAGCACAATATGTAATTATAGTTATATTTTATCTATTAAATAAGGGATCGGCCTGAATACTTGGCAGGTTGTAGGTTACCATGCTTAGTAGGCATTGGTGACATGGAGACAACAGACCACGTCACTGCCACGAAAGACTTTGGATTTCAATTTTAAAAAAGGTATATATATATATATATATATATATATATATATATATATATATATATATATATATATATATATATATATATATATATTCGCCACAACCTCCAACTCCTCTATAACACTGTTAACGAACCCCATGCACCTTCTGGTGACTCTTTTTGGAACGTCGTTTGTCAATATGGACCAAAATCAGACGACAAACTTACTTTTGTTGACATTCCTTGTAACACCCAGTTTCATATGTTCCTTAACCCAGGGATTGTGGGTCATAATCCGATCATGTAAAGTCTATGGGATTTGAGAAAGTAAAGTTGGACCTTATTAAAGGGTGATAACATTGGTTGTGAGGTCTAAGCCCTAGATTCGTAACCTGGACCCAAAGGTAAGAAAAGGGAAAAGTTATAGATCAGGCTTCTTGCATGAATTATGGTTTTATTCCGGTATGTGATAAGCCATAGCTAACTAGATAGGATTTTGGGGATTATCAATATCTTTTTGTGCATATAAGGAACGTCGAAAATGGAGTTGGAACGAAGAAGTCACGGTCATTTGAAGTTGATCCGAAAGATGAGAGTTTTGCACTACGTAGGACGTACTCTAAGTGCGCAGGGCGTAGTGGATGCTAACGGGTGAGTTTTTAGTGAGCTATGCAGGGTGTAGCTTATGTTACGCAGGGTGTAACTGTGCAGATTAAAAACCCTAATTTCGGGGTTTTGAGCCCTACTTAAGGTCTTTAACCCCTTGAGGTCCTTCTTATTATCAACATCTAGCCTCTTGAGCTTACAACTCAAAAATCTAGTTATCTTGTGTGGATTTTGAAGCATTTGAGTGTTTCCTTATGTGTTTTGTGAAAAAGGAGGTCATTGAAGGTGTGCTTGGGTAGTCCAAGGCTTGTAGATCTAGACCCTACTCTTCTTCAACATCCTCCAGGAGGTATAAAGCTTTAATCTTGCTAGTTTATATGTTAGATCTCTTTAGATTTTTTATTTTCATGTCCTTTGGTCCCATAATCTTAAGTCTTGTAAGAATAAGCTACTCCAGACCTTGTGGTTGTCATTCCTTCTAGTTTCTGAGATTGAGGAGACATAAAAATGGGATATTGGTTGTCTTTATTCATTCATGCAAGAGTTTTGTGACATTAGAAGGTATTAGGAAGCTAGAGTTTAGATTTGAGCTTTATATAGCTATGAAAAGGCATAAAGTTAGGAACTTTATCACTCTAGACGTTTATTAGGACTAGATCTAGCCAACTGATGGTTGGCATTTATGGAGTAAGAGCTAAAAATGGAAATGACTTAATAACGTGGTATGCAAGGAGTACTCTAAGTACGCATGGCGTACCATTACATAGGGCATAGCGTGATTACGGAGGGCGTAAGTCAACTGGGCGTTGACAGTTGACCTTTTTACCAGTTTGATATTTGGTCAACTGTGAGGGGTTGAGGACTTCAGGAAAGGCAAAATGGTCTTTTGCCCAAATGGGATTAGCCTTGATTTTTGGAACTGTTAACGTTATTACCTTAACTGTTAATTGGGGTTCGGTTTTGAATAGGTTTAGTGGGAGAGACTTTAGCACCACCAACTTGTGAATGAGATCTATCTGTGACCGATCGAGGTGAGTCTCTTCACTGTACTCGTGGGTCGAAGGCACCAATGCCAGACCACTAGATTGGGTTATATAAAATGCTCATTGTCTTTGTGACCTTGCATGTATATGATGGTTTGGGCCCTTTATCTGTATGTTGGGTTGGCCATGTTTTGCTTATTGGGCTGGGCTTATTATGTATGATGGGCGGGGCCCGTTATGTGTGTTGGGTGGGGCCCGATTATATGTTGGGTGGGGCCCGCGATTATTTATTGCATGGGGTATTTTGGGGAACTCACTAAGCTTTGTGCTTACGATTTTTACGTTTATGGTTTCAGGTACTTCCGGTTCCAATGGGAAGAGCTTGACATGATTGTACCACATCCACTAGTGTTCCCCATTATTTGAATTGTTTTGTACTCTGATAATTATATGACATGTTTTATACTCTGATGGAATTTTCTAAATTGAATGAATGATTCTTTATTATCGATATAAATAAGAAATTTCACTTACAATTTTTGGAATGTTACAAGTTGGTATCAGAGACTTGTTTTGAGGAATTCAGGCACACTATCGGGTGTGATACGTGCAATCGGCCGAGCTCAAGTAAGTGATTTCCAGAATACCCATACATGATGATATGTTATATGTTATGAGAATTCCATGCTATATTAGGGATAGGGATCTGTTCAGAATTGCGTAATAGAATGCTTGGAGAGAGATGCCTTTATATGCCTATTGGTTGAGCTTTTAGAACTGCATGCTAGTATGGATTTCAAATGTTGGATAGAATGACCCGATTAGGTGATGCACTGGTTTAGCTTACTCAATGCCCGAATGCTGCTTGTTTTGTGCTTTGTGGGAATCATATTCATGTGAGTTAATTATTACATGAATATGTTAAGTTACATGCATTAAAGGTTAAATAATATTAGAGTGATTGACTTGGCCCTATTGCACAACTCTTGTTTGAATCTAACTGTTGTAGGGCGAGTCTTTTAGTCGAAGGATTATCTAAGCTTTGTTGCATGTAACTGTATTCATAAAGTAGTTAGCTGAAATTAGTAGAGGTTCTTCAGCAACTGATAGCAGGGTGGGGTGAGGAACGTAGGAAAGTCTAGGAAGTGTTTTAGTGGGTTGGATGTGCTGTTAAGCGGGTATTTGGAGTACCATTTTGAGAAGGTGACTTAGAGGATTTAGGATAATTCTTGAGGAAAGTATGGATAGGTGTGGAGGGTAGTATTGAGCCAATAATACTGAAAGCACATGATCCATATTCGAAACAGGGAAAGTCATGATGATTCTATGGAACTTCTGGAGTGTGAACCACTTTGTGTATATGTTGATTGTTTGAGTATTGTGTTGCAGTATGGTGATGACACATGGAGAAGCAGAAGGTTCGGGATCAGGTTCTGGTTTGGTCGTTGGCACCGAACCAATTGATGACGGATTACACGAGTTCATCGTGTCGGAGATTATGTGAGGTATCCTTGATGAGATCCTGGTGATGTTCGGGACGATCAAAGAAGGGATCCTTGAGATGATGGAGGAGATCTTTATGGCCCATCGAGTCGAGATTTCTGTCGGGCAGTATGGAGCCCGTACCCCCACGTTCAAGGATTTCTGGGGATGTAGGGAACCAGAGTTCTTGGGGAGAAAGACCCCATTTCTGCTAGGTCATGGATAGAGGATATAGAGTGTGCCCAACTGACGAGCTTCTGCCCTGAGGGGTCGAAGGTGATGTTTGATGCAGGGTGCTTGAGGGAGCGAGCCCAGGATTGTTGGGAGGAGATTAGATATTCTCTGGGAGCACCGGTTATTGAGGCCATGACCTGGCCTGATTTTGTGACCAGATTTCGAGTAGAGTTTGCACCGGCTGTCGAGGTGTAACAGTTGGCGAGGGAATTTTAGGACCTACGTTAAACGACTGATACTGTAGCGGAGATCAACGCCAAGTTTAGGGAGAGAGCTTTTTTAGTCCCAAAATATACTATAGACGAGGAGATGAAGAAAACTCGGTACCACGACATGCTGAGGGAAGATATCAAGGAGTTCGTTAGCTTTTTAGCTTGTCAAACGTAAGAGGATATGATAGCCAGAGCCCAAAAATAGGAAATATGCGTATAGCATCTCGGGAAGAGAAAGAAAGAGAAGATACAGGCAACTTAGGGCCCTGTGAAAAGAATAAAAACTTCTGACCAGCTATCTAGAGGCCAGTCGGGTCGGGGCTGATGTGCTAGATGTGGGATAGGGAATGAGGGGACATGTCGAGAGAAGAGTGATAGTTGCTTCAAGTGTGGCAATACTATACATTCTAGTAGGGATTGTTCCCAAGGATCGAGTAGTCTTATTTGCTTCCATTGCAATCAGAGGGGCCACAGGAAGGCCGATTGCCCAAGTTTGGCAGTAGGAGCAGTTGAAGCACCAGCCTCAATGACATTAAGTATCATTGACGGTTGCCTAGGCAATACGGAGGCTCCAGTGGTGAGGAGTCGAGCATTTCAGCTGCGGACGATGAGGCCAAGTTCCATTAGACGTGGTTGTAGGTACGCATTGTATTCTCTTTCTTTATGCCTTTATCGTTTATGCTTATGATCATGCGATTGTGTGTGAGAGACGTTATGTCCGGTTTAGTTAAAGTGTTCATCTAGGGATCATAATCCCTTCATGTTGTTTGAGTATGGTTATTAGAGGAATCGTCACATGTCATTATGCATACCGAGATTCATGTTTGAAGATTAACCAGTTGAGACGGTTGTAGGTGTCAGTTCGGGAGGCGACGGGCAATGATGGTGTGAGCATTGGCGGAAGCAATCGAGGTGTCCTCTTGGAGGATCCGCAACAGAATGATTTTTGATGGATTCGTCGAAATGGGTGTCCTATGTCAAGGGGTATGATAGATTGGTCCGAATGTGTGTAGGATGAGTTGCTATCAGCTTCACGCTTCAAGAATGTGCGTGTGCTTCTATCATTAGAAGCTTCTAGGCAAGAATCTTGTTGTGATCTGTTGTCCCATCTGTAACAATGGAGACAGAGTCTAGAGGTTCTTGTATTGAACAAGTGGGATGTCAGTCATAGGGTTGATTAGCTCATTGGATCGATTACTATCGCTATTAGGCTAAGGGTCGTTGAGACTGTTAGAGGAATCCAGTTTCTCTTATGACCGTTAACAGAAGGAGAGTGTGTCAAGGATCAAATGGGCAGCATTCTGGGTGCCAAGGTAGTTCGATTGGTTATGAAGACTATAGGAGTGGAGCTGAGTCCAAGAGGGGGAGAAACGATTGGGAATTAATGGAAATATTTCCTAATGTGGGTCAACATGGAATTCCTTAAATAAGGATAAGTGAGTAACCACTTAGGTTGAGGTATGAATCAGGGATCATGCAAGAGATAATGTCAATGCTCAGTGGTAAACAGGGAAGCAAAGGTTAAAGATTCAGGATTATCTCGTTTGAGGACATGAAGCAGCGACAATAGCGCATGACGAATTCGTGACTACGTTCAGGTTGAGGATTATGTTAAAACCACCCTGCTTGTTCTTGTCTAATAAAGGCTTTAGGGTTCAAATCACGAACCGAACACCTGATATGGATTTAGCTGGTTCATGTTGAGTTGGTTTCGGTATTATGGTTGGTTGGCAAGACCATGGGTTGGGCCCATCGCTGTTGTGGAAGTGTTTCAATTCTACTATTTATGTCATAACATTCACTAGGACGAGTTAGAGCATCACAGGAATGGTCGTTAAACTGTGGGAGGATCGCAGCGCTTGCATGGGTTAATTCGGGTTGTTGTTAGTGGCCGCTCCTTGGTGAGCATAAGGGTTGTTAGAGTAGTTTCAGTGTTTTGGGCTTGTATAGCTCTCAGTTAGGTGAGACTCGTGGCGAGGCCCGTTTGCTTATTCTAGGTTGAGTGAGACCCATGGGCGAGGCCCGTTTGGTTATGCTAGGTTGAGTGAGATACATGGGCAAGGCCCGGTTGGTTGTGATAGTGTATGTGAGACCCGTAGGCAAGGCCCAATTTGGTTAGGTTAACTTAGGTGAGCAGACCATCCATACATTCGTAGATATGCTCAGGGAATGAGGTGTTGGTCGTAAGTCTCCAGACCAGTGTTTGAGCAATGGAAATATCATTGTGACCTGCAATCTTAAGTGTTCTAGCAGATTAGACGGTATCACGGTGTATTGTGAAGTAGTAAGTGCATGACTCATAAGGGTGGGACCCGGTAGTAACTAACTTAGTTAAGGTGTTAGATCACTTTTAGAGTATGGAAACTCTATGATCAATAGATTGGATCTGTATGGTAAATAGGTTGGGGCAGCCTTTACCAGTTAGACTCTTGGGCAGAGTCTCGTTGTGCGACCATGCATGAGATTGACAGTCTCAGCGGACGGTTAGGGATTATGCATCCAAGTTTAGTAGAAGGTCAACATGGAATTAGGAGATCTCGGATAGATCAAATATACGAATCCTTGGTTATCAGGATGTGAGTTATGTATTGGTTTCGTACCTATGGGTGAGACTCGCATTGGGGGTCGCCTTTGTTTTCAAATGAAAGGTTTCAACAGCGATGAATGGTTAAGGATTCTATTTTACTAGTTAACAACAAGATAATTCAGGTTCGGAAGGGTTTCGTTCGCTTCGGTTTGTGAATTGGAGTCTTTATGAATGTGGGATGAGACGATCTTGTCTGTTAGGAAGTTAGACATTGTTTAGGGTTATCAGTTTCGGGCAGAGTAGTTAGGTTTTTCTTTTGTGGACTAAGGACAAAATGGCAAGGTCCATTCCCTTGTTAGGTTAACCAAATTCTGCTAAGATTGGGCTTGATAGTAGTGTTAGAGGGCAGTAGTCTATACGAGATGACTTTTCAAACCGAATCGGAGCTTAGGATGTTCGGGAAAGGTTGGTTGGTGTAGGAGAGGAAGTAGTAAGGAATGATTTCGAGGATGAAATTTAATTAAAGTGGGGAGATTTGTAACACCCAGTTTCGGATTTTACTTAACTAGGGGATTTTGTGCTGTAACTCGATCATGTAAAGGCTTTGGGCTTTGAGAAAGTAAATTTGGACCTTATTAAAGGTTGATCACATTGGTTGTGAGGTCTAAGCCCTTGATTCGTAAGCTGGACCCAAAGGGAAGAAAGGGAAAAGTTATATATCGGTCTTCTTGCATGAATAATGGTTTTAGTTTGGTATTTGATAAGCCAAAGGTAACTAGATAGTGTTGTGGGGATTGTTAATACCTTTCTGTGCATTTAAGGAACGCCGAAAACGAAGT
Organism: Lactuca virosa; assembly: GCF_052849685.1. Lineage (NCBI taxonomy): Eukaryota > Viridiplantae > Streptophyta > Magnoliopsida > Asterales > Asteraceae > Lactuca > Lactuca virosa. The sequence goes on from NC_136434.1 coordinate 284,326,103, forward strand.
TGGAACGAACAAGTTACGGTTGTTTGAAGTTGAGCTGAAATATGGGAGTTTGTGCAGGGCATACTCTAAGTATGTATGGCGTAGTGGCTGCTGAGGGATGTGTTTTTAGTGAGCTACGCAGGACGTAGCTTATGTTATGTAGTACGTAACTACACAGAGTAAAAACCCTAATTTTTGAGGTTTTGAGCCCTATTTAAGGACTCTAACCCCTTAAGGTCCTTCTTATCATCAGCCTCCACCCTCTTGAGCTTCCAACTCCAAACCCTAGCCATCTTGTGAGGATTTTGAAGCATTTGAGTGTTTCCTTATGTGTTTTGTGAAGAATGAGGTCATTAAAGGTGTGCTTGGGGAGTCCAAGGCTTATAGATCCAGACCTTACTCTTCCTCAACATCCTCCAGGAGGTATAAAGTTTGAATCTTGCTGGTCCGTATGTTAGATCTCTTTAGTTTCTTGATTTCCATGTCCTTTGGTCCCATAATCTTGAGTCTTCTGAGTATAAGCTACTCCAAACCTTGTGGTTGTCATTCCTTGTGGTTTCTGAGATTGAGGAGTCATAAAAATGGGATATTAGTTGTATTTATTTATTTATGCAAGAGTTTTTGGACATTAGAATGTGTTAGGAAGCTAGAGTTTGGATTTGAGCTTTATCTAGGCATGTAAAGGCATAAAGTTAGGAACTTTATCACTCTAGACGTTTAGTATGACCAAATATGTGCAATAGATGGTTGGTATTTATGGATTAAGAGCTAAAAATGGAAATGGCTTAACAACATGGTACGCATGGTGTACTCTAAGTGCACATGGTGCAGCTTTATTACGGAGTGCGTAAGTCAACTGGGCGTTAACTGTTGACTTTTTGACCAGTTTGACCTTTGGTCAACTATGAGGGGTTGAGGACTTAGGAAGGGAAAAATGTTCTTTTGCCCAAATAGGGATTAGTCTTGGTTTTTGGATGTGTTAAGTAGGATATTACCTTAATTGCTAATTAGGGTTTGGTTTTCAATATGTTTAGTGGGAGAGGCTTTAGCACCAACAGCTCGTGAGTGAGATCTATCTGTCATCGATCGAGGTGAGTCTCTTCACTGTACTCGTGGGTCAAAGGCACCAACGTTGGTCCACTTGATTGTGTTATGTAGAATGCTTGTTGTCTTTATGACCTCGCATGTGTATAATGGGATGGGCCCTTTATTTGTATGATGGATTGGGCCCTTTATCTGTATGTTGGGTTAGATATGCGTTACTTATTGGGTGGGCCCGTTATATACGCTAGGAGGGGCCCGATTATATGTTGAGTAGGGCCCGTTATGAAGGGTGGGGCCCGATATTATGTATGATATGGGGTAATTTGGGGAACTCATTAAGCTTTGTGTTTACGGTTTCACGTTTATGGTTTTAGGTGCCTCCGGTTCCAAGGGGAAGAGTTCGACATGATTGTATCACATCCACTGGTGTTCTGCATGATTTGACTTGTTTTGTACTCTGATGATTATATGACATGTTTTATACTTTGATGGGATTTTCTAAATTGAATGAATGATTGTTTTTTGGATCAATTTAAAGAAAAAATTTCACTTATAAATTTTGGAACGTTACATCCACTACCTCCACCAACTAAGCACCAATGTTATTAGTTTCATATACCCCCAAAACTCAAAAGTTCTCCTTCAATGCCCTCCTCAACTATTTTCGATGCTAAGTTCATGGATAAGAGGGAGATTACAAGCCATAACATGGAAGGAAGGTCGATTATAAAAAAAGGAAATTCCAAAGATTTTGGATTATCCATTTTTACCAACGCTCTATGCGACGTCGGAGTCGTTGAAATGGTCGTGTCTATTGATCGATTTATTTCGCGATGTACACCTTCATGTCTTCTGGTAATGTCAGCCATGCAAACGCTTCTTGCATCCAACATCTCTATTGTAGAGGTGAAGAAACTAATAACTAAACTCGAGGTTGGTGATTTTAGTGTTATCAACATATTTTGGTGTAATTATTATTAATAATGAGATAGGCCGACCTCCATTTACTAACCGAGCTTGGAGGTGCGGGGTGCACACTCGGTGTGATTAATGTTAATTAGGGAATACGGGGTTCCGAGGGCAGCGCCCCTGGGTGCAGGGTTCCAAGGGGTTGCAGCTACTTGGCAAGGTCTAGGGGCAGAGACCCTGGCGGTGGTTCCACTTTTCTTCACTTGATGATATCATGATGATGCAATCGTTAGTTATGTGTAATATCTATCAGTTTTGTACCATATATGGAGACAACTTCCATAACCACTTTTCCCTCTGGCATAAGAATATTCTTCATGTTCCAGAAAATGGATTACAAACAGTATACTCTCAAAATCTGTTTTTAAGACTTCTTTTATCTCTTAAGAACATATTAACATGTATATTGTGTTTCATAATCTAGATTAAGTTTGTAATTCAGATTGGTTCATTCTTGGATTATCCCACTTCTTAATTCATGTACCCCAGGAAAAAAGACAAATTACAGATTTCGGAAAGTGTTTGATAAACATGATCGTTGAATCTATCCAAGTATATATTTATTGTTATTCTGATCCCTTAATTTTCTAACATTCGAAATTTGTAATTTTTCTGTGAAAGAATAACAATGGCAGAATCTACTAAAGACATGACTTCCAAATTCAGGAAGTTGGATAAGTTTGAAGGAAATGATTTTCGTCGCTGTCAGAAGAAGATGCATTTTCTTCTCACTATCATGAAAGTTGTTCACATTTTAAGCACTCCTGCACCAGAACAAATGGAGGATGAGACCCTTGAACATACCAGAAGAAGATGTAAATGGAATCTGTTGTTGGCATATTCTAAACGGTATGTCTGACTCTCTCTTTGACATCTATCAAAATGAAGAATCTGCAAAAGATCTACGGGATGCCCTTGAGTCCAAATACATGGCAGGGGATGCCTCAAGTAAGGAATTTCTTGTTAGTAATTTTAACAATTACAAGATGGTGGATTCAAGACCTATCATGGAATAGTACAATGAACTCATGAAGATTCTGCGACAATTTGAACAACACAAGATGCAAACGGATGAATCCATTTCTGTCTTAAGTGTTATTGACAAATTGCCCCCATTGTAACAACCTGTTCGGGATCATTCTATGATTCAGGTTCGTGGGGTGGAAGTCGATTGTGTACATGATTTAGCCCTTAAGAAGGCGATGTTTAAACATTTTGGAAGGAGGTAATGATGGTTATGAGATCTAAACCTTTGAATTGTGTTTTGGAGTCAAAGGATAAAATGGGAAAATCCATAGGTCGGGTTCTTCCATGAAATATGGATTTTTGTTCGATAAGTTTTTAGTCCAATATATTTATATAATACTGCAGAGCTCTTGAGTACCTTTATGTTGATATAAAGATTGTCGAAAACGGAGTTGGAACAAAGAAGTTATGACCATTTGAAATTAGGGTGGTTTTGGGATTGATCCGCGTACGCTGGGCGTACTAGGGCATCCCTAGTACGCTGGGCTTACGCGATCAGTGCCTAAACCCTAATTTCGTGGTTTGAGTCGTATATAAGCTCCTTAACTTCCCTAAACCCATTCCATTCTCAGCCCCTACCTCTCCAACACCCTCTCTTGTAACCCTAACCCTAGATTGAACTTTGTGAGCAAAAGAAGGTGTTTTTAAGTACTTTGGAGTGTTCTTGGTGTACCTTGGAGAACAAGGAACTCATTGAAGAAGTGTTGGTTACATTGGAGCTTGTAGATACAAAGTTTTTTCACCTTGATCTGTCTTCTAGAGGTATAAAGTTTGAATCTTGATGATGAAATTTGTAGATCTAGCTATTGGGTGTTATGAGCTTTCGGACACTTTAAATGCATAAAGGCTAGATCTTGAAAGTTTGTGCCCTTGTTATGGATAAAGTTTGAAACTTTATCCATCTAAACATCATTTGGTTTTAGATCTGAAGGTTGGAGACTTGTACTTAATGTATTAAGTTGAAAAAGATGCACTTTTGGGTCCCTTTGTGTGACATCCCCAAATTCACGGTCATTTTTAAAAATTTTCATTATGCTTATTTAAAAATCAGAGTATCCATTTTAAAGAAATATGGTGTGGAATTAGTTGCAAGAAAACATGATAAATATCTTATCAAACCATTTCCGAAGAAATGTATTTTGTTTATATTAAAACTTTGGGATGTCATTGTCAATACAGAAACATAAGCATAAACAAACCTTACATTCATTTACACTAATGATTTACTTCTCCTTTAATCTCTCAGTGTAATGTATCTTCAAATCGACACCTGTGATATAAATAAACTGCGTGGGTCATGTTGGGAAACCTGGTGAGTACATAGGGTTTTCAACCCACAATAATATAGTTAATTTGTTTCTTCACATAATTCATGTCAAACAATTAACCCGGTTACCCATCCCCAATTTCTTCATTTAATCTTCCCTAAAGATTTATCCTAAGGGTCATCGCCTACATCGTATTTACCTCTCATCTCCTTACATCGCATTTCCTTATATGTTTGTTCCTAAGGACTATTCCTAAGAATCATGGCCTACATCGCATAGACAATACTGATTTGGGGATTACTCCCCCAATACGTATCCAGTAAGGGTTAGGGTATCATCACATGAATACGTAGCTACAACATCGCCTGAACTCGTAATTCAAAGTAAGGGTTAGAGTACCATCTCATGAATACGTAGTTACAACATCGCCTGAACTCATAATTCATCACCTACAAGTTATGAGCCTGCTGGTGTTTCCACATGACTGTCTAGAATAGTCTGTGGTCGCCATCTATGCTTTGGTAGATCAGTACATCGCTAGATCGCAACATCACAGGTCAAGATTATGGCATCTCCTCATATCTCACATCACCTATTTATCATCACCTAACTATCATCACCTTTCTATCATCACCTTTCTCTCATCACCCATCGCTACCCAATATATATATTTATAAGTATAAAAATGCATATACAATTTAGATCACATAAACATGTATAAATCTTTCATCTAGCATAGATATCAGGAACACAGATAACATGCACACATAGCACGTAATTTATATTAAATATTTCATATCTATGTGTAAGATGAAAGTAACTATGCACTCACTTGTTTAAGTGATGACTCGAAACTCGGACATCGCTTCGCTTCTAACAATCGTCTTTTTCCTTCGACGAAACAATGGAGTTTAGCGAAGAACTGGCCTCTGTGCGGGCAGAACTTCTAAGCCGAAAGCTCTTCTTCTCCGAGCCTTCTGGCACTTCGACACTCGCCTCTTGCACTTGGCAAGTACTAGGGAAGGGGAGGGAGAGTTTGGGAGTATTGAGAGAGAAAGAAGAGATAAGGTGTGAAGAAATGAGGGTGCTCTCACATCTATTTATAGCTGAACTCCTTGGACTACGTTGGGTGTAGCTTCGGAGTACGCAGCATGTACTCAGTACGTTGCGCGTACGTGGGCCAGCTGTCGAGATCCGAATGCGAGACCATGGGGAGAAAGCAAGGGCCGAGATTAAGCCACGTGTCCCCTTTCGCATCAGCCTATTCCCGACTTCTAAATTCCATAACTTTCGCAAACGATCTCTATTTTTTGACGTTCTTTATATCCACGCGTAGATGGCAACGTAGTCTAAAACTTTCGTTTTGACTTCATCGGCTAATTTTGACTTTATTTTTAAAGTTATATTTTAGCAAGCTTAGACTGGTAAAGTCCGTTAAAAATTCATAACTTTGTCATATGACGTCCGTTTTCGTATGTCTTTATATCGTTGAGCTCCTATTAATGAGATCTTCGATTCTCGTTTAGATTGCGTCGACCAAAAATCGATCGATCTAAAATTTGATTTATGGGTTGTGCACTACTATGCTAAATTTTAGAAAAAAATCATAACGTCCTCATACGAAGTCAAATTTGGACATTCTTTTTATGTACATTCTCGGTTGAACATATACTATGACTTTCGTTTAGATCGCTAAGGCTAAAAAGTATTTTATCGTAAACTCACTTTTTACGATACGCATCGTCGTGCCGGTTTTGTCGCAAAAATTCAATGGGTCATAACTTCTTCGTTATAACTCGGATTTTATTGTTCTTTATATGCACGAAACCCTTGTGACATATACTATTCTTTGGTTAATATTATTTCTTCTAAATAATCTTCTATCAAAAAGTCATTTTTTGACGCTCATTGTCTTTAAATTGACTAGCCCGAATCTGCGGGCATTACAATTATCTCCCCCTTAGGATGATTACGTCCCGTAATCATCAACGAAACAGGTCTTGTATAATGGCTCCCTAAATTATCTTTTCATCCTAGGTGATAACCGTTACTCTTACGTCTTTTCTAATAAGTTTCTAACTCTTGGACTTCTTGACCGTTGTCGGTGCTCAATCTTGCACCCGCTCTTTATCCTATGTTGGACTTTCAATTATAACCTTCGAATTACAACATCAATCCTTATTAGAGACTCCTACTTAACTTAAGATAGGTTCGTTACTTTCATTATCCTACCAGACCGATGGGTCATGTTCTAATGACCTCTCATCGTATGATGCAATGCTTAGACTCAGGTCTTTTAGAGTCGAATTCTAGAATGGAAGTTTCCATCCTTCATGTTCTAATATGATATAATCACATTCTAGGATGTAGAACTTCTAGATACAAGCTCTTATTTTAACAACGATCGCGATACTTCTATTGATCGCTTCGATTAGCTTTTACTTCAATCGTCTGGCTTAAGTCAGATGCTACATCGATCTTGGTTCTCTGAACCACGTAACATACTCATCTTAGACAGACTCGGTTTGATATGACCAATAGGGTCGGAATAACAATCATCTTCTTAGTCATTACCGAAACGATGGTAACGACATACATGAATAAAACATAATCAATTACTAGCGCCTTGGTAACCTTGTCACTTTCCTTGATCCAAGTGCTAGTCATGTGCTTCCGATAGTATAGGCCTCTACTACCTTTCACACGTATTCATACTCGTCCCAAGTACTGTCTCGCAGTTCACTAAGTCATCATACAAGATTTTCTCATAGTCATTTAACACATTGGATAACATAAATAAGGTTTATATTACTTCTCGAAATGATTACATAGATATTCAATTTCACCGTACACTATTCCTCTTTTATTAGGCTACACCACATGATACTATATAGCTACTTTATTGATCCTTACTCATAATCCCTTGTATTGTCACCTGCTGTATCAAGGATCATCTAGAATGCTCTCGCCTTTGGCTTCGGCGGCGCATTTTGCCTTGCAGCTTCGTTCTTCTTTGTGCAGTTCTTCAAAATATGCCCACCATCTCCACACTCGTAACACTTCCTATTATCGAATGTACAATCTCTGGAATAGTGACCTGTCCTACCACACTTATAGCAAGTCACTTCTCCATCGCATCTTCCAAAGTGCTTCTTCTTGCACTTCTCACACCACTTGGTTCCACCATTACCACCATACTTTTGGTCGTCCAGGTTAGACTTTGTGAATCTTGCTTTCTTATCAGATCTTGAGGATACCTCAATCTTCCTCTTTTCTCATGCCTTATCTTTTTCTAGACCCTTTTCTCTTATCTGGGTCTCTACATTCTTAGCTACTCTTACGGCGGTCTTCAAAGTAGTTACCATTTTGATCGTTGGGCCAAAGTCCGTTGGCAATCCGTTAGCAAACCTAGCTATCTTGGAGAGTTCAGTAGGCACCAAGTAAAGGAATAGCTTCATCCTTTTGGTGAATGCAGTGGCATACTCATCAACACTCATATTCCCTTTCTTTAGGTTCTGAAACTCGTTGTTTAGGTCTATCAAATCTATCTGTAAGCAGTATTGCATTTTCAACTGCTCCATGAATGCTTCCTAAGACATCCGCATGGCTTCTCCCCGTGGAATTGTTTCTGCCAACAATTCCACCAACTTAAAACTCCAGTCTTTATTTGTCTGACTGCAAAGACGGTATTTTGCTTAACGTTGCAGTTGCAACTTTCAAATACCATTTCCATCTCGGAGATCCAATCCATAATTTCCACTGGCTTTGGGATTCCAGAAAGACTTGCTGGTTTGGCACCCAATAAGTTCTTATACATACGCCCATCCCTGTCAATCCCTCTGACTGAGTCGTTCCTCCTAACCACTCGGGGTCCAACTTGACTCACGGTACAACTGTAATTTCCCTCCTCTGACAGTTCTTCATTCAGTTCGGGCTACACAATGGGCACAGTAGGTTCATCCCTATTAAGCAACATTTGCCTCATCTCCTCCCATTGTTCGGCCATCATAGCCCGAATCATTTCCTGGACTCCTGCCATCGTGATTGGCTCGGGTGCAGCTGCTAACTCAGGCACACGCTCAATCACTTATGGATCAGGCTGACGGTTTCCATTAGCATTTCCTAATTTGCTTCGAGTTCTTACCATGTCGATCTATAAACCAAATCAGACGTTTGGTGTGCAGTGATGAGAATAGGGAAAGCTTTATTTTTGATAGATGTATAAATCTCCTTATCACTCCGAAAAGTAATATGCTAGTTCTAATATCGTCATTAAACGTTTAGAAATGTGAACACATAAAGTTTCCAGATCCGGGCGGCAACAGACCATAGATCCGATCAAACGATAGCATCATAAAGCATCACAAATCATTTAGCACATAAAAGCATTGTATGCATCTTCCCTAAATAAGCTAGTGCTCGTGTCTTTTCAGGCATACATCCTAAATATTGCATACACTCATCTCACAATCTTCGCTTAACATTCTAAGTTTAAGTGTAGAAATAAATCATTATTCCTAGTTCGCTTAAACTAATGCTCTGATACCAACTGTGACATCCCCAAATTCACGGTCGGAGTATCCATTTTAACAAAATATGTTGTGAAATTAGTTGCAAGAAAACATGATAAATATATTATCAAAGCATTTCAGAAGAAATGTATTTTGTCTATATTAAAACTATGGGATGTCATTGTCAATATAGAAACATAATCATAAACAGACCTTACATTCGTTTACACTAATGATTTACTTCTCCTTTAATCTCTCAGTGTAATGTATCTTCAAATTGACACATGTGATATAAATAAAGTGAGTGGGTCATGTTGGGAAACCTGGTGACTACATAGGGTTTTCAACCCACAATAATATAGTTAAATTGTTTCTTCACATAATTCATGTCAAACAATTAACCCGATTACCTATCCCCATTTTCTTCATTTAATCTTCCCTAAAGATTTATCCTAAGGGTCATCTCCTACATCGTATTTACCTCTCATCTCCTTACATCGCATTTCCTTATATGTTTGTTCCTAAGGACTTTTCCTAAGAATCATCGCCTACATCGCATAGACAATTCTGATTCAGGGATTAATCCCCCAATACATGTCCAGTAAGGGTTAGGCTATCATCACATGAATACGTAGTTACAACATCGTCTGAACTCGTAATTCAAAGTAAGGGTTAGAGTATCATCGCATGAATACATAGCTACAACATCGCCTGAACTCGTAATTCATCACCTACAGGTTATGAGCCTGCTGGTGTTTCCACATGATTGTCTAGAATAGTCATAAGGACATTTCCTAATATATTTGTTCCTAAGGACTTGTCCTAGGAATCATCTCCTACATCGCATAGACAATACTGATTCGGGGATTACTCCCCCAATACGTGTCCAATATGGTTTTGGGTATCATCACATGAATACGTAGTTACACCATCGCCTGAACTCATAATTCAAAGTAAGTGTTAGAGTATCATCGCATAAATACATAGTTACAACATCACCTGAACTCGTAATTCATCACCTATAGGTTATGAGCCGACTGGTATTTCCAAATGACTGTCTAGAATAATCTGTGGTCACCATCTATACTCTGGTAGATGACTACATCGCTACATGGCAACATCGCAGGTCAAGATTATGGCATCTCCTCACATCTCACATCACCTATCTATCATCACCTTTCTGTCATCACCTTTATCTCATCACCCGTCGCTACCCAATATATATTTATAAGTATAAAAATACATATACATCTTAAATCACTTAAACATGTATAAATCGTTCATCTAGGATAGATATCAGAAATACAGATAATATACACACATAGTCTAAGGGTCGAATTGTTGTAATTAGTCGAAGTATGCTTTGGACTCTTCGAATATTTTGTAATGTATTTTACTAGGGCGCTTTTATTCGAAGCTTTAGAGTCAATGCCTTAGTATATTTTTTGTATGCTTTCAGTTCCCTATAAATAGGGTTATTTACTAGAGTTTGATAAGAACTTTTATAGACTTGTCTACTATTCTCTATAAAGAATTCGAAATCATAATAGAGCATAACAAGATCATATTTACATCGTGTGTTCAAATCTCATATTCTTACTTGAATTCATACTCTGATTAATTCATTACTCGATTCATTGATTCATCAGTTGGTATCAGAGCAGGAATCATATCTCTGATATGATTTTCACGCTGTTCAAAAAGTTTTTGAATCAATTTTTTGATTCAAAAGTTTCCGCACTTTTTGAAAGTGAAAAATGTCTAGATCTTAGTCTGTGATTCGATTCTGCATTTGAATTGTAGAATCGAGTGTTATTCTCATCAATTCGATTTGATTCATCTAGTTTGTTTTCAAATTCTCAAATCTTTTCAAACTTCTCAAAATCTTCTTCCGTACAACAATGACGAGTTTCAATCTCAATTCGATGACCTCGTTTACTCATCTGCTAGGTTCATCAACCAAAATTCCAATGCTAATCCCTGAATACTATGATCAGTGGGCTGATCGTATGCAGGATTATCTGAATGGTCTGGATGAAGAACTATGGTCATGTATCACTGGAAATGTCAATGTTCCAGTGAATGTTCAACCAATTGGATCATCTTCTACAAATTCTGGAGTTGATAATCAAACTGATCGTCTGAAGAAACTGGAGAAGAGGTGTATGAGGGAACTACGAGGTGTATTACCTCCAGTTGTGTACAATTACGTTAGGAGTTGTACAACAGCAAAGGAAGTCTGGAACAATCTGAAAGATAAATTTCAAGGAAGTGAGAAGACAAAAATCAATTCAGTTAAACAGTGTTTGGTTGAGTTGAAAGATTTCAAACAAAAAGAAGGAGAAACAATTGAAGTTTACTATGATCGTCTGAACGAGTTAATCTATCGGTGCAATCGCTATGGAATTACCAGAACTTCAATGGAATTCAATCTCATCTTTGTAATGGGGCTTCGAAAAGAATGGAGAAGTGTGAGTATGATGGTGAAGAATCAGCAAAGTTTTGATACATCAACTCTCAATGATTTGTATAATCAATTGAAAACACACGAAATTGAGGTAAATGAAATTGCTGAGGAATCGAAATTGAATTTGGGAGGTCCATTAGCTCTTGTATCAAAGATTTCTGAGAAAGAAGCTGAAAATGGTGATTCTGAGGAAGAAGAAGGATTCATCATGAATTCGGATGATGAAGCAATAGCATTTTACTCGAATAATCGTGTCAAGAAATTTTTCAAAAAGCCGTTCAATTCGAAGACTAAGCTTGCTGAGGTGAAAGGAAATTCTATGAGTAAAAATGTTGTTGAGGAGAAAAAGAAAGTTGAGAAGCAAGATTCGAAGATATCTGATGGAAAGGGTGAGAAGAAGCTGAAAGGTGATGCAGGAATAGATGTCATTATTGCAATGGTGCGAATCATCTTGAAAATGAATGTATGCTTCGAAAGAAGGATGAGAGGAAGAATAAAGTCAAAGATGAGGCATATTATGCAGAAAAGCTTGAGGTGGTTCGTGCTAAAGCAAAGAATTTGTCATTGGTTGCAAAGGGTGAGCATGAGGATGAAGATGGAACTTATCAAATCTGGTCATCCGGGTCAGACGATGAGGAAATGAGGAATCCAACACATGGGGCGTTGTATGCGAAAATAGAGAAGGACTCAGATGATGAGGAATTCGAAGTGAGGGGACGATGCTTCGTATCCAAAGCAGCTGACAAATCTCCAATGACAACAAAGGTACGTAAAATTCTCAAATCTTTTAATATTCCTACACATGCTTATGATTCTGAACTAATTTCTTTTGATGAGACGGTTACTTATTTTGATTCAATTGTTGTGTCTGCTAGCAATGAGGCCAACAAGTTGTCAATGGAGTTGTTAGAGGTCAAAAAGAGATTAGACATGAAAATAAGCAAAATTGAATGTTTGGAATTACAAATGACAAATATAATGTGTGATAGGGATAGGTTATCGAGTGATATTAAACTTTTGCTAGCACAAAGAAACATCTATTGTAATTCTGCTAAACGACTTTATAGCAAATTAACTGATTTACATCATTCATGTGATATAAGTAAAGAGCAACATAGAAAATTACTACCTTTCCTAGCATTCGAAAGAGCCAAGGTAGATAATATTTCGTATGATTGTGAGCAAATAATAGTTGATTTTGACAGAGTCCCTGATGATAGATATAAATATGGAATTGTCAAAATTGATGAATGTCTTGATGCGAATGAATTAGTTAACATAGTGAATGAAACCTTGACTAAATCTGAACAAATTCAAATTTTGAAAAAGACTGAGAATTCAACATCTGATTCTCAATCTAATTTTGCTGATATTGAAGATAATTTTGACAATATTAGTGAAATTAGTGAACTTGAAGATGTTGATTGTTCTCAGTTGTCTGTTGTTAATGTTGCTTCAACATCTAAAGGAAAAGAAAAAGTTAAGGATTTGATGGTTGAAAATGAAAATGATATACCCTCAACTTCGAAAGTTTATGATATGAACTTCGTGGATCTCAAAGACAGCCAAACTGATGATAGTGATGATGAAGATGAATTGAACATTTCGAAGGAAAAGAAATCTTCAAAGGAAGAAGAAAGTCCTCGAATTGTGGTTGATCAGGTGTATGGTGATACACAAAAGTTCGAAAAAGTGATGAATGAAAAAGGTGAACACTATCTTGAAACGAATTCAGTGGTTTATCCGAATTTCAAATGTACATATAATGTCATTTTTCCAAATCAAGTTTTCGTAACTACTGGAAATGTTGAGAAAATCAAACCAGAATTAAAGAAGTTAGTTGAAGAGGATAATTCAAAAACAACTGATGAAGGTTTTTTCGCAAATCAAAGCACAGTTGAAAACAACTTAACAAAGAATTCGTATGTTTTCCAACGTCAAAAACCACAAAGAAAATGGGTTGAAAAATCAAAAATTGAAAAAGAGAATTCAAAACAAGTTGAAAAGGAATGTGAAAAAGTTGTCAAATTAAACTCCAAGGAATTCAAAGATCAAATTGACAAATTTTCGAAGGAAAACAACATTTCAAAAAGACAAGCAAGAAAGAAAATATTTTGGCAAAATGTTGAGTCTCAAAAGATGTCAGAATCACAATCACCCAAAAATATTTTCAAAGCTAAAAATTCATCTTTTTCAACAAAACCTCAACATTCATCTCAATCAAATCATTCAAAGTCTGAAGTGAATAAACAACCAAGGTTTTCGAAAGTTTCAGAACCTAATATTCAAAGAAAATTTTCAAATAACTCAAAACCAAATCAAAATTTTTTTCAACGTCAACATTTTAAATCAACAGTTGATACATCATATGCTAAATCTTTTATAACAAAACCAAAAGTTGATTTTGTTCCTATAAAGCCAAATTTTCCAAATCAAACGAAGAAAGAAACTATGAAAACTTCACGAGAAAAAGGAATAACGTCAAGGAAGAACATTGATCATTGGCTTGAAGGAAAAGGAAAGATGTGTCAGTCAAATACATTTTCAAAGGAGCAAATTCACGAAGCATATGAAAAGTATATGAATAATTCATCAAATGGCAGTTCATCGTCTAAGGATTCGAACATATCAGTCAAAGCATGGAAACCAGTTATAAAAGCAAAGAATGTTCAGTCACAAACTCAGAATTCGAAGGGTAATGTCAGTGAACATTCGAAACCATCAAAAACTTATGTTTCGGTTCCTTTAAATGAAGAAGTGAACTTAATTGATAGTCTCAAAACAAAAGTTTGTGATTGGGTTAAAATTTCTTCATTACATTTGAAATTGAAATCTAATTTCCAAGGACCCAAAAAGCCTTGGGTACCTAAATTTTTCCATTGAATGTAGGTACTATGTGATGAGCAATATGATAACAAGTGGTACATCGATAGTGGTTGCTCTCGTCACATGACTGGGAAGAAGGAGAATTTACTAGATTTTCGAAGTCTCAAAAATGCTGGAGTAGTGAAGTTTGGGAACAATAAAAAATGTCAAGTCAAAGGATATGGGAAGATCACGAATGGTCAATTCACAGTGAATCGGGTGGCTATGTTGAAGGTCTTCAACATAACTTGATAAGTGTTTCTCAACTTGTTGTGGGCACTGGCAATCAAGTTCTTTTTAACGAAGAGGGAAGTATTATTTCGAATGTCACAACAAAAGAGGTGTTACTGAAATCCAAAAGGAAAGGTGACATGTTCACTTTGCACATCAATCCGATAGTAGGGAAACCTGCTATATGTCTTCTTTCGAAGGCAACATCAGACTTAAGTTGGCTTTGGCATCGAAGACTTTCTCATCTTAATTTTCGAAACATCAATAAACTTGTGGTACAAGATCTGGTAAGAGGTTTACCTGTACTTAAATTTGACAATGATTCTTTATGTGCAGCTTGTGAAGTTGGCAAGCAACATAAACAAGGTCATCCAATTACGATTGATTCGAAAATAGTTGCACCTCTGGAGCTCTTACATATTGATTTGTGTGGTCCTTCGACTGTTTCAACTCTCAACAAGAAAAGGTACATTTTAGTGATTGTTGATGATTTTTCCAGATTTACGTGGGTTTATTTTCTCAGGCTTAAATCTGAAGTTGCACAAATCATGATTGACTTTATCAAAAAGATGGAAACAACATTGAAGAATATTGTTCGAAAAATTAAGAGTGATCATGGAACTGAATTTAAGAACAATGTTCTTGATTCATTTTTGGTGGACAAACGGATTTCGCATAATTTTTCATCCCCATACACACCACAACAAAACGGTGTTGTTGAACGAAGAAATAGGTCTCTATGCGAAGCGGCAAGGACTATGTTGGCATATGCGAATCTTCCACAATATCTTTGGGCTGAAGCAGTATCAATCGCATGTTTCACTCAAAACAGATCGTTTATTCATCGTCGTTTCAACATTACTCCATATGAAATTCTCAACAATCGAAAACCTAATGTAAAATTTTTTCATGTTTTCGGATGCAGGTGCTTTATTATGTTGGGATATTCGCATAATTCAGTTGCATATTGTGTGTTGAATAAAAGAACACGAAAAGTTGAAGAAACTTTTAATCTTACATTTGATGATTACTACATTAAACAAACAACAACTCAGTTTGCAAATCATCCAATTCTGAAAAACATACAAGATGAATTTGAATCCTCACAAACATTAGATATTGATTATGATTTAATTTTTGGAATTTCAGATCATGCTGTTGATGCTGAAATCAATGCAAGTGATAATCATATCTCTGAACTAACAAAGCATAATGATACTTCAACATCAAATTCTCAAGAAAATGGCGAAAGTATGCAAAACAATCAAGTGGAGGGGGAGCACTTGGATTCGGATACATTAGATGACGAACAGCATTCTTTCGAGGGGGAAAAAGAAAGGATGAATGATAATGTTGAGGGGGAGCATAATGTTGAGGGGGAGCATTCAGAAAATATTGAAGATAATAAGGATTTTGATGATGCTTGTTCGATTGTAGGCTCAGAAAACGATGAAATATACGAAGATGCACCTTTGGAATTTGATCCAGCATATCCGCCAATGGAAAAGTGGACAAAAGATCATCCGAAGGATCAAGTAATTGGGAATCCACAAGAGGGAGTTTTAACAAGAGCTCAAATTCGTGCAAAGAATGAGGTATTGAATACTCATCAAGAATTTTGCATGTTCAATGTTTTCATTTCTAAGATTGAACCAAAAACAGTTAAGATTGCAATGGAACACTCAGATTGAGTTGTTGCAATGCAATCTGAATTGTCTGAATTTGAATGAAACAAGGTTTGAGGTTAATTCCTAAACCTGAAAATGTTTCGATTGTCGGGTTAAAATGGATTTTCAAAAAGAAAACCGACAAAGATGGAAATATTGTTCGAAACAAAGCCAGAGTTGTTGTTAAAGGATATTCACAACAAGAAGGAATCGACTATGAAGAAACTTTTGCCACTGTCGCAAGACTTGAGGCGGTTCGTATATTTCTGGCTTATGCAGCTCACAAAGATTTTGATGTTTATCAAATGGACGTGAAATGTGCATTTCTAAATGGAGAGCTTGAAGAAACTGTTTACGTGGAACAACCCCCAGGTTTTATTAACGAAGAATTTCCAAATCATGTTTATATTTTAGATAAGGCAGTTTATGGTTTGAAACAAGCACCACGACCATGGTATGCAACTCTTACCTCATTTTTGAAACAATCTAAATTTAAACAAGGATCAATTGATCCCACATTATTTCGAAAGAAAGTGGGGAATCATCTAATGCTTGTTCAAATTTATGTTGATGATATTATTTTTGGCTCGACTGACCCTGCTTTGTCTAGAGAATTCGAAGATTTGATGAAAAGTAAGTTCGAAATGAGCATGATGGTAAAAATCAATAATTTTCTTGGTTTGAATATTCGTCAAAACAGAAAAGGAATTTTTATTAATCAAGAAAAATATACGAAGAATCTGTTGGAAAAGTTTGGATTGACGAATAGCACGAAGTTACGAGTTCCAATGGCAACGGGCATAAAGCTTACATCTTCGTTAGATAAACCTGCCGTTGACATAACTTTATATAGGAGCATGATTGGTTCATTACTTTATCTTACAGCTAGTAGAACTGATATCATGTTTTCTGTGTGTAATTGTGCTAGGTATCAGTCTAATCCACGAGAAACACATCTCACTGCTGTGAAGAATATCTTTCGTTATCTTAAAGGAACAATTTCGTTAGGATTGTGGTATCCTTCGAACACTGGGTTCTTTGTACAAGCATATTCGGATGCAGACCTGGGTGGTTGTAATCTTGATCGAAAAAGCACAAGTGGTGGATGTCAATTTCTTGATGGCAAATTGGTGAGCTGGCAGTCGAAAAAGCAAACATGCGTATCAATTTCAACAGCTGAAGCAGAATATGTGGCTGCGGCTGCTTGCATTTCACAAATAATATGGATCCAAAGTCAATTGCGTGATTATGCAATCAATATGAAAAAGATTCCATTATATTGTGATTCTCAAAGTGCGATAAGAATTTGTCATAACCCTGTGCAGCATTCGAAGACTAAACATATAGCTCTTCGTTATCATTTCATCAAAGATCACGTGGAAGATGGAAATATTGAAGTACATTTCGTGAAAACAACTGATCAGTTAGCTGACATTTTCACGAAAGCTTTGGATGAAAAATCCCTTCTGAAGATTATAGAAGGACTTGGAATGATCGATGGAAATTTTGTTCCATGCGAAAAAGAAGAATGATGCATGATAAGGAATGATTCAGAGGCGCTAACTAAAAGATAATGCAAAATCATTCAGCATTCAGAGGTTACTGTTCATAGTCAACGCTTCGACCCCTTCGTATTCGCACATTTGTTACTTATTCTAAGGGTTGATTCAGAGGTTACTGTTCATAGTCCATGCTTCGACCCCTTCGAATTCGCACATTTGTTACTTATTTTAAGGGTTGATTTAGCTGTTACTGTTCCTAGTCAACGCTTCGACCTATTCGCATTCGTACATTTGTTACTTATAAGGGAATGATAAAATTTTGCATATTTGCATCAAGTACTATTTCAATTTTCGAAAATTCAAAATTCCAAAAAGATTTTCGTTTGTTTTGTCATTTAATTTTCAGAAAATTTAAAAATTCAAAAAGATTTTGTTTGTTTTGTCATTTAATTTTCAGAAAATTCCAAAATCCAAAAAGATTTTCGTTTATTTTGTCATTTAATTTTCGAAAAATTTAAAAATTCAAAAAGATTTTTGTTTGTTTTGTCATTTAATTTTCAGAAAATTCCAAAATCCAAAAAGATTTTCGTTTATTTTGTCATTTAGTTTTCGAAAAAATTTAAAAATTCAAAAAGATTTTCGTTTGTTCTGTCTTTATTTTCGAAAAATCAAAACATCAAAAATATTTTGATTCCTATTTCTTTTTAGTATTTTGTCGCAGATTCTCATGAAGATACAGCGGATATTATGCTTGCAGTACTCGGGTACGGTACATTTTTCGTATGAATCGATAAATTTTTCATCATTCGAACTAGTTAGGATGTCCCTAGAAGCATGCTGTTGTATGTTGACCAAAGCCTCCATGACTCAATGTGTGTGTAACAAAGCCTTACTGAAATTATTCATACGAAGATTTCTTCCCAATCAGGCTTATATTCACATTAGTCTTTGAGCTACCTTACTATTTTCAAAATGAGTTAAGAGTTTACTGTTTGGTCCAAACACAACAGAGGTACTTTTCGTGTCTTACATCAATCTTTTTCATCCATAAAATTCTTTCACAATCACACACGAAGACATATGTCTGAGAGGTCTCTAATCAAACCCATCGAGACTTAGATATATCAAAACTCTGTGTTTATTATCTGACATCATGAGACCGTGATGAAAGTGAAACCCAATTTTCATTAACTTTTAAGGAATTGACGGGGAACTAAGTTCCAGATTTTCACGAAACTTTTGTTTCTGTACCAAACTTCGAAACTCCAAATCATATTCATTTCGAATGAGTGGTCTTGATCAAACATTCGAAACCCACGATGTTTGTTACCCAACAAGATCCAGCATATAAATTTTTTCTTGAATATGATTTCCGTGTGAGTTTCATTCGAATGTCCTAGTCATTTCAAAATTTTTCAAAGCCAACTTGTCACTGACTACACTAGTCAAACAAGTAGTTTCTGTTACAATTTCTCACCTTATGTTTAGGATGACATGTAACGAAATTTTAAACCATCCTCGAAGCATTATAAAAGAAGCCCTTTGATACTTATCAACAAGTATTCGATTGTAATTCACGGGAACCCACACAAGCTATTGATCATTTCTCTTAATGATTAATGAAGTAATCTTTGCCCGGGATTTTATCTGCTTTTGTGTCAATGGTTTGACATCACAATATCCCATATTTTTATTATATTTGTTTCTCGTCTCTATTCTTTGGAACACAGCACTCACGAAATCCTTGAGATTCTGAGTAATACCAACTCAGGCTGATGATTTCGAACTTCTGGCGTATGACTTCGCTTTTCATCCCAAAAGTGAAAGAGCCTTGCTTCCATTCGAAGGGTTCTGACGGTTACAATTTTCTTGGGGATTACAAGACAGGCTGTTTATAAATGACGTATGGTATTTTGTCCGTTTCTCAAGGCGATGTGACAACTACTTTTTGACACATGGCTACTTTTACGCAGTAATGGTCCGGTTTTCAAGGTGCCACGTCGGATATCATTAAATACATATCCCGCTTCAAATTCAAATTTAAGGGTTACATATAAAAGGGAATTCCAGGGGTTCATTGTCAGTTTACGCGATCAAAAAGCAAATTTTCCAAAATTCTCTGTTCATCATCATCTTCAAACCCTAACAATGGCGACTTCTGCTCATGTTGATTCTCATACCACTGAAGATGCTTCTTCATTACCAATAATGAAGATTCAAGCAACAAACTACTACTTGGAGGGTGACGTTTCTCAGTACCCGGAAGAATTAAAGATGCTCATAGTTGCTTTGAAGAACTCGGTTTTGGCCAAAGCGATGTTCAACTCTTTCTCTGTTCCATTTTCCTAGCTTTCTCAAGCAGGATCAACTGCGACATATAACAAAGCAACTGATACGATTACTTTTCATCTGGTGAACGACAAAAAGGTCAGGCTAACCAAGAAACTATTTTGCCAAATTCTTGATATTCCGAATTTGCCTCCATATGTTTCATTTACATTTCCACAAATCGTTCACATGTTTAATGAGATCGGATATCAGCCACCATTTTCCAAGATTAGTGATTTTAAGAAATCTGGTCTTCCACGAATCTGGAATTTCTTATTTGGTATTTTTCTACACTGTTTGACTGGGAGATCAGCTAGCCTTGATAAAGGAAGATTGGAGGTTTATGACATGGTTGCTGGAATCTACTATGATCTTCAAGTAGATTATTCTACACAGTTGTGGAAGGAATTTCAAAAGGGTGTAGAACACACAAATGCTATTCATGGTATTTCGTGTGCAAGATACTGGAGTTTGATTCTGCAACACTTTTACAATAAGGAAGGGATTTTGGTACCCACTGATGAAGACAAAGCAGTTTTTCAATCTTACCACTATCCGAAGGAGGTTACAGATAATGCTGATGTTTTTCCTACATTTGCTCGTATTCCAAATGTGATGCTTAAAAGAGTTTATTCTTCGAACCCTGTATTGGTAGCCTATTTGACGACCATTGATTCTTCAATTAAAACTGGTGTTTTACTGGAAGGAGATGATAAGAAAACCAAGAAGTCGAGAAAGCATGAAACTGAGTCCAAATCTTCGAAATCTCCAAAGAAGAAGCCTGAAACAGTTGAAGTGACTGTTGCTGAGACTCAAGTAATTGAGCCCATTATTGAAGAAACACGAGAACATGTAGTCCTTCCTTCGAAGACTGGCATGTTTCAAAGAATTAAAATGAAGTCCAAGTCTCCAACGCACAAAGTGGTTCGAAAAACTCAAATAACCCATCAAGGGATTCTAATTAGAGAAGTGCCTGCACCTGTTTCACCGGTGTCCAAGAAACGAAGGGCTGAAGACATGGCAAAGCATTTGTCAAAGAAAAAGAAGAAGAAGACTCGAAAACTTGTAATCTCTACTGAGTCAACAGATGATGATAGTGAAAGAGTTCGTGAAACTCCAGAGTTTACTCTTATCACCGAAAGTTTCACTCCTGAGAAGACGGTTGTCATACCACCCGAAGATTCGATTGCCAAATCAGTTCCTGAGGAGGTTCGAACTTCAGGCATCCCTGCACACGTATCTGATACGGATGCAAATGTCAATATGGGTGAAGGAGGTTCGAAGAATGAAGCTACAGGTCCATCTACTTTTGCTCCTTTTGCAAGTACTGTTTCTTTACCGTTATCTTCTACTCCTCTTACTTCAACAACAGATTCCCCAACATTCGAACACATTCTTGATCAACCCTTTACGTCTATTTTTTCTTCTCAATCTACTGAGCCACCCAAAACAACTTCACCTATTCAAGAAACTGTTTGTATGGAGACAGAGCCTAATAATGAGGGGTTTGGCGGTATGTTTGACGACTTGGAGTTTCATGAAGAAGAAGAGCAGTTTCCAGATCACATGCTGATGACCATGAAGCAGTTTAAGATTTTAAATCAAAAGTTGAATTCAGTCATTCAATCTCAAGCAGATCTAGGGGTTGGTTCGTCTGTTTCAAGTGTTGAAGTTGATTCCTTGCTGAAGGTGTTTGAATCCAGAATCATAAGTAAAGTATCGGGGATGCTTAAAGATTCTGAATCTCGAGTCTTGGAGAAGATTGATCATAATGATCAAAACAATGAAATTCGGATCAATTCTCAGAGTTCGAAGTTTGCTGGTAATCTGAAAGAATTGAAGAATGTTGCAAAGGAACGACATGTTCTTTTTATTCAAGATGTGAAGAAAGTTCGAGAGGATGTCAACTTGCAAATTCACGAACTTCGTGAAGATATGAAAAGAGAAATAGAAACTGTTCAACATGACTATGCATCATTGCATCAAAAGGTTGATATCATTTGTGACGCAGTCACTCGATTTGTTAAGTTGTATGAAAATTTGAGTCCTCAAATTACTCAACTTTCAACATCCGAAAGTGCAAGCTTTGACGAAGTGCTTAAGTTGCTTAAGGAGTTAAAAGAGATATCTGATAGGCCAGTTTCTTCTCCATTGATTACTTCTGAATTTTTATCTCAGAAGTTTATTCAATTCGAAGCCATTCTCAACAAGCAACTTGCTCCTCTCTTTCGCATATCAAGTCTTCTTCCAACCACAAATGCCCCACCTGTTTTCACAGGGGTGCAAGGGGGAGAAAGAAAAACTAGTGAGTCGAAGACTAGTGGAGAAGATGCGAAAGTTGTGGGAAAAGTCTTTTCTTCGAAAATCCCTACAACAAAACCAATAATTGTTTCTGCTGAACATGTGACTTCAACAGTCGTAACAACAATGCCAATTGCACGACCAATTTCGAAAGGAATTGTGATTGGTAAATCTTCGGAGACTGGTGGGAGTGGTTGAAAACCAAAAGAGACAACTGACAATCAAGCATTGAAAGATAAAGGGAAATCGATTGTGGTGGAAAAATAAAAAGAGGAAAAGAATGCTGAAATCGAAAATCTCAGAATAGTTCAAAGCATTATGGCTCAGCGAGCAAATGATCCAAAGGGAATGGATAAAGGGGGTCCAACTAAACACTATAACTACGAAACAATCGAGGCTAAGGTTGCATTCAATCACATGTATTCATTTGAGAAGAAACCAAAGCAGAGTTATTTGGTCAAAAATACTGATGCAGGCCAGTTGGATTTTCCCATAAACGAAATGATGTTTATCATGCCTCAGTTCAAAGCAGAAGGGAATTTTAAAAATAAAGATGATGATACACACATGAAAATTCGTTTTCATGCTGTTCTTGGAAAAGTCCCTGAGGAAGTTTGGTCTTCAATAAAAATCAATAAGGTCATAAGTATGAAAAAGGATGTGGTTTTCGGAAACACAGTCCAAAATGTTAAGTATGTGGTTGCCAGGGCAAATGGAAATATTTGCGAATTCACTGTTGCAGATTTTCCATTAACGAACTTGTATGATCTTATACAAGTTGCATTACTTTTGAAAGACAAATCATTCTCATACCTTCAAAACACAGAACCATATGAATTCAAGCTTGGAGTAGCTCACATCAAGATTTTTATCGAAAACTATTATGAGTGTTTGGCACTAACAGATGTTGAATTAGCTACTGCCAAAGGAATGGAAATTAATGCTCCGATGGCTCCTACGAAGACTCAGGTTGAATTGAAGAAGTATGCTGATGGTGAAATTTGCCTGAAGCCTTTTGGAATTGTCTTCGCAGGAAAAGACAAAGCTGGAAAGTCTAAACGGTTCTTATTCCAAGCAAGTGAAGTCGAGAGATATTCAACATCTCAATATACGAACTTGATTGTTCGTATGAATCATTGCAAGAAGAACAATGAAGGCGACAAGAAAGAGCTGAAGAAGATTATCTCCTGGTACACGGAGATTCGAAGAGTATTACTGTATTCCATCACACTTCTTACAAATTGAAGACTTCGACTATGATTACAAAGGGGGATATTGTTAGGGTCGAATTGTTGTAATTAGTCGAAGTATGCTTTGGACTCTTCGAATATTTTGTAATGTATTTTACTAGGGCGCTTTTATTCGAAGCTTTAGAGTCAATGCCTTAGTATATTTTTTGTATGCTTTCAGTTCCCTATAAATAAGGTTATTTACTAGAGTTAGATAAGAACTTTTACAGACTTGTCTACTATTCTCTGTAAAGAATTCGAAAGCATAATAGAGCATAACAAGATCATATTTACATCGTGTGTTCAAATCTCATATTCTTACTTGAATTCATACTCTGATTAATTCATTACTCGATTCATTGATTCATCACATAGCACGTAGTTTATAATAAATACTTCATATCTATGTGTAAGATGAAAGTAACTATGCACTCACTTGTTAAAGTGCTGACTCGAAAATCGAACAGCGCTTTGCTTCTAACAATCATCTTTTCCTTCGATGAAACAATGGAGTTTAGTGAAGAAACGGGCTCTGTGCGGGTAGAACTTCTGAGCCGAAAGCTCTTCTTCTCGGGGCCTTCTGGTGCTCCGGGACTCGCCTCTAGCACTTGGGAAGTTGGGAGGGAGAGTTTAGGAGTATTGAGAGAGAAAGAATGGATAAGGTGTGAAGAAATGAGGCTGCACTCGCATCTATTTATAACTGAACTCCTCGGACTACGCTGGGCGTAGCTTCATAGTATGCAGTGTGTACTCAGTATGTTGTGCATATGAGAGGCTACACTGTGCATACAAGGGCCAGCTATTAAGATCCAAATGCGAGACCGTGGGGAGAAAGCAAGGGTCGAGATTAAGCTACGTGTCTCCCTTTGCATCAGCCTATTCCCGACTTCTAAATTTTGTAACTTTCGTATACAATGTCCATTTTGACGTTCTTTATATCCACACGTAGGTGGCGATGTAATCTACAACTTTCATTTAGACTCTGTCGGCTAATTTTGACTTTAATTTTAAAGTTATATTTTAACAGGCTTAGATAGGTAAAGTCCGTTAAAAATTCATAACTTTGTCATCCGACGTCCGTTTTCGTCTGTCTTTATATTGTTGAGCTCTTATTAATGAGATTTTCAATTCTCATTTAGATTGTGTCGGCTAAAATTCAATTTCCGAGTTGTGCACTGCTATGCAAAATCTTAGAAAAATCATAACTTCCTCATACGCAGTCAGATTTGGACGTTCTTTTTATGTACATTCTCGGTTTCACATATACTACAACTTTTGTTTAGATCGCTAAGGCTAAAAGGTATTTTATCGCAAACTCACTTTTTACGATACACAACGTCGTGCCGGTTTTGTCGCAAAACTTCGACGGGTCATAACTTCTTCGTTATAACTCGGATTTCAGCATTCTTTATATGTGTGGAAACCTTGTGACATATACTATACTTTGGTTAAGATTACTTATTTTAAATAGTATTCTATTAAAAAGTCATTTTTTGAGGCTCATTTTCTCTAAATTGACTAGCCCAAATCTGCAGGCGTTACACTTTGAGACTTAAAGACTAGATCTTATTTGTTGGGACCATTATAATGGATAATTTTGGAAACTTTATCCATTATGGAACCATTATGAACCATGAAAATGTGATCTTGGCCATTTTATCCATTCCATACAAGAGTTATGATGTCTTATTGGGTTAAGAACTTAGGTTTGTGGACATTAAGCACTTTATAGCAATGAAAAGTAATAAAGTTGGAAACTTTATGACTTATCACATCATTTTGGGCTTGGATCTGAGTTTTGGTCGTAAGGGCTTAATGGAATAAGCTTTTAATAGAGTTATAGGATTGGGCTGTGTACACTGGTCGTACCTGGTGGTACGCTGCGCGTACGCGGTCAACGCCCCACTTTTGGTCAACATTAGGGTACGTTGTGCGTACTCTCTTGGTACACAGGGCGTACTCTGCTGGGAAGGAATATTGCCTTTTGGACCTTGACCGTTGACTTTGACCAAGTTTGACCTAAGGGCATTTTGGGTAATTTTATTTATAGTTTGAGATTTTGGGTTCCTGTTAATTGTATAGGTGACCGGTAGAGATAGCTTTTACAGCAATTATCGATGCAACTATTCTTTCAGACCATAAGGTGAGTTTTCTCACTGTATCAATGGGTCGAAGGCAGCAATATCGGCCCATTACTTTGTTATGTAGAATGTTAGTTGTCTCTATGATACTTGCATGACAGACCATGATCTAGCCCTGGAAATTACACGAAAGACTAGGATCTGGCCCTTGGAAATTATATGAAAGCCCATGGGGGTAGCTCATGACACTTGTATGTAAGATCGAGATTTGGCCCTCGGCATTGCAAGGAAAGACCATGGGGGTAGCCCATTACACTTATATGTCAGACCGGGATTTTGCCCTCTGTATTGCGACCATGAGGTAGCCTATGGTACTTGTATGCAAGGTTGTAGAACTCGTTACTCGGTACCTGTTCAGCTGACTACCGAGTAGCGAGTACTCAGGAGTACTCGGGAGTACTCGGGGAGTACTCGGATTCGGTAATTCATGTAGAAATATTTTTAGGGAACTTATATATGTGAAAAGCATAAGTTAAAATCTTAAGTTGATTGAAATATATAACAAAATTAGATACACGTAAATACACAAAAACGGAAAAACACATAATGGGCTCACTTCGTGAATAATTACTGAAAGTTTAAGATATATATGTAGTAATAATCACATGTGTTTGTGTTAATAATAAATCGTTAAGTAAATAATACATATTAATCACCGAGTTGACCGGGTTTTACAACACTCCTCACAGTTCAGTGAGGGGCCGATCGGGGAGTACTCGGGATTCTGTAACTCGTCTCGGTAAGGGGCCGAGTAGTGAGTACTCGGAGGAGTAATCGGCCAACTCGGCGAGTTTTACAACATTGCTTGTATGTTATGGTACGTGGTACTTTGGGGAACTCACTAAGCTTTGTGCTTACAGTTTTCAGTTTATGTTTCAGGTACATCCGGTAATAAGGACAAGGGCCCGACATCATGGCATAGCATCCCTTGGACTTTTTCCGCATTGGCAATTAATGATATTACTCTGATGTTTAAATAATATATTCATTTTGATCGATTTTGGAACAACTCGTTTGTAGGACTTATTGTTTTAAAAATGAAAATTTTACCTTAGATTTTCAAGACGTTACACCCATCTTGGAAAGACTTCTAACACACACTGAAACACCAAAAAGAAGAGTTGCCTCTAGTATAACTTAATAGTCGCTTGAGAATTGAAGAGGGTCTTCGGGCTCAAGAAAGTGGCAAGGGAGAAGAAAAGGAAGTTCCTGGATATTCAGTGAACATGGTTGAAGATGAAAAACATCAGAAAAATAACAAAGAAAAAAGAAGAAAAAAGATGACTGTCAGAAAGTTTCAAACAAAAATCAAAACTTGTATGCTAGAATTGAAACAAACCTGGTCACATGAAACGAGATTGTCATTTGAAGAAGAACAAAAATGGTGCAAACACTTATTGACAAGGATCTAATGATCAAAGTCCAAAACCACAAGGTCGGAATTTTATTTCTGAAATTACTACGATTGATGTTATATATCATGTAACACTTATTCCTGAATCATTCTATGTTCAGGATGATGATCATGCATGGTGGATAGACTCGGGGGGCGACGATTCATGTGTGTAAAGATGGCTCTTGGTTCAAGGATGATGAAGTAGTTAATGATGGATCGGTGTTGTACATGGGAAACCATAATAAAACACCTATTTTGGCTCGTGGTTGTGTTACTTTATGTTTTAGTTCTAGAAAAAAGTCTTCTTCTTAAGAATGTTATTCATGTTCCTAAGATTAGAAAGAACTTAGTTTTTGGTGGTGTAATTAATAGATGTTGATATAAGCAAGTCTATGAATCTGATAAGTATTTATTATCTAAGTGTGGTATATTTGTTGGATTTGGATATTATTGCAATGGAATGTTTAGGTTGAATATTAACAATAAAGTTGGAGATTCTATATATATGGCTTGTTCTAGTGTTGATGGTTCTTTTTTATCGCATGCTCGTTTAGGACATGTAAATTATAAAACAATGCTTGAAATGTCTAAAAATAGATTAATACCATCTTTTTGTGTTAACATAGAAAAATGTAAAATGTGCGTGTTAACTGAAATAACTAGACAACCTTTTCTGAATGTTAAAAGGAATTTCGTTATGTTTGAATTAGTTCATAGTGATCTATGAGATTTGCATTCAACTCCATCCTTAGTAAATAAGAAATACATAGTTACTTTTATAAATGATTATTCTTGTTTTTGCTATGTATACTTGTTTCATTCCAAGGATGAAGCCCTTGATAAATTAAAATTTTATAAAAATAAAGTTGAATTGCAACAAAATGATTTAATCAAAGGACTTCGCACTGATCATGGTGGAGAGTATTATGATCCTAGTTATTTCCAATATGTTGGTATTATACATGAAATAAATGCTCCATATAATCCTCAACAAAATTGGATTTCTGAAAGAAAAAATTGAGTTCTAAAGGAAATGGTGAACTCTATGTTGTCTTACTTAGGTTTTAGTGATGGGGAGAAGCTCCGATAACTGCATGTTGTCTTCTAAATAGAGTTCCAAACAAAATGAACAACGTAACTCCCTATGAACTTTGGTACAAAAAGAAACCAAACATAGAATATCTTAAAGTTTGGAGTTGTCGGGCTGTTATGAGACTGACTGAACCAAAAATGAAGACTTTTAGTGAAAGAGGTATTGATTGTATCTTTATTAGATATTCTAATCATTCGAAGGCTGATAGGCTTTATGTTATAGAACCAAATACTTATGTTCAGTTAACACTGTAATAGAATCTAGAGATGCAATATTTGATGAAAATCGGTTTTCATCCATACCTAGACCAAAAGACTTGGTTCCTAGTTCCAGTGGAACTACTAAGGAAGTTGTACCTTATTCAAATGAATCACCTGATCTTAGAAGAAGCAAAATACAAAGGAAAGCTAAATCATTTGGTAATTATTTTCATCCATACCTAGACCAAAAGACTTGGTTCCTAGTTCCAGTGGAACTACTAAGGAAGTTGTACCTTATTCAAATGAATCACCTGATCTTAGAAGAAGCAAAATACAAAGGAAAGCTAAATCATTTGGTAATGATTTTCAGCTTTACCTAGTTGAGGGTTCTAGAGATGAAAATGCAAATCAATATTGATATTGTTTAAGTATTGAAGAGGATCCTAAAACATTTGATAAAGCAATGAAATCTCAAGATGTTGCTTTCTGGAAAGAAGAAATAAATGATGAGATGGATTCCATCATGGGGAATAATACGTGGGTGTTGTCTGATCTTCTTCTTAGATGCAAACCTTTGGGTTACAAGTGGATATCCAAAAGGAAGATGAAAGTTTATTGATCAATTGACAAGTTTAGGGCTCGATTGGGTATTCAAGGTTTTAGAGAAAAACATGGCATTGACTATTTTGACACTTATGCTCCACTTCCTCGTATATCTAACATTAGACTGTTGATTGCCTTAGCAGCAATTCATAATCTAGTTATTCATAAAATGGATGTTAAAAAAACATTCTTAAATGGTGTTTTAGAGGAAGAGGTGTATATGAAACAACCTGAGGGTTTTATTATTCCTGGGAATGAACATAAGGTGTACAAGTTGATTAAATTGTTGTATGGGCTGAATCAAGCACCAAAATAGTGGCATCAAAAATTTGATGATGTTGTCTTGTCACATGGTTTCGAGTTAAATCAATTAGACAAGTGTGTATACATCAAGCTTGATGATTCTGGCAAAAGGGTGATCATATGCTTGTATGTAGATGATATGTTAATCTTCGGTGCTGATTAAAGGCAAAATGACATGACTAAAGAGTTTTTATCATCTTAATTCTCCATGAAGGATATGGGGGAGGCAAAAGTGATTCTTGGAATAAGAATCAAGCATGAACATCAAGGAATCTCAGTTTGACAGTCTCATTACATTGAGAAAGTGCTTAGGAAGTTCAATTGTTTAGATTTCTCTCCTGTAAGTACTCCTTTTAATCCAAATATGAAACTTATGCGAAATACTAGTGAAGCAGTTTCACAACTTGAGTATTCAAAGGTCATTGGGTGTTTGATGTATGTTATGACCAACACAAGGCCTAATATCTCATTTGTTGTAGGAAAGCTAAGTAGGATTACTATCAATCCTAGTACTCATCAATGGAAAGTAGTAAGGAGGGTGCTGAAGTATCTTAAGAAAAACATGGACTTTGGTTTGACTTATGTAGGGTTTCCTTTAGTTATTGAAAGATATTCATGAACTAGTTGGATTACTAATGTTGATGACCACTCTTCTACAAGTGGTTGCGTGTTTCTTCTTGGTTGAGGTACCATTTCATGGGGTTCTAAAAAAAACATGCATTACAAATTCAACTATGGAATCTGAATTTGTAGCCCTTGCAGCTATTGGAAAGGAAGCAGAATGGTTAACGAATTTGATCTATGAAATTACTTTGTGACCAAAGCTTATATCACCTATTTATATACACTGTGATAGTTCTTCTACCTTGGCAAAAGCATATTTTCAAGTGTATAATGGAAAGTCACAACATATGGGTGATAGACACAGCATGGTACATGAGCTCATTACTCATGGTATCATTTGTGTTGAGTTTGTTCGATCTCAATAAAATTAGTTGATCACTTGATGAAGGGGGTTAGCTAGAGACCTGGTAAAGAAGTCGGTTATAGGGATGGGTTTAAGGCCCACTTGATATCTCTATGCGTGAGATACCTAATTCCCTTCTAATACAAGGTTAGAAGTTGAATATAATGTGGAAAGCTTGCTTATGGAGATTGAAGCACATTTATTTTACTACATCCCAAGGTATGTGCTTATAACATGTATTGTTAAAGTAGGCTGATTAAGTTCTTCATAATTCTTTTGAAAAAAATAAACTAACATGTACATGATATAGAAGGACTACCTATGTGTGTGTGAAGTGTTTCCGCTTCAAAAATCTTGGGCTAGGCTTTTATGAACTCATGAATGGATTGGACACATGGATGTAATAGTTTCAAGTATGAAACATTAGATATTGTGTTTAACTTATGTGTATAGTATCTTCAATTACTTAAATAAGTTAAAGGTTTCAATCCTTAGGACACCCTGATTCCCGAGTATTTGACATGTATATTATACTAATGTGAAAATTAAATCATCAAGATATTTTCATTTATGAATAAGTTTGATTTTGTGTTTGCTTTTAGTTAATTAAGGATTACACAAAAATGGGGGGAGGAATTTTGGTGATTTTAGTGTTATCAACATATTTTGGTGTAATTATTTTAAATAATGAGATAGGGCGAGATCCATTTACTAACCAAGCTTGGAGGTGCAGGATGCACACTCAGTGTAATAAATATGAACTCGGGAATACGATGTTTCGGGGGCAGCGCCCCTGGGCGGAGGGTTCCAAAGGGCTGCTGGTTGCAGCCCCTTCGCGAGGTCTAGGGACAGCGCCCCTAGCGGGGTCTAAAGGGCAGAGCCCCTGGTGGTGGTTCCACTTTTCTTCACTTGATTACATCATGATGATGCAAGCGTTAATTATGTCTAATAACTTCCAATTTTGGCACCAAATCTGGAGGCAACTGCCATAACCACTTCTCCCTCTAGTATAAGAACATTCTTCAGGTTCCAGAAAATGGGTTACAAACCATATACTCTCAAAATATGATTTGAAGACTTGTTCTATCTCTCAAGAACACATTAACATGTATTCTATGTTTCACAATCTGAATTAGGCATGTAACTCAGATTGGTTCATTCTTGGATTATCCCACTTCTTAATTTGTGTACCACAAGAAAAATGGATGAACTACAGATTTCAAAAAGTGTGTGATAAACACGATCCTTGAATCTATCCAAGTCTATATTTATTGTTATTATGATCCCTTAATTTTCTAACACTCGACATGATGACTAAGAGAACGTCGGATTTGTTGGATTCTGTAAAGAAAACACATAAGACCACGACGAAGGAGTAAGTGAGCTCCACGAAGCATTTCAGCTGTACGATTTAAACAAGAATAGGTTGAACTCGTAGATTGAGTTACATCATATCTGAATCAGTTGTAGGAGATATGTACAATTGATTATCGTATGAGTTTTTTAAATTGATTTTTTTTAATCAAGTTCTAGGGTTTTAACATTTTGTGTGTGTATCTCTATATTTTTCATCTTCATCAGGCTTCATTTGTCGAGAATTTCCATTTGTAATAGTAAATATTAAAATTTATAGTCTTCGAGATATTTAGTGATTATGAACAGGAAAGTCCTAGTGATTTTGTTATGTTCTAAAATGAGGCATGTCTTTCCTGCTTCAATAAGTAGCTATCGTCTCTTCGACTCATTTTCTTTGATTATTCGCTCTAGACTTAATTATCAATGGAAATTAAAGTTATCAACATCAATTTTTGTATATATTACTTTAATATTTCTCAGATTTCAAAAGTTAGATAAGCATTTTGGTGGTGTGAATCTCGTTATTGTGATGGTGTTCTTTTTAAATAGTAGACGATGATGAGGGGTGTTCTTCTTAAATGAAATAATAATATAGATAAAAATAATAATATATATTAGATCAATAAATTACTTTATAATTAAAAACCAATTAACTATTGCCATGTAAGTAGGATGCAACCGCTACGCGGCTTTTGAAAACAAAGTCAACAAGTATATACCGGTTGATCGCTTCAAATATATCAAAATGGTGTAGTTGACATGCAAAATGTAATTTTAATGGCCTATTGCACAAAAAATAATATTGATCAAATAGTATGAAACTCAGTAGTTGATTAGGTTACAATGACATTTTACCAAAATCAAAAGATAAATGTCTCAAACGAAAACAAGACAACTCAACACTATAGAAAGAAACATCAAAAACTTTAAGCTAATCCACGACAATGAGTTCCCCTATTATATGTTGATCTCAATTACTCTCTTACTCAATTACCCTCTTACCTTTGATCACATACAACACAAATAGAATCATAAAAGAAGACCAAACATCCCAATTTATCCAAATGACTAATCAAAGCACCGTTTAAATAAAGTCTAGGAATATAATAGACATATATCAGAGAAACCATGAAACTAACCTCTACTCATATCAATGTAGTACTAGTAGACATAACATAAACATATCAACCAGCAGAGAAAGAAACAAAAGATGAAAAATATGATTACATATGATGAGGTGCACTAGATACAAGATCCATAAGGATGAAGGAATACCTAACGCATTTGATGAAGAAAAACCTGAATGAGACGTAGATGTTGACATAGAAGCAAGGTTAGAGGCAAGAAACTATTGGACTGCTCAAAAACACGAGGATCCAAAATAGAGGGTGGTGTGGTGGCAAAATGATGAACAATCACTATTGAAGGTGCAACAACAATGAACTTTGATGAATGAGAAGCATATGTTATTGGAATAAAAGAGCATGACTGAAAAGATGGTTGAAACAGTCCAGATGGTTTGTTTACTATGGATGCATTTTTCTTGGTAAAGTAACAATATGCATTGAGATTTATAGTCATTCTTCTATATGCAAAAGGTGTATTCATCAAAGGAAGCTTTAGACTTTGGTCCATAGTGATTTGTAGAATAAAGTTGTTGAAGAACAAAAAAACAACAACAACAATAACAACAACAACAACAACGTAGTTGAAGCTTTAGACCCTTTGTCTGTTTAAGATTTGATAATATTTTCTTTTAAAATAATCTCATGAACAACTTAACCAAATATATGAAAAAATATACAATGGAGACTTGTTCCAAGTAATCGTTCAAAATCGGAACATAATGTTATCAAAACTTGCACCAAATGTTGCTCTTCCGTCATTGTAGTATAGCGTCTGAAAGCTTTCAACTCAACAACTCTTTAAGAGCCAACTAATGTCATAAATAAGACATAACAACATAAAAATTTGAAACACCCATAGTATTCTATTGGAGAGCTCAAATATCAATCTACAATTGGTATTGTTAACAAAGTTAGATAGTGTACAATCTATCCAAGTGATACCAAGCTTCATTTGTTGTATCATACTTTTCCACCTTAGTGCCAATTGAATACCCTACCAAATTATTGATCCAATTGATAATCTTAGAAATGTCAGTTTTCCATGTAGCCAGTAACGTTCCATAAGTACCAACTTTCTCATCTGTTGGTTTACCTATTACACGAGTAACAATATCACATATGTGTTTTCAACAAAAAATATTCTTCATCACATAACTCCAATATATATTATCGCCATCAAGTTCGGTAGTATTAGACCGAAAATAATCATCTTTTGGAGACATAATGTCAATAATCAAGTGAAACAAATATCAGATACCAAAACAAAACTAACATTAAAAACAATAACAAAACCAACAACAAATAATAACAGTAATGAAGTCAAATACTAAAGATATTGAAAAATATACTAGCAACAACAAGATCGAAATCAGAAAATATGATGAATAGTTCGATCCACTATAGTGTGCTTGCTACAAAGTCTTACACAATCATCAAATCAAATAGACATGGATTGAATAGAGCTTTAGTACCATGTAGATTGATAACAAAGTAAAAGGTACAACTATGGTTTTATTATTAAAGAAAAAGTTCATTACAATGAATAAGAAAGTTATATCGGTTAACTTAGCTAAATAAATAAATAAAAACCAAGACAAAAATTGCTCAAAAACTTTTGTCATGGCAAACTTCAATAAGCAGAAAATATCCATGACAAATATGTTTAATAAGTTACAGTTGATTCAAGAAAGCTTGGCCCAAAAATATCATCACATATAAACGGCTTGAAAAAACTCAATAAGAATTCTAAATGATATCATGTAGACTTGGATTTAGCTCCTACCATATTCTAACTCTAAATTTTTGTTTTTCAATGGCAAATCTAACTCATTCAGTCATTTTGACATTACTCTTAGTTTAATGTGTGTTTTAGATAGGAACTTGAACTTTCAACCTCAATTGGATTTAACTCACTCTTCAACTACTCTTAATTTAATTTATATTTCAGATTAGACTTGAACCCTCAACCTTAAAAACCTTAAAGAGAAAAAAAAAATGTCTGATACCGTTAGATTAGAAGTCTTTTAATACCCTACATTTTATACAAAATGAAAATATTAGTATCACTAATGTATTATGCGTTATTACAATTGTATTCTTTTTTTATCCTTTTCTAAGTCAAATAGTTTGGGTCATACTTCAATTGAAAATACACAATGATACATTATTAGGCACTAAAATGCAAAAGGGTGAGCGTTGGTCCACAATATACTTTAACTTAATAATTAGATAACCAATTCTTTTTTATTATGAACATAACATAATCATATTCTATTACCTCAAACATACCAAACATGGAGACAACAAAATCACTTCCAGATAGCTTTTACCAACGCTTTTCTAGCCAAATGCCAAAAAAGGGGAAAAAATATTGAAGAAAAACATTCCATAATTATTTACCAACAAACAATGAATGTGTATTGTATTTATGATTTAAAGGATTAATAATTTACGTCATAATAGTTGGTCATTTTGCAACTAGAAACAAATTTTCTAAATTATATATATAAGAAAACTAATAATTGGGTTCAATGTTCGAATATAACAAGCTAACATACGGCTACATAATCTGGGTTAGAACTTTCCAAAAAAACGATTCAAATAGAAACCAAAAAATGTCACAAATCATAATAACTAATCATTCCAAGTGTAATAATTTCGCTTTTTTTTTCATTTGTATATATTTTAACAAGATAACCAAACATATCAAAACAAAAAAAGTTTATACTCTACATTTAGAAATCATTATTAATATATATTCTTATGACAAAAATTATTTGACTGCAATGGAAGCAATAGGATGTTGTGATTCAACAAAAGACTAGAAAAAGTCAAAAATATAAAGTTTTGGCAAATATCAAAAACTATGAGAATATGGGCTTTAGAAAGAGAAACAATGAAGCGAATGTATGTGTGGGATGGGGATGGTATGCCATTGGTTCATGTGAAAATGTATTTAGGAAAAAAGATTGGCTCAAATAATGATACATCACAATCAAAACTGATTGTAACCCTAGTATTAATGAGAATAATTAAGTGTAGTAAATATATAGATAATTATATAACATTGATTATCAATAAAATATATCTCTTAGTTTTATAAATAATTATATAACACTGATTATCAATAAAATATATCTTTAGTTTTACATGTGGAGCTTGATTTCTAAGATCAACTAAACCATATTAAATTTCTTTGTGTTCTTTGTTAATCTTTTTAGCATCTCCATAACTATGTTAAGTGCTTGAATTAGACAAAGTACTTAAGTCTGTTAATCTTGTACCTCCTAACAAGATTATTCATGTTGAAGTGAGGGTAAGATTATTCATGTTGAAGTGAGGGTATTTTCGGTATGGCTCGTTAGGCTAAGGGGTATGATCACCATCAACCCGTTTGACAAGTGTTCTCACCTATATGTCATGTCATCTCCACTACATGTTCATTATCAAACTACTATCCCTTGGAAATTGTTACTATTCTACATTATTTATTTATTTTGTTTTTTTATTTTTTTGACATTAGATTAAATAATAAACAAAATTTTAACTTAAATAAACATTTTATTAATAAAAAATAATAATTAAAAACCCTATATTATAAATTGAAAAACTACTAATGTAAGAAAATGAGATTTTAAGGGTCTTTTGTGTCAAAAACCAAAATTTGGGCATTGGATTCTTTTGAGTTGGAGTATAGATGATACCCCTTTCTTCCTTATTTCATTCAACCAAGCAAACCCTAAAACCTCTCCCCCTTGCTTCCTTGCCCGTGCCGACCAAGAAGGACCAGAAGAACTCGGCAGGAGAAGGGAAGAATGAGATGGAAACGAAGAAAGAGAGCAGAGGGAAAAAAAGGTGGGAAAAACGGTCAAATATTGGACCATTGTTGTTGCTTGCTTCTTATTGGTTGTCTCCCCCCGTCTTCAAAGAGACTCCATAGCCAAGTCACCGGACATTGGGTCGGTGTTCATACGTCCCTTGGACTGCCACGTCGGCTTTCACGCACGAGGTGATGATCCATACTGGATAGCCTTATTAGTGGCCAAGTGAGTTTGGACACCAAAAGTGGGGTTGTCAATTATTTGATCTTATGATGATTCTTGGTCCATTTTAGAAATATGTTCTCATATTAAAATTGAATTGTGTAGAATGTATGATATATCCTACTTACATGCAACATTATTTGACAAGTTTTATACATTGTTATGTCCCTCAACTCTTGCATCTATATTAGAAGTGTTGTACCAATCTAAAAAAATTTCTATTAAAAATGTTATCTTTCCATTACTCGAAAAAATATCTATGCGAATGATTTTAGCCTTATGAGGTTAAAATGGAATAAATTAAATAAAAATTGTATTATTTAATATCTAAAGGAATTAATAATTAAGAGGAATATAATCCAATTAAATTGAATTGAATTAGGGTAAAAATAATTCATTTCATTGGTGTAATGGTGTTGAGGGGCTAAAATGTCATAAAAAGAAACTTGAATTGTCAAGTTGCCTAGGGTTGGGATGGAAGGGGTTTAAAACCAAAACTTGAGGGACCAAATGGTAAAATTGACTATAACCCCCATGGAGTAGGATCGATCCTTCTCCCTTACTTTTCGTTCCTTCTAGTCATTACACACAGGATTAAGAAGCTAACTCAAAATCAATTCCTATCTACTCCCTTGAGTAGCGTCGCTCGATTAGAGGCAAAGGAAGAAAAAAACATCGAGCGTTTGGGAGGAGAGGGATAGAACGGTCCAAGAAGAGGGGGAAGAGGGGTTGCCATTTTCGATCCTTAGAGGTCTTTTTGGAGTTGTAAAATCGATTCTAGATTGGTAAAGTTCTTCACTTCTTCTTCCTCTCAAATTTATATCTCAAATAAACTATTAATAAGCCTCCAGTTGCATTAGTCCATTTAATGTTGTTTTCAAAATTAAAAAAATGGATAAAAAATCATGATGTTACAAGTTGGTATCATAGTCAGGCTGTGAGTGAACTGATTACAGAGGCTGATAGTCAGACTCACAGTGTAGATTGGCTCAGTTAGGTGCTTTAGAGTTTTAAGGGGTGGGTGTGTGCTGACAGTTATATGTTATTTGCTATATGCCTTTAGGACTCTTATTTCTTTTCGATATCGAAACATCATCTCTTCTTTCTCGTGGATCTTTTGATTGGTAACATTTCGTGACGTAAAGAAAAGTATTTTCAACTCAAAGGAACAACAGTCTAGGATAGGCAGTAACTAGTCTAAATGACCAAGAAGGATTGAAGCGGGTTTCATTCTCAACGCCTTAAGTTGCTCATGATTATTGGAGTTCACAAATTCGGCAAGCCTAGCAAGTTGTTGGTTTATGATTGGTTGATGGCAAACCTAGAAAAGAACCTCTATTTAGTCTATGGATTGTAACAGTATGGAATTTAGGAAGCGAATTAGGTTTATGAATCTTTAACCTAAACCAATGAGATAGGAGACTTTTTTGTAATTCCAGAAGCAGTTATATATATATGTGTGAATGTTAGTATAGGCCCAATACTATCATAAGCACAAGATATATAATTGGTACTGGAGGAACCACGAGGAAACCTGAGGACCTAGTGGTCGATACTCGGAGCTGGAATAGTTGAATGTATGGTTGACCATTTGTGCCATTGTTTTCCTATTGTTCTTTTTTTTGTGTGATATCTTTATGGATGGCCGCACTTTTCCTTTACATTGATTTCCTTTGGAATCAAGTCGTTCCAGGTAGTCATCTGTATGTGTAACACCCCAAAAACTATAAAGAGATTTTTCATTTTTAAAATAGATTAAATAATTAAACCCTTGTTTCAAAACCATTGAATAACATTTTATTGGTTGAAACCCATACATTATCATAGTTAAATTTACAAAACCGCGGAAACGAATATTCTTGATGCATGTATACAGTCCCGCCGAACACTTCCCACGAACGACCTGCAAAATGTTTAATCCACAATTGTAATAATAATCATAGTGAGTTCCCCAGTATACCACATATTCCATCATATAGAATGCATCCACACAAAGTGTTTGACTCTAGCGCCGACCTGCCAAATCTCCTATCCATATAAACATACATAGCAATCATATATGAAATAAAGGGTATGCTCCAACCCCGGGTGAATGTTATGTGACAAATCATAGTGTCATAATCACATCTTGTCATGGGCCAAATCATGGACTTACCTTGCTATGGGCCAAATCTCGATCTTATATACAACTGCTATGGGCCAAATCCTGATGTTCCATACAAATACCAGGGGCCAGATCCTAGTCTTACATACAATTAACAAGGGCTAGATCCTGGTCATCCATACAATTATCAGAGGTCAGATCCTGGACTTTCACACATTTTCCAGGGGTCAGATGCCGCTCTTTCATATATTACATAAAGTCATACGTAGTTAGGGATCATATAGAACCTAAGCTATCATTACCACATAATCATACAAGAACATTGAAATACGACATTAAACCAAGAGTTCTCAAGTTATCTAACTTATACTACATAGAACCTAAGCTATCATTACTACATAATCATGTAACATAAACACATAACAGATACTAGCATATCCATACCCTTAGAAACTAGTCTTCCCTAGTTACCATGACATTGACCACTCCTCAATTAAGTCCTTCGTTGGTCAGCATACATAATCCTGATAACAAGTCTATCCTAATTACCCTAACCAAACATAACTCCTAATATTATCATACAATCAACAGACAAGACCCTACTAGTATAGCATACCAAGAAACCAAGTGTGCTAAATTGCATATGCATACCAAGGAGTTATCCTAGCCAACTAGCATACTTGTACTCTAACAGTACCTCTATCCTATCATGCAAAGGATATACAATGGGATACGTGGCATAGTGAGGAACTTACTTGACTTGAAGAACCGGAGAAGCATAGCCTCTTTACATGACTTGGCGATCCTTAAAACATGCAATTTTCAGATGCCATGACACTCCATGGCATTCCATGCACCACACCGTGGAATTATATGAAATAATGGCGCTCCTTAAAACATGCAATTTTCAGATGCCATTACACGTCATGGCAATCCTTAAAACATGCAATTATATGAAATAATGGGTCTGCTCCAACTCCGGGTGATTGCTATGGGCCAAATCATAGTCTCACAGTCACATCCTTCCATTGATCATATCATGGCCTTCCCTTGCAATGTTGAGAGCTAAATATCGGTCTTACATACAAGTTCCAGGGGCCAGATTATGGTCTTCCATACAATTGTCAGGGGCCAGATCATGGTCTTACATACAATTGATAAGGCCAGATCCTGGTCTTCCTTAAAATTTTCAGGGGCTAGATCCTGGTCTTTCATACATTTTCCAGAGGCCAGATCATGGTCTTTCATACATTACATAAAGTCATATGTAGTCAGGGTTTAGATAGAAAGTCGAACATATGACCCACCCGAGAGCAAACAGTTAGACAAGAACATCGCAATAAGGCATTAGACCAAGAGTTCTCAGGCTAGTCAACTTAGACTACAAAGAAACCAAGCTATCATTACCACATAATCATGTAACATAAACACTTCACAAATACAAGAATATTCATACCCTTAGAAACTAGTCTTCCCTAGAATCCTTGCCATTGACCACTTCTCAACTAATTCATTCGCTGGCCAGTCATACATAATCCTGATAACGGGTCTATCCCAGTTACCCTAACCAAACATAACTCCTAACAATATCGTACAATCAACAGGCAAAATTCTACCATTCTAGCATACCAAGACACCAAGTGTCCTAAACTGCATATGCATAACAAGGAGTTGTCCTAATCAACTAGCATACTTGTACTCTAACAGTATATATATCCTACCATGCAAAGGTATATAATGGGATACATGGAATAGTGAGAATCTCACCTGAACTCAAGAACCGGAGAAGCACAACAACACTCCCATACCTAGCACTACCTAATACCATGAACCAACTAACATCAGAAGCGATAAATCCTCCATAAACAAACCAAATCCTCCAAGTTTGACCCCAAGTCAAACTGGTTGAAGTTCAACGGTCAACGTTCAACAAAAGTCAATAGCTACCATGACATGGAGACCCATTGGCCACGTCGTGGGCATAAAAAGACAAAATAGACGGCAAGCAGGACATCCCCATGTCATACACCCTCCTTGGCCACATCGTGGGCATGTCCGAAAAAAACAATCGCAAGACTAGACAACACCATGTCTTGCTCATTCCATGGCCACATCGTAGTCACTGGAAGAATTTATAACTCTTCATTAAGAGCTTAATCCTTACAAATCAAGGCTCAAAACTTCAGATCTAATCCTTCTTAATGGCTTAATGGGTAAAGTTTCCAACTTTATCCATTAGGACTTCACCATGAGTCAAGATCTCTAACTCTAAATCCATTAAGTCCTTAATATGGCCAAAACTTGCACATGGAACCAAGAATTCTCAAACTAAGACCTTTTCATTACTTAACAGAATTTCATGACCATAAGAATGTCATATTAAGCTCTGGAGTTCCTCAAACTCTAAGAGCATCCAAGAATAGGACCAAAACCAACCACTAATGACCAACAACATGAATCTCAAAAGAAAAATAGGTGCAAGCTTTTTACCTCAAAAGGTCCAGAAACTTTAAGAATATGATGGATCTAGACTTGTTATATGCTTCCTTGCACCAAGAGGGTGTTCCTTTCTTCACAAGCTTCACCAAAACAAGAAGAACAACCTCAAAATCAAGTAAACAAGCTCTTAATCTTCCATGGAGGCTTGGGTTTCGAAATGGAGAGGTGGTGGCTAAAGGTGCCTTAAACCAAGAGTTAAAGCATGCAATCCTCTTATGACGCCATGATGATCATTAAACCAAGAGCTTAGGATGTAATAGTTGCCACGTCGTATCCATCCTCTTATGACGCCATGATGATCATTAAAGCATGCAATCCTCAGATGCCATGCCACGTCGTGGCATATGGTTTTCCTCAAAAACCATGTCTTTGACTCCATTAATTCTTTAACTGGTCCATCTTGGAAAACAACACTATGGATTCGATTTCTGCCAATCGATACAAAGTTCTCTACGTTGAAATATATGTGCTTAATTTTCTTGTCGAGGGAGGGTATGTTTATGGGGAGAAAATTCTATTCTAGAGTCTATTTCTAAGTTTCTGTGATGAAGGCACGCTAGATTCTATCGAAGTGATGTGAGGTCTTCTTAACTTGTGCGATTAAGAGCTTAAGGAAGACAGTGAGTCTCTCCGATATGGAGCTTGATAGGGAATATATCAATGTTTTGCCTTGATGAGTTGTCGGGTGTATAAACACCATGTCAGGTTAAGTTTCAGTTTGACCTTATTCGTGGTGTGGCTCCTAAATCCATAGCACCTTTTAGGCTGGCTCCTTTGGAATTAAAGGAGATATTGTCGCAACTTTAATGTTGAATGAGAGCCATTTTATCTGAACATGTCCCTCATCTTAGGGAGTGTCGGTCAATTCATTAGAAGAAAGAAAATACATACAGTCGGGTATCAATCATCTAGGATTAAACAGGATCAAGATGAAGACAAATAAGTATTTAGACACTATTCTGGTCTGGGTGTGAGAAGATGCAGTGAGGGAAGGTGATTGTGTATGTTTTCCAATGGACAAAGGGTGTTAAGGAGAATCACACTATGTAACATTAAGAGTTGGCAGAAGTGGTTACCACTCTAAAGCTATGGCGTTATTATTTGCATAGTACGAGCTGTAAGTTATACAAAAGGGAACTGAATGGGAGGTAGCGGCACTGAATCGAGCTACTTGCCGATTGTGTTTTCAAGATAATTTACAACCCTAGTAAGGATAACATGGTAGTTAGCTCATTAGGTCGCAAGGAACCCAGATCCTTCTGCCATCTGAAATATATCAGTATGGTGGTTATTCTTGGTATTTTCTGAGTGGATTCGAGTTTTTCAGGTCGAGGGCATGAAAGAACACTTGATGAAGAGTGATGTGATGGTGAGACGACCAGTTCATTTGGTATGGGGTATTCGATGACTTGAGACCTTTTGGGAGCGACTTTGGGTTCGTAAAATCAATGGGGTTCGTTACACATTGTTATGAGACATGCACATATCTAAATGTCTGGTCCACCTAGGAATTAATATAATGTTTCGTGACTTGAAATATGATTATTGGTGACCTGGGATGAAATGAGACATAGCGAAGTACGTTTCAAGGTGTGTGATTTGTTCGCAAGACAAGTCATAATATCACAAACTATGCAGTAGTTTCCATCTATCGGTAATGAGTTAGAGGATGTTAACTACCATGAGGAGAGTGTGTGAGATGAAGGGTCTACTAAAGGTGCTTTCGATGAGAAGTCAATAAAAGTATGAAAGCCATATTTGGTTCAAGAGAGTAATAAAGTGGTAGAGTCGATATACAAGGTTGACATATGAAGTGCGAATCATGATCAAGTGTGGAGCATAACTTAAGAATGTGATCTGAAATAAGATGATGCAGTGACTTAGAAATTCCGAGGATGAAATCTTTTTAAGGAGGGGAGAATTATAACGACCTGAAATCCTTCCATCAAAATTTTTAGCTTTCCATTACTCGAAGAAATATTTATGCGAATGATTTTAGCTTTATGAGGTTAAAATGGAATAAATTAAATAAAAATAGTATTATTTAATATCTAAAGGAATTAATCAATAATTAAGAGGAATATAATCTAATGGAATTAAATTATGGAATCATTAGGGTAAAACTAATTCATTTAATTGGTGTAATGGTGTTGAGGGACTAAAATATCATAAAAAGAAACTTGAATTGTCAATTTGCCTAGGGTTAGGATGGAAGGGGTTTAAAACCAAAACATGATGGACTAATTGATAAAATCGAGTATAACCCCTAACGAGTAGGATCGATCCTTTTCCCTTACGTTACTGGTCATTACACACTGGATTAAGAAGCTAACTTAAAATTTATTCATATCTACTTCCTTGAGTAGCGTCACTCGATCAGAGTCAAAGGAAGAAAAAAGCATCGAGTGTTTGGGAGTAGAGGGAAAGAACGGGCCAAGAAGAGAGGGGAAGAAGGGCTTCCATTTTCGATCCTTGGAGGTCTTTTTAGAGTTGTGAAGTCAAGTCTATATTGGTAAAATTCTTCACTTATT
This sequence comes from Lactuca virosa, assembly GCF_052849685.1. Lineage (NCBI taxonomy): Eukaryota > Viridiplantae > Streptophyta > Magnoliopsida > Asterales > Asteraceae > Lactuca > Lactuca virosa. Next base: position 284,369,853 of record NC_136434.1, read on the forward strand.
CTTCCTCTCATGTTTATATCTCAATTACTTGAGAATTGATGAAAAAGATGAGTGAATTGCTTTCTAGTTGGTGTTGTCGATCATGCTTCTTTCTCCTTACAATCTTTAAGGTTTCATGTGATTCAAATACAAATCTTTTGGGTGTGATTTTGGTCGATTATGGCTGTAAAAATCTTGTTAAGAACACTCTCAAAAGTGTTATTAATCATTTCTATGAATTTCTCAAAGTTATGGAACCAATGCTTTCTTTTTTGTTGCTAGAATTCATGTTTCCTTCTATCTCAATTCTACTGATTTCATGTGTGGTTTTTTTTTGCATAAAGACCATGTTTTTAACCATCCCAAAAGGCTCACAAAATAGTCCCTAAAGGTCTTTATATGTGGCTTAATGGTGGAGGAAACTCAAACCCCAAATTTTGTTTTCTCTTTTAGCATCATACTTTGTTTTTCCCTTATAAGCATTGTACTTTGAGTCATGGTTTGAAGTTGGAATTCTCCTTTTGATTCAGTGACTTGTTTATACTGTTAAGAGCTTAATTTCTAGTTTGGGAGTCGTTTTGTTATGGCTTAATGGGTTAAGATGCCAATTAACCCTTAAAAGTCAAAGCTGGGAAATTGTATGAAAATACCTATTATGTCCCTGTTTTGTAAAACATCTAGGAAAATCGTTTCGAGTCGGATTTTGGATCCGTAAATTCTCCAAGTTCAGGTTTTGGGTCTAGTATGTCCCCTTTTTTCCCTGGACTTGATGTTGACTTTAACTAAGGTGACGGTCTGCACTTAGCTGCATCGATATGCAATTTTTGAAATTCCATAGTAAATTGTAAAAAAAATCGTATGGACTTGTAAAAGTATTCTCTGGAAAGCTAAAAGTATTAAAAAAAAGAATATCGGAAAATATTATATTTTTTGCACGCTTTGGTGGTGCTAATTTGGCCTTGAACAGGCTATTGTTTCAGGTTAAAATCTGGGAATTTAGTCTAGTAATTCGTTTACATGTTTGGGGTATAGAATTGTCATTTTTAATCTTGAAAACATATATTAATATACCTTGTGTGTTGCACTAGGGGAAAACCTTGATACCTCAAGTGCTTGCATGACTCGAAGAGGGAAAGAGCATTTCTTGACAAATTTGAGTTAATCTTTATGGGATTTAAGTACTTTGTTAGGGAATTCCATATCTTAGATGGATTGGAATGAACCTAGGTTGTATAGGTTGCATTTACCCTATTTTGAATGACATGATATTGATAACGACGATTCCTTTTATGTATGGGAGATTAGGATGCATTACATGCTAGATTCCTATTTTTGATGTGAGAGGTGTGTTAGGTCCATGAAAGAAAGGGGGTTTTGTATTGATTATGTATGATGTATGAAAGCTATGATTTCTTGAAAACACCTTTCTATGATGATTAGGACAAAGAATGCTATTATTGTGTTACGCCATAATGATGATATGTGCATGAATTTGTATGTGATGTAAAAAAAATAACTTGTATTTACTAGTTTGCATGTTTACATAAGAAGTAACTTGGTAAGTAATATGACTTTAATTAGAATAACAATGAGCATGATTACTTAGTGAGGTTTAAAATGTATTTCCTTGAGTGAAGAATTAATAATATATTAATAAAAAGGGGAATACACTTATCGTTGTTAAGTGTAGCAACCTAGCATATGTGTGTACCCTATCCAGATTGTGAGGTGCCTATTAGGTTTGAATATATCTATATGATAAGAGCTTAAGCCAAAAGAGGCATCGAGTGATTTTTCTAGACAATCACTCGCGAGATGGTCCTTATGGTGGGTGAACTAGAGTGGTGTTGGCTATGTAGTGGGGCCAACACAAACATCACGTCGTATTTGGGAGGTGTGACATGGTGGAATTGGCACTGCATGTATATCCTTAACGACAACGTGTGTACTAGTATATGCAACGTCGGAGTAGCGAACACAATGAATCGAGGGCAATATTAGAGATAAGAGTTGCGCCTCACTTAGTCTATTGGGTCATGCTGGTCACATTGGTAGTAAATGGGATACTTACCTTGGGGGATAATGATGAGTATATAGACCCGTAAATAGGAAGTATTTGATATTAATTACAAAAGAAAATAGATGAGAGTAATTATTAATGAAGAAAGCGAAGATTAACATTATCTTATAATATTATAGTAATGTATGAAGTCATAATTAGTTACAAAGATGAATAATGAAGTTTAACTAAATGTAAAAGACCTAAAGAAGAATAATAATATTTGAGCATTATTGTATTTATTATGTGGTGTATTTGATGTCATGTTATGTAGGTGTTTGAATGCATGCTTATATAATTCTTTTCTGACCCATTTTGGATATATGCATTCAATGAAACCGTACTTATAATTGACTCACTTAGCGTATGTTGAAACTTGTTTTTTTTTACTTGTTGCTTCTTCCTTGTGTTGGTATAGGTAGCATGATATGATGCCTTAGAGAGGATGGAGGCTTTTTGGGTAGTTTTATTTAGTTGATTTATAGTGATGATACCATTTTGGCATGTCGTGAGTTTTCAATTACATTTGGTTTTGAGAACATACTTTGGTATTGGTTTTTGAGAACTTCTATTTTGATGGGACTTGTTTTGATAATAAATTAACATTGGTGATGTTTTCGTAATTAATTAAAATAAGACTTCTGCTAATGTATTCTGTTAAAAAGTGTTTTAAAAAAATTGGGTGAAAAATCATGATGTTACAAGTGTATACTCCTACTAAAATAAGACTTCTACCAGTTTCTAAGAGATTTAGTATTGTAGGCCGATTTTTTGGTTGTTGTATCTTGTAGTTTGATTTTTTATGACCTCTACTTCTATAACATTAGTACATGTTATTCTATTAAAATCTATAATAGTTTGAGGATATCAAAGTCAATTTTTATGGGTGAAGACTATCATCTTTTTTTAACGGCAAGAAATTTATTGAAAAGAAACAAGCTGGTAGCTAGAATTACATCAGTTTGATACATTTCCATGAAGGGTTATTACACCAATCAGACCAATTAAGTGAAAGACCTTATTTATGTCTATTTTTCATCCAAACAAATGCTAACGTCTTCACCTCAATAGCCAACATGTAATAGTTTTAATCTTGCCATTGAAATCATTATCACATCGGTATCTCCAAACATTCCAGGCGAAAGTGGCGAGTACAACAAAGACAACATCAGAATAACACGTGAGGGTTCCGTGGTTGGAAATAAACCTAAACACATAAGAATAGAGTTTCTTGAAGTTAGACCTGATTCCACCATCTATGGATGACAACACAAACCTATTGAAAATGGGTGTCCAATGTCAAAACTAAATTGGTATAACTTTAGGAATAATAAAAAAGTCATTTTTGGGTTGCCCTCAAGAGCTAAAATAGCTAGAAAAGATTTAAGAGAGTGATATAAATAGTTTATTACTTTATCATACCTTGATAAATTAATTAGAAACTTGCTAAAATTAATTTTGAATTAATTAGAGTTAATTAGAATTAATCAGGAATTAATTAAAGGTGCAGGGACTGAATGTTAATTATCCAAAAGTTGAACAAGAGGAACATTCTGGAATCCCTTAAGGTGGTGGATGGTTTTGGAGTTCTAGAAGGGTTCTAGAATCGATCCTAATAGCTGATAAGGAAAGGATTTGAATCTGATTTAAATTTGATTATTTAATTAATTCAAATCAATTTTATCTGCAAGTTACCTTAACTATATATAGACCCTTTGGCCTTGATAATTTTTGTTTGTAATTCTCCATAGTCTTAGAGAGTCTGATTTCTCTAAGTTCTCTTTCCTCTCTCCTAAATATTCTAGGGTTTTAGTCTTTTGGGTGTGAGTCATTAGAGGCATTCTACTTTAGTTGCTAGTCCTTCCAAGTGATTGCAAGAAGTTCAAGATCTTCAAGTGGAACACAAGTACATACTATTATACTTTATAGATTATTAATCCTCTACCTTTTGATAGTTAAAATTCATAGTTTTAAAAGTACGTTGCCATAATAGTAAAACCTAAATCCAGTATGCATGTACACTTAGGATTATATTTTGAATGCTTTTGTTTCCTAAATCTAGTGTGGAGATGCATAGAAAGCCCAACATTGGTACCGGAGCCATTAGGTTTTAATTATGAGCACTAAACTAAAAAACAATAAAAATCAAAATTATACATGTTAATCACAGGCACGGAGTGCCTTGTGCTGATTTTAGGGTTTCAGGATTTTTACTATAATTTTGATTTTAGGGTTTATCTTTACTTTTAAATATTATTTAATCTGTTAAAGTTAGATAATCAAACTCAGAAGACAAATATGCCTAAAAATCTCGGAAAATATAGACAATGATTTAAAAATAACTAATTAAAAGTTAAATAAAGACAATTTGTTTAAATCATATAATTTTAATTGTTTAAAATTTACCCTACATATAATTATAAAAGTTTATAAAAGAATATGTAAATGCCAAAATAATTTATATATGTAATATGATTACTATATGTAAAAGCATAATACAACATGTGTCCTCACATGTTTAATTAAGAATCAAGTGTAGACCTCAATCATGAAGTCATGCTATAAGAGAAGTATAAGGAAATGACCTATAAAATGACCGTTGAAAGAGTATCTTTTTCACTCACTGTTTCTTCGTGTGGTTGATTGTCGTTAGTTGAAAGGGTTCGATAAGACGATGTCTTGTTAAAAGTGTAACATATATAGTACTAAATGAAATATATTTATGTTCAAGAGTTATATTATAATGATATTGCTAATGACAGGTGATCATATAGGGTCACACCTTATAGCATGTTACTACTAATTGATATTTATTAGAGTAATTTTGATTGTTAATTAATATCAACAGTTGTATTTAATTTAAAAGACATTATTTTATGAAAATAATATTTCACAAATATATTGGAAATTATTGTTTCTAGGAAATAATAATAAAAGAGAACAAAAACTAGCTATATACATAAGGCATATGTGTGTGTGTGTGTGTATATATATATATATATATATATATATATATATATATATATATATATATAAGTTATGTACAAACTTTTAGACATTTTGAGTAAGTCATTTAGTTAGTATATAACTATTTAGTTACTATGTTGAGTAATCACTCACATGCCCTCTCACAAAGTCGTAGATTTCTAAGAGAGGTGGGAGGTGGTGTGTTGTGATTAAAGGCATGGTGCATTAGGACATGTAACGGAGTATATAAAGAGAGTTAAACTAGTGAATTAGATTGATCTTTTGGCTCTTCTTCTCTTCTTTTTTTGGTTGCCATTTCCATGAAGTGAAGCCCGCTCCCTCTCCTTTTTTGTCTTGCAATTTGGTGCAAGAGACAAGTGTACATATGTTGCATCTCCTTAAGGTTTATTTGGCATAAACTTTAAGGCTGAAGACCAACATATATACAGGTGAAGACTAGCAAGTTGTAGTAGTTGATTTTTTCTTTAGTGGATACATTATACAGAGCTTTTTCATTGGAGTTTAATGCATCACTCCATCAACCTCCATCTCACATCAGAATCAAAGTCTTCAAAGGTTGTAACACTATATTTTATATGGTTCATTTTATCTTTCCTTTATTGCAAAATGATCATTGGTGGGTAAAATAGTTTTTAAGTTTATTCAGTAATTTTCAAGTTGCCGTTGTCAATTTTACCATTTTAGAAACTAGATTTATGAATAAAAACCCTACACTAAAAACAGAATTCTTATCCTTAATTATTTTAGGAAAAAGTGAATAGTTGCTAATCCATGATTAACACACATTATTCGTTACAAGCCTATTTATAGAGCGTGTGTGGGTAACCGGCACATAAATGTGAGACGTAAAGGGAAAATGATGTGGAATTTGTAGTTGTGGTTTGTTGATGGAGCATGTGCGCTTAACTGACATGTCAATTAGAGAACTATGACACAATCAAGGGTCATGCATTCTTGCATGGTTGGTTCACCATCTTATTTGTGTGTGACAACCCGAACCTTTTTCCGTTTCCATTAACCGATTCCCGTTAATAAAATTTGAATTTTATTGAGCTTCTGTCAAACTTCTTGGTTAGAAAACCAACTAGTTTTATATAATTAAATTTTATATACAAGTCGGAACCAAAAATCGCGCGAAAATACCTGAAGTTCCTTGAAAAACTAAAAAGTTTTCGGCCTAAGTGAGTTTACGGTCGTAAACCCATGTACGGTCGTACACTCGTTTACGGCCAACGTCGGGTGTACCCCACCACCGACCAGGAAAACCCCTATAAATACGAGACCCTACCCCTCATTTACACTTTTCTGGCTGAAAACACTCTCCTTCTCTCTCTACCTCTTGACCGTAAACACCAAAAATACCTCATTTTTCCCAAAAAATCATCAGGAAACACTTCTAGTGGTTGTTTAGGAGCATCTAAGACACGTTTTTCCATCGAATCCAACATATTTGTTCTTGAGTGTACGACCGTACACCCTTCAAGTCTGAAAATCTTCATTGACCGTAAAGCTGTTGACGACCATACACCTTCAAAGGCCGTACACCCTTCAAGAGGCAGTTCACGGCCGTAAACAGTTCACGGCCGTAAACACTTCCTAAGTGGTGCATTAGACTGAAAACTCACTTTCCTCGATTTAATCAAATCCTGGTAACATTCCTTAGATACATATATGTATTTAATTGTTATTAGGATTCTGTTAAGTGTCACATACAACAACTCGAGGGTCTTCATTCCAGTTCGTTGATTCGACGCTTGTACGCAACTAATAGTGAGTTCATACCCCTACGCTTTTATTATTTTAATGTTTTCAGGGGGGAATACAAGCCAACACAAATGATTTTGTGAACTTATATAAAAGAATTTCAACACGTTTAAAACTTATGCAAATGATACAACCAAAAGAATTCCATGATTTATAAAATATTTAGATATTTTATCCCTTTTGTAACATGTTGAGCGTAACGGACGTTTTCAACGTACAACCATAATTGCATAGTTTTCAAAACAATACACGAACCAAGTACACAACATACATGCAAACTATAATAGGTATAATTTGGGGTTTTCAATACACAGTTTTACGAATTCAGAGTTATACATTGATAAACATATAAACTATGACAGATTTAGTTTATGATATACATTACTACATTGTGATTTCAAGAGTACAACATTTAATAATTATTTAAGTATAATTATTATTACACTACAAGTATACAACGGATTCAAAAACAAGAGAACAATACAGAACCACACGTAAACTAGTTAATACAGGATTGTGAGACAACACTTCAATTGTACCATTCGGGGTCCAGGTTAAATCCTATCATAGTATAACCAGAGTCTCTTGGAGGGAGAGCGTGATATTTGTGAATAGATCTATTCGGGATTGACAATCCCACACCTGAACTGCTAGCTACAGTTAGGCAGGCATGTCTGGGGTGACAAATATCATAACGTCCGACGCTTGAAGAACGTCGTAGAGGTCACTAGGTCATATCAAGCATGGTTATACGACTCACAATAGTATAAACTAACCTTATTGTTTACGGGATTTCATTCTTCTTTAGTTTTATTTTCATTAATAAAACTAGTTCGTAATACAACCGGGGGGATTCCAGAGATTTCAACTCATATTTTATTTTAAGTAATGAAACTACTATACATCACTGTTAGTAACCAGGGTTTGCAAACATAACATTCTATATATTACTGGTGATAGCCAGGGTTTTCATACAAAGTGATTTTCATTCAAAACAACTTTATACAATACAGTTGGTGGTAATCAAACATGCAAATTAATACGTTTTACACTACTACAGAACATAGTATCAAACACATATGTTAGAAAATATCGGATTTTCTTGGAAAGCATACAAACATTTTATAGATTCAATGACAGGTTTTCTCTACAAAAACATGCTTATGAACTCACCAGCTTTATGTTGATACTCTTTTCAAAACTGCTTGTATTCTCAGGAAATCAGTAGACAGGTACCTCGGCAGACTTTTGAGAAGACAGAGCGTATAGAGTCTCGTCTTTTTCTTTTACTACTTTTTGATGTATATAAAGATGAAACAAACAGATGTAAATACCTTTCTATATGTATTCAATGTAATGGTTGTGTTTACTTGGATTACTATGATGCAATTGTTGTGATACTACATATGACGTCATCCACCCCCAAACGTTTCCGTCGTTCCAGTTTGGGGGTGTGACAGATTAGTATCAGCGCTCTTGTTTATAGTGAACTAAGTATACCGAACCTTACATGGTATACAACTATAAACACAAAAAGGGCCGAAGCGCTCTGAAACTAAAAGTATACTTTAAAAATATTAAATATTTTTACAAGATGTATACAAGTATACATACGTACCAAAAACAATATCACAAGTAGAACAAAACAAAAGTATTTGGATGTTGGACACTGCGGTTAAACCTGGGTAGTTATGTAATCATGTCTGCGATCAATATAGCCTAATCAACTATATTTATTTGAGACATGACCAACATGTGTCTGGGAGTGATAGTGGTGTTGCAGCAAGCCTAAAACTTACCAAGTTGTATACATCAAGATATCGATAGAACAGAGCATACAACTTAAAATATTATAGGAGTATTTTAGCTAGAACCGAATACAGTGTAGAGATTCATTCCAAGTGTTGCTACTTATTTCTTCCTAGCGATAGTTTACTTACATTCGTAACCTTTCTCTGTTTATCGCTTAGTAGAACACTTTATCTATCAGGTTGAGATATATTTTGTTTCATATCTCTTGATTCAAAGATCTAGGGGACTTACCATCCTCTTCTTCCTGATTATTTTTAGAAAAATATGCCTCCCAGAAAGAGACCCAACAGGAAGAACAACGATCCTCCGCCGCCGCCACCTCCTCAGTTCGATCCTGCCATGTTCCAGGTAGTAGGTACAGCCGTTGTGGCTGCAGCAATGGCGCAAATAAACCCCGGTGGGGCTAGCGGATCCGGAGGTGGTACTCATCCCCAGAATCTCGGCGATCAGGGACATCAAAAGGAGTGTTCCTATAAGGATTTCATGAATGTGAAACCCAAATCCTTCGACGGCAATGGAGGAGTCATTGCCTTAACCCGATGGTTCGAGAAGATCGAATCCATTTTCGAAATTTGCGCTTGTTCCGAGGCAAACAAAGTGAAGTTCGCCGCCTGCACCTTCACCGACAGAGCATTGACCTGGTGGAATGGTCGAGTCAAATCCATAACCCTACCGGTAGCGAATGCCATGGGTTGGGAAAGCTTAAAAGAACTCATGCTTGCTGAGTACTGCCCAAGGGGCGAGATGCAGAAATTAGAGCACGAGCTCTGGAACCTGAAGATGAAGGGTTCCAACATTGCCGCTTACATAGCTAGATTCTGCGATCTGGCTCTTCTATGTTCGGGAATGGTCAGCCCGGAAAGCAAAAAGATAGAAAGGTACATTTGGCGATTGACGCCCCCAACTCAAGGAAATGTTTTGGCTGCTAAGCCTACCACTTTTGACAGCGTCAAGTGCCTGGCGCAGACTTTGATAGATCATGGGGTTGATCTCGATGAAGTAACAGCCGCTACCGAACCACCAAAGGCGAGTGGTGGGAAGAAGAAGTTTTGGAACAAACGAAAGGGTCAGTCTTTGCAGGAGCCCTCCAAGAAACAACAAACAGTGGCAGTCCACGCCGCTACTACTCCTGTTGCTGTTCCAACCACCCAAGCACCTTCCAGTAGATATGTTGGTACTCTTCCAAGGTGTGACAAGTGCAAATTTCATCATCACGGACCCTACCGTGATATGCAATGAAATAACTATGGCAAGAAGGGGTACACAGCTCGATTCTGCAAGACACCAGTCCAACCAACCAATCAGGCTCCTGGAGCGGGCGCTCGTCAAGCCTGTTATGGCTGGAGCTACTCCCGTAGCTAAATCTCTGTACCGTCTAGCGTCAGCAGAAATGCAAGAGCTATCCAGCCAGCTCAATGAGCTACTCAACAAAGGATTCATAAGACCAAGTTCCTCACCGTGGGGAGCCCCGGCCTTGTTTGTGAAGAATAAAGATGGATCCTTTCAGATGTGCATAGATTATCGTGAACTGAACAAGCTTACCATCAAGAACCGTTATCCTTTACCCAGAATCGACGACCTCTTCGATCAACTCCAAGGAGCCGGCTATTTTTCAAAGATAGACCTGAGATCAGGGTACCATCAGTTGCGAGTCCATGAGAGTGATGTTCCCAAGACAGCATTCCGAACTCGCTGTGGCCACTACAAATTTGTAGTTATGCCCTTTGGTCTAACCAACGCACCGGCGGTATTCATGGATCTGATGAATCTGGTGTGCCGCCCTTTCCTAGACAAGTTTGTAATCGTGTTCATTGATGATATACTTGTCTACTCTCGGAGTGAGGAAGATCATAGACAACACTTGAGGTTAGTGTTAGAAACACTAAGAGCGGAGAAACTCTATGCAAAATTCTCTAAGTCCGAATTCTGGATCAGAAAAGTAACTTTCCTTGGTCACGTGGTTAACAAGGAAGGCATACACGTGGACCCTTCCAAAATCAAAGCGATTGAGGATTGGTCAGCACCGAAAACACCCACAAAAATTCGTCAATTCTTGGGTCTCGCTGGCTACTATTGCAGATTTATCCAGAATTTCTCCAGAATTGCTAAGACTTTAACCACCGTAACTCAGAAAGGTGTACCCTTTTGTTGGGGAGAAAAGCAAGAAACTGCGTTTCAAACATTGAAGCGGTCCCTATGCAGCACACCTATTTTGTCTCTTCCTGAAGGGACGGAGGACTTCGTGGTCTACTGTGATGCATCCAATCAGGGCCTAGGCTGTGTGCTCATGCAGCGAGGAAAGGTTATTGCCTATGCCTCGAGAAGCTGAAGGCACACGAGGTCAACTATACAACTCACGATTTGGAGTTGGGAGCAGTGGTCTTTGCGTTGAAGATTTGGAGATATTATCTCTACGGAACCAAGTGCACTGTCTTCACCGACCATAAGAGCCTACAGCATATCTTCAATCAGAAAGAGTTAAACATGAGACAACGGCGATGGGTAGAGCTACTCAGTGATTATGAGTGCAAAATACGCTACCATCCCTGCAAGGCCAATGTGGTAGTGGATGCCCTCAGCCGGAAAGAGTATTCAAGTCGTAAAGTGAAGGCATTGACAATGACCATCCATTCCCATCTATCCACTCAAATCAGAGAGGCTCAGCTGGAAGCCTTAAAACCAGAGAACATGTCGGATGAAGCTTCGAGGGGATGGAAAAGAACTTAGAGATCAGAGGAGACAGAGTTTATTATTTCATGGACCGGATCTGGACCCCAAAGTTCAGCGGTTACAGAGAGGTTGTCATGAATGAAGCTCACAATACCATATACTCCGTTCACACAGGTTCGGATAAGATGTACCTAGATCTCAAAAAGCTCTATTGGTGGCCGAACATGAAAGCAGAGATCGCTACCTTCGTGGGCAAGTGTCTGACTTGCGCCAAAGTGAAGGTGGAATATCAAAAGCCCTCAGGTCTGCTTCAGCAGCCAGAAATACCTGAGTGGAAGTGGGAAAGGATCACAATGTATTTCATCACTAAGTTGCCCAAGTCTCCGAGTGGGTACGATACCATTTGGGTAATTGTCGACCGATTGACCAAATCCGCCCACTTCCTGCCAATCAAAGAAACGTTCAATATGGAAAGACTTACACAAATCTACATCCAAGAGATAGTTCGTCTGCATTGTGTGCATGTGTCCATTATCTCCGATCGAGATAGCAGATTGACCTCGAGATTTTGGCAGTCACTGCAGAAAGCTCCTGGAACTAAGTTGGATATGAGCACAGCTTATCATCCACAAACATATGGGCAGAGTGAGAGAACAATTCAGACACTGGAAGACATGTTGAGAGCATGTGTCATAGACTTCGGTAAGTCATGGGACACCCATTTGCCCTTGGTCGAATTCTCCTACAACAACAGTTATCACACCAGTATCAAAGTTGCGCCGTTTGAAGCCTTGTATGGCCATAAGTGCAGATCCCCTCTGTGTTGGGCTGAAGTGGGCGACACGCAGCTAGTCAAAGGGCAAGTCCCCGACAGCACTCTCACTGGCCCAGAAATCATATGAGAGACTACTGAAAAGATCATACAAATCCGGGAACGACTAAACACTTCAAGAGATGGACAAAAGAGCTACGCCGATAAGAGACGAAAACCCTTGGAGTTCCAGGTTGGTGACCATGTTCTATTGAAGGTCTCACCCTGGAAAGGCATGATACGCTTTGGAAAGCGTGGAAATCTGAATCCAAGATACATAGGACCGTTCGAGATCCTTGCTAGGATCGGTCCCGTAGCTTACAAACTTCGTTTACCCCCAAGAACTTAGCAACATTCACCCCGTCTTCCACGTCTCGAATCTTAAAAAGTGTCTATCCGAAGAAACCCATGTGATTCCTCTTGAAGAAATCGAAATCAACAAGAAACTTAACTTCGTGGAAGAACCAGTCGAAATCATGGACCGGGAAATCAAACGAACGAAACAAAGTCGCATACCGATAGTGAAGGTCCGCTGGAATGCCAAGCGGGGACCTGAATTCACTTGGGAGCGAGAAGTTTCCATGAAACAGAAATACCCTCATCTTTTTCCAAGTCCATGATTTGTATTCTATGTTTGAATTTCGAGACGAAATTCCCTCTAACGGGGGGATGATGTGACAACCCGAACCTTTTTCCGTTTCCATTAACCGATTCCCGTTAATAAAATTTGAATTTTATTGAGCTTCCGTCAAACTTCTTGGTTAGAAAACCAACTAGTTTTATATAATTAAATTTTAAATACAAGTCGGAACCAAAAATCACGCGAAAATCCCCGAAGTTCCTTGAAAAACTAAAAAGTTTTCGGCCTAAGTGAGTTTACGGTCGTAAACCTTGGTACGGCCGTACACTCGTTTACGGCCAACGTCGGGTGGACCCCACCACCGACCTGGAAAACCCCCTATAAATACGAGACCCTACCCCTCATTTACACTTTTCTGGCCGAAAACTCTCTCCTTCTCTCTCTACCTCTTGACCGTAAACACCAAAAACACCTCATTTTTCCTGAAAAATCATCAGGAAACACTTCTGGAAGTTGTTTAGGAGCATCTAAGACATGTTTTTCATCGAATCCAGCATCTTTGTTCTTGAGTGTACGTCCATACACCCTTCAAGTCTGCAAATCTTCATTGACCATAAACCAGTTCACGTCCGTATACCTTCAGACGTCGTACACCCTTCAAGAGGCAGTTCACGGCCGTAAACTCCCTTCACGGTCGTAAACCCCATTCACGGCCGTAAACACTTCCTAACTGGTGCATTAGACTGAAAATCCACTTTTCTCGATTCAATCAAGTCTCGGTAACATTCCTTAACCGAAAGCAAGTGTTTTTCTAACACTTTATCTAACGAAATCGCTAATTTAGATACATATATGTATTTAATTGTTATTAGGATTCCGTTAAGTGTCACATAAAACAACTCAAGGGTCTTCATTCCAGTTCGTTGATTCGACGCTTGTACGCAACTAACAGTGAGTTCATACCCCTACGCTTTTATTATTTTAATGTTTTCAGGGGGGAATACAAGCCAAACACAAATGATTTTGTGAACTTATACAAAAGAATTTCAACAAGTTTAAAACTTATGCAAATGATACAACCAAAAGAATTCCAAGTTTTATAAAATATTTAGATATTTTATCCCTTTTGTAACATGCTGAGCATAAGGGATGTTTTCAACGTACAACCATAATTGCATAGTTTTCAGAACAATACACGAACCAAGTACACAACATACATGTAAACTATAATAGGTATAGTTTGGAGTTTTCAATACACAGTTTTATGAATTCAGAGTTATACATTGCTAAACATATAAACTATGACAAATTTAGTTTATGATATACATTACTACATTCGGATTTCAAGAGTACCACATTTAATAATTATTTAAGTATAATTATTATTACACTACAAGTATACAACGGATTCAAAAACAAGAGAACAATACAGAACCACAAGTAAACTAGTTAATACAAGATTGTGAGAGAACACTTCAATTGTACCCTTTGGGGTCCAGGTTAAATCCTATCATAGTATAACCAGAGTCTCCTGGAGGGAGAGCGTGATATTTGTGAATAGATCTATTCGGGATTGACAATCCCACACCTGAACTGCTAGCTACAGTTAGGCAGACATGCCTGGGGTGACAAATATCATAACGTCCGACGCCTGAAGAACGTCGTAGAGGTCACTAGGTAATATCAAGCATGGTTATACGACTCACAATAGTATAAACTAACCTTATTGTTTACGGGATTTCATTCTTCTTTAGTTTTATTTTCATTAATAAAACTAGTTCGTAATACAACTGGGGGATTCCAGAGATTTCAACTCATAGTTTTATTTTAAGTAATGAAACTACTATACATCACTGTTAGTAACCAGGGTTTTCAAACAGAACATTCTATACATTACTGGTGATAGCCAGGGTTTTCATACAAAGGGATTTTCATTCAAAACAACTTTATACAATACAGTTGGTGGTAATCAAACATGCAAATTAATACGTTTTACACTACTACAGAACATAGTATCAAACACATATGTTAGAAAATATCGGATTTTCTTGGAAAGCATACAAACATTTTATAGATTCAATGACAGGTTTTCTCTACAAAAACATGCTTATGAACTCACCAGCTTTATGTTGATACTCTTTTCAAAACTGCTTGTATTCTCAGGAAACAGTAGACAGGTACCTCGGCAGACTTTTGAGAAGACGGAGCGTATAGAGTCTCTTTTTTTTCTTTTACTACTTTTTGATGTATATAAAGATGAAATAAACAGATGTAAATACCTTTTTATATATATTCAATGTAATGCTTGTGTTTACTTTGATTACTATGATGCTATTGTTGTGATACTACATATGACGTCATCCACCCCCGAACGTTTCCGTCGTTCCGTTTTGGGGGTGTGACATTGTGAGACCACGGTATCCCTGGTACAAATAGAGGATACGTAAATCCAAGATTAACATGTGATTAAATAGTTTTAATGAATCTAAAAAGATCTAGGAAATTCATAGTGAATGAAATTAGTAAAGTGCATTACCTACCTAAAGAACTTTGTGGTGTGTTGACGACATGCCTCTACACATCATAACGCCAAATATGGATCTTATCCTTAGTAAATAAAAAATTAGGGTTGAAAGAAAATTTTAAAGGGTTAATAAAACAAACAAGAATGGAATTAAAATTGAATGATGTATACAAGATAATACACTAAAATCTATTGCTATTAATACCTCTCAAAAGGATTAGCTAGAAGGATGATCAATCTAATCAAAATTAGTAGTTTGAGAATAGTTCTCATTTACGAATAGAAAGATAATGCATTAGATAAAGCTCTTCTTAAGGTTTCCCCTTAACCACCACATTCCAAAACTATAAAGAAAAGTTATCAAAAAAACATATTGAAGTAAAATGGAAATTTATTTAGTTGGGAGTTAACTAAGCTAACAATGTACATATAATTAGTTCACTCTAATGTTGATATGAACAACTTACAAATGCCCATTAAGGAGTTGATTGGATGTAGAGACCCTTTGGGACTAATATAGCCAATCATAGAAACTCCAGCTTCAATTACTCCCATATTCACTATCATTAATAAAATCCTCAAGAATAAATAAAGCCAGTTACCCATATGATTTGTGGCTAAAAACGTAATCAGGCCCAAACTGTCACACCCCGGCCGTCGGCGGAAACATCGGGCGGTGTAACGTCATTTCACGTATCATAGTTATCAACTTCCTGAAAACACATGCATTTAAAAATACGTCAACATAAAGTTGGTGAGTCCACAGGTTTTGACTCCATATAAAAATAATACATTTTCCAAGTTAAAAAGTATAGTTTTGAAAGTATCATTTTGACTCTCCAACGTTTAGCATATATATCCTAGGTATAAAAGTTTACTTACCAAATAAGTAGTTTACCTATAAGTCTCATATACTATGAATATAAGTGTTTATAATTCCATACAAACGAAAGTTGCTACGTATAAATCTTATTTCAATTCTATACGAGTAAAACCGCTACGTATAAATCTTATTTCAATTCTATACGAGTAAAACCGCTACGTATAAATCTATTTCAATTCTATACGAGTAAAAGCGCTTCGTATAAATCTATTTCAATTATATACGAGTAAGTGTATTAGGTATAATTATCTACTTAATATACAAGTAGTATACCTACCAGTTTCTTGTACCTAGAGTATAAGTGTTTGGGAAACTTATACTTAACATTAATACTTGTATAACGACAAAGTATAATGCTTCTAACAATTTGCTACCATGAGTCCGTAACCGCGGCTATATGACTAGTTTCAAACCTCTGCTTGATGCTACAAGTTTCGCATCTTGAGATAAGTTCCACACGCTTCATCAACGTCGGAACAATAAACAAAAAAAAAGACAGTTCGTCACTCGCACACGATTTTGTTGTAGCTAGCAACCACGAGTGGGGTTGTCAACCCGTATCTTATTCATACACGACTTCCTCGCTCACACGGGATTAAGGGTTACAGGTCAGAGGATGTTCCCTAAGATTTCCAATCTTAGTTGATGAATACAATAGCTCATGTAGACTTGTCGAGTTCTGTTAGTTCTAGTAGTAAAATCATATTCGTGTCTAAAACCCTAAGTTATTAGACTATGCTTTTAACATTACTCCTAATATTTATAATACTTAGGTAGTACAACAGCTATAATTAGAATTAAAACCAGGTTTTATCTTGACATAAAACCAATACTAACAACATATAACGTTCCTAGTTTTATCTTGACATAAAACTATCAATAACAATATATAACATACTAAGTTTTATCTTGACATAAAACTAACAATAACAACATATAACATACCAAGTTTTATCTTGACATAAAACCAATAATAGCAACATACTTTATAACTTAACATATAGAACTTCCGAATATAACTTCGGAACTATATCGCACACAAAATATATATAGAATCCTAAGTGTAACTCAAGATCTACATTAATATACTACTATAACATTAACATGCTAACAACTTTACGATAGTTGTATACTTTCAAATATGAAATAACTATATTCCGGTTATTATAACTATCTACGTTGATACTAATATACTATCATATAGACATAATAATAACGTATATATAATATTTAGCATGCGTTTTCCCCCGAAAACATTAAAAGTGGGGCCGTGAAACTCACCTTAGTAGCGTGTTTATAGAATCAAAACGGTCAGAGGCTCGTCGTTGCCAGGCTCGAGAAGGGAAAACGGCCTTCGGAAACGAGAGAGAATGAAAGGAGAAGGTGTAAGGATTGAATGAGCTTTGATCGCTATTTATAGGGTGTTCTGGGGACATTCACGTCGTGAACTTCCATGAGTCATCCCATAGCCTTAAAGCGTGTTTTCTAGCTCCGATTAGTGTCTGTTGACTCCTCACGTCGTGAATTTTTGATGCTCACGTCGTGAGTTCAGTTAAATTAGGGTTTCTGACAGCTGCATCTTCGAAAGGTCATAACTTTTGCATATGAACTCCGTTTTCGGCGTTCTTTATATGCACGCGTAGGTAATTTCGAGTACTACGACTTTCTTTTAGACTCCAATAGCTAATTCTAAGTCTATTTTAAATCCCTCTTGTTATAAGGCATTATAGCGTTAGAATTTATCATAACTTCTTCACGCGAATTCAGATTTAGATGTTCTCTATATTTTTCGAATCGTATGGATGTATTCTTTGATTTATACTATAAAGTATGTATGAAAATTCATATTTATATTAGAATTATCATGAAATACATAGTAAGTTTAATACATTACTAGTTTTAACAAAATCACATTACATGATTGATATAATCACATGTGATTGTTATTGACCTACTTTTGACTAGTGTTACATTCTCCCCCCGTTGATGAAATTACGTCCCGAAATTTATCTTGTACTAGATTCCACTGCAGGGTCCTGGATAACTTCCCTGCTTCTTGTTACGAATGCCCTGCCACGGCCTAACTTCGTTGACTCCTTAACTTTGGACATTCCTTCTTGATATGTCCAATTTCACCACACTCAAAACACACTCTTCCTCCATCATAGCCTGTTCTAGTGTTTGTTCCTTGATTTTTGGTTGTAAGTGTTTTGCTCCTACAGAAATTGGCGGTGTGTCCCTTTTTCTTGCAGTGAGTGCATATAAAGCAGTTACCTAGATGGTGACGGCTACACTGAGTGCATTTTGGGAGTTTTCCTTCATACCGTCGTGGTTGTGTGGGTATTGCTGTTGTGGCTGCATAATTAGTTGCCACCTCTTGTCTCTCCTCAGATGATTGTGTGGGATTCTTCCCATTAAATTTGCGCTTGTTCGTTCTAGATTCGGGAGACTCAGCTATAAATCCCACTTGGATTTCTGTGCTGGTTAGCTGATGAGCTATACGTTTTGCACTATCGTATGTTGTAGGCTTCGATGCGATCACCATTCCTTTGATTTGCGATGCTAGACCCCAGATATATCGCTCGATCTTCTTGTATTCTGGGGTTACTAGTGCTAGACACATCACCGCAAGATCATTGAATCTAGCGGTATAAGCATTTATCTCTGAACCCTTCATGGTTAGGGTCCACAGTTCTTGTTCCAACTTATGTATTTCCTCCCTGGGACAATACTCCTCTACTAGCATCCTCTTCAGCTCTTCCCATTGCATGGAATTGGCGGCATCAATACCCGTTGTATTCACATCGGTGTTCCACCATGTAAGTGCTGCATCAGCGAAGGTACACGTAGCAAATCGTACCTTACATTCGCCAGGACAGAAGCTTATTTGAAATACTGATTCTGTCTTTTCAATCCACCGGGTCAAGCTAACGACCCCTTCCGTTCCATGGAAGCTCTTAGGTTTGCAATTCATAAAATCCTTGTAGGTACACATTCTAGCGGTCCCTACATTGCCTTCGTTTCTAACTCCTCCTCTTGTGACATTAGCAAGAGCTGCAGCGATTCTCTGAGCTATGATTTATTCAAGTTCTGTTGAACTTATTGGAGGGTTTGTTTCTGGTGGTGGTGGTTGCGGTTGTTGTTGTTCTGGTTCTGGTCGTTGGTTAAGGTTTAGCCGAGCGCTACTTCTTCTAGGCATTTTGTTTAGTTCCTATACATTTTAGATCACCAAGTGTTTAGTCTATCAAATATTACTCCCAATTTAAATAGTTCATATGATCTGATCATAATAAAATATAGTTGTACACCTACACCTAGTTGTGATAAGATCTATGCACATATGAACTTTAGTTGGAATATCTGATCTAAATCCTTGAGATCAAAAACATTCCGGGTATTTAGGTGTATTCTCATCGCGGGTCTGAGTCTTCATATATGACTCTATATTTATTATTTGTTGTATTCATGCTCTATTAATTATTGTTCGTTACTTCAGGTCTAGCTGATAAGGCACCGGCCAGTCAGGACAGTCAAAGGGCAGGATCATTTAGCATATAGCCGTTCTGAAATCCAGCAACCCAAATCGACATGTCTATCCTGTCACCGCTCCCGTAAGTAGTCCTTCAGTAGAATATTTAATAATACTTTATATTGTAGGCTAAGGGATATACTTAAACCTAACAGAGTAAGCCCTAAATTATAGTCGTGCTTTCCTAAGAAAGTACTAATTCACTATAGTTAATAGCTCTGATACCAATCTGTCACACCCCGGCCGTCGGCGGAAACACCGGGCGGTGTAACGTCATTTCACGTATCATAGTTATCAACTTCCTGAAAACACATGCATTTAAAAATACGTCAACATAAAGTTGGTGAGTCCACAGGCTTTGACTCCATATAAAAATAATACATTTTCCAAGTTAAAAAGTATAGTTTTGAAAGTATCATTTTGACTCTCCAACGTTTAGCATATATATCCTAGGTATAAAAGTTTACTTACCAAATAAGTAGTTTACCTATAAGTCTCATATACTATGAATATAAGTGTTTATAATTCCATACAAACGAAAGTTGCTACGTATAAATCTTATTTCAATTCTATACGAGTAAAACCGCTACGTATAAATCTTATTTCAATTCTATACGAGTAAAACCGCTACGTATAAATCTATTTCAATTCTATACAAGTAAAACCGCTACGTATAAATCTATTTCAATTCTATACGAGTAAAAGCGCTACGTATAAATCTATTTCAATTCTATACGAGTAAGTGTGTTAGGTATAATTATCTACTTAATATACAAGTAGTATACCTACCAGTTTCTTGTACCTAGAGTATAAGTGTTTGGGAAACTTATACTTAACATTAATACTTGTATAACGACAAAGTATAATGCTTCTAACAATTTGCTACCATGAGTCCGTAACCGCGACTATATGACTAGTTTCAAACCTCTGCTTGATGCTACAACTTTCGCAT
This sequence comes from Lactuca virosa, assembly GCF_052849685.1. NCBI lineage: Eukaryota > Viridiplantae > Streptophyta > Magnoliopsida > Asterales > Asteraceae > Lactuca > Lactuca virosa. The sequence goes on from NC_136434.1 coordinate 284,390,404, forward strand.
CTTGAGATAAGTTCCACACGCTTCATCAACGTCGGAACAATAAACAAAAAAAAAAGGACAGTTCGTCACTCGCACACGATTTTGTTGTAGCTAGCAACCACGAGTGGGGTTGTCAACCCGTATCTTATTCATACACGACTTCCTCGCTGACACGGGATTCACGGTTACAGGTCAGAGGTTTTCCCTAAGATTTCCAATCTTAGTTGATGAATACAATAGCTCATGTAGACTTGTCGAGTTCTGTTAGTTCTAGTAGTAAAATCATATTCGTGTCTAAAACCCTAAGTTATTAGACTATGCTTTTAACATTACTCCTAATATTTATAATACTTAGGTAGTACAACAGCTATAATTAGAATTAAAACCAGGTTTTATCTTGACATAAAACCAATAATAACAACATATAACGTTCCTAGTTTTATCTTGACATAAAACTATCAATAACAATATATAACATACTAAGTTTTATCTTGACATAAAACTAACAATAACAACATATAACATACCAAGTTTTATCTTGACATAAAACCAATAATAGCAACATACTTTATAACTTAACATATAGAACTTCCGAATATAACTTCGGAACTATATTGCAAACAAAATATATATAGAATCCTAAGTATAACTCAAGATCTACATTAATATACTACTATAACATTAACATGCTAACAACTTTACGATAGTTGTATACTTTCAAATATGAAATAACTATATTCCGGTTATTATAACTATCTACGTTGATACTAATATACTATCATATAGACATAATAATAACGTATATATAATATTTAGCATGTGTTTTCCCCCGAAAACATTAAAAGTGGGGCCGTGAAACTCACCTTAGTAGCATGTTTATAGAATCAAAACGGTCAGAGGCTCGTCGTTGCCAGGCTCGAGAAGGGAAAACGGCCTTCGGAAACGAGAGAGAATGAAAGGAGAAGGTGTAAGGATTGAATGAGCTTTGATCGCTATTTATAGGGTGTTCTGGGGACATTCACGTCGTGAACTTCCATGAGTCATCCCATAGCCTTAAAGCGTGTTTTCTAGCTTCGATTAGTGTCTGTTGACTCCTCACGTCGTGAATTTTTGATGCTCACGTCGTGAGTTCAGTTAAATTAGGGTTTCTGACAGCTGCATCTTCGGAAGGTCATAACTTTTGCATATGAACTCCGTTTTCGGCGTTCTTTATATGCACGCGTAGGTAATTTCGAGTACTACGACTTTCTTTTAGACTCCAATAGCTAATTCTAAGTCTATTTTAAATCCCTCTTGTTATAAGGCATTATAGCGTTAGAATTTATCATAACTTCTTCACGCGAATTCAGATTTAGATGTTCTCTATATTTTTCGAATCGTATGGATGTATTCTTTGATTTATACTATAAAGTATGTATGAAAATTCATATTTATATTAGAATTATCATGAAATACATAGTAAGTTTAATACATTACTAGTTTTAACAAAATCACATTACATGATTGATATAATCACATGTGATTGTTATTTACCTACTTTTGACTAGTGTTACATTCTCCCCCCGTTGATGAAATTACGTCCCGAAATTTATCTTGTACTAGATTCCACTGCAGGGTCCTGGATAACTTCCCTGCTTCTTGTTACGAATGCCCTGCCATGGCCTAACTTCGTTGACTCCTTAACTTTGGACATTCCTTCTTGATATGTCCAATTTCACCACACTCAAAACACACTCTTCCTCCATCATAGCCTGTTCTAGTGTTTGTTCCTTGATTTTTGGTTGTAAGTGTTTTGCTCCTACAGAAATTGGCGGTGTGTCCCTTTTTCTTGCAGTGAGTGCATATAAAGCAGTTACCTAGATGGTGACGGCTACACTGAGTGCATTTTGGGAGTTTTCCTTCATACCGTCGTGGTTGTGTGGGTATTGCTGTTGTGGCTGCATAATTAGTTGCCACCTCTTGTCTCTCCTCAGATGATTGTGTGGGATTCTTCCCATTAAATTTGCGCTTGTTCGTTCTAGATTCGGGAGACTCAGCTATAAATCCCACTTGGATTTCTGTGCTGGTTAGCTGATGAGCTATACGTTTTGCACTATCGTATGTTGTAGGCTTCGATGCGATCACCATTCCTTTGATTTGCGATGCTAGACCCCAGATATATCGCTCGATCTTCTTGTATTCTGGGGTTACTAGTGCTAGACACATCACCGCAAGATCATTGAATCTAGCGGTATAAGCATTTATCTCTGAACCCTTCATGGTTAGGGTCCACAGTTCTTGTTCCAACTTATGTATTTCCTCCCTGGGACAATACTCCTCTACTAGCATCCTCTTCAGCTCTTCCCATTGCATGGAATTGGCGGCATCAATACCCGTTGTATTCACATCGGTGTTCCACCATGTAAGTGCTGCATCAGCGAAGGTACACGTAGCAAATCGTACCTTACATTCGTCAGGACAGAAGCTTATTTGAAATACTGAGTCTGTCTTTTCAATCCACCGGGTCAAGCTAACGACCCCTTCCGTTCCATGGAAGCTCTTAGGTTTGCAATTCATAAAATCCTTGTAGGTACACATTCTAGCGGTCCCTACATTGCCTTCGTTTCTAACTCCTCCTCTTGTGACATTAGCAAGAGCTGCAGCGATTCTCTGAGCTATGATTTCTTCAAGTTCTGCTGAACTTATTGGAGGGTTTGTTTCTGGTGGTGGTGGTTGCGGTTGTTGTTGTTCTGGTTCTGGTCGTTGGTTAAGGTTTAGCCGAGCGCTACTTCTTCTAGGCATTTTGTTTAGTTCCTATACATTTTAGATCACCAAGTGTTTAGTCTATCAAATATTACTCCCAATTTAAATAGTTCATATGATCTGATCATAATAAAATATAGTTGTACACCTACACCTAGTTGTGATAAGATCTATGCACATATGAACTTTAGTTGGAATATCTGATCTAAATCCTTGAGATCAAAAACATTCCGGGTATTTAGGTGTATTCTCATCGCGGGTCTGAGTCTTCATATATGACTCTATATTTATTATTTGTTGTATTCATGCTCTATTAATTATTGTTCGTTACTTCAGGTCTAGCTGATAAGGCACCGGCCAGTCAGGACAGTCAAAGGGCAGGATCATTTTAGCATATAGCCGTTCTGAAATCCAGCAACCCAAATCGACATGTCTATCCTGTCACCGCTCCCGTAAGTAGTCCTTCAGTAGAATATTTAATAATACTTTATATTGTAGGCTAAGGGATATACTTAAACCTAACAGAGTAAGCCCTAAATTATTGTCGTGCTTTCCTACGAAAGTACTAATTCACTATAGTTAATAGCTCTGATACCAATCTGTCACACCCCGGCCGTCGGCGGAAACACCGGGCGGTGTAACGTCATTTCACGTATCATAGTTATCAACTTCCTGAAAACACATGCATTTAAAAATACGTCAACATAAAGTTGGTGAGTCCACAGGTTTTGACTCCATATAAAAATAATACATTTTCCAAGTTAAAAAGTATAGTTTTGAAAGTATCATTTTGACTCTCCAACGTTTAGCATATATATCCTAGGTATAAAAGTTTACTTACCAAATAAGTAGTTTACCTATAAGTCTCATATACTATGAATATAAGTGTTTATAATTCCATACAAACGAAAGTTGCTACGTATAAATCTTATTTCAATTCTATACGAGTAAAACCGCTACGTATAAATCTTATTTCAATTCTATACGAGTAAAACCGCTACGTATAAATCTATTTCAATTCTATACAAGTAAAACCGCTACGTATAAATCTATTTCAATTCTATACGAGTAAAAGCGCTACGTATAAATCTATTTCAATTCTATACGAGTAAGTGTGTTAGGTATAATTATCTACTTAATATACAAGTAGTATACCTACCAGTTTCTTGTACCTAGAGTATAAGTGTTTGGGAAACTTATACTTAACATTAATACTTGTATAACGACAAAGTATAATGCTTCTAACAATTTGCTACCATGAGTCCGTAACCGCGGCTATATGACTAGTTTCAAACCTCTGCTTGATGCTACAAGTTTCGCATCTTGAGATAAGTTCCACACGCTTCATCAACGTCGGAACAATAAACAAAAAAAAAGACAGTTCGTCACTCGCACACGATTTTGTTGTAGCTAGCAACCACGAGTGGGGTTGTCAACCCGTATCTTATTCATACACGACTTCCTCGCTCACACGGGATTAAGGGTTACAGGTCAGAGGATGTTCCCTAAGATTTCCAATCTTAGTTGATGAATACAATAGCTCATGTAGACTTGTCGAGTTCTGTTAGTTCTAGTAGTAAAATCATATTCGTGTCTAAAACCCTAAGTTATTAGACTATGCTTTTAACATTACTCCTAATATTTATAATACTTAGGTAGTACAACAGCTATAATTAGAATTAAAACCAGGTTTTATCTTGACATAAAACCAATAATAACAACATATAACGTTCCTAGTTTTATCTTGACATAAAACTATCAATAACAATATATAACATACTAAGTTTTATCTTGACATAAAACTAACAATAACAACATATAAAATACCAAGTTTTATCTTGACATAAAACCAATAATAGCAAAATACTTTATAACTTAACATATAGAACTTCCGAATATAACTTCGGAACTATATCGCACACAAAATATATATAGAATCCTAAGTATAACTCAAGATCTACATTAATATACTACTATAACATTAACATGCTAACAACTTTACGATAGTTGTATACTTTCAAATATGAAATAACTATATTCCGGTTATTATAACTATCTACGTTGATACTAATATACTATCATATAGACATAATAATAACGTATATATAATATTTAGCATGCGTTTTCCCCCGAAAACATTAAAAGTGGGGCCGTGAAACTCACCTTAGTAGCGTGTTTATAGAATCAAAACGGTCAGAGGCTCGTCGTTGCCAGTCTCGAGAAGGGAAAACGGCCTTCGGAAACGAGAGAGAATGAAAGGAGAAGCTGTAAGGATTGAATGAGCTTTGATCGCTATTTATAGGGTGTTCTGGGGACATTCACGTCGTGAACTTCCATGAGTCATCCCATAGCCTTAAAGCGTGTTTTCTAGCTCCGATTAGTGTCTGTTGACTCCTCACGTCGTGAATTTTTGATGCTCACGTCGTGAGTTCAGTTAAATTAGGGTTTCTAACAGCTGCATCTTCGGAAGGCCATAACTTTTGCATACGAACTCCGTTTTCGGCGTTCTTTATATGCACGCATAGGTAATTTCGAGTACTACGACTTTCTTTTAGACTCCAATAGCTAATTCTAAGTCTATTTTAAATCCCTATTGTTATAAGGCATTATAGCGTTAGAATTTATCATAACTTCTTCACGCGAATTCAGATTTAGATGTTCTCTATATTTTTCGAATCGTATGGATGTATACTTTGATTTATACTATAAAGTATGTATGAAAATTCATATTTATATTAGAATTATCATGAAATACATAGTAAGTTTAATACATTACTAGTTTTAACAAAATCACATTACATGATTGATATAATCACATGTGATTGTTATTGACCTACTTTTGACTAGTGTTACATTCTCCCCCCGTTGATGAAATTACGTCCCGAAATTTATCTTGTACTAGATTCCACTGCAGGGTCCTGGATAACTTCCCTGCTTCTTGTTACGAATGCCCTGCCACGGCCTAACTTCGTTGACTCCTTAACTTTGGACATTCCTTCTTGATATGTCCAATTTCACCACACTCAAAACACACTCTTCCTCCATCATAGCCTGTTCTAGTGTTTGTTCCTTGATTTTTGGTTGTAAGTGTTTTGCTCCTACAGAAATTGGCGGTGTGTCCCTTTTTCTTGCAGTGAGTGCATATAAAGCAGTTACCTAGATGGTGACGGCTACACTGAGTGCATTTTGGGAGTTTTCCTTCATACCGTCGTGGTTGTGTGGGTATTGCTGTTGTGGCTGCATAATTAGTTGCCACCTCTTGTCTCTCCTCAGATGATTGTGTGGGATTCTTCCCATTAAATTTGCGCTTGTTCGTTCTAGATTCGGGAGACTCAGCTATAAATCCCACTTGGATTTCTGTGCTGGTTAGCTGATGAGCTATACGTTTTGCACTATCGTATGTTGTAGGCTTCGATGCGATCACCATTCCTTTGATTTGCGATGCTAGACCCCAGATATATCGCTCGATCTTCTTGTATTCTGGGGTTACTAGTGCTAGACACATCACCGCAAGATCATTGAATCTAGCGGTATAAGCATTTATCTCTGAACCCTTCATGGTTAGGGTCCACAGTTCTTGTTCCAACTTATGTATTTCCTCCCTGGGACAATACTCCTCTACTAGCATCCTCTTCAGCTCTTCCCATTGCATGGAATTGGCGGCATCAATACCCGTTGTATTCACATCGGTGTTCCACCATGTAAGTGCTGCATCAGCGAAGGTACACGTAGCAAATCGTACCTTACATTCGTCAGGACAGAAGCTTATTTGAAATACTGAGTCTGTCTTTTCAATCCACCGGGTCAAGCTAACGACCCCTTCCGTTCCATGGAAGCTCTTAGGTTTGCAATTCATAAAATCCTTGTAGGTACACATTCTAGCGGTCCCTACATTGCCTTCGTTTCTAACTCCTCCTCTTGTGACATTAGCAAGAGCTGCAGCGATTCTCTGAGCTATGATTTCTTCAAGTTCTGCTGAACTTATTGGAGGGTTTGTTTCTGGTGGTGGTGGTTGCGGTTGTTGTTGTTCTGGTTCTGGTCGTTGGTTAAGGTTTAGCCGAGCGCTACTTCTTCTAGGCATTTTGTTTAGTTCCTATACATTTTAGATCACCAAGTGTTTAGTCTATCAAATATTACTCCCAATTTAAATAGTTCATATGATCTGATCATAATAAAATATAGTTGTACACCTACACCTAGTTGTGATAAGATCTATGCACATATGAACTTTAGTTGGAATATCTGATCTAAATCCTTGAGATCAAAAACATTCCGGGTATTTAGGTGTATTCTCATCGCGGGTCTGAGTCTTCATATATGACTCTATATTTATTATTTGTTGTATTCATGCTCTATTAATTATTGTTCGTTACTTCAGGTCTAGCTGATAAGGCACCGGCCAGTCAGGACAGTCAAAGGGCAGGATCATTTTAGCATATAGCCGTTCTGAAATCCAGCAACCCAAATCGACATGTCTATCCTGTCACCGCTCCCGTAAGTAGTCCTTCAGTAGAATATTTAATAATACTTTATATTGTAGGCTAAGGGATATACTTAAACCTAACAGAGTAAGCCCTAAATTATAGTCGTGCTTTCCTAAGAAAGTACTAATTCACTATAGTTAATAGCTCTGATACCAATCTGTCACACCCCGGCCGTCGGCGGAAACACCGGGCGGTGTAACGTCATTTCACGTATCATAGTTATCAACTTCCTGAAAACACATGCATTTAAAAATACGTCAACATAAAGTTGGTGAGTCCACAGGTTTTGACTCCATATAAAAATAATACATTTTCCAAGTTAAAAAGTATAGTTTTGAAAGTATCATTTTGACTCTCCAACGTTTAGCATATATATCCTAGGTATAAAAGTTTACTTACCAAATAAGTAGTTTACCTATAAGTCTCATATACTATGAATATAAGTGTTTATAATTCCATACAAATGAAAGTTGCTACGTATAAATCTTATTTCAATTCTATACGAGTAAAACCGCTACGTATAAATCTATTTCAATTCTATACAAGTAAAACCGCTACGTATAAATCTATTTCAATTCTATATGAGTAAAAGCGCTACGTATAAATCTATTTCAATTCTATACGAGTAAGTGTGTTAGGTATAATTATCTACTTAATATACAAGTAGTATACCTACCAGTTTCTTGTACCTAGAGTATAAGTGTTTGGGAAACTTATACTTAACATTAATACTTGCATAACGACAAAGTATAATGCTTCTAACAATTTGCTACCATGAGTCCGTAACCGCGACTATATGACTAGTTTCAAACCTCTGCTTGATGCTACAACTTTCGCATCTTGAGATAAGTTCCACACGCTTCATCAACGTCGGAACAATAAACAAAAAAAAGGACAGTTCGTCACTCGCACACGATTTTGTTGTAGCTAGCAACCACGAGTGGGGTTGTCAACCCGTATCTTATTCATACACGACTTCCTCGCTCACACGGGATTCACGGTTACAGGTCAGAGGATTTTCCCTAAGATTTCCAATCTTAGTTGATGAATACAATAGCTCATGTAGACTTGTCGAGTTCTGTTAGTTCTAGTAGTAAAATCATATTCGTGTCTAAAACCCTAAGTTATTAGACTATGCTTTTAACATTACTCCTAATATTTATAATACTTAGGTAGTACAACAGCTATAATTAGAATTAAAACCAGGTTTTATCTTGACATAAAACCAATAATAACAACATATAACGTTCCTAGTTTTATCTTGACATAAAACTATCAATAACAATATATAACATACTAAGTTTTATCTTGACATAAAACTAACAATAACAACATATAACATACCAAGTTTTATCTTGACATAAAACCAATAATAGCAACATACTTTATAACTTAACATATAGAACTTCCGAATATAACTTCGGAACTATATCGCACACAAAATATATATAGAATCCTAAGTATAACTCAAGATCTACATTAATATACTACTATAACATTAACATGCTAACAACTTTACGATAGTTGTATACTTTCAAATATGAAATAACTATATTCCGGTTATTATAACTATCTACGTTGATACTAATATACTATCATATAGACATAATAATAACGTATATATAATATTTAGCATGCGTTTTCCCCCGAAAACATTAAAAGTGGGGCCGTGAAACTCACCTTAGTAGCGTGTTTATAGAATCAAAACGGTCAGAGGCTCGTCGTTGCCAGTCTCGAGAAGGGAAAACGGCCTTCGGAAACGAGAGAGAATGAAAGGAGAAGCTGTAAGGATTGAATGAGCTTTGATCGCTATTTATAGGGTGTTCTGGGGACATTCACGTCGTGAACTTCCGTGAGTCATCCCATAGCCTTAAAGCGTGTTTTCTAGCTCCGATTAGTGTCTGTTGACTCCTCACGTCGTGAATTTTTGATGCTCACGTCGTGAGTTCAGTTAAATTAGGGTTTCTAACAGCTGCATCTTCGGAAGGCCATAACTTTTGCATACGAACTCCGTTTTCGGCGTTCTTTATATGCACGCGTAGGTAATTCCGAGTACTACGACTTTCTTTTAGACTCCAATAGCTATATCCAAGTCTATTTTAAATCCCTCTTGTTATAAGGCATTATAGCGTTAGAATTTATCATAACTTCTTCACGCGAATTCAGATTTAGATGTTCTCTATATTTTTCGAATCGTATGGATGTATACTTTGATTTATACTATAAAGTATGTATGAAAATTCATATTTATATTAGAATTATCATGAAATACATAGTAAGTTTAATACATTACTAGTTTTAACAAAATCACATTACATGATTGATATAATCACATGTGATTGTTATTGACCTACTTTTGACTAGTGTTACATTCTCCCCCCGTTGATGAAATTACGTCCCGAAATTTATCTTGTACTAGATTCCACTGCAGGGTCCTGGATAACTTCCCTGCTTCTTGTTACGAATGCCCTGCCACGGCCTAACTTCGTTGACTCCTTAACTTTGGACATTCCTTCTTGATATGTCCAATTTCACCACACTCAAAACACACTCTTCCTCCATCATAGCCTGTTCTAGTGTTTGTTCCTTGATTTTTGGTTGTAAGTGTTTTGCTCCTACAGAAATTGGCGGTGTGTCCCTTTTTCTTGCAGTGAGTGCATATAAAGCAGTTACCTAGATGGTGACGGCTACACTGAGTGCATTTTGGGAGTTTTCCTTCATACCGTCGTGGTTGTGTGGGTATTGCTGTTGTGGCTGCATAATTAGTTGCCACCTCTTGTCTCTCCTCAGATGATTGTGTGGGATTCTTCCCATTAAATTTGCGCTTGTTCGTTCTAGATTCGGGAGACTCAGCTATAAATCCCACTTGGATTTTTGTGCTGGTTAGTTGATGAGCTATACGTTTTGCACTATCGTATGTTGTAGGCTTCGATGCGATCACCATTCCTTTGATTTGCGATGCTAGACCCCAGATATATCGCTCGATCTTCTTGTATTCTGGGGTTACTAGTGCTAGACACATCACCGCAAGATCATTGAATCTAGTGGTATAAGCATTTATCTCTGAACCCTTCATGGTTAGGGTCCACAGTTCTTGTTCCAACTTATGTATTTCCTCCCTGGGACAATACTCCTCTACTAGCATCCTCTTCAGCTCTTCCCATTGCATGGAATTGGCGGCATCAATACCCGTTGTATTCACATGGTTGTTCTACCATGTAAGTGCTGCATCAGCGAAGGTACACGCAGCAAATCGTACCTTACATTCGTCAGGACAGAAGCTTATTTGAAATACTGATTCTGTCTTTTCAATCCACCGGGTCAAGCTAACGACCCCTTCCGTTCCATGGAAGCTCTTAGGTTTGCAATTCATAAAATCCTTGTAGGTACACATTCTGGCGGTCCCTACATTGCCTTCGTTTCTAACTCCTCCTCTTGTGACATTAGCAAGAGCTGCAGCGATTCTCTGAGCTATGATTTCTTCAAGTTCTGCTGAACTTATTGGAGGGTTTGTTTCTGGTGGTGGTGGTTGCGATTGTTGTTGTTCTGGTTCTGGTCGTTGGTTAAGGTTTAGCCGAGCGCTACTTCTTCTAGGCATTTTGTTTAGTTCCTATACATTTTAGGTTACTAAGTGTTTAGTCTATCAAATATTACTCCCAATTTAAATAGTTCATATGATCTGATCATAATAAAATATAGTTGTACACCTACACCTAGTTGTGATAAGATCTATGCACATATGAACTTTAGTTGGAATATCTGATCTAAATCCTTGAGATCAAAAACATTCCGGGTATTTAGGTGTATTCTCATCGCGGGTCTGAGTCTTCATATATGACTCTATATTTATTATTTGTTATATTCATGCTCTATTAATTATTGTTCGTTACTTCAGGTCTAGCTGATAAGGCACCGGCCAGTCAGGACAGTCAAAGGGCAGGATCATTTTAGCATATAGCCGTTCTGAAATCCAGCAACCCAAATCGACATGTCTATCCTGTCACCGCTCCCGTAAGTAGTCCTTCAGTAGAATATTTAATAATACTTTATATTGTAGGCTAAGGGATATACTTAAACCTAATAGAGTAAGCCCTAAATTATAGTCGTGCTTTCCTAAGAAAGTACTAATTCACTATAGTTAATAGCTCTGATACCAATCTGTCACACCCCGGCCGTCGGCGGAAACATCGGGCGGTGTAACGTCATTTCACGTATCATAGTTATCAACTTCCTGAAAACACATGCATTTAAAAATACGTCAACATAAAGTTGGTGAGTCCACAGGTTTTGACTCCATATAAAAATAATACATTTTCCAAGTTAAAAAGTATAGTTTTGAAAGTATCATTTTGACTCTCCAACGTTTAGCATATATATCCTAGGTATAAAAGTTTACTTACCAAATAAGTAGTTTACATATAAGTCTCATATACTATGAATATAAGTGTTTATAATTCCATACAAACGAAAGTTGCTACGTATAAATCTTATTTCAATTCTATACGAGTAAAACCGCTACGTATAAATCTTATTTCAATCCTATACGAGTAAAACCGCTACGTATAAATCTATTTCAATTCTATACGAGTAAAACCGCTACGTATAAATCTATTTCAATTCTATACGAGTAAAAGCGCTACGTATAAATCTATTTCAATTCTATACGAGTAAGTGTATTAGGTATAATTATCTACTTAATATACAAGTAGTATACCTACCAGTTTCTTGTACCTAGAGTATAAGTGTTTGGGAAACTTATACTTAACATTAATACTTGTATAACGATAAAGTATAATGCTTCTAACAATTTGCTACCATGAGTCCGTAACCGCGGCTATATGACTAGTTTCAAACCTCTGCTTGTCACACCCCCAAACCAAGGATGGCGGAAATGTCCGGGGGTGGAGGACTTCATGTATAGTATCATAACAACAATTGTAATAGTAATTCAAGCAAACACAACCAACATATATATAATTGAAAAAGTTACATCATTGTATGAATTACATGTTTACGAATCAATTACAATATGTTGACAAAATATGAAATAGTAGACGCCTTAGCGTCCCATCCTCAAAAGCACTTGATTACCTGTTTAATGATTTCCTGAGAATACAAGTTGTTTGAAAAAGTGTCAACACAAAGGTTGGTGAGTTCATAAGCTTTTGTTTGGTATTATTAAAAGCCTTTCGTTTGTAAAAGTAGTATTTGTGTTAGAAAATCCAATATTTTCTTTAATGTGTAAATGTAGTCTTAAAACCCAAAGACCGAAATGTACAAGTAATTTGTCATATTTATAGTAAAACAATGCAAGTTTAAATCGACATAAACTCGTTAAATTTTAATGAAGTTCCCATAAATTCCAATGTTTATTAATACTTTATGTGAGTTTATTATAACCATACTATGACCAAGGTTGCCTAAAACGACGTTCTTCAGGCGTCGGAAATGTTATGACATTTGTCACCCCAGACCTATCGGTCTAACTGTTGCATGCAGTTTAGGTGTGGGTTTGTCAAACCCAATATAGATCTATACACAACTATCACGCTCTCCCTCAAGGAGACTCTGGTTACAATACAGGACTTAATGGTAATTTGAAGTAAATGTCTCACAAAGTCATTAACGGAATTACGTGTTATGAAAACTTGGTACCGTATGGCCGTACCTTGCTTAATGAAAATATCCTTTGTATAAATGTACCCTTTTTAAATGTATGTGTTATGTAATGTATCATAAACTATACCTATTATAGTTTATCAACCAAGGGTAGTACGTAGTAATGTATGCAAACTATATTCAAAATAGTTTATTAAATGTTTGAATGTATCGGTTGTACTTTGATTATAATCACTTGTTATTCTTTATATTTTATATGTCCAAATCCATTTGTAAACTGATGTGTGTCTAAATATTAAGATAAAATGTCATATATTGCAATAACATATAATCACATAAAGATATACACCTTGCTCAACATGTTACAAGGTGAAATGAAATTGACAGCAACTTTTCGTTGAATACAGTTTCTGTTACTGTTTTTAAAAAATTTATAGAAAAATCATCAAGGCTCTAAATCCAAATCCGCAAATTCTGAGAGTTTGGAATATGTGTCTAGTTTGTTCGTAAATTTTATCATGATTTTTAGTGATCTCTAACAGAGGTGAAAATATTCATAATCACAGACTGGTCCGGGTTTGCCTCTGAAATGACAGGCAGTTTTGTAAAAATCACCATAAATTGTAGAAAAATCATATGGAGATGTACAAGTAGCCATTTTAAAGCTAAGAGTTTGAAATACTTGCACCTGGAACAGTTTTGAAAACTAAAATATTTAAGTTGACCAAAACAGTCCGTGATCGAAGTTAATCGTTTCTGATGTAATCTGATAGAAAAAGTTTAATTGTGTTCTTGATGATTTTACTTGTATTCCCCCCTTAAAACTTAAGAAAAACATGTAAATGTAGGGGTATGAACTCACCTTATGTGGTTTCAGTAGATGAAAGTGAGAGAGAGGAAGTGTTCAACCCAATAACACTAAGAAGATGTCTTGATAATTCGAGAATCTAACACCGAATAAGATGGAACTTGTGTAAGATATCAATGATTTGAGTAGAATGGAGTTTAATAATTATGTGAATGATGAAGATACTTACTAATTGAAGAAACAAATCCATGGAGAAAGCCTTGAAGTTCTTGAAGTTGAGAGAAAAGATGAGAGAATTTTGGAGAGTGTTCTTGGTTGCTAAGTGTAGAATGAAAGAACTTTATGGAGAATGAGGAGAGAGGATCAATCCTCCAGCTCTTAGAACGTGGGAAGAGCTGGAGATTGGGTGTAAAGGTCCACTAAGGAGACAAGGGGTAGTGGGAAAGAGTGGCTAATCATAGAGTGAGGTGGTGGTGGTTTGCTTTTGCCATAAATTAAGGAAAAGCAAATATTCCCTCAATAATTAGTTCAACCACTAATTCTTTTAATATATTTTTATAAAAACCCTGGAGATTTATATATTTTGGGGCCTTAGTTTATAAAATAAAGTTTTGGGTGAAAATCCCACGTTAAAATAATGAAAAACGGAGTTAAAACGAAGTCGTAGTCGAAAAACCGGTAAAAAGGGGCCGTCTGCGAGACCTCTCGCATGGGCTGTCTGAGAGGCTTCTCATGCGAGGCTTCTGTCCTGAGAGGCTTCTAATGAGAGGCTTCGGTCCTGAGAGGCTTCTCATGAGAGGCTTCGGTCCTGAGAGGCTTCTCATGAGAGGCTTCGGTCCTGAGAGGCTTCGGTCCTGAGAGGCTTCTCATGAGAGTTTTCGCTTCTAATAGGAGGGTTTTGGTTCCTTAAGGTTATTTTACCCGTTTTTACCCCGTTTCAAGTGGTTTTTGACCCGGTTAAGGGTCGAGATGACCCAAATGATTACAAAAAGTTAAAGTAACTTTTGAGAGAGATTCGGGAGAGATTTGGGAGAGATTTTAATAGAGAGAGATTGAGTGAAAGAGATTGAGAGAGGTTTCGTTTGTGATCTTTTTGAGTGTCCGGCTTCTCAACGCAAGGTCCATAAACCCCGTTAAACCGTATTTTAGTGTCGTACACACTCCCGATGAGTGTGCAATAATGTTTTATCGTTTTGGTTCAATGTTTACTTAGGAAATTCAACACACGAACTTTCCAAATGATGTTTCTCTCATTAAGATATTGCATTGTACAGTAATTACATAGTGTAAACCCTAATATACAAGGGTTAATTGAGTCGATTGGTTTTGACTTGTTGACTTTGTTTGACTTTGACTTGACTCAATTTTGACGGTTGTCACATCATCCCCCCGTTAGAAGGAATTTCGTCCCGAAATTTGCATTTGACTGGGACATCAAGAGTTTGGGAAAAGATGTGGGTATTTTTGTTTCATTTGATCTTCGCGTTCCCAGGTGAACTCAGGCCCTCGTTTAGTGTTCCAACGGACCTTCACGATGGGAATACGACTTTGTTTCGTTCGTTTGATTTCCCGATCCATGATTTTGACTGGTTCCTCCACGAAGTGGAGATTTTTGTTAACTTCGATTTCGTCGAGTGGTATTACGAGGGTCTCGTCGGATAGATTTTGTCAATCATATTTTCGGGGTAAAAAAAAATAAAGTTTTATTAGTTACCTATAGCGACGACTTGTCGTCACCACAGGTTTAATCTATTACGATGACTTGTTGTCGCTATAGGTTTTTAACAAGAGCCAACGACATACCTATAGCGACACACAAGTCATAATTTGCATGTGTGAAGACTTGGAGTACTTTCTAACTGGTTCATGTGTGAAGACTTGGAGTACTTTCTAACTGGTTCATGTGTGAAGACTTGGAGTACTTTCTAATGAAAACTGTGCTACTGGGGAAATTGGAAACTGGAACGTAGCTTCAAAGTCAAGAATATGCAGTAGGCATGTGATGCATTAAATGCATGAGGCACACAAGTCATAATTTGCAGCAACATATCCGTATATGTGTGTGAATTGAAGAAGAAGGTTACGGGTCAAAGAATATATATATATATATTCATTTTCTCTTCATTTGTTAGATACACAATAACCATAACATCATAGACTATATATATTCCATTTCATTTGTAATTTTCACTAGTTTATATTCCGCGAGTGTTACCGAAATCATTTATCAATTTTTCAGAAGTGCTTAACTTGTTTTGTTGCATTCCCAACAATTTGCTTATTAATTACTTCTCCCACTTTACTTATATAAATCATCACATTCTTACCGCGACTTTTAACTTCTCCCTCACAAATGGATCCACCTGCAGATCATCAAAACCCCATAGATGACCTCAATTGGTTTCAGTACTTTGATCATCAAGATCTTTTCAGGTATATATAAACGTCACTCATTACACCATCTTACGCACAGAAAAGTGATTTTGTCGACATTGATCAAAACATGGTTTGGATTTGTAGTGATCAAAAAGAGTCTTTCATCGTGTTGGATTTGATTATCTTGAGTTTTTTTTTTTGGATTTTTGCAGTGGTGACATGCTCAACCATCATGATTACGAGTTATCGGAAAAATTGCATGAAGGGGTCGATCAGAATGTTTCCACAGTACTTAACAAAGATCAAAACATCATTTCTAGAAATGAGTTTCATGATCTTGATCCCCTTGAAGATATAAGCTTATGGGATTGTTGGGAGGATGGTAATTTACCATTGGTTAGTTTCAGTGAAGACTGTAAATCCGGTGGTGAGGCTACATGTAGTGCTAGTGCTGTCACCACTGATCACGGTGGCCGGAAGGTGGCAAAGAGATTGAGACCATTGGAGTTTGAAGAGATAGAGAAGTACTTTGAGATGCCGATAATCATGGCAGCAAAGGAACTAGGGATAAGTTTAACAGTGTTGAAGAAAAGATGCAGAGAGCTAAACATAAACAGATGGCCTCATAGAAAACTTAAGAGCCTTCAATCCCTCATTGAAAATGCCAAGGTAAATTATGATAATAACCTTCTATACATTACTCATGCACTTGGTAACCAAAGTAGTTTTGGTATTTTCTAAAATTTTAATCGTTAGCTTCTTTATAACTAAACATAGGTCCTAGGCATATGCCACATCAAATCAATTGATTTACTACGATCTCCTGATTTATATTTATATAAACTTAACTCATTGTAAATTTTGTGAACTCACATGAAAAATATATTGTATCTACCTTTAAAAAAAAATTTAGGAGTTGGGATTAAAGGAGGAGATAGAGACGTTAGAAGGGCACAAGAAGATGATGGAGAAATTGCCAGGTATGGAATTGACAGAAAGAACAAAGAAGCTTAGGCAAGCTTGCTTCAAAGCTATTTATAAGAAGAGAGGACTTAACAATCCTTAGCCATTTTGTTATCATTAGTGGATTTTAATCTACATTGTATGTGTTTTTCTCTTGATAGTTTGATACCCTTTTTAGTTTCATTTTATGTATTTGTCTATTGATTTTTAATGCAGAAAATTTTGTATAATTTGGGTATTATAGTTTGTATTATGTATTTAGCCATATTCTAGATTGCCGACACGACTACGCCGACGACTCTATACCAGAGGTCTATATAAATAGACTTATGAATTTAGTAGGAATAACTTGATTATAATCTTGTGATTTGTTCCATGTCTGATCCACCCCTAAGATTCACTTGACATGCCCCCAGTTATGTGTAATTAAAATTTTATTAGACTGTTGATCCTAATGAGTCTACCCTAAGTCCACAACCAAACAAGGAACAGGTCCTAAGGCGGACTCACCATTTCTAGGTCAATCATTCCTTAATTACACATAACTTCGAGGTACACCTAAAGAATCTTAGAGTTACCAGTTGTAAATTGTTTGTAATACCAAGTAGTGAGATTCAATGAAATAAAATGCATGCCTATTTCATTGATAAACCTTTTAGTAAATATCCTTACCATTTATATACACATGTATAATTTCGCACTTTAGTGAACTATTCTTGGTGTTTCTGTTAACGTCTTGGAGACGGAGTTATGGTAGTGGGTAGAAGTAGGTTTTGTACGGGCGTTAAAATTTACACATCATGTTGCTCGTGCGAGAATAGGGGTAGAAGAGATAATTAATAGACGCCTAATCCTATAATTACTTATAGGGGTGATCCTTATTAGTTACGTCTATAATCACGTAGTGCATATCAGTTATACAGAATTTGAGATAGAATAGACTTTCGAATAAATGACTCTACTTTAAGTCCACAACCAAACAAGGAACAAGAAGTAGAGCAATAGTCATAGATTCTGAGTCTATAATATCTTTAATTATGTATAACCTTGGCGTATGCACTCAGTTATCATAGGCCTACTAATAGAGGTCTTTAGTTTTCACATAAGTTGGTTATAGTATCACCAAATACTCCTATAGTATTTTTAGCTGTTTAGATTCGATTCTTAAAGTATTCTCTGTAGGGTGTAGTTAGGTTGATAGATTTGTTGCCCATTATGACTATCCCCCAGTATATGCAAGTCACTCCTCGGACAGATATAGTTGATCAGGCTATATCCTTCCCAGACTTGATTTACATATACCAAGGCATACCCATAATGTACAACTCCTCTTCTTTTATTTTATGTTCTTCTAGTTATGACACTATATGAGCATGTATGCATGTATTTATACTTTTAATAAAAAAATCATTTATTTTCTAAAAGTATATTTATTTGAAAAATGCACAAATCAGAGACTATTAGTCCCAATTGTGTTTATAGTTTGTATATCTTATGTGGTTTGATATACTTAATTCACTATAAACTGTGCTCTGATACCAATCTGTCACACCCCCAAACCAAGGATGGCGGAAATGTCCGGGGGTGGAGGACTTCATGTATAGTATCATAACAACAATTGTAATAGTAATTCAAGCAAACACAACCAACATATATATAATTGAAAAAGTTACATCATTGTATGAATTACATGTTTACGAATCAATTACAATATGTTGACAAAATATGAAATAGTAGACGCCTTAGCGTCCCATCCTCAAAAGCACTTGATTACCTGTTTAATGATTTCCTGAGAATACAAGTTGTTTGAAAAAGTGTCAACACAAAGGTTGGTGAGTTCATAAGCTTTTGATTGGTATTATTAAAAGCCTTTCGTTTGTAAAAGTAGTATTTGTGTTAGAAAATCCAATATTTTCCTTAATGTGTAAATGTAGTCTTAAAACCCAAAGACCGAAATGTACAAGTAATTTGTCATATTTATAGTAAAACAATGCAAGTTTAAATCGACATAAACTCGTTAAATTTTAATGAAGTTCCCATAAATTCCAATGTTTATTAATACTTTATGTGAGTTTATTATAACCATACTATGACCAAGGTTGCCTAAAACGACGTTCTTCAGGCGTCGGAAATGTTATGACATTTGTCACCCCAGACCTATCGGTCTAACTGTTGCATGCAGTTTAGGTGTGGGTTTGTCAAACCCAATATAGATCTATACACAACTATCACGCTCTCCCTCAAGGAGACTCTGGTTACAATACAGGACTTAATGGTAATTTGAAGTAAATGTCTCACAAAGTCATTAACGGAATTACGTGTTATGAAAACTTGGTACCGTATGGCCGTACCTTGCTTAATGAAAATATCCTTTGTATAAATGTACCCTTTTTAAATGTATGTGTTATGTAATGTATCATAAACTATACCTATTATAGTTTATCAACCAAGGGTAGTACGTAGTAATGTATGCAAACTATATTCAAAATAGTTTATTAAATGTTTGAATGTATCGGTTGTACTTTGATTATAATCACTTGTTATTCTTTATATTTTATATGTCCAAATCCATTTGTAAACTGATGTGTGTCTAAATATTAAGATAAAATGTCATATATTGCAATAACATATAATCACATAAAGATATACACCTTGCTCAACATGTTACAAGGTGAAATGAAATTGACAGCAACTTTTCGTTGAATACAGTTTCTGTTACTGTTCTTAGAAAATTTATAGAAAAATCATCAAGGCTCTAAATCCAAATCCGCAAATTCTGAGAGTTTGGAATATGAGTCTAGTTTGTTCGTCAATTTTATCATGATTTTTAGTGATCTTTAACAGAGGTGAAAATATTCATAATCACAGACTGGTCCGGGTTTGCCTCTGAAATGACAGGCAGTTTTGTAAAACTCACCATAAATTGTAGAAACATCATATGGAGATGTGCAAGTAGCCATTTTAAAGCTAAGAGTTTGAAATACTTGCACCTGGAACAGTTTTGAAAACTAAAATATTTAAGTTGACCAAACCAGTCCGTGATCGAAGTTCATCGTTTCTGATGTAATCTGATAGAAAAAGTTTAATTGTGTTCTTGATGATTTTACTTGTATTCCCCCCTTAAAACTTAAGAAAAACATGTAAATGTAGGGGTATGAACTCACCTTATGTGGTTTCAGTAGATGAAAGTGAGAGAGAGGAAGTGTTCAACCCAAGAACACTAAGAAGATGTCTTGATAATTCGAGAATCTAACACCGAATAAGATGGAACTTGTGTAAGATATCAATGATTTGAGTAGAATGGAGTTTAATAATTATGTGAATGATGAAGATACTTACTAATTGAAGAAACAAATCCATGGAGAAAGCCTTGAAGTTCTTGAAGTTGAGAGAAAAGATGAGAGAATTTTGGAGAGTGTTCTTGGTTGCTAAGTGTAGAATGAAAGAACTTTATGGAGAATGAGGAGAGAGGATCAATCCTCCAGCTCTTAGAACGTGGGAAGAGCTGGAGATTGGGTGTAAAGGTCCACTAAGGAGACAAGGGGTAGTGGGAAAGAGTGGCTAATCATAGAGTGAGGTGGTGGTGGTTTGCTTTTGCCATAAATTAAGGAAAAGCAAATATTCCCTCAATAATTAGTTCAACCACTAATTCTTTTAATATATTTTTATAAAAACCCTGGAGATTTATATATTTTAGGGCCTTAGTTTATAAAATAAAGTTTTGGGTGAAAATCCCACGTTAAAATAATGAAAAACGGAGTTAAAACGAAGTCGTAGTCGAAAAACCGGTAAAAAGGGGCCGTCTGCGAGACCTCTCGCATGGGCTGTCTGAGAGGCTTCTCATGCGAGGCTTCTATCCTGAGAGGCTTCTAATGAGAGGCTTCGGTCCTGAGAGGCTTCTCATGAGAGGCTTCGGTCCTGAGAGGCTTCTCATGAGAGGCTTCGGTCCTGAGAGGCTTCGGTCGTGAGAGGCTTCTCATGAGAGTTTTCGCTTCTAATAGGAGGGTTTTGGTTCCTTAAGGTTATTTTACCCGTTTTTACCCCGTTTCAAGTGATTTTTGACCCGGTTAAGCGTCGAGATGACCCAAATGATTACAAAAAGTTAAAGTAACTTTTGAGAGAGATTCGGGAGAGATTTGGGAGAGATTTTAATAGAGAGAGATTGAGTGAAAGAGATTGAGAGAGGTTTTCGTTTGTGATCTTTTTGAGTGTCCGGCTTCGCAACGCAAGGTCCATAAACCCCGTTAAACCGTGTTTTAGTGTCGTACACACTCCCGATGAGTGTGCAATAATGTTTTATCGTTTTGGTTCAATGTTTACTTAGGAAATTCAACACACGAACTTTCCAAATGATGTTTCTCTCATTAAGATATTGCATTGTACAGTAATTACATAGTGTAAACCCTAATATACAAGGGTTAATTGAGTCGATTGGTTTTGACTTGTTGACTTTGTTTGACTTTGACTTGACTCAATTTTGACGGTTGTCACACTGCTTGATGCTACAAGTTTCGCATCTTGAGATAAGTTTCACACGCTTCATCAACGTCGGAACAATAAACAAAAAAAAAGGACAGTTCGTCACTCGCACACGATTTTGTTGTAACTAGCAACCACGAGTGGGGTTGTCAACCCGTATCTTATTCATACACGACTTCCTCGCTCACACGGGATTAACGGTTACAGGTCAGAGGATGTTCCCTAAGATTTCCAATCTTAGTTGATGAATACAATAGCTCATGTAGACTTGTCGAGTTCTGTTAGTTCTAGTAGTAAAATCATATTCGTGTCTAAAACCCTAAGTTATTAGACTATGCTTTTAACATTACTCCTAATATTTATAATACTTAGGTAGTACAACAGCTATAATTAGAATTAAAACCAGGTTTTATCTTGACATAAAACCAATAATAACAACATATAACGTTCCTAGTTTTATCTTGACATAAAACTATCAATAACAATATATAACATACTAAGTTTTATCTTGACATAAAACTAACAATAACAACATATAACATACCAAGTTTTATCTTGATATAAAACCAATAATAGCAACATACTTTATAACTTAACATATAGAACTTCCGAATATTACTTCGGAACTATATCGCACACAAAATATATATAGAATCCTAAGTATAACTCAAGATCTACATTAATATACTACTATTACATTAACATGCTAACAACTTTACGATAGTTGTATACTTTCAAATATGAAATAACTATATTCCGGTTATTATAACTATCTACGTTGATACTAATATACTATCATATAGACATAATAATAACGTATATATAATATTTAGCATGCGTTTTCCCCCGAAAACATTAAAAGTGGGGCCGTGAAACTCACCTTAGTAGCGTGTTTATAGAATCAAAACGGTCAGAGGCTCGTCGTTGCCAGGCTCGAGAAGGGAAAACGGCCTTCGGAAACGAGAGAGAATGAAAGGAGAAGGTGTAAGGATTGAATGAGCTTTGATCGTTATTTATAGGGTGTTCTGGGGACATTCACGTCGTGAACATGATAGGTTCACGTCGTGAACTTCCATGAGTCATCCCATAGCCTTAACGCGTGTTTTCTAGCTCCGATTAGTGTCTGTTGACTCCTCACGTCGTGAATTTTTGATGCTCACGTCGTGAGTTCAGTTAAATTAGGGTTTCTGACAGCTACATCTTCGGAAGGCCATAACTTTTGCATACGAACTTCGTTTTCAGCGTTCTTTATATGCACGCGTAGGTAATTCCGAGTACTACGACTTTCTTTCAGACTCCAATAGCTAATTCTAAGTCTTTTTTAAATCCCTCTTGTTATAAGGCATTATAGCGTTAGAATTTATCATAACTTCTTCACGCGAATTCAGATTTAGATGTTCTCTATATTTTTCGAATCGTATGGATGTATACTTTGATTTATACTATAAAGTATGTATGAAAATTCATATTTATATTAGAATTATCATGAAATACATAGTAAGTTTACTACATTACTAGTTTTAACAAAATCACATTACATGATTGATATAATCACATGTGATTGTTATTGACCTACTTTTGACTAGTGTTACACAAACGCCAAAGACAATAGGTAGGCTTATTCTGAGGCTTGTTCCGATAGTCTAATAATTTCAAAAAAATAATAATAAAAGGAATAAAAAGGCATTAAAGCCCAATATTTCTGATAGGTAACACTAAAACAAAAAAGAGATAATTTGATCATGGATTACGAGCCCCTACTATGTCTGTAGGATCAACCGACAACTCGTGAATGTTTAGTCTACAATCAGATATGATAATTCATAATACCATTGGAACATTACTTCATGAGTATTTTATTAAGGACAAAGTCATGACATTCACAAGAATGTGAATTGACTTAAAGAGAGTAAGATGACTAAAAAAGGAGAAACACAGTTAATCATGAATATCAGGCTCTTACTAATATTAATGGGATCAAAAGACGTCTCGTTCTCCAAAATGTTTGGTCTTACAAATTTTTATACAATATTTCATAAGATTGTTATGACTTATTTAGAATGTTTCAATGTGTTTAAAATAAATTTACACATTTGTGAAACTTGTATACTAGCAAAAGGTTGGTTCAAGTATTTAAATGAGATGTAACATTGTGGAATCATATTCTAGAAAATAAGAATTTCATTTCCAAAGGTCCGATTGGATAGGATTTTGTAATTCATTTGACAACAAGTCTTATAATTAATTTGACTCCTATTTGTCAAGACATGTAATAAAAGATCTATGTGATAGTATGAATATATGTTGGAATTGGTTTTCACTAATATTCCATTTAGACTATCCAAAATACGTACTAATTTCAATACATCCAAAAATTTTGATACAATGTATTTGGGGAATCGTTTTCTTGAACATGTAAACATGAATTGCAATGCCAAAAATAAAGTTGGATCGGATCTTGGATATCATTAGATTACGAGTTTTATGGTATATACAAATCATGATAGAAGATTAATACATTACTTGGTAAAGTAAATACATGTTGGAGTTAGTTTACACTAATGGACCATTCAGATAAACCACAATACATAGTAAGACTGACTTTGTGTGAACATTTTTATCTAAATAAGCATTAAGAACCTTCTAGGTGTTCAAAGTTATCATGAATGAATTTGATAATAAACTAGACAAAAGGATAAGATATTCAAACTCAATAATATTGGTAAGCATCTTAGTCAAAACTAAATCAATCATTTAAGGAACTATAAAAAAGTTTCATAAATTATCTCCACATTGTCACTATGAGTGTTGTTGGAGAAGAGAAACAAATCATTGTTTTGACTTTTTTTCTTGATGAGTTGATTTATGCTTACCAAAACAGTTCATGGTGAAAGATCTATATGCTCAAGAGTCATTATAAAAAGATATTTGTAGATAATATATGATCCTAAAGGGTCACACTAACAACAACTTGATGCAAATATATTATTTATAAGAAATTGATTCTTGACAAATAAATATAACTCTTGTAATTAATTGGAAATTATTTATTTCATTGAAATATTTATTTTCAATGTTTAGTATCAAAACATATCATAAGGTATGATTTATTATGTCATGTATATCTTTGTGGTGTAAGATAATATGGTATTTTGATTATAATATTAAAGGGGACATGCTTTAGAAGCATGTCTTAAAAGTATTATTAAGATATAGGCTTTAGAGGCATGGTGCTTAAAGTGTTAAGAGACATGGGATAAAGATTTGGTTAAAAGCCTTAAGAAAGGCTTTCATTATATGATTTTAATAAGGAAAACCACAAATTTTTACTCACTTCCTCTCAATATTCTCTTTTTGTTTCTTAAGTGGTTAAGTCATAAAAGAGTGTTTGATACTTTACTTGGACTCTCCTTTAGAACAAAAGCTTTGTTTTGTTGTTAAACGCTTAAGAGTATTTTTATTACAAGAAGAAGAATAACATATTATCAGGTAGGAAAAATGTTGGTGGATATCCCTAGAGAGCGTCTAATTTGGAGCTTGTTGTCATCTTCATCAACTTCCTAATTGCCAAAAGGAACCAAAGACTTCAAATGCTGTAATCTTTTTCTTCTAATTTGGTTATGTTTAATCTTTCTAAGTTCTTGCAAAATGATCCTTGGTGGATATAAAAATAGTTTTATTTTGTTCAAAATCAAAGTATTTTGTTTCTATGTTTGTGTTTGTGAAACAATTTTTGAATAAAAACTCAACAATTAGTATCAGAGCCATTTTTGCAAGATTAGTTAGATTACATGTTAAGTTGATGAAATCTTTGTTTTTGGAAAACATGGATGGTTTTCGGTTTGCAATAAAAATCATTAGATATTTTATTTAACAACTTTGTAATTGCTATTTTTTAGGTGACAAAAGTTTACATGCATTTTTTGTCACAAAAGTTGTTTTAGAAATACAAAGAGTTGTTTTATATAATTTTAAGTGTGTGTGTGTGTGTGTCTATATATATATATATATATATATATATATATATATATATATATATATATATATATATATATATATATATATATATATATATATATATATATATATATATATACACATACACACACACACATTTATGCATGATGTGCATAAGCTAGCCAATGACCATTGTGTTGTTGCATGTGTTGATTTATTGAAAAACGATTGTAGTATTTATTTATTCATACGGTATGTAATAATTAAATAGATTAGTTTTCCTTTTTTTTATTGTGTAAGTAATAGATTAGTTTTAGGAATAATTTATTTTGTCCAAAAATGTAACAAGAAATGAAGATGGAGCAATTTTTTGAAGATCAAAAGGTGATTTTCGCAACTTTAAATTGTGCATAGGCTATTGCAACCTTTTCTGCAAACTATTGCTAAAAGTGCTGCTATAGGCAAATTCCCTTAGAGCTGTTAGTCCTAATGCAACACTTTCTGCAACATTTTCTAAAAAATATTGCATGTTGTTGAACTATTACCTTCAAGAAGCCTTTCAACTTTTTGCAAGCAATTGGTGTTTTCTCAAGTGGGAGCTTCTACAACAACATTACTGGAAATTTTTTGGTCCCTTTTAATGTCCCTTTAGGAATGGACTTGACATTTTGTGATGGCTCATAAATTTCCATTAGATGGTTTGTATATGCACATATGCTTTTTCATGTTTGTGTTGTTTAATATTTATGTTGTTATTATTATGTTATGGTTGATAAATTCATTTTTAAAATGTGAAATAATATTTGAACATAAATAATCATCACAAATAGTTTGGTTTTAATGAAATTTACCTTTTAACATAAGATGGTAAAAATAGTTTTAAATAAAACAAGCTTTATTTATTAAAACTAAAAACCGATAAAATTTTGGGATTAAAATTATATAAGTTTAAAATAGAGATTTATAAACTTAGCCAACTCCAAACCTTATTTTATAAAAGGAAGTTTTATTAAAAGTTTTACAAATGTTCTAAAGCACTCAAATGTAAAACTTAATACTAGCTAGTAAAATTTGATCGTGACAATTATATAAAACCGAGATTTATAAAAGAACATTACTAAAATGTGATTTTACATAAAATAAGATTTTTTTAAAGTATATTGTGGTTTATTCAATGCATGCATACCCATGATATAATATGTTTTTTAAAATAGAATTATAAAACATCAAAGACCCCTTACAAACCTCAAATATATTCAATCTAATTTGAAGAACACTCGCACATCTCTTGTATGCACTAGTGGGATAAAGGATACTTAACCCCTTAGTTTTATGTTTTGATGGTCGGGGTGTTTTTGCAATTTCTATAACCAAGTTATAGGCCAATTACACAAGCTTTTCAAATTGGATGATTTGATCGCAAATTTTTGATAAATGATACCTAAGCTAAGGAGGTCCGACACATAGATGGGATCAAACATGTCTAATTTAATTTGCTACTAGAGATCCCATAAATCTAAGAATTATATAGTAGAATACAATTTATAATCGATATCTACCGGGTTAGATTCAAATGAATGGGATGAAGGATATGTAACCATTTATTTGTTTTGCAACTTGGATCCTAGACTTTGATAATTAATGGTTTTTTGGAAACTAAAAGGGTATTAATTATTCAAGATTAAATATTAAAAATACTAAATGAATTTTGTTAAAATTTTGTATATATAAATAATCCACTCTCATAACCATGAATTGTGATTTTCTTTAATTACTTAATAAAATAATAACATTCAATAGATACAACTTCAATGAATGGGTTCATGTCTTGAGAGACAATTTGTGGGAGATGTGAAATTCTATACACTTAAAGGACCTAGTCCTAAACAACTTTCTTTGAGCAATAGACATGAACATGATACCTAGTACTCTGATGCTTAAGATGCTTCTAACATCACACTAGGAATAGTTATTCCTGACTTCTAGGAAGTCTTGGATAATTTAGATATATATCTGATGATATAACATGTTAACCAATATTCCAATAAGTATAGTAATATTTGTTTCAAACTAGTTCAAATAATGGAATAATGCAGGGCTGAAAAGATTCACTTTGTGTGATATAAGAGGCCCATGTTTTATGGACAGAACACCTTCAAGCCCAAGAAATCTAATACGGATCACATAGATGGATCTTTTTTGTTTTATGGAAGAACTGCTTCTCTTATCTGAAAAGAAAGTCTGGAAGAGACCAGTACTTCAGGTATCTACTAGATATAACTCATACTTTTCATATAACACTTAAGTACTTGGCACTTAATGTTAGTCTAATCTTTGTAAATGGTTTGTAGATATTTATAGAAGGGTAGCCATCTGAGCACAAGCAAGTTAGAACTACACTCTTGGAGTTTAGTTTATTATTTATGCTTAGAACATAAATTATTTGTAATATAAAACAATGTTTGTTTTGGAACAATGTATGTTTTAAATTTAGCATGTCTAAATTTATATGTCTTAGTTATTTTATTTAAATGTTTTATTATTTACTTGATCGTTCTTCATAACAATATTATTCATATTCTGAAATGATTAACTTCTATTTATGAGACTAGATCTCTTAATATAATTATAAAGTAATATCAATATTTTATGAATAAATTTAATTTCTATATGCAATCACTTTTGACTTAAACTTGTTTTAAATCAAACTAATCTATGAAATTGTTATCTTTATTATATAAATGAAATACACATATTCCAACTTCAGGAAGGGATCTTTGAAGGAAAATAATGTAGTTTATTTGACATATGTGAATCTTATTTATATATAAAAGATTCCTAATAATATTTTCACTAAACTAGAAAGAAAATAATTATTAAGGAACTATTCATTGTGATGCATGACTTCCTTTCTTATGAATATCTAAGATTTAATGCAAGAAACCAATCAACTTTATTAACAACTATAGTAGTTATAATTAGATTTTACATGGTAAAGCATATTTGTGAAATCTTAGTAGAAGTTTTCAAATATAAAGTTGAAATACAAGCCAGTAATAGCATCTAAAGCCTTAGTGATAATAAAAGATGAATTAAACTTTACTTGATATAATTTACTTTCTAATCAGTAGAAATATCCTCCTTTAATCTTTTTTGGATTATATCTCGATCACTATTAATTGTATCTTGAATACAAACACTAACTAATTACATATCTATAGAATATTCTAAAAGGGAATTTAGATTATTATATGTAAACCCACCAAGGATAAGTTCTCTTATTCCTCTAAAAGCTAAGTTAGCAGAAAACAAGCTTCTAATCACAAAGGAAGTGGAAGACACATGGAACTTGAAGCAGCTCAAGAAGCATATCCTGATGCAATTGTAGGCATTGGTTTCAATAAGGACTTATTGAACTTGAATAATAGCTATTCAGTAACAAAATGTTCGTATTATTGGTAAAAACCATCTTTGACTTGAGAAATTTGGAATCTCTCATAAATGAGTTTACTTAATGGTTTCTTGCAACTCCATCAACCACCATTATGCTATATTAGGTCCCGAATCTATTTAATGACTTAGAGTCATGAGCATTGAGATGTAATTCATATATAATAATCAAGTATGAGCTAGATTAATCTTCCTCTCTATAGCAAGGATAGGAGTAATAGATTCTTTTAGAAAGAATACAAACATGGATATCATACACATTATGAAAGGCTTATTATAAAAGGTGTGACATCCCCATTTTCACGGCTCAAAATGAACTTTTCTTTATGCTTATTTTAAAACATAGTGTTAGTTATAAATGCATAATTTGTCTCATAAAAAGTATTTCTGAAGAAATGTTTTTCATTGATTGTTAAAAACTTAGGATGTCATAACTGATATAAAAACCATAACCATTAACCAGTGTTACATGCCTCATAACATCTTATCTTATTATTGGCCTACATCTCCTCGAATCTCTCATAAAATTTAAACATCACTATCCATGTGCCTTCGTACTGCTACCTGTGATTCAAAGAAATTGAGTGGGTCAGGCGGGGAAGCCTGGTGAGTACATACGGTTTTCAACCCACAATATTAAATTAATTTCTTTAATTATCTATTTCACATCAAACAATTAACCAGATTACCCATCGCCGATTTCTTATATATTCATCTCCAATGATATATGCTAAGAATCATCGTGCAACATCAAGTAGATAGTACTGATTTGGTGATTCCACATCAATGCATGCCAGTAAGGAATAAAGTACATCATATGAAGATGTAGTTCATCACCTACGGGATGCAAACTTGCCTGTGTTTCACTTGAATGTCTAGACTAATCTGTGGGCGTCATCTATACTCTTTTAGATGACTACGTTGTTAGTAGAATAGTACTATTAAATGTTGGGTTTTTATTCAAAAATTAGTTTCAAAAACATAATTTTTAGCAATAGAAGACTTGATAATTTGAATAACATAAAACAAGTTTATAACCCACCAAGGATCTTCTTGCAAAGTTTGGAAAGAAAATAAACACAACCAAAGAAGAACAACAACAACAACAAATAACAACCTTTGTATTTCTTTGGATCCTCTTGGGAGGCTTGGAAGTTGATGAAGAATGAACTAAACAGACACCAACAAGAAGCCAACTTGATGTAGATGCTAGTCCATAAACTCTTAACTCTTAAGCTTTAAGTTTATAACCAATATAAACATAAATAGAGTATGTAAAAGCAAGTAGTCTCTAAATCTTCAAAGCAAAACTTGAGAGAATGAGACAGGTGCTTGAAGTCATGTTTTTTTATGCTCCAAGAGTCACAAAAAAAATGAAATTCGCATGTCTAGTTAAAGTAGAATTAATACCATTAATCCTTAACATATTAAGAACTTTTATGACACTAGACAAGTGTGTCTCCCATGCATGCAACCATACCTTATTTCTTTTGATTAAAGAATGCAAAAGACCTTCACTCCTCTTCCTCCATCAATTTTTGGCAATTGATTAAAAAAATAAGTGCAAGAGTTTAAATTTTATAAAACCTGGCTTATAAAATATAAAGTTTGACTTCAGGTAAAAGACAAAAAAAGAGTCAACTAGTCCAAAAGATTGTGCATGGCTTATTAGTTCATACCATATGAAATAATATGTTACTTGTTAGTGAAAGTTATTATTTCCATGAAATAAATAATTTCCAATTTAATTCTAATACTTTATTAAATATTTATTAAAATCAATTTCTAATAAATAATCAATTATATCAAGTTGTTGTTAGTGTGACCCATTAGTATCATATGTTAATTAGCAATATCGCTTTAATATGATTCTTGAGCATACTAGATCTTTCATTAAAGTGGTGGCATATTATCATCAATTTTCATCTCTAATCACACATCACCCTCATCATCTCTCATTTATCATCACCCATCATTACCTAATATATTATAAGTATAAAAATGCATATACGGTAAAAATCGTAAAAAAATCATCTTATATTATTTCATCTAACACAGAACATCTTAATCACAGATAATAAGCACATATAGCATTTAATTATCTAAATACTTCATATCTATATGTAATATGAAAGTAACTATGCACTCACTTGTTAAAAGTGGATGACTCAAAATTGGTCAGTGATTTGCCTAGCGCTTTAGCTTTTCCTTTTATATGACTTAGGTACATATCACTAAGTATTAGTCTTATATTCCTCGTGACTAATGACAATTTAGATTCCTCAACAATCCTAAGGTCTAATCATCTATAGATGATAAGGAGTAACCAGGTAAGATCATATTGGAGGTAGGGTTTGTTCGGTATACTAAGCGTACTGTTTGGAAACCCACTTTAAACACCTCGCTAAAGCTAGCCTAGACATCACCCCTATAAGTAGATCAATTAGTATTATGACATGGAATCACTGATAAATCTTATATATAGGTTCATAATAACAGCTATGAGTATAAATATAAGTTACACTTGAAATAAAATAAGTGCAAATTAACTAACAGAGATTTTCTATCAAAAAGTTGGAAATTGCACTTATAGAACTTCAACCTAAATACTTCTATTTGTTGGACTCTTCGAAGACTCAGAGTTCTGCTAATTGCTTTTAAAATTTAGGGGAAATTCGGACTCAAGAGATAGAAATTATAGATAATGGTTTTGGAGAAGTGAACGAATGAATGGGGGGTTGCAACATATTTGTATGAAAATTTTGACCAGGCACACAACGTGCTTCTTGCACGCCGCGCGCTCTAGCTACGTCACTCCTTCAGCTTTATGACACATGTCGAAAAGATGGTGGTCCTCGCCACCCTTCTAGAAGGTGTGCACCGCATGCTTTTTGCGCGCACATAATTTCAATTTTTTTAAAATCGTATCGTTCTCGTACAAGCTCCGTTTTCGACGATCTTTATATTCACGCGTATCTATCAACGAGTAATACAATTTTTTTTAGACTCTGTCTGTTAATTCTCACCTTATTTTTAATGTTATATTTTTAACATGCTTAGACTGTTAAAGTCTATATAAAAATCATAACTCTTTCATACGAAATCCATTCTTGATTTTCTTTATATCGACAAATTCCTATTCATGTGATCTTCAACTCTTGTTTAGATTGTTTTGCCTAACAATCAACCAATTTTGATTTTGATTTCTATGTCACACACTGCTACGTCAAAATTTTGAAAAATCATAACTTCCTCATATAAATTCAGATTTGGACGTTCTCTATATTCACACTTTTTCTTTTATGATTAATACGACTTTCGTGTAGATTACATAGGCTAATAAGCAACCTATCTCCAATTTACTTTTTATAACGTGCATAGCCGTGTCAGTTTGATCGCGAAACTTCGAAGAAGCATAAGTTCATACGAAGTCAGATTTAAGTGCTCCTTATATCCAGGAGATAGTCATCACGACTACTACATATTTAGCTAAGATTATCAGTTATATCTTAAATGTCTAGACCGAATTTGTAGGCGTTACAATTATCTCCCCATTAGGATGATTACATCCAGGAATCATCAGCAAAACAGGGTTGGATGATGATCCCGCAAGTCACTTTTTCATCCTAAGCTAAAACCATAACTCATATGTCTTCCTCAAATGAGTATCAAACTCTTGGACTTCTTAATTGTTGACGGTTCTCAACCTTGCATCTGCTCATCATTCTTTGTTGGGCCTTCAGTCCTAAATTTTGAGTTACGAACTTGATCTTCATCGGAGACTCCTGAATCTTCTCAAACAGACTCAATCCATGAGAAGGTCTTTACTTCGGCTACCATAATAGACCAAAGGGTCACGCTCTAATGACCTTCCATCATATGATGTAATGGCTAGACTCATGTCTCTATGAGTCAAAGCACGGAAGACACCTTCATTCATGTTCTAATGTGCTACAACCATATCATATCCTAGCTACTGGCTTCTCAATCTTAATGACGACTACAATACTCCTTTTGATTGCTTTGATTATCTTATCCTTCAATCTCTTGAATAAAGTCGGATACTACATCGAACATGGTTCTCTAAACTGAGTAACTTACTTCGCAGATTTACCCTAGTTGGTCTCAATTTGTTATGACTAATAGGGTCGGAACAATATTCATTTTCTTAATCGTCACTGAAACAAAGTTAATGGTGTAAACAAACAAGACGAACTCAACTACTAGTGCCTTAGTAACCTTGTGACTTTTCCTAATCTAAGTGTAAGTCTTGTGCTTCCGGTAGTATAGGCCTCTACTCCCTTTCACACCTACTCATACTCGTCCCAAGAAGTTCCTTGCAGTTTTCCAAGTCACCATAAAAAAAATTTCATATAGAAATTTAACATATCGAATATTATAACATAACTAGTGATTGTAGTACTTCTTGAAAACGATTACAATGTTATTCAAGTTCACCATACTTCATGCCTTTTTCATCAAGGTACATAACATAATACTATCTATATAGGATGACTACTTCATATCTTAGAGTTCGGATAAGCAGCTCCCTATTCTTGATCTCCTGCAGCGACATCTGCTCCATCAAGGATCACATTGAATGCTCTTCCCTTTGGCTTCGACGGCATATTCGGCCTTTCTGCTTTGTTTTTCTTTTGTCAATCCTTTGAAATATTCCCCTCATCTCCACATCCATAGCACATCCTGTAATTAAATGTACAATCTTTGGAATAGTGACCAGTCATTCCACACTTATAGCAGGTCACTACTCTGTCGCATCTCCCAAACTATTTCTTCTTGCACTTCTCATACCATTTTGCTTCATTGTTACCCCCATACCTCTTTTTTGTTGGGGTCAGACTTCTATAATCTATTCTTATTATTGGACCTTGATGTTGAGAGAAAAACTTAGAGACACACTTGAACAAACGTTAGAACAAGTGTATTGCGGAATAGTTAATCTCGAAGGATCTAAAAGCTCAACAATAATATTAATAAGTTAGAATTAGATAGTTAGAGAGTTAGTTGCGGAAAGTAAAGAAATAGAAATGACAACAATTGTTATATCAAGTATACACATAAGTTGATTCATAACAAGGAATGCATTCAAACCGAGTTAATAAGGAAGATCAAACTTAGTGATTAAGTCACGAAAGACTTGCTCAGAAGAGAGGTTATAATCAGTTGTATTCTAGTAATATTTGAGAGTAAGAAGTGGTGCGTAGTAAGATAGAGAGATAGAATGAATAACTTGAGAAGTGTATTCAGAATAGATAGATGCGTAAGTTATCCGTCTTAGATACAAGAGAATGAGCTCTATTTATAGAGACTCAAGAAGTACACTAGATTACATCTCTAAGAGTAGCCATGCAAGGCATACTGGACAATAGAGAGTATCATAATAAAGACAAGTAAAGTAATCTAGTTAAGTGACTGCGGTAGGTAGACTCCGAATTCGATTGCTGATGAAGGAGCTTGACTGCGGGTGCTGGATGGCTGCGGTAGCTGAAGAGGTTGCGGTAGCTGAAGTTCAAGAGGGTCACTTTTTATGATTCAACACTTGATGATCCTTCAAACTTCCTCTTCTCTCCTGTCTCAGCTTTCTCCAGACCCTCTGGCCTTATCTAGGTCTCTACATTCCTTGTCGCCCAGATGGCTGCCTTCAGAGTAGTTTCTAGCTTCATCGTTGGACCATAATCTGTTGGAAGTCCAATAGAAAACTTTTTTACCTTGGAAAGTTCGGTAGAAACCAAGTTAGGAACTAGCTTCATCTTCTCAATGAAAGTTGCAGCATACTTGTTGACACTCATCTTTTCTCTCTTTAGATTCTAGAATTCATTGTTTATCTCCAGTAAATCTATTTTTGAATAGTATTCAATCTTTATTCGTTCCAGGAAATCTCTTACGACATCCTAATGGCCTCCCCCTTAGCATAGTATCAAACAACAGTTTCCATTGGCTTAACACTCCAGTCTTTAGTTGTCAAATCACGAGAATGGTCTTCTGTTGGTTGTTGCAGTCGCGACTCTAAAACACCATCTCTATCTTGAAGATCCAATCCATAACTTCCACCAGTGTTGGGCTCACATAAAGACTTGGTGGTTTGGAAGCCATGAAGTCCTTGTATTTGCATACATCTTTTTCAATTCCTCCATCAAGGTTATTCCTTCTAACCCTTCGTGGTTCAGCTTGGTCCACAGTCCTACTGTATCTTCCTTATTTGGATTGTCCCTCATTTAACACTGGTTCATCAACCAGTGACGTGACTTCTCTCCTATTCCGTTGGAGCAGTTGTATGGTCTCCTCTATTTGTTCAGCTAGCATTTCCCGAATCATGGCTTGAACTCATGTCATCATGATTGGTTTAGCTACCGGCACAACTTATGGTGCACACACAATCACACGTCGAGGTTTAAGTTACTGATTTATGTTACCATTTCCTAGTGTGCTACGAGTTCTTGCCATGATGTTCTGTAAGCCAGAATAATCGTTCAGTGCACCAGGATGCACATATTTTATGATATGGAAATTTTTAGTTATGTTTAGATGCATAATCTTCCTTATCACTCCGAAAAGTTATATGCTAGCACTAACACATTAATTTGTATGTTTAGAATTCTAAACACATAAAATTTCCAATCAAGTTCGGCAACAAACCTTCAATCAAGTAATAGCAATCTAGGTAGACAACCTAAGGCATGCTATAATATAAATCATTTAGCACATAACATCAATTAAGGCACATACTCTAAACTATTCTAGTGCTTGTGTCAATTCAAGTATATTATCACACCCCCAAACCTAAACGGCGGAAACATTCGGGGGCGGAGGACGTCATGTATAGTATCACAACAATTGCATAATAGTAATCACAGTAACAACAACCATGCATTTATAAAATATAAGTGTTTACATATATGTTCAAATCATTGTATTTTAACACCAAAATGTATAAACAAAAGTTAAAATACATGATTCTATAATACTCCGTCTTCTCAAAAGCTCGTGGTTGTACCTGTTTTACCGGTTTCCTGAGAATACAAGTTATTTAAGAAAAAGTGTCAACATTTAAGTTGGTGAGTTCATAAGCATTTATATGAAAATATATGTCATTCAATGAGATGAAATCACGTTTGTATCCAAAAAATCCGATATTTTCTATAAAACTGAATTGTAAGTTGTTTGTTTGTAAGAAATTGTATCTATTCCGGAAAATCCTATATTTTCCATATAACTGAGTTGTAAAATGTTTATTTGTAAAGTAATCGTATATATCCCGGAAAATCCTATATTTTCCTTAAAGCTGATTTGTAAACTTATTTGTATATATTCCAATACTGAAAAGTATAAGTATAAATGACATACTTAATTTCATAACATGTAGTTTTATTCGAAGATAAAACCATTTGATGCGTTGAGTAATTACGTAAAATAAATAAAATATTAATTTCACGTAAAAATAACGTATTGTCGTTTATCATGTGAGTTTTCATAACCGTGCTAACGAATGATTGCCTGCCGCGACGTTCTTCAAGCGTCGTTATGTCTGATATTTGTCACCCATAACCTGCCGGTCGGGGTGTAGCTAACAGCCAGGGTGTTGGGTCATCAATCCTGTATAGATCTATACACAAGTATCACGCTCTCCGGGAGGAGACTCTGGTTATAAAACAGGACTTCCATGTATACCTTGAGTAGGTACAATGAAGACGAATGACTCACAAATTTCCAACGATATACGTGTTTTGTTATTGAAAATATTCATGTATAAAACTGTTATTCAATACATCATGTTTATAATATAAAAATAATCATAATTTTATATATTCGTTTCTTTGCCTCGAAAGGGGTAAAATAATGAGAATGAAACCCAAACTATATCTATTATAGTTTACAATATATGTTTCATTTGAACTGATAATTATTGTGTCAATAGATGTTCTGTAGGCATATGTTTTCACGTAATAGTTATATAAACTATAAGAAAACATAAATAATGGTTTGTGTTTTAACACATGTTTCCTTGTGTTTTATTTGTATTCCTCCCCTTTAAAATATGGAAAAAGTTATAAAAGTGTAGGGGTATGAACTCACTTGATAAGTGATGATTTGGGTAGCGCTTCGTTTCTAGGAATGATTTTTCTTGACGAAACTGCGAGTTTTTGATGAAAAACTAGGCTTTATGCGGGCAGAGTTTCGACTGAAAAAAAATATTTTTTCAAGGATGTCGGGGCTCTGAGCTTTTTTCGGGTGTTAGGGATGTTCCCGAGGCTTCGGGGTGGTTTAGAGTGGCTAGAAAGGTGTTTTAGGGTGAAAGAATGAGTAAATTAGCAACCATAATCGGGCAGTCGCGCATGCCTTTTATAGGTGGTCTGAAGTCTCGCATTACGCTGGGTGTACCTCGGTACGCTGGGCATACCTTCGTACGTGGTGCGTAGGTGCAACGTGGCTTCGTACATGTCAATTGTGCGTAATATGTGTTGTATGAGAGGGTAAGGCGATGTGGACAATCCGAGGCCAAGCTTCCGAGTATGTTGGGCGTAATCTTATTTTTCAAACTTCAAAAATTCGTAACTTTCGCATACGAGCTCCGTTTTTGACTTTCTTTATATCCACGCGTAGGTGAGACCATGCTCTACAACTTTCGTTTAGACTCCGTTAGCTAATATTGAACTTATTTTTAATATTATATTTTTAACAGGCCGGGACAGGAAAAATCCGTTAAAAATTCATAATTTCTTCATCCGATGTTCGTTTTCGTCTGTCTTTTTACCATTGAACTAAAAATTACGAAATCTTCGATTCTCGTTTAGGTTGTGTCGGATAAAAATCGCTCGATCTTTAATTCGAATTTCGGGCTGTGTACTTCTATGTCGAATCTTAGAAAAATCATAACTTCTTCATACGCAGTCAGATTTGGACATTCTTTTTATGCACACTCTCGGTTTAATGTATACTAAAACTTTCATTTAGATACTTAAGGATAAAAATCATTTTATTCTAAACTCACTTTATACACTAAACAGTGTTTTGCCGGTTTTGTCGCGGATCTTCGATATGTCATAACTTCTTCGTTATAACCCGGATTTCGGTGTTCTTTATATTTTCGGAATCCTTGATACGATCTCTACCACTTTATTCATCCTAATAATGTTTATCTAACATTTTAATTTTGACGATCATTTTTATCTTAATTTATACATCTTTATAAATAAGTAATTGCACATAATATTCAAATAATTTCTCTTTATTACTTTAAAAACTAGTTACAAAGGTTGACCTAGTGTATTACATTGACTTGAAATATCGGGTTGTTACATTATCCCCCCGTTAGAGGGAATTTCGTCCCATAATTGTTTTTAAAGTGATACTCATGGACTAGGGAAAAGGTGTGGATACTTTTTTTTCATCTGATCTTCCCGTTCCCAAATGAATTCATGTCCCCGCTTGGCATTCCAGCGAACCTTCACTATTGGTATATGAATTTCTTTTGTTTGTTTGACTTCCCTGTCCATGATTTCTACTGGTTCCTCCACGAAATGTAGGCTCTGGCTCAACTCGATTTCATCAAGTGGAATCACAAGAATCTCGTTAGATAGGCACTTCTTTAGATTAGATACGTGGAAGATAGGATGTACGTTAATAAGTTCTCGAGGTACTTCGAGTTTATAAGTTACAGGACCAATCCTTGCGAGGATTTCAAATGGTTCGATGTACCTTGGATTTAGTTTTCCATGCTTTCCGAAGCGTATCATGCCCTTCAAAGGTGAGACCTTTAACAGAACACGGTCGCCAACCTGAAATTCCAAGGCTTTTCATCTCTTGTCTACGTAGCTCTTTTATCGGTCACGAGAGGCTTTCAGACGTTCACGA
Organism: Lactuca virosa; assembly: GCF_052849685.1. Taxonomy (NCBI): domain Eukaryota; kingdom Viridiplantae; phylum Streptophyta; class Magnoliopsida; order Asterales; family Asteraceae; genus Lactuca; species Lactuca virosa. The sequence continues at coordinate 284,429,134 of NC_136434.1, forward strand.
ATTTGAACAATTTTATTGGTCGTTTCCCTAATGATCTCCGGACCAATGAGAGTACTGTCAGGAACTTGTCCTTTAGCTAACTGTGTATCACGCACTTCCGCCTAGCACAGTGGTGATCTGCACTAGCGGCCATAGAGGGCTTTAAATGGAGCAGCCTTGATGCTGGTGTGATAACTATTGTTATATGAGAACTCGACAAGTGGTAAATGGGTATCCCATGCTTTACCAAAGTCGATCACACAAGCTCTCAGCATGTCTTCTAGTGTTTGGATAGTTCTCTCACTCTGCCCGTTTGTTTGTGGGTGATAGGTTGTACTCATGTTCAACCTAGTTCCCAGGGATTTTTGAAGTGACTGCCAGAACCGAGAAGTAAATCGACTATCTCTGTTAGAGATAATAGATATTAGTACTCCATGTAATCGTACTATTTCCCTGATGTATGTTCTGGTCAGTTTTTCCATCTTGTCTGTTTCTTTGATTGGCAGGAAGTGTGCGGACTTGGTTAACCAGTCGGTGATTACCTAGATTGTATCAAGACCACCCGTTGTCTTGGGTAATTTGGTTATGAAATCCATTGTAATCCATTCCCACTTCCACTTAGGTATTTCTGGTTGTTGTAATAAACCTGAGGGCTTCTGGTATTCTACCTTTACTTTGGCGCAAGTCAGACACTTGCCCACGTAGGTAGCAATTTCTTCTTTCATGTTCGGCCACCAATATAATTTCTTAAGGTCCAGATACATCTTGTCTGAACCTGGATGAACAGAGTATCGAGTCTTGTGCGCTTTGTTCATGACAACTTCTCTGAATCCACCAAACTTCGGTGTCCAGATTCGATTCATGAAATAACGAACTCCGTCACCCTTGATTTCTAAGTTCTTTTCCATTCCCCTTAAGGCTTCACCCGTCATGTTCTCAGGTTTCAAGGCTTCCAGTTGAGCCTCCTTGATCTGTGTGGATAGGTGGTAATGGATGGTCATGGTCAGAGACTTTATTCGGCGGCCCGAATACTCTTTCCGACTGAGGGCACCTGCTACTACATTGGCTTTGCCGAGATGATAATGAATTTCACATTCGTAATCGTTAAGTAGTTCAACCCATCGTCGTTGTCTCATGTTTAGCTCCTTCTGATCGAATATGTGCTGAAGACTTTTGTGGTCTGTAAAGATGGTGCACTTTGTGCCGTAGAGGTAGTGTCTCCAGATCTTTAGAGCAAACACTACTGCTCCCAACTCAAGGTCATAAGTAGTGTAGTTGACCTCGTGAGTTTTTAGTTGTCGTGAGGCATAGGTGATAACCTTTCCTTACTGCATAAGTACACATCCCAGCCCTTGATTGGATGCATCACAGTATACAACGAAGTCTTCTGTCCCTTCAGGTACAGATAGAATAGGCGCGCTGCACAAAGCTTGTTTCAGAGATTGGAATGCAGCTTCTTGTTTCTCTCTCCAGTTGAAATTTACACCCTTCTGAGTCATGGTAGTAAGTGGTTTACCGATCCTTGAGAAGTTCTGTATGAATCTGCGGTAATAGCCAGCAAGGCCTAAGAATTAGCGGATTTATGTGGGTGTTTTTGGTGCTGACCAGTTCTTGATTGCTTTAATTTTGGAGGGGTCCATGTGTATTCCTTCTTCGCTGACCACGTGACCTAGGAAATCTACTTTCTGAATCCAAAATTCGCATTTTGAGAACTTCGCATAAAGCTTTTCTGCTTGCAATGTTTCCAAGACTTGTCGAAGATGTTGACTATGCTCCTCCTTGACTCGCGAATAGATGAGTATATCATCTATGAACACAATCACAAATTTGTCTAGGAAAGGACAGCATACCCTGTTCATTAAGTCCATGAACACTGCGGGTGCATTGATTAGACCGAAGGGCATCACTACAAATTTGTAGTGACCATAACGCGTTCGAAATGCTGTTTTCGGAACATCGTTTTCCTGGACTTGTAATTGGTGATATCCGGATCTCAGGTCGATCTTTGAAAAGTAGTTTGCTCCTTGGAGTTGATCGAACAAATCATCTATTCGTGGTAGCGGGTATTGGTTCTTAATGGTGATCTTGTTTAGTTCGCGATAGTCGATGCACATTCGGAACGATCCATCCTTCTTCTTTACGAACAGGACCGGTGCTCCCCAAGGTGAGAAGCTTGGTCGAATGAATCCCTTACTGAGTAGTCCGTTTAGTTGGCTGGATAATTCTTGCATCTCAGTTGGTGCTATGCGATACTGTGATTTGGCTACTGGGGTAGCTCCAAGAATAAGATCGATTCTAAATTCGACCTGTCGCGTAGGGGGTACTCCTGGACGATCCTCAGGAAATAAGTCAGGAAAATTATAGAGTTCAGGTGTGCTCTTGAGGTCTTTCACTTCTTGCTTTTCATTTACGACATGATCCAAGAATACTTGGTATTCTTTGCGTAGGTATTTCCGAGCTTTAATGCAAGAAATGATGCGGAGGTTCGTACTAGGTTTATCGCCATAGATGATGAGGGTTTTCCCATTTGGCAGATTAAGGCGAACGGCCTTTTCGTAGCATATAATATCAGTACGATGTGGACATAGCTAATCCATGCCAATGATAACATCGAAACTTTTTATTGAGACTGGCATGAGGTTGATTTGAAAAGAACGATTGTTTAATGAGAGGGTACAGTCTGCGTATATGTCGTTAGTGTTTTCCATCTTTCCATTTTCCATTTCAACGGTGAATGTTTCGTTTAATGATTTTGGTGTTTGATTGAGTAAATGCTTAAACTAGTGACTCACAAAACTCCTCTCCGCTCCACTATCAAATAGTATGCATGCATAAGAGTCATTGATGAGAAACGTACCCATAACCACGGTTGGGTCTACTACTGCCTCCTCATCTCCCATCGTCAGTACCCTTCCTACTCCCCCTGTATTCCTTGTTTTCACGAAATTCCTCTTAATATTCCTTGTTTCTCCACATCCGTAGCAAGTGCGGCTCGCTCCTGTATTCACGGTTGGGCATTTTGTTGAGCTGGTTCTTTGCAGAAACGGGCAGTGTGTCCTTTCTTATTGCACTTCATGCAATACATTTCCCGAAACACACCGATATTGTGGTAGTTACACTGATTGCATTTCGGAAGACTCCCAGCATATTGTTTAGCGGGTGTTGGGGCTGTTGGGATAGTGATGGTGTGAGTTGCCACCACTTGTTGTCTTTAGGAGTTTTCTTTTGTTGTTTTGTTCTTTCTTTTGTTCCAAGGCCTTCTTCGATTGTCACTTTCTTTCAGTTGTTCAGGAGTGGCTGTAATCGTCCCCTGACGGACTCCATGGTCAATGAGTTGTTGCGCCAAACGTTTTACGTTGTCGAAAGTAACAGGCTTGGAAGCTAAAACATACCCTTGGATCTGGGGTAATAATCCCCATAGGTATCTTTCCACCTTTTTCGATTCTGGGGTTATCATCTCGGGACACACTACAGAGAGATCACAGAATCTGGCCGTGTAGGCAACGAGGTCAGATCCATTCATTTTGAGGGTCCACAACTCATGTTCCAAATTTTCCATTTTGCCCCTTGGGCAATATTCTTCTAACATCAAGACCTTCAGGTCTTCCCATCTCATTGAATTTTCCACTGGGAGAGTTATAGCTTTGACATGGCTCTTCCACCAAGTAAGAGCTCTATCTGAAAAGGTGCATGTTGCATACTTAACTTTACTTGTTTCTGGACACGCACATATTTCGAAGACTGATTCAGTCTTTTCAAACCATTGCATCAGTGCGATTACTCCTCCACTTCCATTGAAAGTTTTAGGTTTCCCATTGGTAAAGTCTTTATATGAACACTCTTTAGGGTTTCCATGACTTTCTCCATGGTTCGAGTGATTGGTACTAGTCCCCCTCCATTGGTGCCGCTTGCGTTAAATTGTGATATGCAGCTGTTACGGCACCAGTTACCGCAGCTTGGAACATAGCGGCATCATATTGTGTAGGTGATGGCAGTGGTGGAGTTGGTGAAGTATTGTTAAAACGTCTGGGATTCTTTCTTGGTGGCATCTTTTTCTACAATATTTAATGAGGAAATGATGATAAGTTTTATATGCAAGTTATGAGTCAGGTGATATTGAACGAGATATATTTTAATTTTAAATGCATCATATCCCGACTGATATATTGTTCTATTAAGCGATTTACAATAACAGTCTACTAATATAAGTAAACAATCGCCAATTTTGTTTATAGAAACACTCGTAATGAATGTGTACCATGTTCTTTTAATTTCACTTGGTGTATACAAGTTATATGTAATTAAGGCTAAATATATTGTTGAACATAATGGATCTGCCTTAAGTCTGCAACCAAAATGTTATGAAACAAAATGTTTATGAAAATTGTAATAACTCCAAATGAAGAAAAATTCTTTTCATTTGCATTGATATACTGTTTTGTACATATAGTTAGGAAAATTTGACCTGGATACAGGTCTATATTACATCAACATAAGCGAAAGCATTACAACGTACGAGTAGTGATTCACTAAATCGTAGGGTGGAGTTTTACATATATTTAAAAGTATTATACATATCCAAGATCCTAGTCTATATCAAAATAGAAGTAGTGTAAACACTACTTGCGGCGAGTACGGTTCTTGGCAATGGATTCTGTAGCCTGGTGCTCTCTTCCCATCATACGCCTCTCTAGTGTAGCGTGATGCTCCTTGAGTGCTCTAATTTCTATTTGAGCAGCAATCATTTCTTCATGAAGCATCTCAGTGTGGTGTCTGGTTTCATCGTGATCTCCGTCCAGACGACGAAGATTAACGGCATTTACTTGGGAGGTAGCATTGACTTCTAGAATTCGGTTGATCGATATTCGTGATTAATCAACGTGGCGAGAAATGCGGCGTACTACAACAGGGAGGGCCCTGTCAGCTGAACCTCCGTTGTTGATGTTGTAGAAGCCTCTGTTCATACCGAAAGGAAGGTGTTGTCCTTGCTGCTGGCTCCACCTATGTAGTTCTTCGCCCTATGCTGGTGTCGGACCTTGGAAACCCTGTCTGGCTGCGGGGTTTTGTTCAACCGGTGGTGGGTTGTATACTTTTGGGTTTGAGTCTATACCTTCTGAATCCTCTTTTTCTTCATCTTCATCCTCCTCGGGATCCTCTTCAGGATCATCTTCAACCCAACCATTTTTCCCTTGATCAGGGAAGTAGGGATCTCCGTGCGGGGGATATCCTGCCATAATGTCTATATGATAATAGAAAGAATGTAAACATGTTGTTTTATAATATTACAAAATACTCCTATAGTATTTTAGATTATAAAGGTTCTCTGTATGGTTTATTGGTAAGTTTTAGACTTGTTGCAACACCACGATCACTCCCAAACACATGTTGGTCATATCTCAAATAAATATAGTTGATCAGGCTATATTTATTCCAGATATGATTACATAACTGTCAAGGTTGGACTGTAGTGTTCAACATGTAAATACTTTTGTTTTGTTCTTCTTGTAATACTTGTCCTAGCATGTAAGCATGTATATATACTTTTATAAAAATATTGTTATATTTCAAAAGTATAACTCTTGGTCAGAGTGCTTTAGCCCCATTGTATTTATAGTTGTATATATTTTATGGTTTGATATACTTAATTCACTATAAACAATGCTCTGATACCAATTTGTCACACCCCCAAACCTAAACGGCGAAAACATTCGGGGGCGGAGGACGTCATTTATAGTATCACAACAATTGCATAATAGTAATCAAAGTAACAACAACCATGCATTTATAGAATATAAGTGTTTACATATATGTTCAAAACATTGTATTTTAACACCAAAATTTATAAACAAAAGTTAAAAGACATGAGTCTATAATACTCCGTCTTCTCAAAAGCACGTGGTTGTACATGTTTTACCGGTTTCCTGAGAATACAAGTTATTTAAGAAAAAGTGTCAACATTTAAGTTGGTGAGTTCATAAGCATTTATATGAAAATATATTCCATTCAATGAGATGAAATCATGTTTGTATCCAGAAAATCCGATACTTTCTATAAAACTAAATTGTAAGTTGTTTGTTTGTAAGAAATCGTATCTATTCCGGAAAATCCTATATTTTCCATATAACTGAGTTGTAAAATGTTCATTTGTAAAGTAATCGTATCTATCCCGGAAAATCCTATATTTTACTTAAAGCTGATTTGTAAACTTGTTTGTATATATTCCAATACTAAAAAGTATAAGTATAAATGACATACTTAATTTCATAACATGTAGTTTTATTCGAGGATAAAACCATTTGATGCGCTGAGTAATTACGTAAAATAAATAAAATATTAATTTCACGTAAAATAACGTATTTTCGTTTATCATGTGAGTTTTCATAACCGTGCTAACAAATGATTGCCTGTCGCGACGTTCTTCAAGCGTCGTTATGTCTGATATTTGTCAACCATAACCTTCCGTTCAGGCTGTAGCTAATAGCCATGGTGCGGGGTCATCAATCCCGTATAGATCTATATACAAGTATCATGCTATCCGGGAGGAGACTCTGGTTATAAAACAGGACTTCCATGTATACCTTGAGTAGGTACAATGAAGACGAATGACTCACAAATTTCCAACGATATACGTGTTTTGTTATTGAAAATATTCATGTATGAAACTGTTATTCAATACATCATGTTTATAATATAAAAATAATCATATTTTTATATATTCGTTTCTTTGCCTCGAAAGGGGTAAAATAATGAGAATGAAACCCAAACTATATCTATTATAGTTTACAATATATGTTTTATTTGAACTGATAATTGTTATGTCATAAGATGTTCTGTAGGCATATGTTTTCACGTAATAGTTATATAAACTATAAGAAAACATAAATAATGGTTTGTATTTTAACACATGTTTCCTTGTGTTTTACTTGTATTCCTCCCCTTTAAAACATGGAAAAGGTTATAAAAAGTGTAGGGGTATGAACTCACTTGATATGTGATGATTTGGGCAGCGCTTCGTTAGTAGGAATGATTTTTCTTGACGAAACTGTGAGTTTTTGATGAAAACCCGGGCTTTATGCGGGCAGAGTTTCGACTGAAAAAGATTATTTTCTCGAGGACTTTGGGGCTTCGAGCTTTCTTCGGGTGTTAGAGATGTTCCCGAGGCTTCGGGGTGGTTTAGAGTGGCTAGAAAGGTGTTTTAGGGTGAAAGAATGAGTAAAGTAGCAACCATAACCGGGCAGCCTCACATGCCTTTTATAGGTGGTATGAGGTCTCGCATTACGCTGGGCGTACTTCGGTACGCGGGGCGTACCTGGGTATGCGGGGCGTACCTTCGTACACGGTGCGTAGGTGCAACGTGGCTTAGGACGTGTCAATTGTGTGTAATACGTGTTGTATGCGAGGGTAAGGCGACGTGGACAATCTGAGGCCAAGCTTCCGAGTACGATGGGCGTACTCTTGTACGCGGGGCGTAATCCTATTATTCAAACTTCAAAAATTCGTAACTTTCGCATATGAGCTCCGTTTTTGACGTTCTTTATATCCACGCGTAGGTGAGACCATGCTCTACAACTTTCATTTAGACTCCGTTAACTAATATTGAACTTATTTTTAATATTATATTTTTAACAGACCGGGACAGGAAAAATCCGTTAAAAATTCATAATTTCTTCATCCGATGTCCGTTTTCGTTTGTCTTTTTACCGTTGAACTAAAAATGATGAGATCTTCGATTCTCATTTAGGTTGTGTTGGCTAAAAATCGCTCGATCTTTAATTTGAATTTCGGGATGTGTACTCCTATGTCGAATCTTAGAAAAATCATAACTTCTTCATATGAAGTCAGATTTGGACGTTCTTTTTATGCACACTCTCGGTTTATGTATACTACAACTTTTATTTAGATATTTAAGGCTAAAAATCATTTTATTGTAAACTCACTTTTTACGCTACACAGTGTTTTGTCGGTTTTGTCGCGGATCTTCGATAGGTCATAACTTCTTCGTTATAACTCGAATTTCGGTGTTCTTTATATTTTCGGAATCCTTGATACGATCTCTATCACTTTATTCATCCTAATCAAGTTTATCTAACATTTTAATTTTGACGATCATTTTTATCTTAATTTATACATCTTTATAAATAAGTAATTGCACATAATATTCAAATAATTTCTCTTTATTACTTTAAAAACTAGTTACAAAGGTTGACCTAGTCTATTACATTGACTTGAAATATTGGGTTGCTACATATATTACCTAAAATATAATAGACATGCATCTCACGATCATTGCTTAGCATTCTAAGTTTAAGTCTATAAATCCTCAAAGTATTCCTAGTTCTCTTAAACAAACGCTTTAATACCAACTGTGACATCCTCATTTAACGACCCGAAAAGACTTTTTGTTTATGCTTATTTTAAAATAGAGTATTATTTATAACTGCAAAATTTTTCTCATAAAAAGTATTTCCGAAGAAATGTTTGTCATTGATTATTAAAAACTTAGGATGTCACATTGATATAAGAAACATAAGCGTAGACTTGTCTTACAGCCCTTATAACATCTTATCATACTATTGGCCTACATTTCCTTGAATCTCTCATCAAATTTAAACATTACTATACATGTGCCTTCGTACCGCTACTTGTGATTCAAAGAAACTGAGTGGGTCAGGCAGGGAAGCCTGGTGAGTACATAGGGTTTTCAACCCATAATATTATAATTAGTTTTTTAATTATCTACTCCACATCAAACAATTAACTCGATTTCTTATATATTCATCTCCAAGGATCTAACCTAAGAATCATCGTTCAACATCAAGTATAAAATACTGCTTTGGTGATTCCTATGCAATGGATGTCAGTAAGGAATAGAGTACATCATATGAACACGTAGTTCATCACCTACAAGTTGCAAACATGTTTGTGTTCCACTTGACTGTTTGGAATAGTCTGTGGTCGTCATTTATACTCTTTTAGATAACTACATCATCAGTACAATAATACTATTAAATTTGTGGCCTATTATCATCATTTTTCATCTCTCATCACCCATCACCATCAGCATCTATCATCTCTCATCACACATCACCCTCATCATCTATCATCTCTCATCACCCATCAGTACCCAATATATTATAAGTATAAAAATACATATATAGTAAATATCATATATAAATCATCTTATATTATTTCATCTAAAATAGAAAATTTTCACAAATAGTAAGCACATATAACATGTAATTATCTAAATACTTCATATATATATATATATATATGTGTGTGTGTGTGTGTGTGTGTGTGTGTAAGATGAAAGTAACTATGCACTCACTTGTTAAAAGTGGATGACTCGAAATTTGGGCAGCGCTTCGCCTAACACTTTAGCTATTACTTTGATATGACCTAGGTACACACTACTAAGTATTATTCTTATATTCCTCGTGACTTATGACAGTCTAGTTTCCACAACAGTCCCAAGGTCTACTGATCTATAGTTTAAGACGAGTAACCAAGTAAGATCATATCGAAGGTAGGGTCTATTTGGTATATAGAGTATACTATTTGGAAATCCCACTTTAAACACCTTACTAAATCTAGCCTAGACATCACCCATGTAAGTAGATCAATCTGAATTATGACATGGAATCACTAATAAATATTATTTATAGGTTCATAATAATGATTATGAGTATAAATATAAATTACACTTGAAATATAAAAAAAAGTGCAGCTTAACTTATAGAGATTTTCTAGCGAAAAGTCAAAAATTGCACTGGTAGAACTTCGACCCGAATATTTTTATTTTTCGGAATCTTTGAAGACTCAGAGTTCTGCTAATTGCTTCTAAAATCTATGGGAAATTCGGACTCGAGAGGTAGAAATTCTACAGAATGGTTCTGGAGATGTGAAGGAATGAATAGGGGCTGCAACATATTTATAGGCAAATTTTGACCAGGCGTGTTGTGCGATTCTTGTACGTCGCGCGCACCAGCTACGTCGCTCCTTTAGCTTTGTGACACATGTCGAAAAGATGGTGGTTCGTGTTTCTCTTCTAGAACGTGTGCATCGCATGATTTTTGTGCACCCAGATTTTCAATATTTTTAAAAATCGTATCTTTCTCATACGAGCTCTGTTTTTTACGTTCTTTATATCCACGCGTAGCTATCAACGAGTGCTACAACTTTTGTTTCAACTCCGTCGGCTAATTCTCATTATTTTTAAAGTTATACTTTTAACAGGATTATACTGTTAAAGTCTGTATAGAAATCATAACTCTTTCATACAACATCCGTTCTTGATTGAATTTATATCGAATGATTCCTATTCATGATATCTTCAACTCCTGTTTAGATTTTTTTCCTAACAATCAACTGATTTTGATTTCGATTTCTGTGTCACACACTGCTACGCCGAAACTTCAAAAAATCATAACTTCCTCATATGAAGTCAGATGTGGACATTCTCTATATTCATGCTTTCTATTTTACGATTACTACGACTTTTGTTTAGATTACTTAGGCTAATAACAAACATATCTTTGATTCACTTTTTATAGCGCGCATAGCCGTGTTAGTTTGATCGCGAAACTTCGAAGAAGCATAACCTCTTCATACGAATTCGGATTTAAGCACTCCCTATATCCATGAGATAGTCATCACGGCCACTACATCTTTAGCAAAGTTATCTATTATATATTAAATGTCTAGCCCAAATTTGTGGTCATTACAAAAGGATTTTATCATACTCGAGTCATTGACTATGGTCCTTATCATACTTACGACATTGACTATGATCAAACATTTTCACAAGTTACTATGACTAGATCAACACGAATATTATTTACTGTAACTTCATATTCTTAATATAAGATATAACAAATAGATTTCAAGAAATACCGCTTTTCTTAATAGACATCTACTAGAAGACTTTTATATAGTTTAGTGATATTGTCATATTTATACATATATTTAGGCATTATTTTAATACATTTATGCTACATTTTAGTTAATCATGAAGATATTTGGTACTTATAATGTTTAAATTCTATTTTGTAGCTAAAAAGGACATTATTGAATAAAAAGGACCAGAAGTGACGAATATTGGAACTTGGAAGGACGGGAGCTTAGTAGAGTTTAAAAAGGAAGAAAATTCAAGCAAAGACACTCCTTACGATGTGGAAACAGATCACCAAGTCGTGTTTGTAAGAAAAACTGTGATGTTTGTGCATAGACAGAACTCACAACGTGAGATTGATAGCTCACGACGTGAGCTTGATCATTCTAGAAGATTTATATATGGAATGCAGTTTCCTTGCCAGACACAGATTTATACTGATCTCACGACATGAGACACTAATTCTCACGACGTGAGATACGATTTAAGGAAACTATAAATACTCATTTGCACGTTCGAGTTTGAGAGGTTGGATTTGAATTTCTGGAGAGATAGTCGAAATCAGAAGCCAGAGAATAGTGAAAAACAACTTTTTGGAAGAGAAAACATTTGAAGATTGAAGATTTGTAGATCACACATCACATTCGGTTTGCATTAATTCAATCATGTTGAATTCTTATGATTTTGTGTGTTTACCTTCTGCCATGAGTAGCTAATTTAGTAGACTTTCATTTAGTTAGATGAAACCTAAAACTATGAATTATTTTCTTATTTTACGGGTTATATGAATTTGGTTTATGCATGTGTTTGAATATCATTACCTATCATGTTAAATTTTGCATCCTTATTGCTTTGATTCAAATTAAGTGTAGTTTATTGACCATTTGAATTACATGAACTTGTTTACCTAGTAGTTTATGATCATTAAATTGTTAGAGCTAGGATTAATCACATCTTAGATTAAGTGATAAAGGTAACAACTTTAGTTGTGTTGGAGAACATAATTTGATCATAATTGTGTTTAATTAATTGTCTTGATCATAGATAATTATCTTAGATATATATAACATAGCCCAATTATCATTAATAATTAATTTTTTTTTTTTTGCTTGTGTATGATCATTACATAGTAGTTCTGAATTGGTAAAAATATTAATAGATCAGATCAAGACTTCTAATTACATATGCAACCAACATTATTAATACATAAATAAGAACTAACCATAGGAAAAAGATGGATTCAAAACTAAACAAAAGTACTTTTAATATCTTGATAACATTCGTTCTTAGTTAAGTGTGTTCTAGTTTTAAGTTAATTTGAACTTGCAAAATCAGATAAAAAAAACCCTTTTAGTTATTGTTTTTAGATTAATTTTTAGTAGTCAAATTATTATCTAAATTTGTTCCATGTGTTCGATACCCAACTTACGTTACTATACTAAAAATTGACTAGGTACAATGTCTATAGGTGTATTGGTACATAGGTAGTTAAGTTATAAATTTAAAGCTAGATAGGTATATTTTTGTGCACATCAAGTTTTTGAGGATATAAAGTGTTTTTATTAATCAAGTTTCCCCAGCAACGGCACCAAAAACTTGATGTGCACAGAAATATACCTATCTAGCTGTAAATTTATAACCTAACTACTTATCTACTAATGCACCTATAGGCAATGTACCCAGTCAGTTTATAGTATAGTAAAGTAAGTTGGGTATCGAGCACGGAGAATGGATTTAGCTAATAATTTAACTACTAAAAATTAATATAAAAACATTAACTAAAAAGGGTTTTTTATCTGATTTTGCAAGTTCATATTAACTTAAAACTAGCAAACACTTAACTAAGAACGGAAGTTATCAAGATATTCAAAGTACTTTCGTTTAGTTTTGAATCCACCTTTTTCCTATGGTTAGTTCTTATTTATGGATTAGTAAAGTTGGTTACAAATTTATATGTAATTAGCAGTCTTGATCCAATCTACTAATATTGTTACTAATTCATGAACTACTATGTAATGATCATACACAAGCAAACGTAGAATTGGTTATTGATGATGGCTATATAAAATATATCTAAGATTTTCACACCCCCAAACCAAGGATGGCGGAAACGTCCGGGGGTGGAGGACTTCATGTAAAGTATCACAACAACGAGTATAATAGTGCTCAAAGTAAATACAACCATCATAAATATAATTGAAAAGGTTACACCATAGTATATGTTTACATGTTTCAAAATCAATTACATTATGATGACAAAATAAACTGTTTGACGATTTAACGTCCCATCCTCAAAGTGCTGATGTTTTCCTGTTTCACTGATTTCCTGAGAATACAAGTAGTTTTGAAAAAGTGTCAACAATTAAGTTGGTGAGTTCATAAGAGTTTTGTTTGAGAATGAAACCGTTTTCCTTGTAAAAGCGATAGAGTTTGATTTCCAGAAAATCCAATATTTTCTATAGTAAGTGTGAAATGAATGCTTCTAAGTTATGCGATAATGAACCCTAGAAAGAAACATAGATCCCTTCTATAATCACTTAGCGTATATAAGTTATATAAAATCTAAGTTAAATAAACCGTTGAATATAATGGGTCTGCCCTAGGTCCACAACCAAACAAGGAACAGGAAATAAGGCGGGCTCACCAATTCTAAGTCGATTGTGACTAGATTCTTATATAACTCTAGCATATACACTTAGCAATTATAGATAAAGTCTAAAAATTCTAGATGAAATATAGTTTTAATATCATAAAAACTATTTTGTGTGAACCTGGTACTTTGTATTTGTACCCCTTTTTGGTATGAAACCGGTACTTTGTATTTGTACCCCTTTTCGTATGAAAGTCTGGTACTTTGTATTTGTACCCCTTTTTGCATAAAACCGGTACTTTTTATTTGTACCCCTTTTGTATGAAACCGGTACTTTGTATATGTACCCCTTTTCGTATGAAAACTGGTACTTTGTATTTGTACCCCTTTTTGTATAAGACCGGTACTTTGTATTTGTACCCCTTTTTGTATAAAACCGGTACTTTGTATTTGTACCCCTTTTTGTATGAAACCGGTACTTTGTATATATACCCCTTTTCGTATGAAAACTGGTACTTTGTATTTGTACCCCTTTTTGTATAAGACCGGTACTTTGTATTTGTACCCCTTTTTGTATGAAAACCTTTTGTAATGTAAATGAACATAAACTATACCTATTATAGCTTATCAAAATGTTTGAAATGTATATGCAACCAAACTATACCTATTATAGTTTAGTATGTTTGTTTGTGGTGTATAAGAACCCTTTTCTATGTAAGTCGAATGTATGGCAAAATATAACTATGTTTATCATTCTTGTTTTGTACTAATGGTAATGGTGGAGGATTCTTACACTTCAGTGAGTGTTTATCTGTTATGTAATTATACCACATCAAGAAACACATGTAAAATATGAAATCTTCAATATTAACACTTTGCTCAACAAGTTACAAAGTGTGATGAAAGTTATAAACTGTTATCTAGATTTTTACCTTTCTACACTGTTTTAGAAAAATCCTAGAAAAATCATACGAAGTCGAAACTGATTCTGTAAATTCTGAGAGTTCACAAAATGTGTCTAGTTTATTCATAATTTTTATTATGATTTTTAGAAGTCTTTAACTTGTGTTAAAATGTTCATATTCACAGACTGGTCCGAATTTGTTTCTGAAATGATAGGAAGTTTTTGTAAAAATCACCATAAATCGTAGAAAAATCGTATGGAGATGTGAAAATAGTCATTTTAAAGGTATGAACCTGAACTATTTGCACCTAATACAGTTTCGAAAACTAAAATGTTTAAGTTGACCAAAACAGTCCGTGAATGGAGTTGAACTTTTCTGATGAAGGCTGTTAAATGAGTTTAGTTGTGTTCTTGGTGTTTTAACTTGTATTCCCCCCCCCCCCCCCCCCCCTTAAAACTTAAGAAAAACATGAAAAGATAGGGGTATGAACTCACCTCGAGTGATTTCAGTAGATGAATGATGGAGAAAGGTAGTGTTCAACTCAAGAACACTAAGAAGATGCCTTGAAGATTTGAAGATCTAACACAAATGTGACGATATTTGTGTAAGCAAGCTATGATTTGGATGAAGGATGTTAAATAATCATAAGGAGGATAATATCACTTACCAAAAGTGAAAGAAAACTTGATGATCAGCCCTTGAATCTCGAATTTGAGAGAGAGAGAAGTGAGAGAAAAAGTGTTTGTTCTTTGGAGGAAAAATGAGAGAAATGAGAGAAAGATGAGGAGAGATAATAGTTTTCAGCCTTTGACCAAGAGTATGGCTGGTCAAATGGTGGGGAAAGTACTCTTGAATGACCAGGTATGGTGGGGAGGGGTGTGGGCTGGTCATGGAGTGGGTGTGGGTGGTTGCTTGTGTCATAAACTAAAGTAAAGTCAGCACTCCACCTCAAATATTCACCCACTAGATTTTATTCTCTAAATAAGGATCTCCATAAAAATATGTTTAAATTATGAATATTTAGGGTCTTATATGTTAAAATATGATTTTTGGAGAAAATCTCGCGTTAAAATAATTAAAAACGGACTTAAAATGGAGTCGTGGTCGAAAACCGGGTGGAAGATGGGAAATCCGAAGTCAGGAGGTGATTCTGGTCTTGGTCGCTGAAGTGGATCCGAAGGGAGAAGGGGCTGCGGTCCAAGCTGGTACCGCAGGCGGGTTCGGCAGGTAGGACCGGAGGCGTCTCGGATGCGGTGTTCCAGGTGGCTGCGGTCGGTGGCTGCGGCTCGCCGGCTGCGGCTCGCTGGCTGCGGCTACTCAAGGAGACTCCGGTTCAAGGAGGGTTTGGTCCCTATAGGGGGACTTCGGCCCTAAAAGGCTATTTTCCAAGGCATCGTCCCGTTTCGAAGGGTTTTTCACCAAGTCAAGTGTTGGGATGCCCCAAATGATTACAAAAGATCAAAAGAGGTTTTGAGAGAAATTTGGGAGAGATTTCACATTCTTGGAGAGATTTCTCATTTTGAGAGAGATTTGGGAGAGATTTCACATTCTTGGAGAGATTTCTCATACAGAGAGAGATTTGGGAGAGATTTCACATTCTTGGAGAGATTTCTCATACAGAGAGAGATTTGGGAGAGATTTCATATTCTTGGAGAGATTTCTCATACAGAGAGAGATTTGGGAGAGATTTCACATTCTTGGAGAGATTTCTCATACAGAGAGAGATTTGGGAGAGATTTCACATTCTTGGAGAGATTTCTCATACAGAGAGAGCTTTGGGAGAGATTTCACACACTTGGAGAGATTTCTCATACAGAGAGAGATTTCACATTATTGGAGAGATTTGGGAGAGATTACACACACTTGTAGCGATTTCTCCTACTTAGAGAGTTTTGGGAGAGTTAGAGTGAAAGAGATTGGGAGAGACTTCTTTTGTGACCTTTTTGAGTGTTTGGCTTCGCAACGCAAAGTTTGTACACCCCGTTAAGTCTCGTTATGACTGTTATATGCCCCCGAGGGTTAAGGAATAATGCTTTATCGAGTAGTTTCATCACTTGCCCTGATTAGGGTTTAGAATTTTCAAACACGTGAAAAACTCTAAGTGATTCTTTGTATTAGGATTGCGAGCTGTTCAATAAGAACATAATGGAAACCCTAATATACAAGGGTTAGATGAGTTGACCGGTTTGACTTGTTGACTTTAGTTGACTTTGACTTGGCCAAAATTGACGGTTGTCACAAAGATAATTATCTATGATCAAGACAATTAATTAAACACAATTATGATCAAATTATGTTCTCCAACACAGCTAAAGGTTTTACCTTTATCACTTAATCTAAGATGTGATTAATCCTAGCTCTAGCAATTTAATGATCATAAACTACTAGGTAAACAAGTTCATGTGATTCAAATGGTCAATAAACTACACTGAACTTGAATCAAAGCAACATAGATGTAAACTTTAACATGCTATGTAATAATAATCAAACACATGCATAAACCAAATTCATATAATCCAAAAAATAAGAAACTAACTTATAGTTTTAGGTTTCATCTAACTAAACGAAAGTCTACTAAATTAGCTACTCATGGCAGAAGGTAAACACACAAAATCATAAGAATTCGACATGATTGAATTAATGCAAACTGAATGTGATGTATGATCTACAAATCTGCAATCTTCAAACGTTCTTTCTTCCAAAAGGTTGTTTTTTGCTCTTCTTTGGCTTCTGATTTTGACTATCTCTCCAAAAATTCAGATCCAACCTCTCAAACTTGAATGTGCAAAGGAGTATTTTTAGTTTCCTTAAATCGTATCTCACATCGTGAGAATTAGGGTCTCACGTCGTGAGATGAGTTTAAATATGTGTCTGACAAGGAAACTACATTCCGCATATAAATCTTCTAGAATGATCAAGCCCACGTTGTGAGCTATAAATCTCACGTCGTGAGTTTTGTCTTTGCACAAACATCATGAATTTTCTTACAAACACGGCATGGTGATCTATTTCCACGTCGTGGGGAGTGTCTTTGCTTGATTTTTCTTCCCTTTTAAGCTCCATTAAGCTCCTGTTTAAGCTTCAGTCCTTCCAAGTTCCAATATTCGTCACTTCTGATCCTTTTTCTTCAATAATGTCCTTTTTAGCTACAAAATAGAATTTAAACATTATAAGTACCAAATATATTCATTTTCTCAATTAAGCATCAAAGTTCGCATTGGATCGTCTCATGCAACACTAGCAACCTAGGTCTCAACACAACAATACAACAATTTAAAAAAAAATGTAGCTAGATTTTTTTTCAAAATTAGACTATTTTTACAAGTCTTTATTATCTATTTTTAAATTTTAAATCTAGAAATGTCAATTAATCTTAAAATTTCTTTTTAACTTTCGACTCACTACCCCACACTTACTTCATGTAATGTCCCCATTGCATGCATAAACAATTAAAGAAAATAAAAATAAAGAAAGAGAAAAAGAAACAGACTCCCCTGGGGTAGTAATGGCGAGATTGAAATGAGAGGGGGCTACTAAAAGTTGCTCCAAAATTTGTTGAAGACTAGAAACTAGAATTGATGTTTTTTCTTCTCAGAACGGGACTTGACGTGCGAAACGATCGGTGAAGACTTCGTAAAACAGATCAATGTGTACTATCTGGGAATTGTTTCTCGGGAAGTTTCTTCACGCAAGAGATGTCGCCATGTCGTGGTGTGCACATGCCATAGCATGGAAACTGAACAATGGATTTTTTTTCGCGGCTAAAAAATTGAACTCGAGTTGTGTCGGCCAAACACTCATCTTGTCTCTTGTATATGCTATTCCCTCTAGTAGTGGACTTTAATAAAAGCGTCGATCCTTCTTTTATATGGGTAAGTGACCCCACACTTATGTGATGCAGCGCCTCTTGTGAAATTTCTCTCGTGACAAAATCTCACTCGATCCAAATTGTTGAAATTACTGAAGGCATCCGAAGGGCAAAAATTATGCAAAGATCTGAAACATCAAGTTTTTGGCGTCGTTACCGGGGAACAGTTTTCAATTAATTTAGTTTATCTGATTATCCATTATATGTTTTTTTTTCTTTTCTTTTTATTTTTATTATTATTTTCTTTGATAACATGTCACTTGTCTGGAAGGTTTTTGTCGTTTTTTGTAGGAATTCATGATCATACGCATTACTTGGTTTTTCTTTTTATATGGGTTTCGAGATTGCAAGCGATTAGGGAATTCTTGACTTGTTTAGTCCACATATTTGGTGATTTGTCCGACTCAATCCTCAACTTTTGTAGATAGGTTTATAAATTTACTATAACTTCATATTCTTAATATGAGATATAGCAAATAGATTTCAAGAAATACCGTTTTTCTTAATAGACATCTACTAGAAGACTTTTATATAGCTTATCCTAGAGGTTTTCTTAATCCATGTTATCCTAAAAAATGTTTAATGCTTAAGATCCACTTGTGGATATAAAACAAACATCTCAAGGTTGGAATCATTATTTAATATATAAATACAAGGTGTACTTTTATATCAAACTAAATATGACATTTGTATTTACTAAAAACTGGTGGGAGCAAAGTGATATTCCTAATCTTGTATGAATGAGACATTCTTAATCATTAGAAATAACATTCTGACAATGTAAGGTCGTTTTATCTTGAATTAAAAAGTATTTCTAAAATGAAAGACTTAGGAATGATAAGATACATTCTTGGAATGTAAAATCTATAGAGATAGATAAAGACAAATGTTGAAAGTTTTAAATTCTTTTGCACGAATTAAAAATATCTTAAAAGAAATCAAGATACAAGATTCCTTTGGAGGATTATTGGCATTGTCACATGACATCATTTTTTAGTCTGTCTCAAAAGGACATAGCATATAGGTTTGAGATAGATGAAATGATTTATATTCTATTTGCTTGGAAAATGAATCCATCATTTATGTCATATTATGCACAAGACTGGGTATATGATTATGCTATGAACATATCATGAGAAACCAGTTGGATACATGGTTGAGTCACTGGATGACTATAAGAACATTCTAAGAGCACTTAAGAAGAACTAAGAGAATGTTTATGAGATAATCAGTTTAGAAGAAGATCTTTATGTAAAGAGCTACATAAGGTGCTAACTTCAAAACAGATAAATATAATTATGAATTATAATTAGATTATGACTTCTTTATGGAATGGAGAGTAATTTTTGTAGAAATGAGATCCAAGCAAAACATAATTTCACAATCTACTAAATAAGAATACATTGCTACTTCATAAGTTGAAATCAAATATGATTGGATGAATGAGTTCATTGAAAAACTATGTTGATTTGTGCCATTCAAGGATCACATAGAAATCTTCGTGACTTCGAGAGTATACTTAATCAATCTAATAGAATCTATATCATGAAAGAACACCAATCATATTCTAATATACTAAGTGTGACATCCCCATTTTCACGGCCAGAAAAGACCGATTTTGTTTATGCTTTATAAAAATCAGAGTACCTCTTTTAATAAAAATGTTGCGGAATTTGTTCCCAGTAAAACATGATAAATACGTTATCAAAGCATTTCCGAAGAAAAGTATTTTTATTCATTTTAAAACATTTGGGATGTCATCGTCAATACGGAAACATAAGCATAAACAGAACTTACATTCATTATCACTAGTGATCCTTAATCTCTCAGTGTAATGTAACTTCATATCAACACCTGTGATATAAATAAATTGAGTGGGTCAGGTTGAGAAACATGGTGGGTACATAGGGTTTTCAACCCACAATAATATAATTATTATGTTTAATCATCAAACAGTTAACCCAATTACCCATCCCCATTATCTTCTTTACTCTTAAGGATCTACCCTAAGAATTAGCTATTTCTCATTCATTCATTCCTAAGGATTATCCTAAGGAATAGGTACGAAGTCCATCGTTGTCAATGACACAGCTGTCAAGCACAGCTGCTAGTTCTATCACTTAGGCGCAGCTGCCAGAATTATGACATTCTCTATGAGGTGCAGCTGCCAGTATTGTCCTTCGAGCACAGCTGCTAGGGTTATCTCGTTTATTAACAGTATCATTTTCGAGAATCCACTCGCAATACATGTCAATGGGTTTTTAGAGTACACCGGTGAACACATCATTCACAACACCTACAGGTTGCGAGCCTGCTAGTGTTCCACTGGACTGTCTAGAATAGTCTGTGGTTGTCATCCATACTCTGCTAGATGACGGGGCCAACATTTAGGGACAAGGCTTCTCACATCGTCCAGCTCTCACCCTTACCTCATGGTCTATATCACCTCTCAACTCATCATCCAACTCATATTTTATCTACCCATGTTTTACCCAACATATTATGTAGATATAAATACATATACAGTTTAAATAATATAAAACTTGTATAAAATCGTTCATCCAGCATAGATAGCAAGTATACAGATAATATGCACACATAACACGTAGTTTATATAAAATACTTCATATCTATGTGTAAGATGAAAGTGACCATGCACTCACTTGAAAAGGTGGTGATTCCGAACTCAGACAACGCTTCGCTTCTTAAAAATAATTTCCTTCGACGAAACCTAGTATTATTACCACTAGAGTTTAGTCTATTATTCGCCGAGACTAATTAATAGTCTAGCTATTATTACTATTATATAAACGTTAAACAATACTTATATAACCCATAATAATAGCTCAATTACTTATTATAAGTTCTTAATAACGTTACTATAATTAAATAAAAGTTATATTAAAAATAGCGTAGGCGTAGCTCACTTACAGCGGGTTTTATAGAAAGTCGGGCTTTGCTTGGAGCAGCATTCCCGTGCGGAAAAGCTCTTCTTCTCGGAGTCGTCGAGCACTCCAGGGCTTCCGCCTCGTGCTAGGGAGGTTCCCTAGGCTTTTCGGGGGGTTTCGGGGCTAGAAAGAGGTTCTAGAGAGAGAGTAAAAAGAAGAAAGAATGGGAAAGGTGTGAAGAAAATGAGGGTGGGAGAGGTTCTATTTATAGGGTGAAAATGGCTGAAATTGGTGCCACATGTCACCATCTAGTGGCAAGACTTGGGGAGAAAGCAATGGCCAAGATTGTGCCACATCACCCATTTTTGCACAGCACACTTCCGACTTCTAAAATCTGTAACTTTCACATACGACCTCCGTTTTTGACATTCTTTATATCCACGCGTAGGTAAAAATAAGATCTACAACTTTCATTTTGACTCCGTTGGCTAGTTCTTGACCGATCTTAAATTTAACAGTACGAGGAGATTATACTGTTAAATGTCCGCGTAAAATTCATAACTTCTACATACGGACTCTGTTTTCGTCTGTCTTTTTACCGTTGAGTTCCTATTAATGAGATCTTCAATTCTCATTTAGGTCGCGTAGGCCAAAAACCGCTCGAACTAAAATTCGAGTTTCGGGTCGTGCACTGCTATGTCAAATCTTAGAAAATTCATAACTTCCTCATACGAAGTCAGATTTGGGCGTTCTTTTTTTGTATGTTCTCGGTTTAACGTATACTACAACTTTTGTTTAGATCACTAAGGCTAAAAATTCCTTTATCAAAAATTCACTATTTACGTCTCCCGGTGTCGTGTCGGTTCTGCCGTAAAACTTCGACGGGCCATAACTTCTTCGTTATAACTCGGATTTCGGCGTTCTTTATATGTAAGGAACCCTTGAGACATATTCTACAACTAGGTTAAGATTATTTATTCTAAATGTATTATCTCTAAATTGACTAGACCAGATATACGGGCGTGACACTAAGGGTAAAGTCAAATATGGAGATGATAGTATTCATAGAATTCACACAAATTAAATTTAGTCAAATCCATTAATAAGTTCCTTACTTTGAAGCTAAATATGAATGATCACACTTCAGCTATAGGACTTCATTATTCTAGAAATGGGATTTTGATTTGAATTTAGTATTTGGATATTGGAACATTAAGACAACAACTATTATATTGTTTTGATATATTGGGATATGATCATCACATCAATACTTGTTGTGTTCTATTTTAACATGTTTAATCCATGAATAATCTTATTATTCTAAAAGTTCAAATTCGGTTATAATTATGGGAGCAATTATAAAGTAAGACGAATATGAATTGGATTGGTTGACTCTCACTTGATGAAAGTATGTAAGTGGTTGTAACCAAATTTCGTAGGTACTTTTCAGAGAACTAATATTGAACGGGCATGTATCAATATCAACTCATAGATCGTATTTATTAGTGATACTTGATTAAAAGGTACTATTTATGTATCCTTAACGCCTGAGATACATGGTGGCACTTAAGTGTAGGGAGTTTTATGCTTAGATATGGTCAAATGTTGATCCATAACCGGGAAGTTATAAAAGCCCTTTCAGGTATGGTGTGAACTATGCAAGAGGCTTATATAGTCATGATGAGATTTGTTCCTCTTATGTCTTAAGAGTTAGACATCTAACGCGCATTACCCAAAGTTGAACACCAAATGATATTGATTGCAATCCAAGTCTCATGTTTAATAGGATGTCTATAACAATGGGATAACTGATAAACTTACCTTATAATTCAATTGAAGCTTTGAGCTTTTTGTAATTGGATGTTGATAGAACGGAACAAAGTCATATATTACTAGGGGCAACGAAATGTTTCTAGATGTTCACCACTGTCTATATCAATCTATAATGAGTCTTGTGCAAGTGGGATATTGAAAGATCTATGATCAAAAGTCATTATAAAATGATACTGCTAGATAATATATGATACTAAAGGGTCACACTAACAACAACTAAATGGAAATATATCATTTATAAGAAATTGATTCTTGATAAATAAATATAACTCTTGTAAATAATTGGAAATTATTTATTTCATAGAAATATTAATTTTCAATGTTAAGTATCAAAATATATCATAATATATCATAAGGTATGATTTATTATGTCATATATATCTTTTTCGACTATAAAGACTTTTGTCTTTTGGCTAAATGGATAAGGCTTTATATCTTATAAAACACTTGAAGATTTTTGTAAAATCTTCTCTTTTTCTTTATTGAAAAAACACATGAGCTCGTCATTGTGTAAGAGAATATGATCTTTTGATTATAATATTCAAGGGGATATGCTTTAAAAGCATGTCTTGAAAGTATTATTAAGATATAGGCTTTAGAGGCATGTTGCTTAAGGTATTAAGACCCTTGGGATAAAGATTTTGTCAAAAACCTTAAGAAAGGCTTTCATTAGATGATTCTAATAAGGAAAACCACGAAATTTTACTCTCTTCCTCTCAATATTCTCTCTTTGTTTCTTAAGTGGTTAAGTCATAAAATAGTGTTTGATGTTTTACTTGAACTCTCCTTTAGAACAAAAGCTTTGTTTTGTTCTTAAAGGCTTAAGAGTATTGTTATTAAAAGAAGACTAGCATCTTATCATGTTGGCAAATTGTTGGTGCATATCTCTAGAGAGCTTCTACTTTGGAGCTTGGTTACATCTTCATCAACTTCCTAATTGCGAAAAGGAACAAAAGACTTCAAAAGTTGTAATCTTTTCTTCTTATTTGGTTATGTTTATTCTTTCTAAGTTCTTGCAAAATGACCCTTGGTGGGTAAACTAGTTTATTTTGTTCAAAATCAAAGTCTTTCGTTGTTATGTTTGTGTTTATGAAACAATTTTTGAATAAAAACCCAACACATAGATTGTACCATGAATAGGGTTACAAGAGTCCTTGGTCTTATACCAACTTAGAAGGTTATGAAGCACTCTTTGAAATGTAGAGTAAGGGTTCATCCTTCATTAAGTACATTTCGACGGCTACGATTATGAGGTTTACGTTCTCCGCGAGGGTGCTCGACAATCTAGGACTTAGATTAGAGATAGGTGGAAATCCTAACAAAACTTTTGGGTAATTTTTTTACAAACCTTCTTTGAACAAAATATTTGCTGCTCGAAGGGAAACTTTCTAAGAGAATGAGATGATATCCAAAAGAGTTAGTGGGAGCCACACTGATATTGATAAGATTTAAGAGTCAACCAACAAAGAACATGAAGTTGGTCCTATCATTCAATTCGAGATTAAAAGAGATATTGAGGACACAATCCAACTCTTCCCGATACACTTGATAAGGGATGTCATATACCTAGTTATATAGATTAAGTCACTGGCAGACAATAAAGAGAGTATTCCAGCTATCGGAAGTCATGGAAGAACCCTTAAGGTTGTAAAATGGAAGAAGAACATGGATAGAGAGAGATTTAGTCTATGAATGTTTGAAAATTTGGCTATTCAAACACTTGACCTTAAAATCGTAATTGTTAGTGGATCTTCAAGAATATAACAAATATGGATGGGAACTGACACATAGTCAAACCAAAGTGTTTATATATATATATATATATATATATATATATATATATATATATATATGTGTGTGTGTGTGTGTGTGTGTGTATGTGTGTGTTGTTAATGACAGTGGAAGCAACCAAAATCTTTGTTTCAATGATAAATTTCAAGGAGTTTGAATTTCGAGAAACAAATATCCGCTATGTATGTTACAATGTTAGTAGGAGAAACAATACACATATTGCATGTGTTGATTTATAGAGATGGATCTAGGTAATTCATTAGGATAAGACAAAGTACATGAAGTCTCGAAGAAACTTGAAATAGTTCATAATATGTGGCGTGACATTGAGATAATGTCCTAGTTCTAGTATTGAGCTAGAAAAAATGATTTGGGTCCCACATGCTTATGGGATCAATCATGTATTCTATGGCAGATACCAGGTCTGATGAATCGTATGCATTGAGCATGACAGGTCAGATCAGATCAACTTGGCGGGAATCAATGAATCAAAATCAAGAATGTTCCTTAGTGTCCTAGGAGGACAAATGACTTGAAGTTAGTATGAAAGAGTTTATTGTTAAAGTTACATTGATGCTATGTTTCACACTAATAAAGACAATTATGTTTGCAGTCAGAATTCGTGTCTTTTACTGAATGGTGAAGTATCTTCTTGGAAGAGTACCAAGTAATACACTATAGTGGATTTGAGAATAAACTTAGAGTATATTGCCATCAGTTAGAATGCAAAGGAAGATATGTGACTAAAAGAGAATCATTTGTGACGTCTTTGTTGAAATTCAATCATTAATGATCCTTATGAAAGATTCTTGTGATTGAAAGGGTGAACTTACTTCGAGTATGGATCCCAAAGTCATGCAAGATTACATGGTGTGTACTTAGTAAGTACCATTACATTTGATAGTTGTTTGAATGTAAATAGATTATAGTCAATAGAATCATATTGAAACAAAGTCTTTTCGATCCATTCATTAAGTCAACAAGTCTGACAGTAAGACTGATAGTGAAACTTGATCATGAGGCATTTAATTTGCAAGCGATTTGACTAGAGCCCAATTAAAATAAGTTTGTTTTATATTTGAGAACTTAAGAAATATAAATTGTTAATCTGATTGGCGATTATTAAGTAGATATCTTAGTATACGATGGAGATTGGTCATTTCAATTAGTTTAGCATTGTGCTATCCTTTTGCATGTTTAGAACCCACTTCTTGAATATTAATTTATTCAAAACTTCATAGTCGCTCATACTCTTGGGAGTGAGTATAGGAATTAGGATTGTCATGAGTTTGGTGGATTGTCCATAGATTGGACATACAATGGAGATTGTGTGAACACTCATGAGTACCTGGAATAAAGATTTAAGTATTGGAACAACCCACTCCATGGATTCAATCACAAGTAATTATGATATGATAATATATTTTATTCATAAAACGGAGAGAAATTGATTTCTTTGTATACGAGTTGGTTATGTTTTGGTCTTGCTCTAACGCTATTCGTAACTACTAACTAGTAGTTATAACGAGTGAGTTCATGCATGATTAGACAAGTAGAAAAAAAATTGTGTAGTCAAAGTTTATTTGTTCCTTCTCCCTTAACATGAGAGGAGAGATATCCTTGGCCCCTTGATGATTTCGTGTTGTATCTTATGTGTTTGTCCGGGTCCGGACTGAATGGATGTGTTCAATTAGTAGTCTGATTTGATCATCAGAAATTGGAAATTGAAAAAATAGTGTTGAACTGTTAGGTTGATTCATAATACATGACTCAGTTCACAATGATATCTTGTAGAAATAGAGGAATAAATGATCACTTATCTAAGAGTTGATACTTGATAAGATCGAAGTTCGGCAGTTGGTTATTCAAAGATTATTTGACCAAGAGTAGTTGATGAATTTTCCAAGTGGAAAACTGTTAGAAATTGGTGTCCAATGTCATAACTAAATTGGTATAAAATTGGGAATAATAACAAAGTTCTTTTTGGGTTGCCCTCAAGAGCTAAAAAAGTTAGAAAAGATTTAAGAGTGTGAGATAAATTGTTTATTAATTTATAATATATATATATATATATATATATATATATATATATATATATATAAATTAATTAGAAACTTGTTAAAATTAATTTAGAATTAATTTGGAATTAATCAGAATTAATTAGAATTAATGAGGAGTTGATTAAAGGTGTAGGGATTGAATGTTAATTGTACAAAAGTTGAACAAGAGGAACATTATGGAACCCCTTTATGGGGGTGGACGGTTTTGGAGCTCTAGAAGGGTTCTGGAATCAATCCTAATAGTTGGTAAGGAAAAGATTTGAATATGTTCTGATTATTTAATTGATTCAAATTAGCTTTATCTGCAAGTTACCTCAGCTATAAATAGACCATTTGGCCTTCATAATTTTCGTTCCTAATTCTCCATACTCTTAGAGAATTCGTTTTCTCTAAGTGTTCTCTCCTCTCTCCTAGGTTTTAGTCTTTTGTATGTAAGCCATTAGAGGCATTCTACTTTGGGTGCTAGTCCTTCCAAGTGATTGCAAGGAGTTCGAGATCTTCAAGTGGAACATAAGTATATACAATTATACTTGAAAGGTTAGTAATCCTCTCCCTTTTGATAGTTCAAATTCATAATTTTAAAAGTACGTTGCCATAATAGTAAAACCTAGATCTCGGATGCATGTACACTTAGGATTATATTTTGAATGCTTTTGTTGCCTAAATCTAGTGTAGAGATGCATAGAAAACCCAACAGAGCCTCTCGTACGATAGAACAATCCAGAAGAAGATGAGACGCAGTATCAAACATGGTATTGAAAAGCGGACATGAAGTGAAATCGAGAGATAACTCGATTTTCTCAAGATTAAATCAAGTAGGCAATCTATCAAGAAGAGATCTACAAAGAAAGATGTTCATTTTACTAGGAAAGATTCTATTACAAGGAGTAGTGTCCAGATTGTGAATCAAAAACTTATCATCCAATAATTTCTTGCACGATGCCACATTATAACATCCATTCTCATGTTCAGTCCATTTCCATCTGCTTCCCTGTAAAACAAATAAGTCATTAAGGTCCATCTGATATCGTGCTAGGTACATGTAAAGATAAATGATAACACCTCAAGTCCCTCCACTTCTAGCAACATCCCTGGTTCGCCCCACACCACCATCCGAACCATGTAAAGAAATACTGGCATCGCGGAAAATTCTTGTATTTTCATTCTTGAAACGCTACCACCATTTCATAAGGAAGGCATAGTTGAACTCTTTAAGGCTCCCAATTCCTAGACCTCCATTATACAATGATTTGATCACTTTCTTCCAAGCCACCCAAGAAATCTTTTTGCTATCAGAACTACCACCCCCAAAAAATAACTTATATCTTATGCTCTCAAGACGGTTAATAACACCACTTGGGGCCTTGAAGAGTGAGAATAAGTAAGAACCAATGGTACCCATAACCGCCTTGCAAAGAACGAGTCTACCCCCAAAGGAAAGATTTCTAGCTTTCCAATTTGGGAGTTTATTGTTAAATTTCTCTATAAAGGGCGTCTAATTTGATGTTCAACTCATACTAGATCCAATCGGAGCACCAAGACAGGTGAATGGAAATTCACCAACACCACATCTCAACCAGTTTTCCATATCACCAATTTGGTCATTACTAACACCAATGTCATACATCTTTTATTGCATATTATTTTTGTATTGTTTTTTTGAAGAAAAATGTTCAATATTTAACTTTCGAACATACTTATCCTCAAACATGATATTGAAATTTTTACAATAACTCTAGGTCTTTTGTTTTGAACATTGTAAGTAATTGCATTGAAGTTTTCTTCATCGGATTTGGGTTAAAATTTGCTTAAACGGATCTTGTTCATTGAAGTTTTATTCACCCGCTTTGGGTTAAAATTAACAGTCCTTGTTCATTATGAAACACCTTCAACCAAAAATAAGTTTCAACTTAGGTTTACATTTATTCTTTGCTTCATTAGGTGTAACATTTAAGTACGTAGTTGTTCGTTGTAAAGTGGTTTTGTGTTGAACATGTTGTAGAAATAGCTTATGTCCAAAAATACTATGGCAAGTTGGAAAATTCGAGCATCGGTCTAACAACTTCATATGATGTTTTGTTTCGATCTCCCAACCACATTGTTTTGTTATGGAGTTGAATGCCCTTGGAAAACAAATGTTCATCAAAAAGTGTTATTCTTGAATTTTTTTTTTCCCAATTATCACTCTAAATTCTTGTAAGGAACTTCTTTACCCTCAACTCACTATCCTTAAGGCCAAAGAGTGTGTGTTATCACATCCTTTCATTTTTTTTTTTTTGCCAACTCATCGTCATGTCATTTTCTCACATCTTCCCCTCAATTCTCTTATTGATAGGAAATATGTCATTAAATCCAATAATAAATAACATTAAATATATAAAAATGACAATTAAATAAAAAACAATATAAAATAAGTCTACTCGTAGTATTTTTCATAATTTGAATCATTTTCACGCGATTTGTTTCAACCGGATCTTGGGATAAGATTGGTGGGAGAGTTGTTTGGTTTTATTTTTATAAATAAATATTTGAATAATGATAGAAAATTGTAGAAAGTTATATGATATAAAAAAGCAAAAGATGTAATATTTATAGTGGTGCAAATTAAAAATATAATAATAAAAAATATATACTTAGGCTAGCTGTTATTGGAGGAGGAACAGAGAGAAAAATGGACGAGGTTTGGCTCTCCTACAAAAATCTTCACCGTACTGGTGTTCACCACATGGTGTTGTGTTCACCACACCATCGTGAGGCCATGTCATCTCATTGTTGAGTGCAAGGTTAGTACACCCAATGGCTCAATAAAATAAATTATTTCAATTATAATCTCACTGTAGTAGAAAGAACACGTATGTGAATCGGATAGAGTCATAACTATAACCGATCTAAACTTCTTGCAATTAATGTTTCCTTGGTGGATAAATAATAATTTAATAAAAAAAATATATAAAATTAAATTAATAAATAAATAAGAATTGTAACTATATGTCAGATGTATGCCATCTAAATATCATTTTAAGGAATGATGGATGGCTGAAAAACCATTTATAATCTATGTTAGACAAATATTATAGCTTCCCATACAGTGCCTAACATTCGTTATAATAATCTTGATTATGGTTTTATGCATACGAGGAGCCAAAAGATGATGTGACAAGAAACATTTGAAATGATTTTGTCTATATTTTTTAAACAACAAAATATATGGTACTCAGATTGCTACTTTTAAATAGTTATTATAGTTTTATAAGTAATTATTAATTATTGTTTTGTTTCGTGCATCAACGCGGTTCTTGCTGTTTCACAGAATGGATGTGATGGTGACTTTCATAAGGTGGAAGATCTTGGCCTTCCCATGTGACATACTTTCTATTATTATAGATTCTTTTCTATCCAGTTTTTTAGTAAGATTTAATTCCATAAACAAGAAACTTGTACTATGAAAATAAAAAAATAGGATAATACTTTAAAAGCTAACATAATTTACTAATTTAGATCGGATACATATTTAGTGTCATTTATGTTTTTTTTATATATTTAGTCATTTATGTTTTTTACTTTGTACACATATAATCATTACGTTTAATGGTCATATGTATAAAAAAATAAAAAATAATAAAAAAAAACCCATAAATTACTATATATATATATATATATATATATATATATATATATATATATATATATAACATAAATTATTAAGTATATATACAATCTAAAATATGTTATTCTTTTAAATCATTATTAAAAAAAATCGAATTGTTAATCTAGTTTTTCTAAACATGAATTTTGTGATGTAACGTGTGGACAAATAGAAAAGACAATACTTACAAGTTGTTTATTCTCTAGAATACCGAAGATTGACACACTTTTGAGGAAACCTCGATTTTATTAAGGGAAATTGTTAGAAAAGTCTCAATATTTTCGGAAAAATTTCATTTTAGTCCCAAAAAAAATTAAACAGAAAGTCCCGATTAATTGATTTTACACGATAATATATCATTTTCTGTAAAAAGAAAAAAATGGATTTTTTTGTTAATTTGAGCGAAAATAAAATAATCAGGACTTTTATCTTTAAACTTTTCTTTAGGGATAAAGTGAAACTTTTTCGAAAATATTGAGACTTTTCTGAAATTTCTCTTTTATTAATGATCAAAATTTTGCTTTTAAAGAAACAACCAATGAATCCTTAAATAGTAAAACTCTAGCCGGGCATAAAGTAAGAAATTACGAAAAGGCCCAAAACTTTTAAAAAACAAAAAATATGTTGAAAAACTGAAAAATCATGAATTTGACCCTCCAAAAGAATGAATCCGTCGTCTAATATCCACCGGGCTCGGGTGAAGTCATGAGATCTTCTCAGAAAGTTATTTCTACCTGAAAAACTCTACTCTTACATCTCAATCTGATATTGTTCGATTTCTTCAGATGCTTAAGCATTTGCATGTAATATAACTATATTTGTTCCGCATAATTTTGTCATTATTCGTAATAATACAAGTTATAAAAGTCTAGTTTGCCTAAACATATGAATTATATGAATTTAATTAAATCTTATATTGATTTGCACAATTTTAAAAACTGGTTTTTTTAGTTGAAATCAGTTTCCGATTTAACCAGATTGACCGTCGGTTCAACCGGTTCCATAATTTTTATATTTTTTAAATTTTCCTACATAACATATTCACATAAAACCAAGAATTTGGCATCCACAAATAAAAATCCTTATCATAATGATTTATATTATAAAGTCAAAGACATAATAGTTTAGAAGTATCGATCTTCAAGTTAAAAATATCGGTATTCAGTATTCCACTGGTGTATGGGATGTGTCGAAGTTGTGTCTGGTAGTAGTGTGCGTCATCAGCCTTTGATTTGTGTACACTCCAGATAACTTGATCGATCAAGCTATTCAATTTGTTTTGGAAATGAATTGTTTTTAACGAGCTAAATGAATCCAACTATCCAAGTCCAATAAACCGGTTCTACACGTTGGTTCAACCCAGTTTTTGAAGAAACCTTCCAGTTCGATCAATTCTAGAAATTAACATAAAACTAGTCGTTATTAAACCGCTCTCATCTCCGGTTTCTGGTCCAACCAATTAGAACCGGTTTTTAAAACATTGGTTTATGGTCGGACAAAAAGACCATTTTAATTACTTTATAAGATTGGGTTTTTGAAATCATATATAAAAGGATACATATGTGAATTGGCATCATATTGTATTGCTTATAATTCTTGAAGCGTGAGGTGGCTAAAAGTTTGGGACTCAATGATAGCTTACATATTTACGCAGAAAGTAAAAGGCAGCTGACTATGGATAAAAAGAAAATGCAACTATACATAAATAACAAAATAAATATAAAATGTATTTAAATCATTTATCCAATGTAAAAAGTTTCATATATATAGATTATATGATTTTGTTTTTTTAATAATATTAACTAAATAAATAATCAATTAGTAAATATTGTGATGAGATATACAATCTAGTTAAATATGATTATGAGTTTGTCAACAATGAATATCGAATTTAGGAAAATATAAAACCATAATATAATTCTTTATCTTTTCTTTTTTCTACACAAATTAAATAAGTCAGAATCATCAGAAATGAATACACACGCACAAAACCATGTACAGCTGTAATTGCTAGACAACATAGCATTTGTTGTTTTGCATAGATGACTAATTGTTATTGCACCTTTCAACTAAAAACAACAAAATGAAAGAAAATGTCAAGACTAGAATATTTGTGGGGTTAGGAAGGACTTTACATCCAATATTCAAATAACCAAATCTTCTATAAAGCTTTTAACGGTTTCCATTACATTTTAATTAATTGTTTATTCACTTAAATTTCTAAATAATTTTGCTATTATAAATTGGGGTAAAGTATAGTAATTTTTAATCCTATGGTCTTGTGAGAACTAGAGATTTTGAGCCTGCAAAGAAATTTAAACATCGATTTTGATAGAGATGGACAAAAAAAACCTAAAACCAACCAATTCATCAAAACCAGCTTTAACATTTTAGCTATCGAAATTTGACCAAAAACATGTATAATATCGTTTCTCAAATATATATTCGCTCATTTGGTTTTATCCAATGTTTTGGGTTAAAAAAATTAGATGACATAATTATTACATCATAACTAATTTTAAAACTAAAGAATGCAAAATTCATAGAAAAAAAAAATTGAAACACATTTCATACAAGCTCTCTTTTTTTATTGGTTTATTCAATTACCTTGATTCAAAAACAAAGAACAAAATGTTGGTACTTTGTTAGCAAACTCGAAAAAAAAATAATAATAATAACAATAATAATAACAATCCTTTTTTCCACATGTTATATTATCATTCATTTTGTCATATATTATTTTATGGTTATTTTAAATTATATTTTTTCCACATGTCATTTTATGGTTATCTTTTTATTTTATTAAATTTCACATACTATTTAAATATAATAATTGTAATAAATGTATAGCAAATTTCATTAATACAATTTTCTTTCTAATTTCAAAAATTCTAAATTAAAGCCCAATTATTACATTTGTATTCATTTAAATTATTTAAATTCTAAATATTTAGACTTCATATTTAACTTTTTTTTTTCTTGAATAAACACTAAAAAACCAATTTTTTTCGAATCACTCAGTCCACTGCAGTTTTGAAAACCATAAATATATTAACCACTTGTTCAAATTATTATCCATAAGAGATTTGGAGGAGGCATTTCGACTCCTTAAATGATAAATCCCAAATAGCCAAGAAACATAATTCACGTTTTTTTTGTTAAAGATAGAAAAATATTGTTCCAACCCATAGAAAAACATCTTAAATATTGTCCCATTTCAAATCAACAACGTGAATTTATCAATTTGATTAAAATCACCAATCAACGTGAATTTATCAACGTGAAAAATATGGTATCAAACCAATCTGACTTTTGTCTAATCGAATGAAAGTTCCAATTTGTGCACATGAAGATTTTGACTTCAATTAGACCATGTATTCAATTGCTATTTTAATTGCTTTTTACAACCACTAAACCAGATTCAAACCAAAAAAAAAAAAAAAAAAACAACTTTAGACGAACACAAATCAAAGCTAATCATGTATCATTCTACAGATTTCAATCCTCAAAAAAATCTAGAAATGCACTTAATAAGCAAAAGAGTGTAGATATAACAACATGAACATACATCTGAATGTATTCAGTCATTCAGTCCTACGCATTTTAACATTAATGCTCATTTCCTTGTAAGACTGAATCTTTTTAACTGCTTCACGTGAAGGCCTTGAACTAATAGAACATCTTCTTCTTCTACTTTCCTCTTCTTTTTTAATCAAAATCACACAATTTGAATCATTATTATGATTATCCTCTTGCATTCTGTCTTCCTCCTCTTTAAGATCCATATTGTCTGTATCAAATAAGTCTTCTGTTGCTTTCTCTTCTTCTCTCTTAATAAACCTTGCAGATTGCCTCCTACTTAAGATTGAGAAATTTAACCATATATAGCATTCTACTTTTGGAATTTTACAAATAAACTTTCTTATAGCAGCCAGTTTTGTTTTGGAGTAAATTACATGAATGGTCCCTATGGTTTGGGGTAATTTGCACGTTTGGTCCCTAACTTATTTTTTTAACTCGGAAGGTCCCTACAGTTTGTTTTTGTTGCACACTTGGTCCTTGTCTTACCTAAAAATACTATTTTGCCCTTGAATTTTTAATTTATTTAAATAAATACACCCCCTACCCCACTTTATTTAAATAAATTAAAAAATCAAGGGCAAAATTGTCTTTTTAGGCAAGACAAGGACCAAATGCGCAACAAAAACAAACAGTAGGGACCTTCCGAGTTAAAAAAATAAGTTCGGGATTAATCATGCAAATTACCCCAAACCATAAGGACCATTCGTGTAATTTACTCTTTGTTCTGTATTTAGGGTTAATTTCAAAAAAAGACCTTATACTTTGTATTTTTTCCGGATTAAACCTTTGGCTGAAAAAGACTTTGTATTTTTTCATTTTTTCGGAAAAAGCCCTCAACTTTGTATTTTTTTCCGAAAAAAACCCTCAACTTTCTAAATGCTTCCAAATAAACCCCCAACTTTTTTAGTTTTTCCTGAAAAAACCCTCACATTTTACAATTTTTTTGGAGAAAATGAAAAAATACAAGGTCTTTTCAGGAAAAAAAAATTGACGTTTAATCTGAAAAAAACACAAAATATAAGGTCTTTATTGAAATTAACCCTTGTATTTAAATGACCTATTTGGGTAGATTTTTCAAAGTACAATTATGTAACCCTTGTATTTAAATGACCTATTTTTCTTTCTTTCTATTACTATTTATAGCATTGTACATTCACTTTTTATCTTATTAAGGCATTGTATTTTGAGAAATCTACCCAAATATAGCATTCTACTTTCAAATTCTATATTTTTAATTGATTAATAGAAGTTAAATTAAGTTTGTATTAAGAAGAAATAGAAGTGGTTGAGGTAATAAACAAATAAATAAAAAGAATTTGATAATTGATCATGTAATAAACAAAAAAGAGTATTCAAAAATCAAAAAAGAACATATTTCCACAAACCTTCCATTGTCACCCACACCCTTATCTTGTCCATTTCTAACAGAAGGACCTAAACCTAAAATCACATATGAACAAGAATAACTTAATTTTCAGATTCCAATTGATATAAATTAATAAAAACAACATAAATTAAACTCACTTTTGGATTTCTGCCTTCTTTTTGTATTACAATGCTCATCTTTATCTAAACAGACACCTTTCTCCTCATTCTCAGATACTTTCACCTTCTACAAGTGAATACACAAATATTTAAGTAATTTTAATCCATGAGGCCTTTATAAAGTTACTCATGAGAATTAAAAACTAACCTTAACATCATTTGTTTGACATGTTTTGGTTTTCCTTTTTCCCTGAGATAAAAAAAAAAAAAAAGCAGCATTAGGTTGTTGACACTAAGCATGTTATGTTTGCTAATGAAGAAAGATCATAAAACTAACCTCTAACTCCATTTGTTTTGCTATAAGAACACCATTTTTGCATCCAAGTTGATGTTGCATGTCTTTTAGCTAAAAAACAAAACAGAAACAAAAAAGGGTTTTCAAATTTCAATATCATCAATTAATCATAAAGAAACTATTTACCATATAACTGTATGAAGAATGAGATTTACTTACCCTATCTTTCCCAGAATTTACTTCCTGCAAAAGTTGATGAAATATGTTACTAAATTGAAAATAATGGAAAATTGAAAAGATTAATGTCAAGGAAACAGTCAAACAAACCGCTAGCAGTTGACTATTTGACTGAGCAAGCTGTAAATTCTGTTGTTGCATCTTTTGTAAAGTAACCCTCAGTTTGTGTAATTCAGTTCCACTGAGATCAATAATTCTACTGCAACAATATTAAGGAATGTTGTGTATCCATGTTAGAGTCAGTAAAGGTTAGTTTGGTAATTTTCTACAACCAT
The DNA here is from genome assembly GCF_052849685.1 of Lactuca virosa. NCBI lineage: Eukaryota > Viridiplantae > Streptophyta > Magnoliopsida > Asterales > Asteraceae > Lactuca > Lactuca virosa. The sequence goes on from NC_136434.1 coordinate 284,465,459, forward strand.
AAATGAGGCTTCATGGTCAAGCCACAACAATGCCACATAACCATGGATAAGAGTGAATTTTACCCTTTTATAAAGTCACTAATATAAGGAATGAAGGATACCTTTTTTCTGCTAAGTGTTTCTTGAGTGCTGCATTTTCCTGGATTATATTAACATAGAATCATGTAAGCATCATTTAAACATGAGAGAAACCACAAAACCAAGGTGACATTCATCTTTCATGTTTGAGAAGTCCCAGAATAGGAAAAGTGAGTACCTTTTGGAGCTGTTCTATAAATTTTTCTTTCACAATAGCTGAATTTGGAAGAGACTTTTTATCTTGTGTCAAAGTGTTATGTTTCTGTTGAATGTTGCTTATGTCAGCAAGCATTTTCCTCCCTGAAGCTCCAGTAGAATCTTTTGCCATTTTCTCTAGTTTACGCTTATCTAGTTTGTCATGAAGGTTTACAATAAAATGAGCAGAATATTAAGCCTTCTAATCTGTAAATATTTTAACATTTAAGAAAAGTATCAAGGTAGAAGGGGTACACAAAAAACTAGAACTTCAGAATAGCACTAACTCTAAACCTGTGCATCTTTTGGGGGAGACTATGTAATATCTTAGCCTTTGTCATCTAATACGAGCAATATTGATCTTTTCACTACTTATGGAAATTTATGTAACTAGTTCAGACAAGCAACCGAAGTCTAAATTTTAAACAAAAACCTGGAATTCGATGTAGCTATTAGAGCTGGCGTTATCTTAAATGTGTCCCTAAATAATGGGAAAACGCAAGAAAAGTTTTAGTAATTTTATATCTGTAAATTTGTGTAAATATCTTGAAATTTTTGAAAATTGAGGAATGTTGGCGAGTTTAAAAGGAAGGACTAATAGTTCAAGTAGATTCAACAAAATGAAACCCTAGTTCGCATTGGAAATCAGTATTGGCCGTTGAATTTTACGAAGAAAACCCTGGAATCCCAAATGGAAACATGGGGTTTGAGATCGCATTTCGTAAAAATCAAATGTTCGATTTTGCAAGGGCATAAAATCTTTTTCTTTACAAATGAAAATAGTCAGATTGATGAATAAATAGACCAAATGAGCTAGCACATACCCTCAAAGACGAAGCCACCTTCCATGATCTTGAACACTGAAAACCCTAATCCGTAACATCAACCTTCAGGCTTCAAGTCCCCCCCTCACACACACTTACACTTCACACGGTCTCTCTCTCTCTCTCATACACAGTATATACAATCAACTAGATGTACTGTAGAAGAGAGCAGGTGCTAGAAATCGAAGCAGAACCCGAGCCTAATTTTGAATCTGCGAGCCTAAATTTTAATTGATGATTATTGGGCCTAATGGGCTACCAGTCGTTTTTTTTTTTCGAAAGCCGGTTCAATTTAAGTTAATATGGTCAAAACCGTTTTAAGAAAGAAGTGGATTGATTGATTTACACGTGTTCAAATCCAAAAAAAAAAATTTCTTACATTTTATTTTTACTTATCCTCCTGCCTACCGTATTAGATGTTGAAATGTGTCAGATTTGATGATAAATTTAATGAAATTGATAATATTTTAGTCCATCTATCACCATTTCATGTGGATAGAAAAATAGTAGGAATAAAATGTATGAGAATTTTTTATTTCTCCCCAAAAAAGAGAAATTAAATATCTTCTTAGATTTCATTCATACTTATCTTCCTACCATATCAGATGTTGACATGTGTCAGATTTAATGACACATTTAATGAAATTGATAATATTTTAGTCTATTTGTCACCATTTAATGTGGGTAGGAAGATAGTAGGAATAAAATGTAGCAGAATTTTTAATTTCTCCCCAAAAAAGAGAAATTAAATATCTTCCTACATTTTATTCGTACCGGACCGGATTTGGCAAAATCGCTTTTGAAAAAAAAAAAAACAAAAAGACATAAACATAAAAGTTCAAATTTTTATAAAATTTTTGATTTTGTAAAATGCATATAACATGAAACAAGTATGTTTTTTTTAAACGGTAATCTAATCTACTCCAAAACTACTCCTTAATCCACATATGTTCACGACCGGAGTTGAACCTTCAACCTCTAAGAGGGAGGGCAACACCCGATACCGTTAGGCTAAAAGCTCTTTGATATGAAACAAGTATTTACATATCTCCCTATCCTAATAAATGAATAGGTTTATTTTTCTATTGATAAGTGTCATACTATTAGAACTTCTTATTAATATTATATGTCACCTAATGCCACTTGTCAACCTATTAATTATCAATTTTAAATTCTCCACTCTAAATACATTAAATTAATAATTGATTTTTCATTTTAAATTTTAAATTTTTTCACTCTAATTATATTGAATTAATAACATTAGATTAAAAAATAAAATAAAATTAATACAGATTATAAAGTGATATAACTTCACGTATTTATTTAAATCAACGATTATAATTTTATATAACTAAAAAAAATATCTCTTAAGTAATAATTTCTTTAAAATAATTTATTAATAATTTTGATTTTTTAATATGACAATTTAATTAATTTTATAATCGTGGTTCTCACGGGTTATAAACTAGTTCAAACATAAAAACATGAAACATAACATTTGTAATCGCAAATAGGCATCGTCGTCAGTGGCGTTGTTGATTTGATTATTTATGGTAGTCGTTTATTAATCATTCATTGTTTGTATATTTCTTGTTCAAACTCTAGTAATTTAACCTACAAGTGGTGAACATTTTTTATTTGTTACATACCATTCAAGTACTCTTTCAAGCAAATGCACACTTCCACCGCCCGGAGCTGCTACCGTCGGAGTCGCCTGAGAACCGCCACAAGCCGTCGGAGAACGACAGGGGAAGAAAATAAGGGTATTGTTAGTTTCCTATAAGGCTTGGAAGTGGTATGCCTCCTTTCTTTCATTTTCTTCTTAAAACCAACATCGACTTGTACCTCTTCTTGTCGGAGTTCAGCCGCCACCGGACCATCATAGGAGAAATAGAGAGAATGAGAATGAAAGGGAAGGGTGGGTTGTTGTTGTCTTGTTGCTTAGAAGCTCAATAAGTGGGTACATCTTCTTCCTTTGCCATTTCTTTCTTATTTTGCTACTTCAACCACTTCACACCACCATCACCGCCGGTAGTAGTGATTGTCACAATCACCACACCATCCGCATGGTACTATTGGTTGGTGATAAGGTCAAGATTGCTTCAAGGTCCTTGGCTAAGTGTTCCATAAATGTATTCTTCTTCTTTTATGGATTTAAGCTTTGGTGTGAGTGTCTTATGCTTCCTATGATCACCATTGCACCACCATGTCACCACCACTTCATGGTGGTTGAATGTTGTTGTGTTTTTTAGCCAATTTATTTAGTATTAAGCACTTAATGGGTTTGCTTTGAAAACAAAATCCATAAACCTTTTCTAAGGAGCTTTTAAGTGAAAAAGTGGGTTAATATGTTGATTTTTGTGAGTAATCTTTTAATCCATTAAGATATTCTTGTTATAATACATTTTATAGATGTTTAGAACTATTATTTCACTGAAATGGTTGGATATGTGTTGCGACATGAAAACCCGAATTTGACATGCGAAAATGAAGAACACAATGGTGTGGGTGGTTAAGAGATATATTCGATCATTGTGATGAGTTACAAAAGGGGATCTAGGTCTAGTCTACATAAATAACTCCAATCACTATTCTTTATGACTACATCTCTCAAACACATTCTACAAATGATATGGCATTCACTATATATAGAGGTGCAAGTACAACTCTCTCTCTCTCTCTCTCTCTCAAAGGCATAAAACCCACATGTTAAAATGGTCTTCCAAGTCTTCCCTTTGACATCCTCCATGAAGAACTTTGCATCCAACATTCTCCCCCTCAAAGTTCAAATGGATGACGGGACTCTAAAATCTCGAAAAGCAACCAACAAATAAGAAGTCCATCCGTAACATCATAATAAGAAGCAATGATGACGAAATCCAAAAACTTCAATCTTTCGTTGTCATTAAGCAATTATAGGCTCTATGATATGTAACAATATAGAAAAAGCTCCAAATTGAATAATCAACCCGAGCTATCGAAAGTAATCCCAAAAATATGACGTTTTAGTAAAAACCCATCAAAAATACCTATTTCGGATCAAGCATTCCAAATCACTTCTTGTCACACCCCGGACGGCGGCAGAAACGTCGGGGTTGCGATGACGTCAACGTTAGATCATAGTTAACATACACATAGTGAATAGTAAAAAACCTTAAACATTATTACACACTTCCATTAATCTGGGTTCAAAAGTTACATCATTAGGATCCACAAAAACACGATAATACATAAACAAGTTCAGCAAAACGTAACTCAAAATAACATAAAGGCCTAAGAATATAGGCCAACATGAAAGAAAGGAAATATATTTCAATGAAATGCATGCCATGAACTTCCAGTTTCTAAGTTCATGAGAATACATGTGTATTAAAATACGTCAACAAAAATTGTTGGTGAGTTCCACAGGTTTTGACTCTGTGTATATTGTTAAAAGTGAATTTTTATATAAAAATGAATTGCTATTGTATTATATAAAAACTTTACTTTTATAACTCAAAGTATAAAATAATAATGACAAGTGTTGACCTGAATTAGGTGTAATTGTACTTGTAATCTCGTACAAGTATGGATATTGATTAACTTACGATACATAAGTTTAACATCAACATAATTTTGTGTTATGTATTATTAAGTGTTTATTTAACTTAAATAATACATTGACACTTAGTCGATTATCTAAGTATATAACTTCATACTACATACAGTCATATTTCAACTTGTACTAGTATTTTGCAACGAATAAATCCTATTTCAATCTTATACAATTACTTTTTATAGTGAACTCTGGAGCTATATCGAGTTTATAACTAAGCTTGTGACTTGAATCAGCCTCTGTGAAGCACTTCAAAAGGGTTGTGTTGTAAGTCTAATCAACGTCGTAAATAGGGAAAAGAATAAGAAGTTATCGCCCGTTTCAACTCATCAAACGAAGGTTGTAGCTAGCAACCACAGGCAGAGGTGTCAACCTATATAGATTTATACACAACATTCTTCGCTCTCGAAGATTAATTGTTATGACATAGGTATTTACTAAGTTTGTGTTCTTAGTTGATGAATATTAAACTCACATAGAAATCTCAGGTTTTACAATTCTATAAATGTGTGTGTTCAAAACTTTAGTTGTCAAGTTAAATTAACTTAAGTGTAAAACCACAAAAGTTTTCTAACAAAAATCGGGCAGCATAATGGCTACGTTTTGATTAAAACTAGATTTCAACCAATGTGAGATCAACCAAATAAAGAACAATATCTTAGATAGAACAAAACAACTATTATACCAAACAATTATAATATAGTTCTTTACATTCATTCGACAAGTCTAAGTATAAATGACCACTTTGAAATATATATATATATATATATATATATATATATATATATATATATATATATATTAGCTGTTTACCCGCGCTAAGTGACGGGTGTGAATAATTTTTTTTCAAAAATTAGTTTCTAGAATCGATTAGTTGTTTTGTGCAAATAATTTACTACATATAAACAATTATTACCAAAGGGCTTATAGCCTAGCGGTATCTGGTGTTGCCCTCCCTCCTTGAGGTTGATGGTTCAAGTCCCGTCGTGGATATAGGTGGGCTTAAGGTGTAGTTTAGGAGTTGGTTAGATTTTCCATTTCAAAAAAAAATCTAAACAATTATTAATAAGAGTCATGCTAGTAGAAACTGTCATTTGGAGAATGGTTTCATTGAAGGTATGTATATCTATAATGTATTTACCCATTTACATCTACTTTAGGCAAATAGTTTTCCTTGAATATATATGGTTTATGCTCCTTTAGGTGAATAGATTTTTTGAAGGTATATGGTTTACACTCCTTTAGGCGAATAGTTTCCTTGAAGGTACATGGTTTACACGCTCATTTGGGTGAATAGTTTCCTCAAATGTATATGGTTTACGCTCATGATTTAAGGCGTAGCTTTGTGTTTGGTGTTTACGGTTGAGGTTTAAGGGTATATAGGTAAAGGGTGCTTTCGATTTTGAAAATAAAAAATCGATATCTACAGTTTTCGGTTAAGCTTTGGTCAGAAACCGCACCATGGTCTCCCCTAGGTCGTATTATTGGTTAAATATAAAAGAATGACCTATTATTGTTGTGTGTGTGTGTGTGAGAGAGAGAGAGAGAGAAAGAAGTACATTGTTATTATTCATTTAAAAAAGAAGTATGTTGCTATCATCCGTTAATAAGATAAGTATGTTGCCATTATTGGTAAAAAGGAGGAGTACGACACTATTATTGGTTAAAAAGATAAATACGCTGCTATTAGTGGTAGAGCCAATCCAAAAGGGTGTTCACACGTAAAGGACAATTGAACCATGGTTGCATTATGATTGTGATATGTAGAATGAAAATATATTGTATTTTCTAATAAATAAAAGATTAATCCAGAATTTTATTTACTTCTGTTACGCTTGGGTCAGATATTATTCATTTCTCAAAATATTGGAGTTTTTGTGGGAACTCAACGAGTTGGGTAGCTCAACTCGTCGTGTCGAGAATTTTGTGTTCGCGGGTTTTAATGATTCAAATCGACGAGTTGGGGGTCCCAAATCGACGAGTTGGCGGCTGTGAAGGAAACCCTAATTTTAGGGCTTGTCACCCTATTTAAAGACCTTAACTCTTTTTTGTTGGCCTCTTTACCAACCTCCCTGTCCAAAAAACCCAAGATTCGTGTTTCATATTGCAAGCTTGTGTGTGGTAAGCTTAGAGAATTGTTTTTGGTGATTCTTGAAAGGAGCTTGGAAGTGGGAAGCATCTAGCTTGGAGGAAGGACCTTAGATCCATAAAATCTTCTTCAAAGGCAGCATTTTTGAGGTATAAAATCGTCAACTTGTCATGTATTCATCTAGATCTCCTTATTTGAAGTTTAAGCATGATTTTGGGGTTTTGGTTGAGTTGTCCAAGAAGATGAGGATTACAAGGGTTGATAAGTTAGATCTGACCCCTTCATGATCTCTCTTGGCTTAAAGTTGCAAACTTTATTAGTTTCTATGTCCCATTCATGCAATGAGTCCTTCACTAAGTCTCTATTAAGCTCTAGAGAGCATTTCTAGCTTGCGTGGACGTAAAGTTGGAAACTTTACGTGAGTTTCTAACCTTTGGACTTCAGATCTGTGTTTTGGGGCTTTGTTGTGAGAGTTTAAGAGCTTAATGGGTTAAGACTCACTATAATGAGCCTAGGGTTTGAGTTTGGCTCTTGATAGATGGTTCTAGGCATCATTTTGGAAGAGATTTGAGATTGGGGGACCCTTGGTTTTGTTGGAAACAGCTTAATGCAATAAGAGGTTGAATTTTGGTCAACTCTGCGAGTTCATTGGTGAACTCGACGAGTTGATGGGAATTTTCCCGATCTGTGTAATGAGAGGAGAAACTCGACGAGTTGAGGGACAACTCGGCGAGTTGGGTCAACTTGGACCGTTGACTTTGACTTTTGACTTATGACTTTGAGCAAGTTTGTCCCAAGGGGTAATAGTGGTAATCTGAATTGTAATTAAGGGAAGTATGGGCTTAGGGTAAGGCCCATATGGGATTGGGCCCAATTTGGAAAATTGGGCCATTAGTGGGCCTTTATGGATCCATTGGTTTTGGGTTTGAGAGTTGAGTTATATTGGGCCATCAGAGTTCAGGTTTTGGACTAAAAAGAATAGTTGGGCCTTAAGGCAAGGCCATGTAAGGGGTTTGGGCCCAATTTGGAAAATTGGGCCAACGATTGATTTATGGACCCTTGGACCTTTCATTTTGTAGTTGGGTCGTAAATTTGGACAAGGCTAGGTAGGGGTAAAATGGTCCTTTTACCCTAAGTATGGAGTTATGGTTATGGATTGGAGCTCAAATGCTAATTGGGAGTATTGTTGGTATTGATAGTTCGGGAAGCCGTCAGGGCAGCAGCTAGGGATTTCTTTCAGTGAGCTTCAGCAATTGAGGTGAGTCTCCTCACCATATCCACGGGTCAAAGGCACCAATGCCGGCCCATTATGTGTTATGTGATATGTTATTTTTCTTTATGATATGTGATATGCTAGTTGTCTCCGTGATACTTGTTGGGTTTTAGTATACTACAACATCCTATGGTGCACATACAACCCTAAATACCTTGGATCTATGTTTTCTCTATTATACATGCAAATGGTTTCCAAGGCATTAAACCTATAACTAGCATGCATTTGACATAAACCATATAATATACTAGTTAGGGAAACATACATTTTCTGTGGCTTGAAGTCTTGATGTATTTGGCCTTAAGAGCTTAGCACCAATAGTATGAAATGCCTCAAATGGAATCACAACACACCTAGGACAAAGGTGGCTCTTGAGAGAGAATTCCATGCACCAAAACACCTCCATATTTCTCTAAGAAAAGAAGTGGTTATTTTGGCTATGGAGTAACCTATTTATATGTAGGATTCCAAGGGTCATGGGTATAACCCATAATCCATACCCATGGGTTTTATGATCCATGGTTCATGTGGCCCAACTCTTTATGTATCCATACATAAACTTGGTCCAACATGGATCATAAGCCCAACACATATAAATATAACTAATTATCATAATTAGTCCCCATAGATTTAATTAGTCTCTTTTGATCACTAAATTAATTCCAAATTAATTCTTGATCGATACTAATTAAAACATATGATTTCATATTAATATATTATAACTTATAATATATTAATAAACCATAAATAACTTTCTCTCAAAAGTCCATCCTAACAAATTGTCCTGATGATATGCAACCCAAATGGACCATGCTACTCTCGGGTCAAGTATATACCAATAATAGTTATGGGCTTAGACATCTAATCCAACAGTCTCCCACTTGGATAAGTCTAAAACTATTATTGCAAGTACGACTTCATAACCCGACTAGCAATCGTAGCTCTTAAAGCCACTGTCGAACTCTGAACAAATCAATGACGCGTCCATTAGATAAGGGATCATATATTCCTCCATTCTAGATATCATATGGACTGAGACATGGATTATAATCATTATCTCTGTCCATTTGTTGTTTCCCGATTTTCGATTTATGATGACTGACTGATTGAACAAATCAAATCAGTCCTGGCTTGGCCAAGCACTCACATGTGCCATCGCTAAATCATCGAGGGGCCCACAGATATCACTTTTATCCCGAAGGTAAAAGGAATGGATAAAATTCGACTCATATGGCTTGTTCTACTACTTGTTGAATCATACACAAAGGCACGTTTTATAATATCGAGTTACCAAATGCGTTTTCGTGCAATCAATGTATAACCAACTCATAGTAACAACTCATATCTCTAGGTTTGAAGAATATAAGATATTATCGTCTCATGATCACTCGTGATAAAATCCATGAAGTGATTCAAATGAGCGCGGGTTGAATCCAATACTCAGAACTTATGAGCACTCATGAGTGTTGTAGCACCACTTTGTCCACCAACTTGGACCTCTACAAACCAACCCATGACAGTCTTGATTCATATCTACTTCCAACATATGACCGACTGTGGATGGTTTGAATAACTTAATCATTCAGGAAGAGCGACTTAGTTATTCTGGAAGTCAAAACATGCAAAGTGAAACACAAGAATAAATGAATCAAATATGGTATCAAACCCTATGAATATAAATAAACACTTTTATTTATCACCATACTGATTACTCATTATTCATTATTTCGGTTTTATCAACTTTATACTTGAATTAAAAACACTAGTTGTCCCATGCTCCAAGCATGTACACTATGTTTTTCTTAAACAATAGCTTTGCCATACACCAAGTATGCACTCTATGTTTGTCTATGATCCTTACTTTGTGAAATAAACCAATTGAACATAATTTCAATGATTCTAATTTCACACTCTCAAATCCTTATCGAAAAATGTGAGAATTTCAAATTCCTATCATTTATCGAAATCTGTTTAGATTTTAAACTTATATGCATTGACCCTCCTGTAATGAATATGTACAAAGTCACAAAGACTTGTCAACAGTCATTATAAGGTATTCCAATGGAGATCAACTCCATGGAAACTAAGTCTCATATTCAAAGTACATTGCTTTGGACATGCTTCTTGCATTAAGTTTTCTAATCTTACACAGATAACTTCCACCTATGGAGACAACTCCATATTCTCATTTTGACTATCACTTTTGAATCAGAGATGCCTCTTTTCAGAATATGTCAATATGGTCCTTCCAAAATTAGCACTATACTTCCAACTGTCCCTGAGCAACCAATCTTTGGTAAACCTCAGATTGTCCTCGACAATTGCTTAATCATTTTAGTCATATCCAATTCTAGACATTTTCCCTTCTTAATGCCTCTGGGCATTTGGAAAAATTTAGAAATGACAAATATTATAGCACATGCAATCGATCCTGTACCCAAAGCAAATGGTACACGATTCATGATGTCTCACATAAAGACATGATTCTAGACCAGTCTTTTGCTACAATATTTTTATTTGCCATGTTTTCAAAATTTGACTATGAAGAGGGATGCCGTAATCATAATCGAATTTTGAGAACGCAATATATAGAATTTCCTTAAGTTGAACCAATCCAACATGAAATTCATATATATATTCTTGACTAAAGATGATTAAGGTCTCAATCTAAGCCTTTAGAACTTAAATGAAGTATATCCTCTCCCTTAATTATAGCAAAACAACTTTTTCAATCCCTGCAGCCTCACAAATTGAAACTTTTGTTTTCTATAATTAACATTGCTAACTTGCAACACTAACAATAATTATCATGCTCCCACTAACATGATGATTATTAGCATAAAACTTATGCTCTCACTAGCTTTGACATTTACTCAGAAATCAGCTGGACTTCTAGAAATCAATACTTTATTGACTTTCTTACCAAAGTTCAGATTTCTGATACGATATGCTTTGATAAAACTTTATCAAAATCATACACCTTTCCTTAGATAGCATGCATGTGTGTCTAAACAATTTCAGAACTATGAAAAGGGATGCCGTAATCATAGTCTCAATTGTTTAGACCTTTTGCCATCTGCTTCAAATCTACTTGGTGGAAGTGTTTCCTCACCATCATTTTCATGAATCGGAGAGAAACCTTATGACCCTTAGATTTTATGGTGTATGTGTTCTTATCCATGTGAATCGTCAAAACCATAGTCACAAGACAAGGATAATGACAAATCCAAACTCATATGGACTGAACTTATGCAATCTTAACTTTTTGCCACCTGGCAGTACAGGGCATGCCATTGCTTCCAAGTTGTTATGCAACCAATTGAGAACTTTAAGAACTCCTATGCAAAGCCAACTTTAACTGGAATGGGCACAGAATATGTCAACACGATAGGTTATAAACCTCAAGTCGTGTGCTAGTGAAGAACCTCAGGTTTTATTCTTGATTAGTTCTTGAAATTCTTTTTAGGATCTTTAAGACTCCCAATATCCTCTTGACATATAAGACTATCTTGCCAAATATTCAAGAGATAGTGCGGATTCTTTATCAAGACAAACACTTCACACAATTGGCCTTAGTTGGTCTTTGTTTTATCCAAAACATCACAACTTACCAATTTCAAATGTACAAGAGTAGGACACTTTTAATCTTACATTTGACAAGTGTTTTAAACCTCTCTTTAAGATATGTCACTCAAGTTACAATCTTGGAGTATGACTCTAAGAATTGTTTTGGAACGAAGTATGACTCATCTTCCTGATCTAACCATTTCAACAATTCATGACTCCTCTTCTTAGTCATAAGAATGCACTAAGATGACCTTTAGAGGACTAATTGTGATATGATTTCTAAATCATTAAGATGATCACAAACATGATACTAAAGTACTCTCCCATCTTTTCAGATTTGAGAAACTTTTATCTTTCTGCCTAATTTGATTCTTCCCATTCGTTCTGCCATACATTGAGACTTTTCCAATGTTTCAGAATTATACTTAAACTTGTAAGTATAACCATATTTACTAAACTTTAGTAAATCAAATAGTCTTAACGAGCTTTGTGGTGGACATGACCAGTGCACAAGAATGTGTACTCGATCCCTTTAGTCCTTCACTTGACTCACACATCCATGTGAACAAGTAATTAGTCTTGATTTTCCAATGCTTGAAAGTTCTCATTCATCATACTATTCAACTTGCATGATTCCAAGTTTCGGTCCAATTGAAACTTGGGTGATGAGGAACTTTCCTGATTTGGTAAATTTAGACACTACCACAAATGGAAGAATCAAATCCATTTTCCAATATTGCTGTCAGTGGAATCATATAAGCAACAATTTTCCACAAATGTCATTGTAAGGATACTTCAAATAAATAAAATTAAACAATTTTCTTTTATTTTAAAACTTTGCGGAAAAACTTATCCTTACAATCCACATGGAAAATTGTTGTTGTCTATTCCTTAGCAATATATCATAACTTCTTAAGCAACTGCTCAAAATTCTGATGCGATCGAAATCCACCTTCGCGATCAGAATCAACATATACTTCCTTTAAGATTTCTCTCTATTCTTTGATTCTTAAAACATCAACATGTGACCCAGTCACATCATGTAATGAGGATCTCAGAATAGAACTTAACAGAGTTAGATAATGGGCTCTACCTGATGTAGAGTCAAACTTATTGACTTTAACATCCTTAGGTAAATTTGGCAGCTTTGCAATCAACGCCCCTTCCTTTGGCAAAATAAACATATGGACCCTTTGGTAATGGGACTATCTCAGACTTAGCCTTTCTCTTTACCATTTAGTCAACCGGGTTGACTATGGCCAATCCCTTTCCATTGGGAAGAGAATGCTTTTTCTGGATTTCCAGTGTCACCATTGTCACTGTCCATAAAGCTTTTGGGAAGTTGATATTCTAATCAAATTTGCTTTACTATCGTTCCAAATCATTGCTGATTCAGCAGCACCAAGCAAATAGATATGATCATTAAGGTTCATATCATAGTCTGTTTCATAGTAGTCCCAAAGGAACTCACTATATGACTTAGAAAGTGATTGAACATCCAACTTTCTCAATACTTTGACACCCAACTCTCCCGGCTTGTCAATATGTGACTTCATCTCTAAGATGTGATCACACATAGACCTTGCTTGCCATTAGGGCTTGAGTGACCTTGAACTTGTGGGTTAGGGAGAATAATTGGAGGAGGCGGAGGAAGAGAAGTATGACTTCCATGAGCCAAACTCGGGAAGTCATATTCATTAGGAAAGCTTGGTTTGGGAAGATCATTGTTGTCTAACCAGACATCAACAATGGGAGAAATTCACGTAAAGTTGATTTAAGTCCTTAATATAACACCCAATATGATATATTAAGGCTAGGACCCAACAAACTATTTTATAACTTAGAAGAGGGATGTCGTAATCCAAGCTATAAAATATTTGAAGGTAGGTGAATGACGATTCACCAATTTCCACCAAGATAAACGAAATGTATTATTAGGTTTTAATTGGTTTTGAAACTCCTAGATTCTTTTGAGATTCATTGAACTTTTCAATGGCATGTTTCAATCTCGAGTGCGCCCTTCAGGTTTTGTGACTGGGACGCCGAGGATCACAAAACAAGGTGTGAAGTAACCATGCAAATATACTTGGTACCCTTAATATTTACCCCTCAATCGATGTGTCGGTTAACCACACACGCTCCAACGATACTATGATAAACATTAAGTTACCCTTTTCCTACCTTGTTAAGTCTAGGTTAGTGTGCCGGTTAACCACACACGCTCCACTAACAGCTTAAACAAAGTGCGAAGTGTAATTTCATGGATTAGCACCTTATTCACATTTTCTTAAGTAACTAAGATTGAGAATTTATAAGTGTTTAGTTACTTAGTATTTATCATTATACTTATAATGAAGGGAGAATTATAGTCCTTGTCCTACCTGTTCGGCTAACGACCCTCCACCGGTCAAGGATGCGGTGAGTGAGAGTGGACACCCATTAAACTGTCATTTTATAGGCAGTAACCTTATACCCCCCTTATAGACCGGCTTCGTGAATGAGGCCTACTAATGGTAAGACGACTTTATCTTATACATATCTATATAATTAAAATTATAATAATAGTATAAGGGTTGAATTTTAAACTTTTAAAATTCTAAGGTCTAGTTTGGAATTAAAGTATACATGGGGGGTAACTTTACAAATTCCAAAACTTGAGGACACGTTTTGAAACCTTTCAAAACTCTTGGATTTTTCATAACTTATGAGTTTAATTAAGGTTTAATGAAAAAAAAAATTCAAGTTCCATAACTTGAGGACAAGTTATGGAAGACATTAAATCATTTAATGATGACATTAAAAATAGTGACTCTTCTATTTTCATAACCTATGAGACTTAATGACACTTTAAAAAGAAAAACTCTTCACTTTCCATAACTTGAGGACAAGTTATGGAGTTCATAAAAACCATTAAGATCAAATATTCCAATTAACACAATAATCAAATAATTTTTCTATGATCTAGATTAAACTCATAAGTAAAGATAATTCACATCAACAATTTTCAAGAAATTAGATAATCATATAAACTAATACAAATCTTGAAACTTTGACAATTATCCTTTGAAGACTCTTAGAATTCATAACCTAAAGAGTTAATAAATGAGACATTACACATCTATAACTTATGGAAGTTTCAAAACTCTTAAGATCATAACTTTAAAAAAAAACTTTTAAGTTCCAAAATTTTATGACAAAATTTGTAACTCCTTAAAACCATTTAGATCAAACTTTTAAAACAAATAAAATAATCATATCATTCTATCTTTTAATAAATTGACCTAATTCAACTCTTGTAGTAAAGTGACTCAAATTTTATAAATAATTAGTTTTTCATAAAATCAAGTAATTATCATAAAATTTGACAAACTTCATGTTTTTTTTTCTTTTTTTTTTCCTTCAACTTGAAAAAAAAATACATTTGCATCAAATATAATAGAAAACAACCCATGGCTGTGATACCACTGTTGGGTTTTTGTATACTACAACATCCTATGGTGCACATACAACTCTAAATACCTTGGATCTATGTTTTCTCTATTATACATGCAAATGGTTTCCAAGACATTAAACCTATAACTAGCATGCATTTGACACAAACCATATAATATACTAGTTAGGGAAACATACCTTTTATGTGGCTTGAAGTCTTGATGTATTTAGCCTTAAGAGCTTAGCACCAATAGTATGAAATGCCTCAAATGGAATCACAACACACCTAGGACAAATGTGGCTCTTGAGAGAGAATTCCATGCACCAAAACACCTCCATATTTCTCTAAGAAAAGAAGTGGTGATTTTGGCTATGGAGTAACCTATTTATATGTAGGATTCCAAGGGTCATGGGTATAACCCATAATCCATACCCATGGGTTTTATGATCCATGGTTCATGTGGCCCAACTCTTTATGTATCCATACATAAACTTGGTCCAACATGGATCATAAGCCCAACACATATAAATATAACTAATTATCATAATTAGTCCCCAGAGAATTAATTATTCTCTTTTGATCACTAAATTAATTCCAAATTAATTCTTGATCGATACTAATTAAAACATATGATTTCATATTAATATATTATAACTTATAATATATTAATAAACCATAAATAACCTTCTCTCAAAAGTCCATCCTAACAAATTTTCCTGATGATATGCAACCCAAATGGACCATGCTACTCTCGGGTCAAGTATATACCAATAATAGTTATGGGCTTAGACATCTAATCCAACAATACTTGCATGGAAGACCCCGGGGGGTGCCCGAGGCAATTGGATGTCAGACCATGGGGGGAGCCCATGGCATTCCAGTCTAAGACCATGTGGGGGTTCCCATGGCAGTTCGTTAAGACCATGTGGGGGTTCCTATAGCATCCGAGTAAGACCGTGGAGGGTTCCTATGGCATCCTTATATGTTTGTATGCATGACTTATGTGGAATTATGTGGTTTCATGTGTGGTATGTTTTGGGGAACTCACCAAGCTTCGTGCTTACAGTTTGTTTATGGTTTCAGGTATCATCGGTTTGGAAAGGAAGGGTCTGGCTTGATCGCAGCGTACACACCCATGTTTTCTGCAACATGTGATTTTGAGATGAGCTCTGATAAATGTTTTTAATTAGTAATGTTTTGAGAATGTTTGGATTAAACGAAATCCGTGTTGGACTATAATGAAAATGAAATTTTTACCTTTGATTTGTGGGTCGTTACAAGTTGGTATCAGAGCCTTGGTTTGAGGGATTCGGACATACTCTCGGGTGTGTCTGAGCTCAAACTGAGGATTGGTAAAGTTTTCAAAAAGAAAAGTATTTTTTGAAAAGAGTTTTCTAAAATAAGATAAGGGTGTGGTGCATGCAATCAGCCGAGCTCAAGTAAGTTTCCTGAAATACTCATACATGTTATCTGTTATGTTTGATTTATGAATCGGTGAATCGCATGCTAGTTAGGGCTAAGGATCTGCTCAGTTTTTGCATGATAAAATGCTAGGAATGATGTCTTTGTATGTTTATTGTATGAGCTGGTAGACTTGCATGCCATAGCTGATTAGTCAGTGATAAATTGGCTTGAGATGTGTGATGCTTTGTCGTCTTGGGAGTATTGGATGCTATGCTATAACGGAAATATCTATTGGTATCAGTAACTGCTAAGTGTTGTTGGATTAATGTCTAGGTCCATAACTATATTTGGTATTTACTTGACTCGACCCGGCATGGTCCATTTGGGTTGCACTTCACCAACACAATTTATATGGATAGTCTTTTGAGAATAGTATATTTATGATTTATATTAATATATTATAAGTTCTAATATATTAATATGGAATCATATTATTTAATTAGTATTGATCAAGAATTAATTTAGAATTAATTAAGTGATCAAAAAGAACTAATTAAATATGGACTCTTATATATATGGAATGGGCCAAGTTCATTTAGGTTGGGCTAAGCTTTCATGGATGGTCCATGGAGCTTTTAACCCATGGATCCTATGTA
This sequence comes from Lactuca virosa, assembly GCF_052849685.1. Lineage (NCBI taxonomy): Eukaryota > Viridiplantae > Streptophyta > Magnoliopsida > Asterales > Asteraceae > Lactuca > Lactuca virosa. The sequence continues at coordinate 284,482,573 of NC_136434.1, forward strand.
AATGAAAGGTCATGGGTATTAGGGTTTACATGGATGTAACCCTAATCCTCCATAATATATAAAGGGGTCCTTGGCTCACAAAATTGGCACAAGTGTGTGAAAATAAGAGTGGGCCGATTTTAGTGTGCATACATATTCTCTCAAGTTCTTCCAAGGTGTTTTGGTGATTTGTGATTCCATTTGAGGCTTCCACACTATTGGGGCTAAGCTCTTAAAGCTTGAAGAAATCAAGCACCAACAAAGAGGTATGTAATTCTACTAGATTTTATATTACATGTACTTTATATTATGCTAGTTAGAACAATACCTTAGAAAATTGATATTTGCATGTATAATAGAGAAAACATAGATCCAAGGTATTTAGGGTTGCATGTACACCATAGATGTGTTAGAATGCTCAAAACCCAACAAGTGTATGTTTTAAAAATTATATACGGTTAGGATCTTATAGCCCTAGAATAATTGTTTTGGCCTTATTTCTTGTTCCTTGTCTAGTTGTGGTCCTAGGGTAGAGCCTATTATTTGACAGTCTATTAGATCATGTTATGTGTATAATTTGCATGCATAAGGCAGCCAGCAGTGAGAGTGGAAATCATAGTATAAGTTGTGGTATGTGGGTTGAATGTCCGATGATCGTTTATGGAATGGAGTGTTACTGCACGAATGTTGATTGCTTTGTGCTTTGTGGAACTCTTGGGTAATGGGAGTTAGCCATTATGTGAATATGAATGTATTCATGAGGTGGGTGACTAGCATTATGGGAGTTCTCCAGCAGCTGATGGCGGTGTGAGGTCGGGAACCTAGGAGATCCTAGGAAGTGCTTCAACGAGTTTTATTGCGCTATTTAGTGAGCTTTGGGTGCATCGGTATGAGAAGGTGGCATAGAGGATTCGGGATGACTCTTGAGGAAAGTATGGATAGGTGTGGAAGGTAGTATTGGGCCCGTACTACTGAAAGCACAAGATCCATACTCGAATCAAGAGAGTCCTTGAGAATCTAAGAAGTTGTGGGAGGAGGATCTTTGGGTGTATTCTGATCATTGGTATGTTGTATTTCAGTTTGGTGATGAGCACTCAGGGAGCTGGTTCTGGTTCTGGTTTTGTTCCCGACTCGGGAGCAGGTATTGAGCTGATTAGCGAGCAGTTGCGGGAGTTCATCTCGTCGGAGGTTACTCGTAGTATTTTGGAGATCTTGGATGAGCGCTTGGGCGCGATCAGCGTTGAGATCCTGGCTATCGTTGGAGCCCGAACTCTATCCTTTTGTGAGCGGGATATCGATTTGGAGCACTTGGGGAAAAGGGGACTAGATCAGGTGCAGGCATGAGGGGGTCCCGGGAAGAGACTCAAGACTTCGGATCAACGAAGGAGTGGCCTGCGGGGCCGTGTTCAGTGCAGCACATGTGGGAACTGCACGATGGAGTTTGTCGTTCCAGGGGTATGGGTTGCTACAAGTGTGGCAGGATTGATCATGTCAGCAGGGATTTTCCCCAGGGAGCAAACCCGATATGTTTTCTCTGTGACCAAGTGGTCCACAAGAGAGTCGTTTGTCCGAGGTGTAGGGGAAGAGTAGAGGGTGTACCTGCTCCGGCCATCTTGTGGATCTCTGATCGTCGTGAGGGTAGGGCAGGAGCCCCAACAGAGAGGATTCGGTCATTTCAGTGTCAGGCGGGGGAGACTCGTGCTCCAGCAGGTGATTTTGCGGGTATGTTATCTTTTGCTTTCTCTTCGATTGTTATCGGTAATTATGTTGCTTGGAATGATTTGTTGGTACGGGTAAGCGTTATATTTGGTTTAACTCCATGATATTGTTGGGTTATATTTTCAAGAATGGTTGTATGCCTTTTGCACACCGTGAATCATTAGTGGGTTATTGAAGGGTCATCTCTCATTCGGCAGGATCTAAGTGTTCGATCGTATTCTGGGTAGCAGTAGGGATCGGTTCAGAGGCATTGTGTGAAGAGTTTATGGAGTGGATTCAGCGGGTTAATTCTCCAATATCGTCCGGGTTTTGTGGTAATTCCAGTCGTGTTGATTGGCTATTAGGGACGACTCGAGAAGTGATCCATTGCTGAGGTTTTGGGTTGGGAAACAGTTCTAACGGTTGCAATTTTGGGTATTGTATCATCTTAAGTATTTAGATCATTTGTATTGTGGGATTCGGGAAGTGATCAGCGGATCTTCAGGGATTGTGCAGTCTTTTGGGTTGGTTAGTGATGGAACACTAGTATTAGTTAGCACTGGTTGTCAACAGATCGTTAGAGGGTAAGAAGGATTGGGGATCCTTTAATTCTCGTGTGCCATGAGAACTTAATCGAATTAAAGTGGGGGAGGATTGTTTGGGTATTCAGGAGCAGGAGCGGTTATGAAATTAGGATGAGATTCGCATTTCCGTCGGGGAGGAAGGCGGCCCAAGTGGCTGTTTGGTTTGAAGGATTGTGTGAGTTGGGAGTTTGGGAGACTTCCCAAAATTTGACTCGTGTCCGATTGGTGCTTGATGGCAGGCTTTGAGGAACAAGGTTGGGGTTCCAATCATGATTTGAGTTCAGTTTTAGTGTCCGGTCGAGTGCGTGCTCGACTTTGGGAAAGTCCGGTCTGATAGATCGGCGGTAAGGTTTTGGGCAGTCGTGGTGTGGTGAAAGTGTTGTAAGACTACGGGGGAGCCATAGCATTCACTAGTGATCAGTTGGGGCGAGAGTGTTGTAGGGCTGCGGGGTAGCCGTAGCATTCGCCGGTTCCTAGGCAGTAGTAAGATGGTGGCATTGCTCTCGGATTTCGTCAGAAAAAGGGTATCATGGGAGGTGATTTGGATTATCCGATCGATTAATATTTCATAGAGTACTCTTCAGGAGTTCCTGAGCTGGGTAATCATTATGTTTAGCTAGCAATGGAACGCTAGTATTGTTCAGCGTACGGTATGGTCGGTTCACGCTTTTGAAGGAAATAGATCGGAGATTTATAAAGTTTAAGGGGTGGAAAGCATGGTTGGATGGAAGTATTTTAAGGATGCAATGGGATGGTAGCATTCATTAGTTTGAAGTAGACTATTTATTTGATGGTCACGAGCATGAAAGGGGGAATCAGTTCGTGTCGCGGGCACGCCGGCCAGGGTTGTTGGGAAATTATTCTCTGTTTTAGGATTGAGGATCTTCGGAGTCCGTGGGAGAGCCCGGATGGTTATGGGAATTCGGGAAAGAACTATTAGAGACCTTCGGGTCAAGGGTTTGGATCTTGAGTTGCAGGACCATGTGGATGATCAGTATGCGACGTAGTAGGGTTTAGGTTTGGTAGCCTTGTTATTTGGTTTTTTGGGAACCTGGCGGATGGATCAGGTGCGAGATTGGTAGTCTCAGGGATGGTTTGGGAATGTTATTTTTATCTCGGTCTAGTGATGGGATGTCCAGAATCAGAAGGTTTTGAGTGTAGTGCAAGTGCAGCTTCGTGAATCTCGGGTTATAAGCGAAGTGTCAGATTGGATTTGATTAAGACTTCGAGTCGGGATTTTCTTTCGGAAGTCATGAGGGGCGACTATGCGGAAGTATTTGGCTCAACAACCGGGCAGGAACCCGATATTTTAGAAAATTGGCAGACAAGTTGGGACCAGGGAGGTCTCGGTGGATTTGGAAAGCGGTATCAGTGTTTCGGGCAGTATCAGTGCTTCGGGCAATGTTAGTGATTTGGTTTTTTGTGTGTGGGTGGAGTATCTAGGCGTTTGGGAAATGTTAAGTCACTCACAGCGGTATTAAATAATCTCGGAGTAATTGATTTGACCCTGTTGCGCAACTCTCGTCTTAGTCTAACCGTTGCAGGGATGAATCTTCTACTCGAAGGATTATCTGAGCCTTCTGTTGAGTATAAGTGTTCTGTAGTTGTATATGGTCAGTAACCTTATTACCTATAAATCGGTTGCTGGTTCGAATCTCTATGAGGTTGGCATGGTATCGGTTCGGTGTGAGAGATCTGACGAGGAGTCAGAACATTGAGACTGTAGGTTTCGAAATTTAGGCGAGATAGTATTGGGTTTTATTCAAAGATTGAGAATCCGTTCTTCGCCGGGCTTGAAGAACTATTTTGGGGATGGTTTCAGTAGATCTGGATGGGCCTTTGTAAGATCAAAATTGGAAGTGTTAGGATTGGTTGTTATTCATGGAAGAGTTGATATGGGTTGTTTCAGCGTGGTCGGTTTGTCGAGTAGTCAGGTCATTGTAGGTTGTGGGTCTTAGAAAGATAGAAGTGGTTTGCAAGGGATGAAGATTAGATTAGTGCCTTCAGGATGGAAGTTTTGTTTGGGTTTCGGTTGTTTCGAGAAAGTTGTTCTGTACGCAAAATTTTCGTTTGTGTTTCTCAGGTTGTTAGTTTTGAGATGGGTGTTTGTAAGGAGCGACTTCGAGGACGAAGTCTGATTCAAGTGGGGTAGATTTGTAATGCTTGGGTTAGATATTATTCATTTCTCAAAATATTGGAGTTTTTATGGGAACTCGACTAGTTGGGGAGCTCAACTCGTCGTGTCGAGAATTTTCTGCCCGCGGGTTTTAATGATTCAACTCGACGAGTTGGCGGCTGTGAAGAAAAATCTAATTTTAGGGCTTATCACCTTATTTAAAGACCTTAACTCTTTTGGCTGGCCTCCTTACCAGCCTCCCTGTCCAGAAAACCCTAGATTCGTTTTTCATCTTGCAAGCTTGTGTGTGGTGAGCTTAGAGAATTGTTTTTGGTGATTCTTGAAAGGAGATTGGAAGTGGGAAACATCTAGCTTGGAGGAAGGACCTTAGATCCAGAAACTCTTCTTCAAAGGCAACATTTTTGAGGTATAAAGTCGTCGATTTGTCATGTATTCATCTAGATATCCTTATTTGAAGTTTAAGCATGATTTTGGGGTTTTGGTTGAGTTGTCCAAGAAGATGAGGATTCCAGGGGTTGATAAGTTAGATCTAACCCCTTCATGATCTCTCTTGGCTTAAAGTTGCAAACTTTATTAGTTTCTATGTCCCATTCATGCAATGAGTCCCTCACTAAGTCTCTATTAAGCTCTAGAGAACATTTCTAGCTTGCAATGACGTAAAGTTGGAAACTTTACGTAAGTTTCTAACCTTTGGACTTCAGATATGTGTTTTGGGGCTTTGTTGTGAGAGTTTAAGAGCTTAATGGGTTAAGACTCACTCTAATGAGCCTAGGGTTTGATTTTGGCTCTTTATAGATGGTCCTTAAGGGTAAACTTGGAAACTTTACCCTTCTAGGCATCATTTTGGAAGAGATTTGAGATTGGGGGCCCTTGGTTTCATTGGAAACAACTTAATGCAATAAGAGGTTGAAAATATGGTCAACTCGGTGAGTTCATTCGTGAACTCGACGAGTTGATGGGAATTTTCCCGATCCGTGTAATGAGAGGAGAATCTCGACGAGTTGAGGGACAACTCGGCGAGTTGGGTCAACTTGGACCGTTGACTTTGAATTTTGACTTATGACTTTGAGCAAGTTTGTCCCAATGGGTAATTATGGTAATCTGAATTGTAATTAAGGGAAGTAGGGGTTTAGGGTAAGGCCCATATGGTATTGGGCCCAATTTGGAAAATTGGGCCATTAGTGGGCCTTTATTGATCCTTTGGTTTTGGGTTTGAGAGTTGAGTTATATTGGGCCATCAGAGTTCAGGTTTTGGACTAAAAAGAATAGTTGGGCCTTAAGGCAAGGCCATGTAAGAGGTTTGGGCCCAATTTGGAAAATTAGGTCAATGGTTGATTTGTGGGCCCTTGGGCCTTTCATTTTGTAGTTGGGTCGTAAATTTGGACAAGGCTAGGTAGGGGTAAAATGGTCCTTTTACCCTTAGTATGGAGTTATGGTTATGGATTGGAGCTCAAATGCATGTTGGGAGTATTGTTGGTATTGATAGTTCGGGAAACCGTCAGGGCAGCAGCTAGGGGTTTCTTTCAGTGAGCTTCAGCAATCGAGGTGAGTCTCCTCACCATATCCATGGGTCGAAGGCACCAATGTCGGCCCATTATGTGTTATGTGATATGTTAGTTGTCTTTGTGATATGTGGTATGCTAGTTGTCTCTGTGATACTTGCATGGAAGACCCCAGGGGTGCCCGAGGCAATTAGATATCAGACCATGGGGGGAGCCCATGGCATTCCAGGCTAAGACCATGTGGGGGTTCCCATGACAGTTCGTTAAGACCATATGGGGGTTCCCATGACACCAGAGTAAGACCGTGGAAGGTTTTTTATGGCATCCTTATATGTTTGTATGCATGACTTATGTGGTTTCATGTGTGGTATGTTTTGGGGAACTCACTAAGCTTCGTGCTTACAGTTTGTTTACGGTTTCAGGTATCATCGGTTTGGAAAGGAAGGGTCTGGCTTGTTCGCAACGCACACACCCGTTTTTTCTGCAACATGTGATTTGGGATGAGCTCTGATAAATGTTTTTAATTAGTAATGTTTTGAGAATGTTTGGATTAAACGACATATGTGTTGGACTATAATGAAAATGAAATTTTTACCTTTGATTTTTGGGTCGTTATAACTTCTAATTTATAAGCCTAATATTTGTCCAAATACTTGCATTTGTATAAAAGATGTAATATCACCGGTAAAATGTCAAATAGGCCTACTATTATTGCAAATACTTAACATAAACATGCATGCATATAGTTTATATTAAATATTATATATTTTTATATTAACTGAAATTAGAATGCTATATTTGACCAAACTTGAAAGTAAATTTTTATATTTTGCAACATTTTATATTCACATAGATTTGGGTCAATAGGTACTTAAGCCAAAAATAAGATTAACTATTAAACAAACGCATATTGACCAAAGAAAGCGAAACAAAAAAAAATCATAAGACGGTCAATACTTGCACCAAATTTTTTTGGATGTAGTGCACCATCAATTGATCTCTTCTCTACTATAGACTGAAGATGACTTGTACGAATCTCAAGGGCATCCATTAAACAAAGGTTAAACCGTTAAACCATAAAACAAACTTCAACTCGAGTTTTGGGCCGTGGTTGTCTCGTCATAATCATCTTCTCTTTTTTCTATATCCAGTGCAACTGCTATGATTCTTTAGAATTTAATAATCCAATTTATGTCACACTTGAATATAAGTTATTGAGCATAGTGACCATGTATTAACCTTCACAAGAGGAATTATTCTAGAGCCGACAATTTCAGAGCAACAACTGATATGATAGGGACCATTTCAAGTTCCGAAATATTAGAACCGATTAGAATCGATTTTTGTTCCGGTTTTGGAACCAATATCATCTGGAAGCCCAATTTGTCAATAAAAAACTAAAATTATGTTCTTATTTTATTTTAGTCCTAAACAAATTTAAGTACTTTCTATTCATATTATTTTACGTTTTCAATTTCGAATTTTAAGGACTTCTCAAAATATAGTGTTGGGCTTTTAGTAATATATTTTCCCCTGTTAGAGAAATTACTTTTTCTCATTCATCATTTCACCATTCACGTGTATTGTATCCTCTTTATTCAAAATTCTTTGGACCATAAGGTCCAAACATAAATTTGTCAAATACCTTGCTTTTCCAATTCCACTTATCTTTGCAATCCAAATGTTGAAATATGTGTAATGTTGTATGAACCATAATGAGAATGTCTATACATCCCTTTTTCATTTAAAAAGTTAATGTCTAATGTAAGACAAAAGTTCCATTTAAAACCAAACATAAAAAGATTATTTACAGTATTAATTATTAAATTTAAACTGTATTTTAGCCATTCAAACACCTTACCCCTGTTTTTAATAGTTCTATGTGAACATTGTATAAAATGATAAATTTGTTATACTCTAATGTATAAATTCAGATAAGATGGTAAAAACGATAATTTGTTACATTCAATCCTTAAATAAACTATGGTTTAAATAATCCATAATTTTTTCATAGTTTAATATATAATTTCGGTAATCTCATTAAACAACCCCAACTCTCCCATGGATTGAAAGGGAACTTACAAAATTTCCTCTAAGAAGAAGTTAGTGTCCCTCTTCCAAGACCTGTCGACTTGGGAAGGATAGCAACAAAGAGACACCAAAGAGAACTCTTCCACACTTTCTTCATCATAAGAACTCATTGCATAAATTAACAATATATCAAGGTAAAGGTATTAATAAGAAATTGATTAAAAATATATTGCTATTAAAGAACAAAACCAATTGCTAAGCAATGGACATGGAAGCACATGAACAACCATTACTACTTGAAGCTACCAGGTGAAGCAAAACAAAAAGGTCATCAAATAAATATATTAATAACATTTTTACCATTCAGCACGTTTTAAAGCTTAATACCCAAAGAATTCCAAGAAGAATCCTTAAAATCAATATCAACTTTCTTTATTCTTTTCCGCACATATTAGTAGCTACATCAAAGCATAACATAAGATTTCAAACTTTGGGATAGAATCTCCAGAAAAATAGATATGGATTAAATATGAGAGACTTATTTAAATCAAGTTATTAATTTCCACCTTAAGAGACGATCACATGATTTATGACTTAAGAGTAAAACTTTACCAAAACACATTGACCAACAGATGGATCGCCCCTGACACGTGATACTTGATTTGAAAATGAGAGTAAATAAAAGTTAAAGCCAATGTAACGAGACCATAAAATTATGTATAGATAAGAATTTCAAAACATGGCAATACCAACAAAAAATATCAAACCAAAAACATGGAGAATATGGAACAAAACATGGTAATCCTTTCAATAGAAGCATCTATCTACATTGCATCATTCACATTAAGTAGGGAAAACATAAAAGTGGAAGTGTATTACCCTGAAGAGAAGTAAGTATTTTAGATGAGCTACATTAATAAACTGTTATCACAATTGGCATACAGTGACATAACCCAATCTGCATATGGTTTAGGAAAATCATCCCCTAGATTAGACGTCTTTGTTTTTAGTAGAAAAAAGAATCACCCTAAAACAAAGTTTGATTACTAGAAACTGGGATATGATACTTGCATCATCATACTCGATTGGAGACCAGATTCATTTACATCACCTAGAAACACAAATAAGTTATCATTACATTTGAAAATGGATCTATCTACAAGTAATAAAAATATTCAAAACTAATTGCTTACCGATAATTATTTTTCTTATCTCGGCCATATATAAGTATAATATGATAAAGACTGTCATTTTTCATGATTGATTTGCAACAGATGAGTTGTTATTCTCATTAACCTTGAACACTTTCACTGCTTACCATAGTAACTTATGCGACCTTTTTTCAAGAGAACGTGTGCAAAAGATGGAAAAGGGACCTGAAAGCAGATGATGTTGGAATCAATAGAATGAAGGGATTCATGAACCGGAGTAAAACCACGAAAAAAGATAAAAGTAAACCTACCAATCAAAAACTACAAATGGTAAGGGGTTTACCTCCTGGTTGTTGGAGACCCAAAGATAAAATCAAAACAGCAAATGGTAAGGGTTTACCTCCTAGTTAGCTCTTACTATTATGCTCGAACCTATTAAATTAAAAAATAAAAACTATTATGAAATCAAAAGCAAAACAAAAATGGATGTCAAGGAACATAGTGGATGAAACATAAATGTATAAAGAAGAAGAACAAATGAAGAAACTTTTCGTCTTCAACCCATCATATATCTAATCACCTACAACCAATCGAAACAATAAACGAAATGATCAGAAGAAACTACAATCGAAATTATTTACAGAAAAACACTTATCGTCTTTTTGTGAGAGAGAAAAATGGATTAGGGTTTGTGTGGGGAAATACTACAAAATTGGGAGCGTTGACCATTTTGAAAAACGATGGTTACCATGGCTGCTCAGGGGTGTTTGGCTAAACTTTTTAAAACAACTTATTAGGTTCCACACCACTATAAGTCAAAAAAGTGTTTGGATGAAATAACTTATTCCGATGGGGAACCCCTAATAAGTCATTTTTTCATAAGTTATCCTACCCTTACTTATTAACTTATAAGCTAATAAGCTAATAAGTTATAAGCTAATAAGTAATAAGTTTTTTTTGCCAAACACCCCCTCAGTAGTCACGACTACTATGTGCTGGTGGTGATATTCTTGTGATGGTGGTAAATGGAGGTAGATGGCCACGTTTACGGTTCTTATTAGAGGGAGCAGAGAAATAGAAGAAGGATGAGAGAGAAAGAGACGGAGACCATATACGGTGGAGAAGTTACAAAAAGGTTGTCGGATATAAGGGAAGCAACCATAATCCATTCATATCTGGGGAAATATCAGCATTGAACGTAGACTCGGTCAAAAGGACGTATCAATTCAACAAAATCGAGCAAAATAAATCAATACTTACTGGGGATTCGATGAAGGTGGTGGTAGAGGCTTCGATTAGCCTTCAAACATCGAGATGGAAGCAACAACGTTCGATCTAGTGTTATTGGAGAGAAAGCGCACGGCTGTGTAAAGCTTCAAAGTGAAGGCGATAGTGGTAAGTGAGAAATTTGAAGAAATCGACGAACCTAGATAGAGAGTTTGTATTTCAAAACTTGAATTCACATAAGAAAATGAGTGGAGGCGTTCAAGATTTATTGGGATGCAGGAAGATCAGGGGAAACGGTGGTTGGCGTAGGGTTTCCTGCATATCAATCTTATCCCCATTAATAGGAAAATGAAGATCGGACTGCGCTATAATGTGTATTTCTTCTTGACCGAATCAATTGGTCGAACTTTGAGGAATACCGGTTCATATTTGACCCATTCAATTTGAAGATAAGTGTAGGAGACCGGATAAGATTTATTATGCATAAAGGTGTCGTAAATGTTGTTTTAATGGATGTACCTCTTAAAATTCAACATATTAAGCTAAATGTTTATTAAGATATATATATATATATATATATATATATATATATATATATATATATATATATATATATATATATATATATATATATATATATATTACGGTCTATTTTGATTAAATAAATTAAATTGTTCATTAAATTAGACGTTCAAGTTAAATCATTGAATTAACCATTGGTTTTTGGTATTCTATATATATAATAACAATAGAATAGATAATATAACAAAGTATTATCTATTTATAGTAATCATCAGATATCTCAACTGATTGCATATGAAAATTATTACACGATGCATTTAGTAGAATGCAGTCTAGCATTATACTTAATTTGATATTCAGCAGAACGTTCTGATTTATAGCTATGTCAAAGTGGCAAAACTCTAGGCATTGGATACCCTCCTTGTAACTCAACCTTCACATAATGGGTACCATGAATGAGGGCGATAACAACAGATCCATGGTGTAGGATGTCTTGCGGACCATGCCAAAGCGGAAAGCATGTTGAAGAACCTAGTTTGTCTAAAAGATGTACAATTACATCATATTTGTTACCTATTAGAAAACCAGCATCTGACATAATCAACCAATATGGAGTTGATGCAAAACCCGATCCAAAGAAAGTCAACAAGCGACTTAAATTGTTGAAATCATTTTGTATATTTTTGAATTAGGAGTGGATTAATAACTCGTTGTATAAATCTGGTCAAATTTGAGGCCTTGACTGTATCCGAGGGAAAGATTTATTGTCTGATATCCACAATTTCCATCTCTTTCCACGTCATCAATGTTTGTGACGTATTGATGAAATTCATTTGGAATTTCATTCATATGTGGATATGTGTTGTGTCTCTCTAGTGCCTGGTTTAATCAATTTGATTACACTTCATGTAATCTGGCATATAAGCATCGAAACTATATGTGCTGGGATTTTGATTTGACGAAATATAACTTGGAGTAGACATATCAAAACTATGTGTGAAAGGATCTTTGGTTGGTGGAACCGAAGGTCATATTTTTGTCGATTTTGTGCTCAATCTTGAACCAGGTGCTTTAGTTTTACAAATCTTGATTGTTTTTTGAATTGTGTGTTAAACATTTGGCCCTTGACTTTATAATCAAGTTTCCGCCAAAATTTATGAATTAAATCAAGTGGTGTAACATTTATAAAAATATATCGCATGTTCATGCGCGCATGGTAGCCCATGACTAGTAAGCATTTGACATTCACAATTTTCAGGGAAGAATCCAACAAAACTGATTTGTTCAAATTCGTTGAAGATTATATCAAGTGCATGCCTTGAAACATTTCCAACTAGATCTTTGGATATGTTTGGCCTTCAAAATTTAAGGCAGACTCGTGACTATGCATTTCACATGTCGGTTTAAAGACCAACAATTATCTACTGAAAAATAGGTGCATTTAAATTCAAATGAACAATTTATTCTTTTGCTACCAATATTTTTTGTGGATATTTTTTCTTTTATTAACACCTCCATGATCACACTTAAATTAAATAGTAGTGAATCTTTTTTATTAGAATAACATAACCAAGTCAGTGTCTTGTTTTGAACTTAGTTTATTAATTGTTCATGAGAATTAAATACATGGAAATGATGTTTTTATCAGAAACTACTAAACTTATCGATTAATAATTATACTAATAAACGTAAAGCTTTTACCATGTCGGTTTCAAAACGTGATGTGTCACTAATGAAGTAAATTCTTTCATTATTATCATCTAGAGGTGCATTGCTTGTGTGAATATCGATCCTAATCAATACATATAAATATGAATATATGATATACATAATATTTAAATAATATAAATGGACATACCTTGTAGTTTAATTCATCAAACAATGTCAAATACTCTGGCTAACTCATGTGGTGATTTAAAATAAATTGTTTTCCAAAATTAGATACGATGAAAATGAAATTGAAGGAGTCTATTTATAATAAAAACATTACATATTTTATGATTAAACATATTGAATTATGCATTGGTATCGTTGAATTGTGTGTCAGATAAGAAATCTCATTGAATTATGTGTCCGACTATACATATTATTATATATAACGGTTATAGTCCTCTTATTTATAACTTATTTTTGATTTTCATCCTTTTTATTTTTAAAATATTATTTATATATTTAATCTTTATGTTTACTTATATAAAAAAAAATTATTTCATCGTTTTACGTTCAAAATTATAAAACAATGCAATTCGTATTAAAATAGAAAAGCCAATTAAAAAAAGTGATAAATATTATTTTATAGTTTCAATTACAGTAAACTAAAAATGGAAAATTGTAAATATATAATACAATACACTTAGATCATAATACACTCACATCATTAAAATGAATCTTTCCTAATAAATAAAAATAATTTTGCTACTTGTCATCCTTTTATTCATTATGTCACATATAATTTTGTGGTAAATATAGATTAAATTATATATGTGCGTCATTTTGTAGTTTTTTCCATTTTATTAAATTTCATATAATACTTAAATGTAATAAATGTAATAATAATTGTATATCTAATTTATTAATGCAACTTTCCTTATAAATTTTAAATTTCTAAATTGAATCCAATTATTTTAGTTGTTTATTTATTTAAATTGTTAGTTTAAATTTAAAAGATAAATAAGCACTTCAATTTTAATAATTAAATTTTTTCCTTTTTTTTATTAATTTAAATTTTCTAAATTGTTAGATATTCATGTTTATTTATTTTTTTGAAAAACCCATGTAAGACATGGGTCTCACAATTAATTTTAAAATAATTAAAAATTATTAAAACAATTATGTCTAATGGGGTTATCATACAATTTTTGGGTGCTAATAAAATTCTTGTGTAATAAGCATATAAAGTCATTATTTTGGAATAATCACAAAATCATTAAAATGGATAGTTCCATTAATTGACCAACTTTTTTACTTTTAAACAACATGACACATATTTTAGCAATCTTTGAATCGTAAAACTCCAATAATTTAAGAAAATTTTATTGGCACATTTTTTTTTCGGAAAACTGACATCATCATCTTGCGAAAGATGTACAATTCTGCAATATAATTTCTTTTTCTCTTTGAAGTTTTTTTTGTGTGGTGGTGATCATTCAAAATACAATTTCATGATTCCTAGGTGGTCAATTTGCTAAATGAGACCACTCATTTTGGTTATTGTTTCTATCAACTCCATTATTTTTCTCTGATACTTTCTTAGCATACTAGAAACCTTCCAGTCTTGTTATTTATAGTTACTATGTAACATAATAATGTTATGTTGGTTTTTAAGGTTCCGAAATACATACAAAAGCTTACAAATGTTAGAATTGACACAAGGTATGATCAGTTATAGCAATGTACTTTCGATTTCTAGAAATGAACTCGATTATAACATCTTTTCCAAAGTACAGTGCTGTAATAGGAAGAATAAAAACGGGTTATTATAGGAGAATTTCGTTTATATCCTTAGAAAGTTTAATGTTACTTCTACACGAGTAGTAGAACTAGTGTAACGTCCCCAAAAATATTGACATAAAATTTCTTTTAATTTATCAATAAATGATCATCAATTAATTGCTTAAATAAAACAGGTACATTATAATCAGAGTAATAATTCCCAGAACAAGTCAAATGCGGAACAATAAGTGTGCGTGCCTTGCAGTCAACCCGAACTCTTCCTTTGAAAATCGAAGTACCTGAAACATAAACTGAAAACCGTTAGCACAAAGCTTAGTGAGTTCCCCAACATACCATATACTAAACATACAATAACATATGGTGGGCCTCGCCCGGCTTCGGACCCCGTCCGGCATCGGGCCCCGCCCGGTATCGAGCCTCGCTCGGTATATAGATCTGTAACTCATCAGGCCCCGCCTGGCATCGCGCCCCGCCCGGTATACATATAAACATATAACATGTAATCATATAAACACATAAACATATAATACACAACACATGCCAAATTCACAGAGATAAATAGCATACATACCGGTCATCGGGCCCCGCCCGATATCGGGTCGTACCTAGTAATCATAAAACACATACTGATAACTAGCATACAAGATACTCATCAGGCCCCGCCTGGCATCGAGCCCCGCTCGGTAAACATAAAATACATAACACATGCAAGGGTCACGAAGACAACGAGCATACTAAGCATAACACACTATGGGACGATATTAGTGCCTTCGACCCACTAAATACAGTGAGGAGACTCACCTTGCACTGCTGAAGTCCCGCGAATAAATCCCTGGTTGCTGGCTGACAGATCAACGAACCGTCAACATCAAAACAAGACCCAATTAACAATTTGGGTTTCGATGCATAACCATAAATTCACACTTGGGGTAAAAAGACTATTTTACCCCTAGCCTAAGTTGATCCAAGCCCAAGGCCACATTAAAAATATGGATTTCCCCAGAGGGATTGGACCTGGTTGAGCCAGTAATAAGACTGTAGGAACACCGCTACAGTTAGGAGATCAAGGAAGCAATGGACTGCTTAAGGTCGTTTGTGATATAAGGCTACCTTTTGGTCAGGTAGCAAACACTTTTAGCCTTGGATTTGGTGACGTCGGTACTTGACGTATGGACCCAATCAGTTAGATCAAAAGGTCGCTAGAGCCACAGTGGCATGATAACTAGTGGCAACTAGTTCCAGGGAAGGATTTCGTTCGGAAGTCATGCGAGGCAACTATATGGAAGTCCTTTGGCTCCGCAGCCGGGCCGGAACCCGGTATTTCAGATGACTAACGAATGAAGTGAGACCAGGAAGGTCTCGATAGATTTTGGAAAGCAGCTATGTAACAACATGCTGTTTCAGGCAGTTTCAGTGTTTAGACAGTGTCAGTATTTGCGTTTTAGGGTGCAAGTACGGACGGAATAACTGGTTGATTGTGAAGTGACAAGTCACTCACAGCGGGATTAAGTAATCTCAGAGTAGTCGATTTGGTCCTGTTGCGCAACTCTCGTATGAGTCTAACCGTTGCAGGGATGGATCTTCTACTCGAAGGATTATTTGAGCCTTCTGTCAAGAATAAATGCTCTATTGTTGACTATGGTAAGTGATTTTGTTCTAATGGTAGCATTGAGGTAACCGAGGCAGAAAGTGTGCATTTGGCCGGTCATTCGAAGAAGATTAAGCTTGGTAAATCTCAGCATGGGTGGTCTGCCAGGGGGTTAGGCCATCTCGAGAATACATATTTTAAACGGAGTAGACGTGATTTTGTGCAAGGAATTCGCTCATCTGCGGATTTTAAAGCCTTGTGAAGGTTGGTCACGGTTACCCTGGGGAGGCTAGGGTTTGCCCAGGATTGTGGCCATGTTACTTGGGTGGTTGGGCGTGTAAGGAATGGTAAGGAATGATTTCGAGGACGAAATCTAATTTAAGTGGGGGAGAGTTCTAACACCCCGTTTATTAAATAAATAAATAAACAAATTAATGAACGAATAGTATCCCTAAAATCAATAATTATATATCAAGGGTTGGTCTCGAGGAGTTAACTATCACAGTTTTAAAAGTTGGGGGTTAAAAGTGTAAGTTCCGGGGTTTATTTTGTAAAGATTTTTAGAAGACAGGGGGTGTTTGATATCATTTCGATTTAACATGAAAGGATTTTTGATGGCTGGGGCTAAAAGGGTAAATTATGTACCAAAGTTGAAAAGAATTTGTCAAGCAGGGGCTGCTTGGTAAAATTTCGGACTTGATTTGTAAGAGTTTTCAGAAGGCAGGGTTTAAATGGTAAATTAAGGATTTGTTTTGATAAGAATAATAGGAGGAGGGGCTGGAAGTGCAAAAACCATATGACATTGTATGGGATACGGGTGAACCCGTCACCCTCGTCAACCTCCATATTTATGCCTCATAACCCACATGCACCCGTCCAACCCTAACCCTAATTGATGCTCATCCGCCACCTTTCCTTCCTCCATCGTCCAGCCGCCACCACCTGACCCCTTGCTGTCCCAATAAACCAAGACCACGACATACCATTGTCGCCATCGAAGACGAAGGGTCGCCACCGTTCGGTTGCTTCCGTTGCTGCACCGCCGACGACGAAGATGGGTTCTCATCTTCACCTGCCGCCGCGTCGCTTATGTTGAGGATGGAGCCACAACGGAGTGTGTGGCTGTCGTTGCGGCTGTTCCGATCGTTTCCATTTCTCCTCCTTCTTCCTGCCGACGCGCCACCACCACTACTCTCTTCGCCGATGAAGGCGAGAGTTAGAACCGATACTGTGGTCGTGGGAGGGACCAGTTGAACCGTCTGCTGTTGGGTTTCGATGTTGCCGTCGCCTCCATGCGGCTATTTCGCCACGAGCTGTTGCCAATCGTCATGACTGCCGCCGGCCGCTAGCGCTGCTGCCGTTTGCAAGCTCAGGTCACTGCCACCGCCGTACGCCGCTAGGTGGATAATGGTGTTACTGTTTCGGGCACGCGTGTGTGTATGTATCGTTGGGTGTGTTTCAGTGTAGGTCGTGTGGGTATGTGTTTGCTTGGCCAGAATTGGAAGAGGATCCACCACCACTGTGAGGTGGTGGCTGCCGCCATGCCCCACCGCCGGCCACCACAAGGTGGTCGTGTGTGTTTATTATTTTTTGGGTTAAAGCATTGTAAAATGTAATTAGAAAGTAGAATAATGAAAAGAAACTCATAACCACCACCGTGAGGTGGTGGCTGCCGCCTGCTGCCGCCACTAACCGCCATGTTGGGTGGCGGTGTGCTTTTGCTTGCGTTTAGTTTCTTTTTGGATGCTTGGACAAAAATAGACTAGAAACCATAACCACCACCGTGAGCCGCCGTTGACCACCACTACCCGAGGTGGTAGTGGGTGGTGCCTGACTAACGAAACCGTAATGGGCCTAATGAAACCCTAATGGGCCTAATGAAACCCTAATGAATCTAGGTACTTAGTTTTGGGCCTATTGGGCTATGATTGGGTTGGAAACCCTAATTAGGGTTTAGAAAACCGTAATTTTGGAATTATGGGCTTGGACTTATCCAGACCCGCATTTTCGGTCATTGGAATTGGATTATGTATTAAGCCCGACCACACCATATGATTTTTCTAGTAGAGTGATGGAATTAATTGTGACAACCGTCACATTTAGGTCAAGTCAAAGTCAAAGAAAGTCAACAAGTCAAACCGGCCAACTCAATTAACCCTTGTATATTAGGGTTTACATTATGTTTACTATTGTACAACACACCATCCTAATGCAAAGTATCACTTAGAGTTGGCACGTGTTCAGAAAATCTAAACCCTAATCAGGGTAAGTGATGGAACTACTCGATAAAACATTAATACATACCTTACGGGAGCGTATAACACACATAACGAGGCTTAATCGGGTTTACAAACCTTGCATTTCGAAGTTAAACACTCACAAAAGGTCACAAACAAAGTCTCTCTAAATCTCTCTCACTCTATCTAAATCTCTTCCAAATATCTCTCTAAATCTCTTTCAACTTTTTATAATCACTCGGGGCATCCCGACCCCTAATTTAGTAAAAAACAACTCGAAACGGGAAGATTAATGGAAAAACAGCCCTAAAGGACCGAAACCCCATAGGAACCGAACCTCCCTTAAGGAACCGAAACCTATTAGGAACCGAATCTCCCTTAAAGAACCGAAGCCTCCTAGACCCGAAACCTCTTAGAACCGAACTCCCCTTTTAGGACCGAACTCACTTTCGGTTCGGATCAAGTCCCTTCGGACCGAAGCTCCGCCTGCTCTCGGTCCATTTCGGTCCATTTCGCTTCCAATCCGCCTTCGGTTCCCTCCTTGACCAAGTTCGCGTGCAAGTCCTTAGGACCGAATCTACCTTCGGTTTTGAGCTCCAAGGACCGAACCCTCACCTCAGACGTCGCAGGTTCGCCTCTTGATCCCGATTTTCGAGTACTTTCGCGTTTTAAGCTCGTTTATCATGATTTCAACGTGGGATTTTCACCCAAACTCATATTTTGACATATAAGACCCTACATATTCATATTTTAATCACATTTTAGGGAAAATCTTTATCTAAGAATAATATATTTTGTGCAAGATATTGATTTGGAGTGTTGACTTTCCCATAAGGTAATGACACAAGCTACCTCCCATACCCACTTTATGACAACCCCCAGTCACTATTCATCTCTACCTAGTCAACTATTTGTCCTCTCACACTCCCCTCCAGCAAGATATCTTGATCAAAGGCTGGAAAACCCTCATCTCTTCTTCCACTTTACTCACTCTCTCACCAAAAAGCAAACACCTCTCTCTCACTTTCTCTCTCTAAAAGCTCGAGACTCCAAGGTTGTTCTTGAGCATTCTCCTCCACTCTTGGTAAGTATCTTCATCCTACTCTTGAATACTCTACACTCCTTCACTCAAATCATGGATCTCTTATACAAATATCGTCATATTTGTGCCTAGGATCTTCAAATCTTCAAGCACCTCCCAAGTGTTCTTGACTTGGAAACCTATTAGTTCCATTCACGGACTATTTTGAACATCTTGAGCTTAATATATTTCAAAACTGTTTAATATGAAAATATTTCAAGTTTATACCTTTCTAATGACTACTTGCAAATCTCCATACGATTTTTCTACAATTTATGGCGATTTTTACAAAACTGCCTATCATTTCAGAAACGAATTCGGACCAGTCTGTGAAAATGAACATTTTTACACAAGTTAGAGACTTCTAAAAATCATAATAAAGATTATGAACAAACTAGATACATTTTCTAAACTCCCAGAGTTTACGGATTCAATTTTCGACTTCGTATGATTTTTCTGTGATTTTTCTAAAATAATGCAGAAAAGTTAAAAACTAGTTAAACAGCTTACAATATTTACTACACTTTGTAACATGTTGAGCAAAGAGTATAACAATAAGTTTCCAAATGATGAATGTATTTCTTGTTAGTTTAACATCATAACCAGAAAATGTGTCATTTATGATAAGGATTTCAAACTCTTCTAATAACTAAAATAAACTATAATAAGTATAGTTTATGGATTTTACAATACAAGCATACTACATGAAAAGGGTTTTACGCTCAATACAAATGGGTTTTTCATTTACTACACAATAAATTGTAAAGGGTATAGTTTAGGGATTTCACATTTTAAACATACCGCACGGAAAGGGGTTTCAATTTCACCACAGAAAAGGTTTTACTCGCATACTACACGTAAACTAGTTATCGTAAATTGTGAGACTCGTCTTCATTGTACTCTTAGAGTACGGGTTAAAATTCCTGAATAGTTATAACAGAATATCTTGTAGGGAGAGCGTGATAATTGTGTATAGATCTATATTGGGATTGACAACCCACACCCATGCTGCTTACGACAGCCCGATCGGCCGGTCGGGGGTGACAAATGTCATTTCGATTCCGACGCCTGAAGAACATCACAGCAGGCATCTCTGTTATAGTATGGTTATAGTGACTCACATAGGGAGATAACAACACATATAGTATACGAGAATTTCTACTTTAAAAGGGGGTTTTATCTATTTTGAAACTGCATACAAACACGTTACAAGTACAAAACACACTCTTACACTCGGTCTTGAGATTTAAGACTACATAACATTTTTTAAGGAAAATATTGGATTTTCTTGGGTATTCATTAGAATTACAAACACGTTACAAGTACAACTCATACGCATACATTCAGTCTTGGGATTTAAGACTACATAACATTTTATAAGGAAAACATTGGATCTTGTTGAAGTATACATTACATTTACAAACAAAGGCTTTCAAACTCGGGATACAATACTCGGTTTTATTTCAAACAGAAACTACTAAACATACTGGTAGTAACCAGGGTTTTCAAATTCTACATCCAAAAGCTTATGAACTCACCAACTTAATTGTTGACACTTTTTCGAAATTACTTGTATTCTCAGGAAATCAGTGAAACAGGAAATCAACAGCTTTTGAGGATGAGACGTTAAATCGTCAAACAGTTCTTTTTGTCATCTTAGTGTAATTGATTTTGGGATATGTAAACTCATACTATGGTGTAACTTTTTCAATTATATTATGATGGTTGTATTTGCTTTGGTCACTATTATACTCGTTGTTATGATACTATACATGAAGTCCGCCACCCCCAGACGTTTCCGCCATCCTTGGTTTGGGGGTGTGACATTAATGGATTAAGTCGTTAATGGGTTAAGTGAGAAACACTTAACCCTAATCGTCATTTTATGTGAAAACCCTAATTTCACTTGGGCCTTAAGTTGGGCCTTTCTATTGAGCTTTAGTGATTGGGCTATTTATGGGCCATCCAAGAACAATCATATGGACTAA
The DNA here is from genome assembly GCF_052849685.1 of Lactuca virosa. Taxonomy (NCBI): domain Eukaryota; kingdom Viridiplantae; phylum Streptophyta; class Magnoliopsida; order Asterales; family Asteraceae; genus Lactuca; species Lactuca virosa. Next base: position 284,503,751 of record NC_136434.1, read on the forward strand.
GAATTATGGATGGGATTTAGGGTAAGGCCCATGTGAAGGATTGGGCCCAATTTGGAAATTTAGGCCATAGGTGGGCTATAATTGGGCCTTTATGATTATGAGATATTGGGCCATTAGAAATGCCAAATGTTTGGACTGGACAAATTGGTTGGGCCTTAGAATAAGACCATATAAAGGTTTGGGCCCAATTTGGAAAATTGGGCCATATGTTGGGCTTTGATTCATAGTTGGACTTTTGGGCCTTTGGATTGGGCCTTGAGTTTGAATCAACCTAAGATGGGGGTAAAGTAGTCTTTTACCCCAAGCATGGAATTATCGATATGTATTGGAACCCAATTACTGATTGGGTGTTATTTTGATGATTGGCAGTTCGAGAACCTGTCATCCAGCAACTAGAGTTTTGTCTACGGGACTTCAGCAGTGCGAGGTGAGTTACCTTCCGGTAGAAGTGAGTTTAAGGCCACAATGTCGGCCCACTAGTAGGAGTTGTTTGTTAGATGATTGTCTCTGTGATAATTATCTAGTATGTCATTAACTGCTATGTTTGTGTGCTAGGATGCTATGTGATACATGTTAGTAGTAGTAGGGGTGAAATAGTCCCCGGATACCGGTTGAAAGATACCGATGGGGTCGTCAAAACCCATGCATGCCTAGCAATATGTTTATGTTGTGTTATTATGTGGTATTGGTATGGGTGAAATAGTCCCCGGTTACCGGTTGAAAGATACCGAAAGGGAGGTTAGCTCCCGATTACCAGTTGAAAGATATCGAAGGGGAGGTCAGCTCCCGGTTACCGGTTGAAAGATACCAAATGGGAGGTTAGTTCTCGGTTACCATTGAAAGAGACCGAAGGGGTAGGTCGGGCACCCAAATATGCCTGACAGTATGATGTTGTATGGTATGTGGTATGATGGGGGAACTCACTAAGCTTCGTGCTTACGGTTTTCAGTTTTGGTTTCAGGTACTTCGTTTTTAAAAGGAAAGGAGCCGGATCGATCGCAGTGCATCACACTATGATTTTCCGCACATGAGATCTTTGGGATTACACTTTGATATTATTTTATGACAATGTGTTTTGATTATTGACACTCTGGTCCTGACACATGATGATAGTATGGATGTTTTTATACTGTTGGTTTATGAATTGTCAAACTAAAAGCGAAATTTTTGGTCTTGAATTTTGGGATGTTACAAGTTAGTATCAGAGCCTTGGTTTGAGGGATTTGGGCACACTCTCGGGTGTGTCTGAACTCAAACTAAGGACTTGGTATGAAAATTTTCAAAAGTAAAATCATTTTATAAAAAGAAGTTTGAAAAGAATTTGAAAAGAGAAAAAGTTACTTTGAAAAAGAATAAGATGTTTGATGCGTGCGACCGGCCGAGCTCAAGTAAGTTTCCCCAAGATACCCATACATGCTATGATATGTTATGTTATGATATGATTATGAGAACTGCATGCTAGATTAGGGATGAGGATCTAGGAGGATGCCTTATATGCCTATTGTATGTGCTTGTAGACTTGCATGCTAGTACTGATCAGTCAGTGATAGGATAGCCTGTTTAGGTTATGCCTGATTGTATAAGCCTTTGAATTGCATGTACAGATTCCTGATTAGAGGATATAATGGTTTGATTGAAGTATGATGGTTAGATTTTCCATTGTCTGAATGTTGTTTTCTTTGTGCTTTGTGGGAATCTTAGTGATGTGAGTTAGCTACTAAGTGAATATGCTAAGTCACATGGGACACATGCCGGATAATCCCAGAGTGATGGACTTGACCATATTGCGCAACTCTTGTTTGAGTCCAACCGTTATAGGCATGGATATTTTACTCGAAGGATTATCTGATCTCTGTTGCATGTGGCTATATTCATGAGGTAGCTAGTTGGCATTACTGGGAATCTTTCAGCAGCTGAGGACTGGGTGGGTTCGGGAACCTGGGAAAGCCTAGGATATGTTTCAGTGGGTTAGTAGTGAGGTTTAGTGAGACTTAGGTGTATCAGATTGAGGAGGTGTGTTGGGTTTAAAGGATTGCGCCATTGGGCCTTAGATGTTCGGTGCATTATGTACTCTCGGTTTGGGCCTGTCTAACCGTGTTTATCTTTCTAGGGTTTAGTATATAAGGTGCATGCATGCATCCTTGTCACTAACGCTTTCATTATTATTGTATTGATTGTACTGTAAACCCCAACACACCTCTACAAAGGAAGTTCTTAACCGAGCTCTTCTGAGGTGTGACTATATTTTAATCATTCGACATACGGATTGATTCATTGAGTGTTCCACTGTTTATTATTCTTATTGATTTACCCGTTAAAGATCTAATCGATCTAAAGAGTTTTCAACTCATCAATTGGTATCAGAGCAGGAGACTGTGTAATCCATACACATCTCTTCTGTTGAAGAAGGTTTTAGGGTTTTCCGCTATTATCATTTTCTACTGGAACCGTTATTCTTCATTGACATTGTTCTTGGACTTCGATCATACCCTAACTTTGTTTACTAGTCTGATCTTGAACAAGTTTCAAAACAAAATCATCATGTCTCTTGACGATTCACAAACAAACCCAATCAACATCTCCAACAGTATCGGATCAACCACCTGGATTCCTATCCTATATACTCAAGATTATGAAGTCTGGACGCATCACTTTGAAGACTATGTGATTGGTTCAGAAGATAATGGATACTTAATCTGGGAAGCGATATATGTAGGTCCGTTTTTTCACTCTGGCACAAACAGAACAATCAAGACGCAAAAGGAGTACAACCAACTCGTGGTTGATGTAAAGGATGTTCCTCAAGACGAGAAGGAAAAGATTGTGAGCAACATTAAAGCACTAAGAATGATCAGATTCGCGCTACAATCTGACACATTCCGGCTGGTCAGTTCATGCTCGACGACACACGAGATATGGGTTAGATTGAAGGAGTTATATTCCACAGATGAGGATCTTGAGCATTCTATCCAAACTTTACTTCTCTCAGAGTTTGGAGACTTCAAGCAAAAACCAGAAGAGAAGCTCATTCAAGCCTTTGATCATTTCAATCATCTTCTCATCAAAATGATAAAGCATGGCATAGAAAGGAAGGTAATTGACCAAAAGATCACATTCATGAATGGCCTAAGAACCGAATGGATGGCGGTGGTGTCTATAGTAAAGGCTCATGAACAATTCAAAAATTACTCCTTGGCAAAGTTAGTGGGGATTCTAAAATCACACGAAAGTGCAGTGACCAAAGAAACGAATGTGGTTTCAAGCATGGGATCTTTAGCTCTCATATCAAAAGGAAAGAACGTGGCTGAAGAAGAAGAAGACCTAGATCTGTCAGAATTTGATCTAACCAATGAAGAATATGCTTTGATGGTCTCTAATCCAAAGAAGTTCATGTGTAGAAAGTTTCCTACCTCAAAGAACCGAAACTGGCAAGGAAGCTATAGTTCGGATAAAGCAAAGGAGGAACTGAAAAACTCTCCTCAGCATGAAGAACCGAAGAAGGACAGTAAGCTAGTTGGTGACTCTGGGTTTGAGTGTCACTTCTGCAAAGGCAAAAATCACTTTGCCAAAGATTGTGTCTTGAGAAAGATGTCAGAAAAGAGCGAGAATGAAGATGATGAGGCCTACTACCTGCGAAAGATAGAAGAATTAAAGAAGAAGAAAGTTGCTGCTAACAACACTATGAATGCTTTAATTGTGCAGGAAAATCTCGTGGATGATGAGTTTGGTGGTGTGGAAGTCTGGTCTACAGACTTTGAGGACGAAGAAGTTCGTAAACCCACACATGGCAGGGCTTTCATTGCGAAAGAAGCTGAAACCGAAAGTGCAGGAAAGTGCTTGATGGTGACTACTGGAGTGTCACAGATGAGAGGCTATACTACTGACGGAGGTTGTGATGAAGCAAGGGAGTGAGAAGACAGATGCTTCGCTGCCAAACCTGTTGGCGAGCAGATCAACGAATGCGACCAGTTGATCAAGAAGGTACAATCTATTCTTGAATCGTTAAAAATCCCTGTCACAAACTATGAAAAAGAACTGAACGAATTAAAATCTATGTTTTCAAGTTTAAGTGGTAGTTTAATACAGAATCTCTTAACAAACTCTAACCTAACTGATCAACTTAGCAGGGTGTCTTCGAAGAGTGAGGAGAGACGGATGTGGATAGAGCAAAAGGAGATCGAGTTAGTCAGGTTTAAGGATGAGACAATTTATTTGCAAAGGGATAATTTAAAGCTTTTAAAACAGAGATTTTTTTTGTTTAATTGCTAAACGTCTATATTCGAATATTACTCAATTGCATCTGAATTGTGAAATAGGCAAGAAAATTCATAGAATGATTCTGCCCTTCCTTGAATTTGAGGAGGATGAAATTGATGCTGATGTATATAACTGTGAAGCCTTTGTTTCTTCGGATGAAATTTCTCCAGCATACAGAATTGGCCTTGACAAAATAGAGTCCTTCATCAAGTCCAAAGACCATAAGGACATGCGTAAGAACCTTTTGGACGAAAATGACAAATTGAAAAATAAAACTGAAACCATGCAGAAGTTTGACTTATTGAATGCCAAGTTAAGTTCGGAAAACAAAATTGATGTTGAAAATACTTCTGAATTTAATGAGGATGATGACATGAGTGAAATATCTGTAGAGGATGAGGTGGACTGTTCTGAATTTGTCAAAAGCGAACCCAAACCTGTCAAAAATCTCATTTCTGAAAATTCTGTTGAGTTCGCTCGTTTATCCCAACATAAGTCCAAAATTCTGAAAGAAAAGGATGTTGTATATCAAAAAGTTCAAACCACACCAAATCAGGTTTATGTAGTTACAGGAGTCACACAGCAGCAAACAGTCGAGCTGACAGCTATAGTAAACGAGGACAATGCTGACGGCTGTGAGGAGCATTTCTGGTCAGCCCCAATCGACAATGCTGATGAAACGGTTGGTCTGTCTGAGAAAACATCATGGAGGGTCAAAGGCAGATATGTGGCAAAACCACTCAACAAGCCCACACATTTTGATGTGCCAAGCACAAGTGGTACCAAAAAGATTCCAAGAGAACTAGTCAAGGCGACAAGCGAAACCTCCTCGCTAAAGAGCGAAACTCATGCTGCAAGACCTAAACCCAAGGCTAATATCCATAAAACTCCAAAGCAATGGTCAGAGAAGAAACATCAACGTAATAGGAGATATAAAAAGAATCTCACTGAAAGGAAGCAGTTTTGGAAGTCCCAAAACCCTAATTATGTTTACTCAGACAAATCTTCACTCCTTACCGAAGAAGCAAAGTCAAAGCGAAACTCTTCTCCTTGTACTCAATGCCACTCCTGCAGTCAAGCGAACCGAAAGAGTAGTTTCGGCTCCCAAGATGAAAGCAAGCGAAACCAAAAGAGTGGTTTCGCTTCTTCATCATCAGATAGAAAGAACCCAAAGCTAGATTTCGCTCCTAAAACTCATCCCTCTCACTCAAAGCAAAATCCAAAAGTGGATATAAAGGGAAAAGGGAAGCTTGTCTTGGAAGATGAAAAGAAGACAACGAAAACGTCTGCTAACTTTAGGAAAGAGAACCAAAAGTTTATGAACAAAAAGAACACAATTCCAAAGTCTAAAGTTAAAGAAACACAAGCTAACAAAATCAAAGTTTTCACAATTAAAAGAAAAGATGAAACCACCTTAATAAAACGAACCTTTTTGGTTGATTCTTTTCTTACAATTCCCTGTTCAGTAAAAGGCTCCCAAGGACCCAAGAAACTTTGGGTTCCTAAATCTGCTTAATTTTTGTAGGTTATTCGTGACGAGCAATTCGATGATGAATGGTATATTGACAGTGGCTGCTCACATCACATGACAGGGAGAAGGGAAGAGCTACGGGAGTTTCGGGCTCTGAAGGATGGTGGATGTGTCAAGTATGGAAACAACTCGTTTGGCACAATAAAAGGCTATGTAATGATCACAAATGGAGATTTATCGATCAGAAAGGTGGAATATGTAGAAGGCTTACAACACAATCTCATCAGTGTCTCGCAACTGGTGGTAGGAACAAGACTGAAGGTTTCGTTCGATGATGAAGGGTCAGAAATAATAGAAAAGAAGACCAAGAATGTTCTGCTGAAATCTCAAAGAAAAGGAGAAATGTATCCACTGAATCTTAATTCGATACCAGGGAAGCCATCTATATGCCTACTAACGAAAGCACATTCTAACGAAAGTTGGCTATGGCACCGAAGGCTCTCGCACCTCAACTTCAAAGACATCAACAAGCTTGTTCTTGGTGATCATGTGCGAGGATTTCCACTTCTCAAGTTTGACAAAGAACATTTGTGTGCTGCATGTGAAATGGGAAAGCAAAGCAGGAAAAGTCATCCAACTCGTGTTAACACAAAGATCATCGAACCACTTGAGCTCCTACATATTGATCTGTGTGGACCTTCGGCTATTGAAAGCATCGGTAGTAACAAATATATACTTGTCATAGTTGATGATTTTTCTCAGTTCACCTGGGTTTTCTTTCTTAAACAGAAATCAGAAGCAACGCTTAAGCTCAAAGTCTTCATAAATCAAGTAGAGCTTCAACTAAGAAAGGTGGTTAGAAACATTCGCAGCGACAATGGGTTGGAATTCAAAAATCAAGTGTTTGAAGAATTCCTTGTTGAAAAGGGAGTGTCTCACAATTTCTATGCTCCCTATACTCCACAACAAAATGGGGTCGTTGAAAGGCGAAACCGATCGTTGTGTGAAGCAGCTCGAACCATGCTCAGCTTCGCTTCATTGCCCCTGTATTTCTGGGCTGATGCTATTGCCGCTGCTTGCTACACCCAGAACCGATCTATACTCAACTAGCGATTCACAATAACTCCTTATGAAATCCTGAACAACCGCAAGCCTAACGTCAAGTTTTTCCATGTGTTCGGTTCGAGATGCTTTATATTCAATTCTAAAGAGAACCGAAACAAGTTTGATGTGAAGGCAGACGAAGGAATTTTTCTTGGGTATTCGCTTACTTCAAAATCATACAGAGTTCTGAATAAACGATCAAAGAAAATCGAAGAAACATATTACGTGTCGTTTGATGATAACTACGTGAAGAAACTCACATCGAGCAAAGAACCAATGAATGAAATCTTTCCTCAAACCGGTCAAGTCTTGATTCCCATTTCCAACTTATTTGAAGAATATGTGAAGCTCTTTGATGAACCGGAGAAAGCTATTCTCTCTGAAGCGAAAGCGGCTGACAACGAAGTAGATAATCTGAAGAAGGTAATTGACGAAGCTGCGAAAATCATGGAAAGCAAACCTTCCAGTTCCAGTGGATCTCAAGAATCTGAAAAATCTCAAAAGCCAGTGAATCTTCCCATTCTACTATCCAGGGGGAGAGCAAGAATCCATCAACCACCATACACACTGAACGTCCAATCGAGGGGGAGAATTCTGAGCCTGAAGCCGAAACTGTTTCATCATTCGAGGGGGAGAATGTCAATAATGAAAATGATGATACACAGTCAGAATTCGAAGAAGAAGTAAATGTTGATCTGGATCCCTCCTATGATCCAAATTACCCTCCCCTCACCAAATGGACAAAAGATCATCCAAAAACCCAAATCATTGGTGAATCATCGGAAAGAGTTCTCACATGTTCTCAAATGAAAGCGAAACAAATTGCATTGTTCTCTCAAGTGGAATTTTGCATGTTTAATTCGTTTGTCTCCAAAGTTGAACCAAAGACTATTAACACTACACTCAATCACTCTGATTGGGTACAAGCAATGCAAGACGAACTCAATGAATTTGAGCGAAACAAAGTATGGAGACTGATTCCTACACCAAAGGATGCATCTGTGGTTGGATTGAAGTGTGTTTTCAGAAACAAGATGGAAAAAGATGGAAATGTAATTCGCAACAAGGCAAGGCTGGTGGTCAAGGGATATTATCAGGAAGAAGGGATAGATTACGAAGAAACCTTCGCTCCTGTAGCAAGGCTAGAATCAGTTTGGATCTTTCTGGCATACGCTGCTCACAAAGACTTTGAAGTTTTCCAAATGGATGTCAAGTGTGCATTCTTAAATGGAGAATTATAAGAGACGGTGTACATAGAACAACCACCTGGTTTTGTGAACGAAAAGTATCCAGATCATTGCTATATTATGTACAAGGCGGTCTATGGTCTGAAGCAAGCTCCTAGGGCATGGTATGAAACACTTACTCGATTTCTAAAAATGTCTAAGTTTAAACAAGGTTCGGTTGACCCAACCTTCTTTCGTAAGAAAGAAGGTAACCACCTTATGATCGTCCAAATTTATGTCGATGATATCATCTTCGGTTCCACGAATCCCAGCCTCACAGCTGAATTCGGGAAGTTGATGGGGACTAAGTTTGAGATGAGCTCAATGGGTCCAATTAACTTTTTCCTTGGCTTGAATATTAGACAGGGACCCGAAGGCATTTTTATTAATCAAGAGGCCTACACCAAGACCTTACTAGCCAAGTTTGGAATGATGGGAGAATCAAAAGTGAAGGTTCCTATGGCGTTTGGCACGAAGTTAACACCTTTTCTGGAAAAACCAGCTGTTGACATGACCCTCTATCGCCAAATGATAGGTTCTTTAATGTATCTAACAGCTAGTCGACCATACATAATGTTTTCTGTCTGTTATTGTGCCAGGTTTCAAGCTAATCCACGCGAACCTCACATGATAGCTGTGAAAAATATTTTCCGATATCTGAAGCGAACCTCATCTCTCGGTCTGTGGTACCCGGCGAAATCGGGATTCTTCGTACAAGCATTCTCTGATGCCAATCTAGGTGGATGTGGACTGGACCGAAAGAGCACAACTGGCGGGTGTCAGTTTTGTGACAACCCAGAAAATTTTTGCTTTTAAGACCCAGTCAATCAACTCAACTGAGTGTCAAACTCATTAGTGTTGAGTTCTAGCCCGGTTAAAGGTCATTCTAAGGAGTTTTGAGCCTAATACACTTAAGGATTAAGTGTTAGAAAGTACCTGCTAGAACCACAGAGTAGCAAAGCAAACCTAAACCTCATCTAAATGAGCTCACGGCCACAAGACCATGAGTTTACGGCCGTAAACTCATGTGGCCGTAAACTCAAGGGTATATAGATGATACTTGGCCATTTTTCCCATTCTTTCCTTTCCTTGGCCGATTTCCCTTCAAATCCTCTCAAGTATCATCAAGTTTTCCTTCCAAGATCTTCACGTAAGTAAGTATTCTTCCTAGATTTGTTGATACATCACTTAATCTAGTATCCTTCCATGATTTCATCCATAGAAATCACTCTTTTCTTAGATCTTCAAGTTACACCAAGAACACCAAGAAGACACACTAGTGTTGTTGGCCAATATCAACCATTTCAAGCTTCTAGATCGTAAGTACTCTTCCTTATACTTGTTATCTAGTTAGTATCCATGCTTAGAGACTTGAAAACATCAAGAACACAAGGACAAAAAGAGTTTACGGCCAAGCCATCTCCCAAGGCCGTAAACCCCTTTAAGGTTGCCATTTTGGCCATAAACCCTATAAGATGAAAAACTAGTGACCCAGGACCCTTCATGGATGAGATTAGGACCTTAAACTACTCTCAAGTGCACAATGACCATGAGTTTACGGCCGTAAACCCCTTTGGGCCGTAAACTCATCAAAAGCCTCATTTGAGGTGGTCTTTCTCATACAAGTATAGAGCAAAAGTCCTTAAAGTTTCCCTAGCTTTCAAACCAACACTTAGCCAAGTCTGGCCATGAGTTTACGGCCGTAAACTCATGAGGAATGGTCCATGGGCCGTAAACTCTATAAAGTGGTGCAATGGTGCCACAATTACTTCCTAAGGCTTGGACTTGATCATAGTATGCTTAACCTTGACTTGTTAGACCTTAAAACACCAAATGGTAGAAGTTACCATGGGTTTACGGCCGTAAACCCATTAGGATCGTAAACCCATGACCGTAAACTCATGTTAGTGACATTTCACTTTCCTTTGATGAATCACATGTGATTCCAACACTTGGTCAAAGTGTTTCCTAGTCCCGTAAGGTGTTTTCTTTCATATAGTTGTTATAAACACTATATTCATGTCAATATGTGTCCTTATATGTCATTTAGGACCTATTGTGTCTTGGGACTTCATTCGTGGAACTTCTCATCCTTACACGCATACTCGTTTGAATCACCCACATCAGGTGAGTTCATACCCCGTAATAAATCTTTTAACTGTTTTAACTGTTTTAAGGGGGGGGGGGGGAATACAAGTTGAACACAATGATAATTGTGTAAATGTTTGTTATAAACATCTTTCAAAATGTTACTTATGTCACTTATAAGTTGTCAAAACATTTCAAAAATTCTTTTAAAGTTATGTTACTTTATAGTTGTACAAAACTCCGTTTTTAAAGTACAAGCATAACTTAGTAGATAAATGAGTCTTTTCAATAACAGTCCAAGTAGAACATTAGTAAACTATAATAGGTATAGTTTAGGAGAATGCTATTCATTACTTCTAGTACAATGAAGCACACAAAGAGTCAGTTCATACATGAGTCAAACACACAGTGAAGAGAAACAAACAATACCATACAGAACATATAGTGAAGAGAATCAAACAATACCATACAGAGAGAACACACAATTACGAGAAACAAACAGAACGTACAATATACAGTACAAAACAAACAAGTTAGGTTGCTATAGCATGAAAACACATACATGATCTAATTATACCAATGAATCACTAACTCATTGTTTTAAACAAAAGGTGATAGTTATATTGGGTATACATGATCATATACTTTAATGTGAATTACACGGCTTGCAAGAATTTGCAGAGGTCGCGTTTGGTTCCCTTAATCTCTTGAGATGGAGAGCGTTTAGTAGGGGTTCTAGCCTTCACATTATAACCGTAATAAAACAAATATGTTTTTAGGTTATTAGTACATCCGCATGTCATTATAAACAACAACTGTGTACTTACATTTCCCATTACTTTCATAAAGTGACAGTACCACCTGAAAGTCAAATTCAAACTATTTTCGAGTCAAGATAGTTATAAACTAGGGAAAATATACATTTTTACAATCGACAAACTGAACAGTCGAGTCTAGCACATAACAAAAGATGCCTTGATAGAAGGCTACGTTTAAAAGAAAGGACCATAATGCTAGTCTTATGATTCCTTAATGTATACATCACAAGATATATATATATATATATATATATATATATATATATATATATATATATATATATATACCAATAGAGTCCGACAGGTAATAGGATGTGTGCTCTCCGCTTCATTTCCTGTTCCTTGTTTGGTTGTGGGCTTGGAACGAATTCACCCAATCTATTTTCTACCCGATTATATATATATGTATGCTTAGTATACATTAAGTCATCATAAGGGTACCAGGTATGGGCTAGGTTATAGGACACAGAGTCAAAGCATAGTTTTTCTAGTACAAAACATACTTTCTAAAATCAGTACTTTTGGTATACAAAACTAGAAACTTCCTAGTAAAGGGTTTAATCCATTTTATTAAACCAGTACAATTTAAAGGACCTTAGGTGAGTAACTCTATAATACCTTAGTTTATACACCATGTTTATATATAAAACTAATACCCAATAGGTAGTTGGATGTGTGCCTTCCGCCTTACTTCCTGTTCCTTGTTTGGTTGTGGGCTTAGGGCAGATTCACCCAGTTAACTTTCTATCCGATATTGGATTATATATATCAGTATAAACTAAGCTATTATAAAAGTAGTCACTGTGGTCACCATTTTATTATAAGAAATATGGGTTTTTCTTAAAGAACTTTTCATTAGATATAAAGGAACCATTACAATTAACTCCATGAGTAACAAGTGTTTACACTAGGGTTATATACGACGATGATCTAACAACCAATGGGATGTGTGCTATCCGCCTTAATTTCTGTTCCTCGTTTGGTTGTGAGCTTAGGGCAGATGCGCACAATCGATTGTTTGTTTACTCTGAGTCTTATATAACTCGTATCCGCTTAGTACCCATAGCAAGGGTTGTAGTGTCATTTTACTTAAACTTCCATCAAAGTAGGAAATATAGGATTTTCTAGAGGAACAGGCGAACTTTTCAAAACAGAACGTACAACTTACAACGTTTTACAACTACATGTTACAACTACATTTTCAACACCATTTTACATCTACATTTTCAACAACACTTTACAACTTACTCACATCACTAAAATCTTATGAACTCACCAACTTAATTGCTGATCAACTCTTTCAAATAACTTGTATTCTCAGGAGACTATTAGACAGGTGCTCGTACTGGGGATTCAGAAGATGGAGCATTATAGCTTCAAGTCTTGTTTTGTTATTTGTGTATGAATTCTATGTTTTGTGAACACACACATTGTAAACACTTTCTTTCGAAATGAAATGGTTGTTCATTACTTGCTTACCATATACATATCTCGTGATACTAAACATGACGTCCTCCACCCCTGAACGATTCCGCCGTTCCGGTTTTGGGGTGTGACAGATTGGTATCAGAGCATTGTTTATAGTGAACTAAGTATATCAACCGATAAAAGATATACAACTATAAATACAATAGGGCTTAAGTGCTCTGGATAATGATATATTTTTAGAGTATAACTACAAGTTATAAAAATATACCTACTTGCTTATACATGTACATAATAGAACTAGTGTCACGAGGAGAACAGAACTAAAGTATTTAAAGGTTGGACACTGTCGTCAACCTGAACAGTTATGTAATCATAGCTAGGATCAATATAGCCTGATCAACTATATTCATTCGAGATGTGACCGACATGTGTTTGGGAATGATGTGGTGTTGCAACAGTGTTAAAACTTACCTGAACACCAGTCAAGAGAACACCAGAACAAGTACATTTAGAGTTAGAATACTATAGGTATATTCTATGATACGATAGCGCGATAACGAGTTTAGAACATACCAAGTTCATTACGTTAAAATACTATAGGAGTATTTTAGTCCATATAAATAACCTATGTGATAACTTAAAAGACCCTTACGGATAGGTCTATAATCTTGCAAGGTATATTCCTAAAGTTTTAATATATAATCAAGATCTTATAGAATTAGAATCTGTGGTCTATGCTTCACTATCCATTCCTCTTAAGGGTGTAGTTTCGGAGTAGGATCACTTATTCGAAAGTCTATTTAATCTCAAATTATATACAGACTTGTATACATTGTACAATTATAGGAGGACCTCGTAAGGATCACCCCATAAAGTTACCTGAAAGCTCATAGATTCTTTAGTCACTTTCATTCTCGCACAACAAGTCCAGATAGATGTAACCACTTCCTCATAGTAGACAACAGAAGAGTCCAGGAGGAACAAGAACAAGTTCATGAGATGTTTTCAAAGAGGGATCAGCCGAAGTAACCAAAACGTCTTACACGTCACACTAATAAATAATAATCTGGTTAATTTATTGAGCGAGTGGAAACACTGCTCACATTATATGTTGAGATTATTTTCTTGCATGCTGCTGGTAACAGTTATTTAGGAAACAGATATTCATTCGAGGATAGTTATTTCAAATTCATAGAGTTTATTAGGTATAGACTCTTTTATGAATTGTTTCTAGAACCCTGTGGAAGTCAGGACCCGATACATCCAGAACTAGGATAACCTTGTCTTTTCAGCTTTCGGCTTGTGTTCATTGCTTTAGACTTATTCCGTCTCATCTTTGTATTCTTTTAGCAAAGATGCCTCCTCACAGATCTAACAGACGCACTACTCCGATAACTCCAACGCCGCCTCCTTCGCAAATAGATATGGCAGCTATAAACGTTGCAGTGGCTGCGGCTGTGGCAACAGCCATGGCTCAATATGACTCCATCAGTACCATTGGAGGTGGAACGCCTACTGATTCTACTCGAGGTGAGGTCCTCGTGTGCTCGAGAGAGTTCTCCTACAAGGACTTCACCAATTGCCAGCCATTGTCCTTTAATGGGACTGAAGGAGTCATTGCCCTCGTGCAATGGTTCGAGAAAACAGAGTCGATCTTCGAAATCTGTTTATGCCCAGAAGGAAGCAAAGTGAAGTTTGCTGCCTGCACCTTCTCTGGCAAGGCCCTAACATGGTGGAACAACCATGCTAAGTCACTGACCCTATCAGTGGCTAACTCAATAGGTTGGGAAAACCTAAAAGAGTTAATGCGGGAAGAATACTGCCCGTTAAGCGAAATTCAAAAGCTGGAACAAGAGCTGTGGGATCTCACTATGGTCGACTCAGACATAGTGACCTACACGGACCGGTTCAGCGAGCTAGCAGCTCTATGCCCCGAGATGGTTACCCCGGAGAGCAAGAAGATAGAAAGATACATTTGGGGTCTGACTGCTCCGACCCAAGGAAATGTGTTGTCTTCTAACCCAGCCACTTTCAATAGTGCTAAACGCCTGGCTCAACGACTCATCGACCATGGAGTCCGCCATGGTGTAAAAGTCCCTATTCCCGAGCCATCGAGGGAAGAGGACTATAATCAGAAGTCGGGGAACAAGAGGAAGAAGAAGCGAACAACACAAGACACCCCGCAAGAGCAACGAGCGAGTAGTATGTACGCCGCTACGACGCCTACTGCTTCAGCACCTGCCAGTCGCTATGCTGGAACCCTCCCGAAGTGTGGAAAGTGCAACTTTCACCACACCGGAGTATGCCGGGAAATACAGTGTCTGAACTGCCACAGAAAGGGACACACAGTCCGTTTCTGCAGGGCATCGGCTCAACCGATCTCCCAAGTCCTCGGAGCTGAAGAAAACCAAGCCTGCTATGGTTGTGGTGAGACTGGACATTTTCAGAGGGACTGCCCGATAAAAAGGAACTCAGGCGCGGATGGATGCATTTTGATGATCACCGCATGAGAATCTACCCCGGAGTCGTCGACGAGTAGCGGTACGTTTTCGAAATAGTAATTGCTTTTAAAATTAATTTATATTCATATAAGATTAAAATTTGGGGATAACACCTAAAAGTAATTATAATAACTCACATGTTGAAATAGGTCACAGTATTCAAGAGAACTAAAAGATCCCTTAGAGAAGCTATTATGGCTTACCATATACATCAGGGTTGTGCACAACTAAGATGTTGCAGACTTAGAGTGAGTGACTCCGCTTAGGTCCCCATTCCTTAATTGGTTGAGGATTTGAGGCAGAGTTACTCAGTCGACTGCCTGGTTCATCTTAAATATTCATAACTTGTATATGGCAGGCGATTGTAGTGGTACCAAGGAGGATTATGATATAAAGTATCCCCACCAGTTATTAGAGCACTTTCGTTTGTATGTATGCGCACATAGCGATACGATACGTAGGAGTGTTAACTTCAAGAGAAAACAGGAAACACGGGAACATTTACAAAGAGTACATTTTCGAACATACTAGGAGTACAATATCGAGCATACAAGGGATACATCGTCGTATATCAGACGTTTCTTTCATTTGACCAAAACTTTGTTCAGTAAAGAGTCCGTTGCTTTCATTCGTCATGAGTTGGCATGGTCCTCACCATACTGAGTTCATATGTTTCTATCGCCTCGATCGGCAAGTTCTCGAAACTTTCGTTATTAGTATCGAAAGTCCGACCTAAACCTCAATTTTATCTTTCATATTCTAAACCCCGAAGTACTCGTGTGAAGAGTACTTTGTCCTCCGAAGCCTTATCGTCAGATGTCCGCAGACTGTCACGAAATACCACTCGTCCAACAGTTCGAGCACAGAGGAGATGGACGAATACAGCCCACCTATCACTATTTAGTGTATACGCGAGGGTGGTGTATGATTATGATTACGCAGATTTAGTATGTGTGTTTCCGCCCTATCTCCTGTTCCTTGTTTGGTTGTGGACCTGGGGCAAAGTCGCACATCCGACCGTCTTACTAACCCTAATTATATACGACTTGTATATACGAGGTAATGATAGATGGACCAAGTACGAATCCTATCATGAACAGAAGGGCAAAGTTGCCAAGTCTACGAGTGAGTATTCTGCTAATGAGAGGAGCGCAACCCTAGTAGTAATGCTAAGAAAGCTAATTTCGGGACGAAATTCCATCTAACGGGGGGATGATGTGACAACCCGGAAAATTTTTGCTTTTAAGACCCAGTCAATCAACTCAACTGAGTGTCAAACTCATTAGTGTTGAGTTCTAGCCGGGTTAAAGGTCATTCTAAGGAGTTTTGAGCCTAATACACTTAAGGATTAAGTGTTAGAAAGTACCTGCTAGAACCACAGAGTAGCAAAGCAAACCTAAACCTCATCTAAATGAGTTCACGGCCACAAGACCATGAGTTTACGGCCGTAAACTCATGTGGCCGTAAACTCAAGGGTATATAGATGATACTTGGCCATTTTTCCCATTCTTTCCTTTCCTTGGCCGATTTCCCTTCAAATCCTCTCAAGTATCATCAAGTTTTCCTTCCAAGATCTTCACATAAGTAAGTATTCTTCCTAGATTTGTTGATACATCACTTAATCTAGTATCCTTCCATGATTTCATCCATAGAAATCACTATTTTCTTAGATCTTCAAGTTACACCAAGAACACCAAGAACACATACTAGTGTTCTTGGCCAATATCAACCATTTCAAGCTTCTAGACCGTAAGTACTCTTCCTTATACTTATAATCTAGTTAGTATCCATTCTTAGAGACTTGAAAACATCAAGAACACAAGGACAAAAGGAGTTTACGGCCAAGCCATCTCCCAAGGCCGTAAACCCCTTTAAGGTTGCCATTTTGGCCATAAACCCTATAAGATGCAAAGCTAGTGACCCAGGACCCTTCATGGATGAGATTAGGACCTTAAACTACTCTCAAGTGCACAATGACCATGAGTTTACGGCCGTAAACCCCTTTGGGCCGTAAACTCATCAAAAGCCTCATTTGAGGTGGTATTTCTCATACAAGTATAGAGCAAAAGTCCTTAAAGTTTCCCTAGCTTTCAAACCAACACTTAGCCAAGTCTGACCATGAGTTTACGGCCGTAAACTCATGAGGAATGGTCCATGGGCCGTAAACTCTATAAAGTGGTGCAATGGTGCCACAATTACTTCCTAAGGCTTGGACTTGATCATAGTATGCTTAACCTTGACTTGTTAGACCTTAAAACACCAAATGGTAGAAGTTACCATGGGTTTACGGCCGTAAACCCATTAGGACCGTAAACTCATGTTAGTGCCATTTCACTTTCCTTTGATGAATCACATGTGACTCCAACACTTGGTCAAAGTGTTTCCTAGTCCCGGAAGGTGTTTTCTTTCATATAGTTGTTATAAACACTATATTCATGTCAATATGTGTCCTTATATGTCATTTAGGACCTATTGTGTCTTGGGACTTCATTCGTGGAACTTCTCATCCTTACACGCATACCCGTTTGAATCACCCACATCAGGTGAGTTCATACCCCGTAATGAATCTTTTAACTGTTTTAAGGGGGTGGGGATACAAGTTGAACACAATGATAATTGTGTAAATGTTTGTTATAAACATCTTTCAAAATGTTACTTATGTCACTTATAACTTGTCAAAACATTTCAAAAACTCTTTTAAAGTTATGTTACTTTATAGTTATACAAAACTCCGTTTTTAAAGTACAAGCATAACTTAGTAGATAAATGAGTCTTTTCAATAACAGTCCAAGTAGAACATTAGTAAACTATAATAGGTATAGTTTAGGAGAATGCTATTCATTACTTCTAGTACAATGAAGCACATAAAGAGTCAGTTCATACATGAGTCAAACACACAGTGGAGAGAAACAAACAATACCATACAGAACATATAGTGAAGAGAATCAAACAATACCATACAGAGAGAACACACAATTACGAGAAACAAACAGAACGTACGATATACAGTACAAAAAAAACAAGTTAGGTTGCTATAGCATGAGAACACATACAGGATCTAATTGTACCAATGAATCACTAACTCATTGTTTTAAAAAGGTGATAGTTATATTGGGTATACATGATCATATACTTTAATGTGAATTACACGGCTTGCAAGAATTTGCAGAGGTCGCGTTTGGTTCCCTTAATCTCTTGACATGGAGAGCGTTTAGTAGGGGTTCTAGCCTTCACATTATAACCGTAATAAAACAAATATGTTTTTAGGTTATTAGTACATCCGCATGTCATTATAAACAACAACTGTGTACTTACATTTCCCATTACTTTCATAAAGTGACAGTACCACCTGAAAGTCAAATTCAAACTATTTTCGAGTCAAGATAGTTATAAACTAGGGAAAATATACATTTTTACAATCGACAAACTGAACAGTCGAGTCTAGCACATAACAGAAGATGCCTTGATAGAAGGCTACGTTTAAAAGAAAGGACCATAATGCTAGTCTTATGATTCCTTAATGTATACATCACAAGATATATATATATATATATATATATATATATATATATATATATATATATATATACCAATAGAGTCCGACAGGTAATAGGATGTGTGCTCTCCGCTTCATTTCCTGTTCCTTGTTTGGTTGTGGGCTTGGAACGAATTCACCCAATCTATTTTCTACCCGATTATATATATATATGTATGCTTAGTATACATTAAGTCATCATAAGGGTACCAGGTATGGGCCAGGTTATAGGACACAGAGTCAAAGCATAGTTTTTCTAGTACAAAACATACTTTCTAAAATCAGTACTTTTGGTATACAAAACTAGAAACTTCCTAGTAAAGGGTTTAATCCATTTTATTAAACCAGTACAATTTAAAGGACCTTAGGTGAGTAACTCTATAATACCTTAGTTTATACACCATGTTTATATATAAAACTAATACCCAATAGGTAGTTGGATGTGTGCCTTCCGCCTTACTTCCTGTTCCTTGTTTGGTTGTGGGCTTAGGGCAGATTCACCCAGTTAACTTTCTATCCGATATTGGATTATATATATCAGTATAAACTAAGCTATTATAAAAGTAGTCACTGTGGTCACCATTTTATTATAAGAAATATGGGTTTTTCTTAAAGAACTTTTCATTAGATATAAAGGAACCATTACAATTAACTCCATGAGTAACAAGTGTTTACACTAGGGTTATATACGACGATGATCTAACAACCAATGGGATGTGTGCTATCCGCCTTAATTTCTGTTCCTCGTTTGGTTGTGAGCTTAGGGCAGATGCGCACAATCGATTGTTTGTTTACTCTGAGTCTTATATAACTCGTATCCGCTTAGTACCCATAGCAAGGGTTGTAGTGTCATTTTACTTAAACTTCCATCAAAGTAGGAAATATAGGATTTTCTAGAGGAACAGGCGAACTTTTCAAAACAGAACGTACAACTTACAACGTTTTACAACTACATGTTACAACTACATTTTCAACACCATTTTACATCTACATTTTCAACAACACTTTACAACTTACTCACATCACTAAAATCTTATGAACTCACCAGCTTAATTGCTGATCAACTCTTTCAAATAACTTGTATTCTCAGGAGACTATTAGACAGGTGCTCGTACTGGGGATTCAGAAGATGGAGCATTATAGCTTCAAGTCTTGTTTTGTTATTTGTGTATTAATTCTATGTTTTGTGAACACACACATTGTAAACACTTTCTTTCGAAATGAAATGGTTGTTCATTACTTGCTTACCATATACATATCCCGTGATACTAAACATGACGTCCTCCACTCCTGAACGATTCCGCCGTTCCGGTTTTGGGGTGTGACAAGTTTCTTGAGGGTAAACTCGTCAGCTGGAAATCGAAGAAACAAACATGTGTGTCTCTTTCCACAGCCGAAGCCGAATACATAGCTGCAGCGTCTTGTACGTCACACGTCATATGGATAGAAAGTCAACTCAGAGACTATGGCCTGAACATGAAGAAAATCCCTTTGTATTGTGACTCTGAAAGCGCAATAAGGATATGTCACAATCCAGTGCAACACTAAAAAACGAAACATATCGCACTGAGGTATCATTTCATCAAGGATCACGTGGAGGATGGTAATGTCGAAATCCATTTTGTTAGAACCGCTGATCAACTAGCTGACATCTTTACAAAAGCCTTACCGGAAGCAAGCTTTAACAAAATTTTACAAGGCTTAGGAATGATGGAAGCTGAGTCAGTACCGAAATCGCTTTCGCCTCATTAAAATTTATCCAAGCGAAATAGAGCTAACGCTCGGTCTATTTCGGCTCCTGAATTTTTGGGAACCGAAATGAACCGAATGCGAAATAGAGCGAACGCTCGGTCTATTTCGGTTCCTGAATTTTTTCAGAACCGAAATGAACCGAACGCTCGGTCTATTTCGCTTCACTACTTTTAGGTGAAGTTTCGGTTGTATAATTTGTACATTGTTTATATCTTTTCTTCGTTTCTATTCATAAAAATCAAAAATAGTTTCCTTTCTGTTTTTTAATCTTTTTTTTTGAAAATTCATAACAATCAAAAATATTTTATTTTCTGTTTTTATTTTTCAGAAATTACAAAAATCCAAAAATATTTTATTTTCTGTTTTTATTATTTTTCAGAAAAATCCAAAACTACAAAAATATTTCTATTTGTTTTTAGTTTTATCTCTAAATTATTACCTAGTTTCAAGATGTGACACTAAATGATGTTGGGGCAGGTATAACTTACTTATCTTTGTACTAGCTAGGTGTCCCTAGAAGCATGCTGCTGCATGTAGACCGAAGCCTCCAAGACTCTGAGTGAAGCCTTAATGATTCGATAAACACCAATCGTTTCTTCCCAATCAGGCCGCCAAAATCACTCAAGTCATGAGCTACCTTACTCTTCTCATATTGAGTCAAAGAGTTGTCTGCTTTGTCATTTTTATATAGCAGAGGTACTTTCGGTTCTTTAACCACCTACACTATTCTCCATATACTTTCGTTTCATAATCGTAACCCTTGAGACTCTCAGCACTTGCCACTGAGGTTTATGGTTACACAACTTTTGTGTTAATGATCTTAGTTTCATTCACCACGTGCTAAGTGAAACCCAATATCCAATACCTTAAATGAATTGACGGTGAACGCTCTAATGTTCAAGCTATTACTTGTTACCTCAAGAAATCTCTTTTTATTTTTGCGTGATCTTTATGAAATTGTATAACACCAAGACGTTTCTTCCCATAGGATCCAACTTTGTTTTATTTTTTTTTGAGATTTCTATTATTCACCAAGTCACTGCAAAATGACCAAACCTACTTGTTTAATAGGCTACATCGGTCTCACAAGTACTTCGTCCACTTTCGGTCTTATGTCGAGCACCAAAGCATGGATTGAAGCTCAACCACCATCACTAGCCTTATAATAAAAAGATGCCTTTCAATGCTTCTGAACAAGTATTTGATCGTATTTTCACGGGGAACCACACAAGAACTTTGAAGTCTCTCTTGACTTTGAAGGAAGAGATTCGTGTCAGGGATCCACTGTTTCATGTCTTGTTTGACATCACTTATATCCCACATAAATTTTTCTTTATTTCTTTATCTTTCACACTATCCTGCACGAAAGTCTTTACGATTTTTCCAAACTCTTGTTCGGTTACTAATGAGCTATTTTCAGACATATAGCTTCGGTTCTTTGCGGTGGAGTCAATTTATTTACAAGGAAAAGGGTGAGTCAGCATGAAGTTGAAACGGTTCAGAATTTGAAAAGGAGATAAGGATGGAAAGGCGCGCGAATTTTAAACGGTTCCTAAACCCACGCCTGATGACGTCTTCCTAGGGAAACCCATCTGTCAAATCATGCTTTTTCAGGCGTCGATTCAGAAAATCATGGAATCATTACTCAAGATTTTTTCTCTCTCCTGGCGATGGTATATAAGTTTTTCTCACACCTCTTGGGCTACTTTACCAATTCTTCTCTCTCTCAAGAACCACCGGCGAATTTCTACTGTTCATCTTCTTCTTCACACCTGCAACAATGGCTAAATCTTCCGCTGTTTATGAACAAACTGCTCAGTCATCTCTTCTAACCATCAAACCCAATCAGAATCTTATCATTGAACTGAACCCATTCGTCTATGATTCGTACATGCTTCATGTGGTCGAATATCTCAAGTATTCCCCGCTGGTGATTGCTCTCACGCAGGTTAAATGTGTTCCCATGTCACCGCTCTCTCAAGTCTACTCAACTGCTCTCTACGATAAAGCTAAGGAGCGTGTTTTCTTTGAGATCGTCAATCAAAAGACGTCGATTTCAAAAGCTAGGTTTTGTTTATTTCCCTTGCTGTCAATGATTCCATGATTAGCCCTGATTCCATTACCACTACTCAACTGTTCAAGATGTTCTATGATATGGGGTATCCTGAGATTCTCACCACTGTTACCAAGTTCAAGAAATCATGTCTTCCTCCTCAGTGGAACGGTCTATTTACCCTCCTCTCCAAGGGTTTATCGGAGAGGGTTGCAGGTTCTGATGGAACGAGTCGGGCGTTCATGACCCTTCTTTATGGTCTGTACCATGGGGTTAACATGGATTTTGGATCAATCTTATGGTCTCAACCGGTTCAGAGTATAAGCTCTTCTTCACGGTACTCTGAAATATCATGTGCTAGGTTTTGGACTCTTGTTACTCAATGGGCGATGGAAAAGTTTCATGTTCCAACAATGGTAGATTCACTGATGTCATCTATTGCTACTTTCCACACGACGAGGATTCTTGTCTCAGATCCCTCCAAATTTATCTTTATTGGTTCGGTTCCGGAATCTATGCACAGATGTGTTTCCAATGAAAGCAAGGTCATCACTGAGTACAAGAAGCTACCCCCTACAGGGCCACGACAGCTTACTCCAGAAATGCAAAGCTCACTCGACACTGCAGATAAACCGGCGAAAAGAGGGAAGGAGCCTGATAGAAAAGGGGAAAATGACGGTCAATCCTCCAAAGTTTCTACTGTTGGATTAATGTCTAAGTCCATAACTATAATTGGTAAGACTTGACCCGGCCCGGCATGGTCCATTTGGGTTGCATGACATCATGCATTTGGATAGACTATAATGAGAGAAATAACACTTAAGGTTGGTTAATATATTATAAGTTCTAATATATTAATAAGGTTATTTAATTAGTATTGATCAAGAATTAATTTGGAATTAATTAAGTGATCAAAATGAGACTAATTAAATATATGGGTTGATTGTGTAAATCATTCATTCTTATATATGTGGGCTTGTGATCCAAGATTCCTTATGTTGGACTAAGTCCATGGGGTGACCCATGGATACTCCATGGAGGCTAAAATCCATGGAGCATAAGGAATAGGTAAAGTTATGAGTTACATGGTGTAACCCTAATAGCCACCATATAAAAGAATCCCATGGCTCAAGAAATCGTGCACTAATGTGTGAGTGTGAGGGCTAGACGATTTCAAGGAGTGTTCAAGTTTCTCTCAAGTTATTCCAAGTGTATTTGGTGTTGTGTGAACCATTTGAGGTGTCACACTTGGGGCACTAGGCACTCAAGCTTCATGAAGACATTCTACATCAAAGAGGTATGTATTCTATCTTGTTATATTTATTATTTTGTATGCTAGATTAGGATAATACCTTGGATGTTCATAATTGTATGTATAATAGAGAAAACATAGATCCAAGGTATTTAGGGTTGCATGTACACTTAGGAGTGTTAGAATGCTCATAACCCAACAGTGGTATCAGAGCCTAGGCTTGTTTTCTTGTTATACTTGCAAAAGTAGCTGAAAAATCGAGTTGGATGCATATATTCGATTGTTTTGGCTGGAATTGGACTCGGAACATTACCCTAAGATGTTTTTGGACTTATAAACTTGTTTTTGATGTGGTAATGTTCATGCTAATCCAATTTCTAAGATAATTGTCATAATTTCAAGATTTATATTAGTTTGTATGTTCATGCTAATTTCTTGAAGATTGATGATTTGAATTATCTTGTTCTTATGAGGTTCTTAGATTAATAGAAAAGTTGTGTGAAATAGTTGTTTTCAATCCATTTTAATCTAAGAGTTGATTCCAAAGTGTGTTTTTGTAACTTGTCCTCAAGTTATATGAAAAGTCACATTTAAGAATCATAAAACTCATAAAAGTTGGCAAAGGTTAGAAAATGAAGAGTCTAGTTCTAATTAAATGGTTTTATGACTCCATAACTTGTCCTCAAGTTATGGAGGTTCAAGAGTCTCTTCATTAAATTAAAAAAAAAGTGTAACCTTAATTAGTTCCATAAGTTACAATAAAAAAAAGTTATTTTTTTTTATTAATTAGTTTAAAGTCTTCCATAACTTGTCCTCAAGTTATGGAACTTGAAGAGTTTTTTTTTTTTTTTTTTTTTTTTTTTTTTTTTTTAAATTAAAACTACTTTAAACTCATAAGTTATGTAATTAATTAGTTTTGAATAGTTTCAAAACTTGCACTCAAGTTTTGGAATTTGAAAAGTTTTCACTTATGAATACTTTAATTCCAAGTTAGCCCTTAGAATTTTAAAAGTTAAAATTCAACCCTTATACTTTATAATATTATAAGTTAATAATATTTATATATATGTATAAGAGTAAAGTCAGTCTTACCGTTAGTAGGCCTCATTCACGAAGCCGGTCTATAAGGGGGGTATAAGGTTACTGCCTATAAAATGGCAGTTTAATGGGTGTCCACTCTCACCCACCGCTTCCTTGACTGGTGGAGGGTCGTTAGCCGAACGGGTAGGACAAGGACTATAATTCTCCTTTCATTAAAAGTATTAATGATAAAGTAAGTAACTAAACTCTTATTAATACCCAATCTTAGTTACTTAGGAAAATGTGAATTTGGTGCTAACCCATGAAATTACACTTTGCACTCTGCTTAAGTCGTTAGTGGAGCGTGTGTGGTTAACCGGCACACTAACCTGGACTTAACAAGGTAGGCAAAGGGTAACTTAATATTTATCATAGTATCGGTGGAGCGTGTGTGGTTAACCGGCACACTGATTAAGGGGTAAATATTAAGGGTACCAAGTATATTTGCATGGTTATTCACACCTTGTTTTGTGATCCTCGGCATCCCAGTCACAAAACCTGAAGGGCACACTCGAGATTGAAACATGCCTTTGAACAGTTCAATGAATCTCAAAGATCTAGGACTTTCAAATCCAATTAAAACCTAATAAATTATTTCGTTTTTCATGGTGGAAATTGGTGAATCGTCATTCACCTACCTTCAAATATTTTATAGCTTGGATTACGGCATCCCTCTTCTAAGTTATAAAATAGTTTGTTGGGTCCTAGCCTTAATATTTCATATTGGGTGTCATATTAAGGACTTTAAATCAACTATCTTGAATATCTCCCAAAAAGATGTCTGGTCTAGACATTTATGATCTTCCCAAATCTCTTGAAACAAGCTTTCCTAAATGAAGATGATGTCCCATGGATATCATACTTCTTTCACCTCCTCCAATTATTCTCCCTAACCCACAAGTTCCTAAAAAGTTTAAGGTCACTCAAGCCCTATTGGCAAGACAAGGTATAGGTGTGATCACATCTTGGAGATGTAGTCACATATTGACAAGCCGGGAGAGTTGGGTGTCAAAGTCTTGAGAAAGTTGGTGGCTCAACTACTTTCTAAGTCACATAGTGAGTTCTTTTGGGAATCCTATGAAACAGACTAAGACAAGATCCTTAATGATCTTATCTATTTGCTAAGATCAACTTCCTAAAACGCTATGGACATTGACAATGATGACATTGGATATCCAGTAAAGCTCTCTCTTCCCAATGGAAAGGGATCGGCCATAGTCAACTCGGTTGACCCAATGGTAAAGAGAGAGGCGAAGTCTGAGATAGTCCCATTATCAAGGGTCCATAGGTAACTATTGCCAAAGGAAGGGGCATTGGTTACGAAACTGCCAAATTTACCTAAGGATGTTAAAGTCAATAAGTTTGGCTCTACTTCAGGTAAAGTCCATTGTCTAACTCTATTAAGTACATGCTGATTCTGATCGCGAAGATGGATTTCAATCGCATGGTTGGGTGATCAGAATTTTGGGCTATTACTTAAGAGTTATGATATTTATATTGCTTAGGAATAGATAACAACAAGGTTTTCATATGGATTGTAAGGATAAGTTTTTCCGTAAATTTTAAAATAAAAGAAAAAGGTTTTGATTTTATTTATTTTAAGTATCCTTACAATGGCATTTGTGAAAAGTTGTTGCTTATAAGATTCCATTGATAGAAATATTGGAAAAATGGATTTGATTCTTTCGGTTGTGGTAGTGTCTAATATTACCAAATAAGGAAAGATTCTCATCACCCAAGGTTCAATTGGACCGAAACTTGGAATCATGCAAGTTGTATAGTATGATGAATAAGAACTTTCAGCTTGGAAAATTAAGACTAATTCCTTATGTGAATAAGGAAAGGACTAAGGGATCGAGTACACATTCTTGTGCACTGGTCAAGTCCACCACAAAAGATCAAGAAGACTATTCGTCATGATTTACTTAAGTTCAGTAAATATGGTTATACTTATAAGTTTAAGTATAAGTCTGTAGCATTGGAGAAGTTTCAATGTGAGACAGAACGAATAAGAAGAATCAAAGTATGGCAGAAAGATAAAAGTTTCTCAAATCTGAAAAGATGGGAGAGTACTTTAGTATCATGTTTATGATCATCTTAATGATTAAGATACCATATCACAATTGGTCCTCTAAAGTTATCTTAGTGCATTCTTATGACTAAGAAGAGGAGTCATGAATTGTTGAAATGGTTAAATCAAAAAGATGAGTCATACTTCGTTCCAAAACAATTCTTAGAGTCATACTCCAAGATTGTAACTTGAGTGACATATCTTAAAGAGGGTTTGTTAACACTAGTCAAATGTAAGAGTAAAAGGTTATCTACTCTTGTACATTTGAAATTGGTAAGTTGTGATGTTTTGGATAAAACAGAGACCAACTTAGGCCAATTGTGTAAAGTGTTAGTCTTGATAAAGAATCCGCACTATCTCTTGAATATTTGACAAGGGAGTCTTATATGTCAAGAGGACAGTGGGAGTCTTAAAGCTCTTGAAAGTTTCAAGACTTAATCAAGAATAAAACCTAAAGTCCTTCACTAGCACACGACTTGAGGTTTATAACCTATCGTGTTGAAATTTTTGTGCCTATTCAAGTTGGCTTTGCATAGGAGTTCTGAGAGTTCTCAATTGGTTGCACAACTACTTGGAAGCAATGGCAGGCACCTGAGCTGCCAAATGGCAAGAATTTAAGATTGCACAAGTTTAATCAATATGAGTTTGGATTTGTCACTAACCTTGTCTTGTGATTATGGTTTTGACAAATTCACATGGATAAGAACACATACACTATTAAATCTAAGTGTCATAAGGTTTCTCTCCGATTCATGAAAATGATGGTGAGGAAACACTTTCACTAAGTAGATTTTAGCTAGATAGCAATTGTGATATTTGCATTCTCAAAGTCATTAGTGGAGCGTGTGTGGTTTACCGGCACACTAACATGGACTTGTGAGAAGTGGCAAAGGTCTAAACAATTGAGATTATGATTACGGCATCCCTTTTCATAGTTCTAAAATTGTTTAGACACACATGTGAGCTATCTAAGAGAGGTGTATGATTTTGATAAAGTTTTATCAAAACAATCTAGTATCAGAAATCTGAACTTTGGTAAGAAAGTCAGCTGATTTCTGAGTACATGTCAAAGCTAGTGGGAGTATAAGTGTTATGCTAATAATCATCATTTTAGTGGGAGCATGATAATTATGACAAAGGTTGCAAGTTAGCAATGTTAATTATAGAAAACAAAAGTTTC
Source organism: Lactuca virosa (assembly GCF_052849685.1). Lineage (NCBI taxonomy): Eukaryota > Viridiplantae > Streptophyta > Magnoliopsida > Asterales > Asteraceae > Lactuca > Lactuca virosa. The sequence goes on from NC_136434.1 coordinate 284,531,567, forward strand.
AATTCGTGAGGTTGCAGGGGTTGAAAAAGTTGTTTTGCTATAATTAAGGGAGAGGAAATTATATTTCATTTCAATTCTAAAAGCTTAGATTGAGATTTTAATCGTATTTAATCAAGGATATATATATATATGAATTTCATGTTGGAATGGCTCAACATAAGGAAATTCTATATATGGGTCCATTATTTGCGTTCTAAAATTCGATTATGATTACGACATCCTTTTTCATAATCTGAATTTTGAGAACTTGGCAAATTGAAATGGAAATATTATAGCAAAAGACTGGTTTAGTCTTTATGTGAGACATCATGAATCGTGTCCCATATGCTTCGGATATAGGATCGATTACATGTGCTATATTCATCCTTTCTAAAATTTTCCAAATGCCTGGGGCATTATGAAGGGAAAAGGTCTAGAATTGGATATGACTAAAATGATTAAGCAATTGTCGAGGACAATCTAAGGTTTACCAAATATTGGTTGCTCAAGGACAGTTGGAAGTATAATGTTAATTCTGGAAGGACGATATTGACATAATCTGTAAGGAGGCAACTCTTGTTCATAAGTGATAGTCAAAATGGAATATGGAAATGTTTCAAAGTTAGAAATTATTCAATCTGTGTAAGATTAGGAAACTTAATGAAAGAAGGATGTTTCCAAGGAGCTGATCTCCTTTGGAATGCTCTGTAATGATTGTTGTCAAGTCTTTCTGACTTCGTGCATAATCATTAAGAGGATCAATGCATATAAGTTTAGAATCTAACAGATTTCAGTAAATGGCATGAATTTGGAATTCTTGCATTTGCAGTAAGGATTTGGGACTGTGAAAAGAGGATCATTGGAGTGATGTTCAATTGATCTATTTTACAAAGTAAAGATCATAGACAAACATAGTATGCATACTTGGTGTATGGCATGACTAGTGTTTAGAAAACATAGTGTACATGCTTGGAGCATGGGACAACTGTTGTTTTAAATTCAAGTATAAAGTTGATAAAACCGAAACAATGAATAATGAGTAATCAGTATGGTGATAAATAAAAGTGTTTATTTATATTCATAGGGTTTGATACCATATTTGATTCATTTATTCTTGTGTTTCACTTTGCATGTTTTGACTTCCAGAATAACTAAGTCGCTCTTCCTGAATGATTAAGTTATTCAAACCATCCACAGTCGGTCATATGTTGGAAGTAGATATGAATCAAGACTGTCATGGGTTGATTTGTAGAGGTCCAAGTTGGTGGACAAAGTGGTGCTACAACACTCATGAGTGCTCATAAGTTCTAAGTATTGGATTCAACCCGCGCTCATTTGAATCACTTCATGGATTTTATCACGAATGATCATGAGACGATAATATCTTATATTCTTCAAACCTAGAGATATGAGTTGTTACTATGAGTTGGTTATACATTGATTGCACGAAAACGCATTGGTAACTCGATGTTATAAAACGTGCCTTTGTGTATGATTCAACAAGTAGTAGAACAAGCTATATGAGTCGAAGTTTATCCATTCCTTTTACCTTCGGGATAAAAGCGATATCTGTGGGCCCCTCGATGATTTAAAGATGATACATGTGAGTGCTTGGCCAAGCCAGGACTGATTTGATTTGTTCAATCAGTCAGTCATCATGAATCGGAAATCGGGAAACAACAAATGGACAGAGATAATGATTGATAATCCATGTCTCAGTCCATATGATATCTAGAATGGAGGAATATATGATCCCTTATCTAATGGACAAGTCATTGACAAAGGTCAGAGTTCATCGACAAGGTCAGAGTTCAACAGAAGCTTTTGAGAGCTACGATTGCTGATCGGTTCTTGAAGTCATACGCTATAATAGTTTTAGACTTATCCAAGTGGGAGACTGTTGGATTAATGTCTAAGTCCATAACTATAATTGGTAAGACTTGACTCGACCCGGCATGGTCCATTTGGGTTGCATGGCATCATGCATTTGGATAGACTATAATGAGAGAAATAACACTTAAGGTTGGTTAATATATTATAAGTTCTAATATATTAATAAGGTTATTTAATTAGTATTGATCAAGAATTAATTTGGAATTAATTAAGTGATCAAAAGGAGACTAATTAAATATATGGGTTGATTGTGTAAATCATTCATTCTTATATATGTGGGCTTGTGATCAAAGATTCCTTATGTTGGACTAAGTCCATGGGGTGACCCATGGATACTCCATGGAGGTTAAAATCCATGGAGCATAAGGAATGGGTAAAGTTATGAGTTACATGGTGTAACCCTAATAGCCACCATATAAAAGAATCCCATGGCTCAAGAAATCGTGCACTAATGTGTGAGTGTGAGGGCTAGACGATTTCAAGGAGTGTTCAAGTTTCTCTCAAGTTATTCCAAGTGTATTTGGTGTTGTGTGAACCATTTGAGGTGTCACACTTGGGGCACTAGGCACTCAAGCTTCATGAAGACATTCTACATCAAAGAGGTATGTATTCTATCTTGTTATATTTATTATTTTGTATGCTAGATTAGGATAATACCTTGGATGTTCATAATTGTATGTATAATAGAGAAAACATAGATCCAAGGTATTTAGGGTTGCATGTACACTTAGGAGTGTTAGAATGCTCATAACCCAACATCTACTCACAAGAAACGCAAGTCTGAACACGCAGCGCCTACTGCTCCAAAGAAACGAAAGATCAAGAAGAAAGCTCACAGGCCGAAGTCTCCTTCCACATCTTCAAGTGACTCTGAGTATGTTCCGTCTGATCCACAACCCGAACCCGAGTCAACTGAAGACGACGTTTCTTACACCGAAAGTCCGCCTCGAGGTAATTCGCCTCCACCTTCCCCAACTAATGAAGGTAACCGATACTCACCTCCTCCTTCTCCTACACATTCGCTTCCAATTACTATTGCTCCCTTTCCTCCACCCATTTCATCTTCCACTACCACCTCGATTCCAATTCCAACCCCTTTATTCACCGAAGTTACTACCACTACTACTTCTCCAACTGAACCTAATGTCCGTGTCAACGTATCTGATACGGGGGCATCTACTTTCGGTTCTGAACCCCCGATTACCTCAAAACCTTTATCCCCACCTCCTTCACACGAATCTGAACCTTTTCTTGTAGGTGACGACATGGAATTCGACTCTGTCTATTTTAGTCCATATCGGGTACAGAGTGATGATGATGATGACGCTCCTGTCACGAAGAAGCATCTCAAGGCTATGAATGACAAGCTTGACCAACTGCTTTCTTCCTCTTCTGGCAATGCATATTCTGAAGCAGCAATCAAGGCTCTGATGGCAACCTTTGTCAAAGAGCATGACACTTCCATCTCTAATGCTGTTAAGGCGATTGATGCCTCCACTTCCACCTGTCAGAAATCTTCTATTGCAGTCGAGGCTTCCACCAAGGATTGTAAACAAGCGACCGCAAATGTCGAAAAACTAGTTTCTGAAGCTCAACTTTTTCTTGATTCTCTCCAAGCTGCCGCTCAGAAGAATGCTCAAACAGTGAAAGCTTCTGTTGATAATCTTATGCGTTCACTTGAGGCTGAAAAGAAGCATTTTAACGAAACACGCCAAGCAATCTAGACCGCCAACACTGAGCCTCATACTTTAGTTGATGCACGTCTCAGTCAACTTGAAGCTGAACTAGCCGTCGAAAACAGGGTCATGGATGAGCTGGATAAACTAACTTCTCAGCTTAAGATTCAGAATCTGAAGCTCAAGGCTGCGACCATGGAAATTAACGACTTAAAGTCTGAGTGTGCAGTGGTTAAAAGTTCAGTTGGTGATGTGCATTCCATTCTTCTACACCTTCTGGAAGCCCATGACTCAATCCTTACCATCTCAATTCGACGCCACTTGGCTGAGAAGTTGATACCTGCTCTGGATATTTTAAGCAGAATTGAGGGTGTTCCGGAGCCCATTGTACCTCCGAAACAAGGGGGAGAAAATGTTATTCAGGGCCATGGTCAATCTCAACCACCTCCAAAAAGTAAACCTTTCACCCAACCGAAAGTCACTACTGAGCCGAAGGGTAATGAAGCTTCGGGCAGTATGAAGGACAAACGAAAGAAGAAGATTGGTGATGATGATGAGGATGAAAATGATGATGAAACTTATACAGGAGAAAACGCTTCTAAAACCGACAGCCTCAAAGTCAAGCCTGATGCTCAAGAGATTGAGGCAAAGGTTCGAAAAGCGAAGGAAGTTTTTGATAAGGAGAGGAAAACGAACGAAGTGCTAGAACAGAGGAAGTCTATGTTTTCTCTGTGGTCTATGGAAATGCTTCAGAGGGAGGTAATTGAAGCTCCAAGCACTCATTGGCTCAAACCAGTCCTTTCTTTTGCGCTTGAGAATTCCAAGGACTTACAATTTGATATGCCAATAACCCGAAAGGCATTCATTTTTCATTGTTTTGAGTCAACGGTTGCCATTCCTTCCCCGGACCCGAAGGTTGATCGAGATCTGCTTGAGTACTATCTTGAGTTTGCTCAACCGCAATACCTGACTTGGAGTAATCAGAAAATCACAACAGTCAAGGTGTTGAAACCCACTTCAGCAGGGAAATTTATCAATATCAAGTTCAAAGTGATCCGAGGCTCAGACAGTTCGGTTCATACGATCTCCATGGCTGACTTACCAAATTTGAATCCTCATGAATGGATTCTCCTGAACAACATTTTGCTGACTAATCAAAAGGAGTATGAGCCTATTATAGATCACATCAAGCGAATGCTGGTGTTTTATATTCTTGAAGTCGCAAAGATGGATCAGGAAATCGCCTCTTCCATAAAGAAGAAGCCCACTATGAAGCCAATTGGGAAGGAAAGCGATATCAATGTGATGATTAAGGGTAAAATTGACCCCAAGTTTCACACAGTCATGTTCGTTAGGGGCGAAGGTCAAAAGTGCCTGTTCGCTCTTGTTGACAAACACATGTTCTCCACTGCCTGCTTGGAGCATATTCTCGATATCATTCACGAGTGTAATCAGAATAACGAAGCTGATAAAAAGATGTTTACTGATATGCTCTGGTGGTATATTCTTTTTCGTCAAACTCTTCTTGCTATCATCCCCAAGCTATTCAAGACTGTGAGGAAAACTATAGTTACTCAACCGAAGTAGTCTCTCGCCTCAATTGGAGTAAAGGGGGAGATTGTTGGGTTTAAAGGATTGTGCCGTTGGGACTTAGATGTTTGGTCCATTATGTACTCTTAGTTTGGGCCTGTGCAACCGTGCTTATCTTTCTAGGGTTTAGTATATAAGGTGCATGCATGCATCCTTGTCATTAACGCTTTCATTATTATTGTATTGATTGTACTGTAAACCCTAGCACACCTCTACAGAGGAAGTTCTTAATCGAGCTCTTCTGAGGTGTGACTATATTTTAATCATTCGACATACGGATTGATTCATTGAGTGTTCCAGTGTTTATTATTCTTATTGATTTACCTGTTAAAGATCTAATCGATCTAAAGAGTTTTCAACTCATCAAGGTGACTTGGAGGATCTGGTAGGATTGTTGAGGAAAGTATGGATAGGTGTGGCAGGTAGTATTGGGCCCGTACTACTGAAAGCAAAGGATCCATACTCGAATCGGTGAGAGTCTTGGAGAATTTGAGAAGCTTCAGGGAGGAATTTGTGACCCAGTTTGGGGGCAGAGTATGTTGCAGCTCAACCATTGGCAAGTGAGCTAGTGAGCATGACAGGGTGTCAGACCCTGGAGGATACGACTTCCAAAGTCCGAGGATGCGAGATCGATTTGGAGCACTTTGAGAAGAGAGGGTCGTGCCATGTGTATATAGTAGAGGGTCCCGGGGAGAGACCCAAGACTTTTGATCATCGGGTGAAAGGCCAACAGGGCCGGTGTCAGTACAACACGTGCGGGAAAGTACACAAGGGAGTTTTGTTGGGTTTTTGAGCATTCTACCACTCCTATGGTGTACATGCAACCCTATATACCTTGGATCTATGTTTTCTCTATTATACATGCAAACATCAATTTTTCCAAGGTATTATCCTAACTAGCATACAATGGAGTATCTATACTACAAAAGTCTAGTTAGATGACATACCTTTTGATGGAGCTTGAAGTCTTGAACCTTTAAGAGCTTAGTGCCCCAAGTGTTGCACCTCAAATGGAATCACACAACACCACCAACAATTGGAATAACTTGAGAAGAGGTTACTTGGTTCACTCTATGAAATCAACTTTGCCCTCTTTGTGTCTCTACTAGTGCCATTTCATAAACCATGGGGTCCTTTCTATAGTGTGGCTCATTTAGGGTTACACCATGTAAACCCTAAAGTGCATGAATTTCCATTTCCTTCATGATCCATGGGTTTTAACCTCCATGGAGTATCCATGGGTTACCACATGGGTTAAGCCCAACATAAAGGACTATGGATCACAAGCCCACATATATAAGAATGAATGATTTACATAATCAATCCCCATATATTTAATTAGTCTCTTTTTATCACAAAATTAATTCCAAATTAATTCTTGATCAATACTAATTAAATAATATGATTTCATATTAATATATTAGAACTTATAATATATTAATATAAATCATAAATAACCTTTTCTCATTTGTCTATCCAATTGTTCCGATGCCATGCAACCCAAATGGACCATGCTACTCTCAGGTCGAGTACATACCAATAATAGTAATGGGCTTATACATCTAATCCAACAGTCTCCCGCTTGGCTAAGTCTAAAACTATTATTCAAGTATGACTCCAAGATCCCGACTAGCAATCGTAGCTCTTAAAGCCGCTGTCGAACTCTGACCTAGTTAAATGACGTGTCCATTAGATAAGGGATCATGTATTCCTCCATTCTAGATATCATATGGACTGAGACATGGATTATAATTATTCTCTCTGTCCATCTGTTGTTTCCCGATTTCCGATTTATGACGACTGTAACATACACGTTCAGTTTTCATGTTATGTAATTTTAAAAGTGAAAAATATAATGAAATATTATATGAATTTGAGCGTTGAGTTCTAACAGATAGTTTTTACTAGAAATGAAGTAAAACTATGTTTAGAATCGCTCGGAAAATATTGGAAGTCTTATGAGATTCCAATCAAAAGTCAAATATTGAAATTTAACGAAAATATAAAATTTGAAAATAAGTAAAATTATGTTAATGAAAGTTGTAAAGAATCTCATTAGAAACATTTATGCGAAAACCTCATCGACATCCGAGTTATAACGAAGAAGTTATGACTATTTGAAGTTTCGCGACAAAACTGACACGACGCCGTATGACGTAAAAAATGAGTTTTTGATAAACTACTTTTTAGTCCTAGTGATCTAAATGAAAGTCGTAGTATTCGTTAAACCAAGAATTTTCATAAAAAGAACGTCCAAATCTGACTTCGTATGAGGAAGTTATGATTTTTCTAAGTTTCGGAATAGCAGTAGACAACTAAAAACTCGAAATAAAGATCGAGTGATTTTTAGCCGATGCAACCTAAACGAGAATCGAAGGTCTCGTCTATACTAGTAAAACGGTAAAAAGACAGATGAAAACGGACATCGGATGAAGAAGTTATGAATTTTTAATGGACTTTTCCTGTCCTGGCCCGTTAAAAATATAATATTAAAAATGAAGTTAAAATTAGCCGACGGAGTCTAAACGGAAGTTGTAGAGTATAATCTCACCTACACGTGGATATAAAGAACGCCAAAAACGGAGCTTGTATGCAAAAGATATGAATTTTTGATATTTTTTTTAAATAAAAATAAATAAAAATTCGAGGGTTATCCGAAGGGTACGCCCAGCGTACTTCGCTTCGTACGCCCAACGTACTTCGCACGTATGCGACCCGGAGCCAGCCACGTCCCCCTTCTTCGCATGATAGCCACGTAGTGGACACGTCCGAGCCACGTGCTCTTCCTTCAGATCATCGGACACGTGTCCCGTACGCCCCGCGTACCGAGGAACTACGCCCCGAGTAGTGAGCTGCTTCAGACCCTATAAAAGGGATGCGAGGCTGCCTGTATTTTGGTTGCTATTTTTCAATTCCTTTCACTCTAAAACCCTTTTTACCCACTTTTAACCCCCGAAGTCCCGGTATCATTCCCGACACTCGAAGCAAGTCCCGACACTCCGAAGTTCCCGAGAAAATTATATTTTCGAGCCGAAACTCTGCCCGAGTAAGGTCGGTTTTCAACTAAAATCCCTGGTTTCGTCACAGAAAGTCATATTTAGAGCCGAAGTGCTGCCCAAATTATCATTTAATCCCCAGTTATTTCACGGTGAGTTCAATATATAGGAACAATTGTATGTTATGTGTTATATGTGCTATGTGCTTTTCCGTGTTATAATCTCGTGTTATTATTTCCGCTATTATGGTAGCAAAGTTGTACCTTTGACCATGTGATCAGTGAAAGGACTTAGATTCACGGTGGTACTGGTATGTAGCCTCTGGCCATGTAGAGCACGTCTCGTAAGAGAATGACTTCTATTCTATGGCATTGGCAGAAGGTTAGATAGGGCTAAAAGCCTGAAATCTACCAAAATGTTTAATCAGAAATCGTATGTCTTCTGTGCCATTTGTGCCAAAGTGTTATTGATGTATATCAAGTATTGAAATTGTTATGTCTCATTGATTGTATATCATTGAATCAAATCATCGATTGATAGGGAAAGCTTGTCGCATTTCACATATGCCTTTGTTTTTCCCTGTACCCCTTTGCTTCTGCCATATTAAAGTATATATATGGCATAACGTTATATTGTATCTATTATTGAACTCACTAAGCATCACCGCTTACCCCTCTTAGTGTTTAACAATTGCAGGTAATGAGAATTCAGTAGACATATACTGTTGGAAGATTTATAATAGTTTATACTATTACTTTTGTATTTGGGTTTACGTTTGTATAAAAGCTTAAATATCCTGGGTAGTTATGTAATATACTAAAAATTAGTCGATTTGTATCCAATCTTTTGTAATCAAATTATCAATGTAAAATATTGTTTATAAATATGCATGTAGCATGTTTTGGAGTAACAATATTGTGAAGTATGAAAGTTTTGGTCTTTCAGAAATACGAAAGTTTTGAAAGAGGTTCTTTCAATCATGGTATCAGAGCGGTGGTTTAAGTGAACTACATTCCACAGATTGGTATTTAGACTAAACCGTCAGAAGTTCAATATATGAACGGATTCATTAGGAGTATATGGATACAAACCATAGGAAAGACTTAAGTAAAGTATTAGGTAATAATAAATCATAATATTCTAAAATACTATATTGCTCCAAATTTTCAGAAGAATGATGTGTATTTGAATTACATTCGGATGAGATGAATGTTTTGGCATATATAACCGATGAAGTTGTTCCACCGCTGTCTAGATTGAAGCAATAATTGCTTATAGAGTAGGAAGAACCGAAGATGGTGATCAATACTTCGGCAGTATCGCAATTGATGTTGTGCAAGATTTAGAAGAATTAAATGAAGATCAAAGGAAAGGCTAATGAAGTTTTCAGACTCAATAGGCCAAGACTTTGCCTAAACATTTGATGTAGTATGTAGTTCAATTAGTAACCATATACAGGATGTTCAGACTTAGTATTTAATAATACTGAGTGGCAATTGACTTCTATCACATCCTTATGAAAGTTCCATTGTGTGTTAAGTCAACTTTAACATACATGATTAGGATGGTGAAATAGGTTATTTGATTGTGAAAAGGCTGAGTGACTTACTTGTTAGAGTAAGATAGAGTACTTAGTTGAAGAAGATATATACTTATAGTATTATATGAGAAGAGATGTTGTAATTAGGAATGACAGAGAATCAAGTTGAAGCTAGTAGAACATGCTGAGATGCAGCTATAATGCAGACTTCCTTGGATAGACTCCTAAGAAGAGGACTTAATCATATACATGAATGACGATGTCATGGAATGATAATGAAATGAATAAATGTGCATGGTGATTTGCATGAGTTAGAAAATGATGCAGATAGTTGGAGATCGTTCGTCTTCACACTACTAGAGTAAATTCTGGTATAATGTGTCTTGTAAAGTAGACACTACCCGAGAAAGAATTTATATGAAGAATTTGGAAATGAAATTCTCATCGACCTAAGAAAAATATTAGGATATGCTAGATCGAGCTTATGCATAAAAAGAATTCTAGAAGGTGAATTTAAGAAATCCAAAATATGTTTGATAGAAACGTGAAATCCCTAGTTGAGTCTAGGAGAAATTGTTGTATATACTTGTTTGAACACACTCAAGTGTGAAAGTTTCTTTGTGAAAAATTTTCAATAGTGACTTGGGAACTGCGAGAAAATACTTGGGACGAGTATGAGTAGGTGTAAATAGTAGTAGAGGCCTATACTACTGGAACCACATGACTCACACTTGGATCGGGGAAAGTCACAAGGTTACCAAGAAGCTAGAAATTGATTCCGTTTTTGTTCGAGTATGTCATTACCTTCGTTTCGGTGATGACTAAGAAGATGATTTTCGTTTAGACCTTAATGGTCGTAAAGAATCGAGTCCGACTAATATAGATCTGTGAAGTGAATTGATTGGTTCAGAGAACCATATCTCGTGTAGTGATGAAATTTCACTCAGAGAATTGAAGAAGGAGATAGTCAGACGGATAGAACAATCCAAACGGTAGAAGATATGCTTTGTGCATATGTCTTGAAGTTGGTACGCGTCAAGTGGAAACACCATCGAGGCCCAAATTATAATTGGGAAAATAAGAATGAGATAAGAGCGAAATATTCCCAGTCATTTATATCGTTATGATTTCGGGGACGAAATCCTCAAAAGGAGGAGGTATTTGTAACATACACGTTCAGTTTTCGTGTTATGTAATTTTAAAAGTGAAAAATATAATGAAATATTATATGAATTTGAGCGTTGAGTTCTAACAGATAGTTTTTACTAGAAATGAAGTAAAACTATGTTTAGAATCGCTCGGAAAATATTAGAAGTCTTATGAGATTCCAATCTAAAGTCGAATATTGAAATTTAACGAAAATATAAAATTTGAAAATAAGTAAAATCATGTTAATGAAAGTTGTAAAGAATTTCGTTAGAAACATTTAGGCGAAAACCTCATCAAAATTCGAGTTATAACGAAGAAGTTATGACTATTTGAAGTTTCGCGACAGATTCGGCACGACACCGTATGACGTAAAAAGTGAGTTCTTGATAAACTACTTTTTAGCCCTAGTGATCTAAATGAAAGTCGTAGTATTTGTTAAACCGAGAATTTTCATAAAAAGAACGTTCAAATCTGACTTCGTATGAGGAAGTTATGATTTTTCTAAGTTTCGGAATAGCAGTAGACAGCTAAAAACTCGAAATAAAGATCGAGTGATTTTTAGCCAATGCAACCTAAATGAGAATCGAAGATCTCGTCAATATTAGTACAACGGTAAAAAGACAGACGAAAACAGACATCGGATGAAGAAGTTATGAATTTTTAACGGACTTTCCCTGTCCCGGCCCGTTAAAAATATAATATTAAAAATGAAGTCAAAATTAGCCGACGGAGGAAGTTGTAGAGTATAATCTCACCTACGTGTGGATATAAAGAACACAAAAAATGGAACTCGTATGCAAAAGATATGAATTTTTGAACTTTTTTAAATAAAAATAAATAAAAATTCGAGGGTTATCCGAAGGGTACACCCAGCGTACTTCGCTTCGTACGCCCAGCGTACTTCGCACGTATGCGACCCGAAGCCAGCCACGTCCCCCTTCTTCGCATGATAGCCATGTAGTGGACACGTCCGAGCCACGTGCCCTTCCTTCAGATCATCGGACGCGTGTCCCGTACGCCCCGCGTACCGAGGAACTACTCCCCGCGTAGTGAGCTGCTTCGGACCCTATAAAAGGGATGCAAGGCTGCCCGTATTTTGGTTGCCATTTTTCAATTCCTTTCACTCTAAAACCCTTTTTTACCCACTTTAACCCCCCGAAGTCCCGGTATCATTCCCGACACCCGAAGCAAGTCCCGACACTCCGAAGTTCCCGAGAAAATTATATTTTCGAGCCGAAACTCTGCCCGAGTAAGGCCGGTTTTCAACTGAAATCCCCGGTTTCGTCACAGAAAGTCATATTTAGAGCCGAAGTGCTGCCCAAATTATCATTTAGTCCCCGGTTATTTTACGGTGAGTTCAATATATAGGAACAACTATATGTTATGTGGACCTTCGGCTATTGAAAGCATCAGTAGTAACAAATATATACTTGTCATAGTTGATGATTTTTCTCAGTTCACCTGGGTTTTCTTTCTTAAACAGAAATCAGAAGCAACGCTTAAGCTCAAAGTCTTCATAAATCAAGTAGAGCTTCAACTAAGAAAGGTGGTTAGAAACATTCGCAGCGACAATGGGTTGGAATTCAAAAATCAAGTGTTTGAAGAATTCCTTGTTGAAAAGGGAGTGTCTCACAATTTCTATGCTCCCTATACTCCACAACAAAATGGGGTCGTTGAAAGGCGAAACCGATCGTTGTGTGAAGCAGCTCGAACCATGCTCAGCTTCGCTTCATTGCCCCTGTATTTCTGGGCTGATGCTATTGCCGCTGCTTGCTACACCCAGAACCGATCTATACTCAACTAGCGATTCACAATAACTCCTTATGAAATCCTGAACAACTGCAAGCCTAACGTCAAGTTTTTCCATGTGTTCGGTTCGAGATGATTTATATTCAATTCTAAAGAGAACCGAAACAAGTTTGATGTGAAGGCAGACGAAGGAATTTTTCTTGGGTATTCGCTTACTTCAAAATCATACAGAGTTCTGAATAAACGATCAAAGAAAATCGAAGAAACATATTACGTGTCGTTTGATGATAACTACGTGAAGAAACTCACATCGAGCAAAGAACCAATGAATGAAATCTTTCCTCAAACCGGTCAAGTCTTGATTCCCATTTCCAACTTATTTGAAGAATATGTGAAGCTCTTTGATGAACCGGAGAAAGCTATTCTCTCTGAAGCGAAAGCGGCTGACAACGAAGTAGATAATCTGAAGAAGGTAATTGACGAAGCTGCGAAAATCATGGAAAGCAAACCTTCCAGTTCCAGTGGATCTCAAGAATCTGAAAAATCTCAAAAGCCAAGTGAATCTTCCCATTCTACTATCCAGGGGGAGAGCAAGAATCCATCAACCACCATACACACTGAACGTCCAATCGAGGGGGAGAATTCTGAGCCTGAAGCCGAAACTGTTTCATCATTCGAGGGGGAGAATGTCAATAATGAAAATGATGATACACAGTCAGAATTCGAAGAAGAAGTAAATGTTGATCTGGATCCCTCCTATGATCCAAATTACCCTCCCCTCACCAAATGGACAAAAGATCATCCAAAAACCCAAATCATTGGTGAATCATCGGAAAGAGTTCTCACATGTTCTCAAATGAAAGCGAAACAAATTGCATTGTTCTCTCAAGTGGAATTTTGCATGTTTAATTCGTTTGTCTCCAAAGTTGAACCAAAGACTATTAACACTACACTCAATCACTCTGATTGGGTACAAGCAATGCAAGACGAACTCAATGAATTTGAGCGAAACAAAGTATGGAGACTGATTCCTACACCAAAGGATGCATCTGTGGTTGGATTGAAGTGGGTTTTCAGAAACAAGATGGAAAAAGATGGAAATGTAATTCGCAACAAGGCAAGGCTGGTGGTCAAGGGATATTATCAGGAAGAAGGGATAGATTACGAAGAAACCTTCGCTCCTGTAGCAAGGCTAGAATCAGTTTGGATCTTTCTGGCATACGCTGCTCACAAAGACTTTGAAGTTTTCCAAATGGATGTTAAGTGTGCATTCTTAAATGGAGAATTATAAGAGACGGTGTACATAGAACAACCACCTGGTTTTGTGAACGAAAAGTATCCAGATCATTGCTATATTATGTACAAGGCGGTCTATGGTCTGAAGCAAGCTCCTAGGGCATGGTATGAAACACTTACTCGATTTCTAAAAATGTCTAAGTTTAAACAAGGTTCGGTTGACCCAACCTTCTTTCGTAAGAAAGAAGGTAACCACCTTATGATCGTCCAAATTTATGTCGATGATATCATCTTCGGTTCCACGAATCCCAGCCTCACAGCTGAATTCGGGAAGTTGATGGGGACTAAGTTTGAGATGAGCTCAATGGGTCCAATTAACTTTTTCCTTGGCTTGAATATTAGACAGGGACCCGAAGGCATTTTTATTAATCAAGAGGCCTACACCAAGACCTTACTAGCCAAGTTTGGAATGATGGGAGAATCAAAAGTGAAGGTTCCTATGGCGTTTGGCACGAAGTTAACACCTTTTCTGGAAAAACCAGCTGTTGACATGACCCTCTATCGCCAAATGATAGGTTCTTTAATGTATCTAACAGCTAGTCGACCATACATAATGTTTTCTGTCTGTTATTGTGCCATGTTTCAAGCTAATCCACGCGAACCTCACATGATAGCTGTGAAAAATATTTTCCGATATCTGAAGCGAACCTCATCTCTCGGTCTGTGGTACCCGGCGAAATCGGGATTCTTCGTACAAGCATTCTCTGATGCCAATCTAGGTGGATGTGGACTGGACCGAAAGAGCACAACTGGCGGGTGTCAGTTTTGTGACAACCCAGAAAATTTTTGCTTTTAAGACCCAGTCAATCAACTCAACTGAGTGTCAAACTCATTAGTGTTGAGTTCTAGCCCGGTTAAAGGTCATTCTAAGGAGTTTTGAGCCTAATACACTTAACGATTAAGTGTTAGAAAGTACCTGTTAGAACCACAGAGTAGCAAAGCAAACCTAAACCTCATCTAAATGAGCTCACGGCCACAAGACCATGAGTTTACGGCCGTAAACTCATGTGGCCGTAAACTCAAGGGTATATAGATGATACTTGGCCATTTTTCCCATTCTTTCCTTTCCTTGGCCGATTTCCCTTCAAATCCTCTCAAGTATCATCAAGTTTTCCTTCCAAGATCTTCACGTAAGTAAGTATTCTTCCTAGATTTGTTGATACATCACTTAATCTAGTATCCTTCCATGATTTCATCCATAGAAATCACTCTTTTCTTAGATCTTCAAGTTACACCAAGAACACCAAGAACACACACTAGTGTTGTTGGCCAATATCAACCATTTCAAGCTTCTAGATCGTAAGTACTCTTCCTTATACTTGTTATCTAGTTAGTATCCATGCTTAGAGACTTGAAAACATCAAGAACACAAGGACAAAAGGAGTTTACGGCCAAGCCATCTCCAAAGGCCGTAAACCCCTTTAAGGTTGCCATTTTGGCCATAAACCCTATAAGATGAAAAGCTAGTGACCCAGGACCCTTCATGGATGAGATTAGGACCTTAAACTACTCTCAAGTGCACAATGACCATGAGTTTACGGCCGTAAACCCCTTTGGGCCGTAAACTCATCAAAAGCCTCATTTGAGGTGGTCTTTCTCATACAAGTATAGAGCAAAAGTCCTTAAAGTTTCCCTAGCTTTCAAACCAACACTTAGCCAAGTCTGGCCATGAGTTTACGGCCGTAAACTCATGAGGAATGGTCCATGGGCCGTAAACTCTATAAAGTGGTGCAATGGTGCCACAATTACTTCCTAAGGCTTGGACTTGATCATAGGATGCTTAACCTTGACTTGTTAGACCTTAAAACACCAAATGGTAGAAGTTACCATGGGTTTACGGCCGTAACCCCATTAGGATCATAAACCCATGACCGTAAACTCATGTTAGTGACATTTCACTTTCCTTTGATGAATCACATGTGATTCCAACACTTGGTCAAAGTGTTTCCTAGTCCCGGAAGGTGTTTTCTTTCATATAGTTGTTATAAACACTATATTCATGTCAATATGTGTCCTTATATGTCATTTAGGACCTATTGTGTCTTGGGACTTCATTCGTGGAACTTCTCATCCTTACACGCATACTCGTTTGAGTCACCCACATCAGGTGAGTTCATATCCCGTAATAAATCTTTTAACTGTTTTAACTGTTTTAAGGGGGGGGGGGGGGGGAATACAAGTTGAACACAATGATAATTGTGTAAATGTTTGTTATAAACATCTTTCAAAATGTTACTTATGTCACTTATAAGTTGTCAAAACATTTCAAAAAATCTTTTAAAGTTATGTTACTTTATAATTATACAAAACTCCGTTTTTAAAGTACAAGCATAACTTAGTAGATAAATGAGTCTTTTCAATAACAGTCCAAGTAGAACATTAGTAAACTATAATAGGTATAGTTTAGGAGAATGCTATTCATTACTTCTAGTACAATGAAGCACACAACGAGTCAGTTCATACATGAGTCAAACACACAGTGAAGAGAAACAAACAATACCATACAGAACATATAGTGAAGAGAATCAAACAATACCATACAGAGAGAACACACAATTACGAGAAACAAACAGAACGTACAATATACAGTACAAAACAAACAAGTTAGGTTGCTATAGCATGAGAACACATACAGGATCTAATTATACCAATGAATCACTAACTCATTGTTTTAAACAAAAGGTGATAGTTATATTGGGTATACATGATCATATACTTTAATGTGAATTACACGGCTTGCAAGAATTTGCAGAGGTCGCGTTTGGTTCCCTTAATCTCTTGAGATGGAGAGCGTTTAGTAGGGGTTCTAGCCTTCACATTATAACCGTAATAAAACAAATATGTTTTTAGGTTATTAGTACATCCGCATGTCATTATAAACGACAACTGTGTACTTACATTTCCCATTACTTTCATAAAGTGACAGTACCACTTGAAAGTCAAACTCAAACTATTTTCGAGTCAAGATTGTTATAAACTAGGGAAAATATACATTTTTACAATCGACAAACTGAACAGTCGAGTCTAGCACATAACAGAAGATGCCTTGATAGAAGGCTACGTTTAAAAGAAAGGACCATAATGCTAGTCTTATGATTCCTTAATGTATACATCACAAGATATATATATATATATATATATATATATATATATATATATATATATATATATATATATATATACCAATAGAGTCCGACAGGTAATAGGATGTGTGCTCTCCGCTTCATTTCCTGTTCCTTGTTTGGTTGTGGGCTTGGAACGAATTCACCCAATCTATTTTCTACCCGATTCTATATATATGTATGCTTAGTATACATTAAGTCATCATAAGGGTACCAGGTATGGGCCAGGTTATAGGACACAGAGTCAAAGCACAGTTTTTCTAGTACAAAACATACTTTCCAAAATCAGTACTTTTGGTATACAAAACTAGAAACTTCCCAGTAAAGGGTTTAATCCATTTTATTAAACCAGTACAATTTAAAGGACCTTAGGTGAGTAACTCTATAATACCTTAGTTTATACACCATGTTTATATATAAAACTAATACCCAATAGGTAGTTGGATGTGTGCCTTCCGCCTTACTTCCTGTTCCTTGTTTGGTTGTGGGCTTAGGGCAGATTCACCCAGTTAACTTTCTATCCGATATTGGATTATATATATCAGTATAAACTAAGCTATTATAAAAGTAGTCACTGTGGTCACCATTTTATTATAAGAAATATGGGTTTTTCTTAAAGAACTTTTCATTAGATATAAAGGAACCATTACAATTAACTCCATGAGTAACAAGTGTTTACACTAGGGTTATATACGACGATGATCTAACAACCAATGGGATGTGTGCTATCCGCCTTAATTTCTGTTCCTCGGTTGGTTGTGAGCTTAGGGCAGATGCGCACAATCGATTGTTTGTTTACTCTGAGTCTTATATAACTCGTATCCGCTTAGTACCCATAGCAAGGGTTGTAGTGTCATTTTACTCATCGACCATGGAGTCCGCCATGGTGTAAAAGTCCCTATTCCCGAGCCATCGAGGGAAGAGGACTATAATCAGAAGTCGGGGAACAAGAGGAAGAAGAAGCGAACAACACAAGACACCCCGCAAGAGCAACGAGCGAGTAGTATGTACGCCGCTACGACGCCTACTCCTTCAGCACCTGCCAGTCGCTATGCTGGAACCCTCCCGAAGTGTGGAAAGTGCAACTTTCACCACACCGGAGTATGCCGGGAAATGCAGTGTCTGAACTGCCACAGAAAGGGACACACAGTCCGTTTCTGTAGGGCATCGGCTCAACCGATCTCCCAAGTCCTCGGAGCTGAAGAAAACCAAGCCTGCTATGGTTGTGGTGAGACTGGACATTTTCAGAGGGACTGCCCGATAAAAAGGAACTCAGGCGCGGATGGATGCATTTTGATGATCACCGCATGAGAATCTACCCCGGAGTCGTCGACGAGTAGCGGTACGTTTTCGAAATAGTAATTGCTTTTAAAATTAATTTATATTCATATAAGATTAAAATTTGGGGATAACACCTAAAAGTAATTATAATAACTCACATGTTGAAATAGGTCACAGTATTCAAGAGAACTAAAAGATCCCTTAGAGAAGCTATTATGGCTTACCATATACATCAGGGTTGTGCACAACTAAGATGTTGCAGACTTAGAGTGAGTGACTCCGCTTAGGTCCCCATTCCTTAATTGGTTGAGGATTTGAGGCAGAGTTACTCAGTCGACTGCCTGGTTCATCTTAAATATTCATAACTTGTATATGGCAGGCGATTGTAGTGGTACCAAGGAGGATTATGATATAAAGTATCCCCACCAGTTATTAGAGCACTTTCGTTTGTATGTATGCGCACATAGCGATACGATACGTAGGAGTGTTAACTTCAAGAGAAAACAGGAAACACGGGAACATTTACAAAGAGTACATTTTCGAACATACTAGGAGTACAATATCGAGCATACAAGGGATACATCGTCGTATATCAGACGTTTCTTTCATTTGACCAAAACTTTGTTCAGTAAAGAGTCCGTTGCTTTCATTCGTCATGAGTTGGCATGGTCCTCACCATACTGAGTTCATATGTTTCTATCGCCTCGATCGGCAAGTTCTCGAAACTTTCGTTATTAGTATCGAAAGTCCGACCTAAACCTCAATTTTATCTTTCATATTCTAAACCCCGAAGTACTCGTGTGAAGAGTACTTTGTCCTCCGAAGCCTTATCGTCAGATGTCCGCAGACTGTCACGAAATACCACTCGTCCAACAGTTCGAGCACAGAGGAGATGGACGAATACAGCCCACCTATCACTATTTAGTGTATACGCGAGGGTGGTGTATGATTATGATTACGCAGATTTAGTATGTGTGTTTCCGCCCTATCTCCTGTTCCTTGTTTGGTTGTGGACCTGGGGCAAAGTCGCACATCCGACCGTCTTACTAACCCTAATTATATACGACTTGTATATACGAGGTAATGATAGATGGACCAAGTACGAATCCTATCATGAACAGAAGGGCAAAGTTGCCAAGTCTACGAGTGAGTATTCTGCTAATGAGAGGAGCGCAACCCTAGTAGTAATGCTAAGAAAGCTAATTTCGGGACGAAATTCCATCTAACGGGGGGATGATGTGACAACCCGGAAAATTTTTGCTTTTAAGACCCAGTCAATCAACTCAACTGAGTGTCAAACTCATTAGTGTTGAGTTCTAGCCGGGTTAAAGGTCATTCTAAGGAGTTTTGAGCCTAATACACTTAAGGATTAAGTGTTAGAAAGTACCTGCTAGAACCACAGAGTAGCAAAGCAAACCTAAACCTCATCTAAATGAGTTCACGGCCACAAGACCATGAGTTTACGGCCGTAAACTCATGTGGCCGTAAACTCAAGGGTATATAGATGATACTTGGCCATTTTTCCCATTCTTTCCTTTCCTTGGCCGATTTCCCTTCAAATCCTCTCAAGTATCATCAAGTTTTCCTTCCAAGATCTTCACATAAGTAAGTATTCTTCCTAGATTTGTTGATACATCACTTAATCTAGTATCCTTCCATGATTTCATCCATAGAAATCACTATTTTCTTAGATCTTCAAGTTACACCAAGAACACCAAGAACACATACTAGTGTTCTTGGCCAATATCAACCATTTCAAGCTTCTAGATCGTAAGTACTCTTCCTTATACTTATAATCTAGTTAGTATCCATTCTTAGAGACTTGAAAACATCAAGAACACAAAGACAAAAGGAGTTTACGGCCAAGCCATCTCCCAAGGCCGTAAACCCCTTTAAGGTTGCCATTTTGGCCATAAACCCTATAAGATGCAAAGCTAGTGACCCAGGACCCTTCATGGATGAGATTAGGACCTTAAACTACTCTCAAGTGCACAATGACCATGAGTTTACGGCCGTAAACCCCTTTGGGCCGTAAACTCATCAAAAGCCTCATTTGAGGTGGTCTTTCTCATACAAGTATAGAGCAAAAGTCCTTAAAGTTTCCCTAGCTTTCAAACCAACACTTAGCCAAGTCTGACCATGAGTTTACGGCCGTAAACTCATGAGGAATGGTCCATGGGCCGTAAACTCTATAAAGTGGTGCAATGGTGCCACAATTACTTCCTAAGGCTTGGACTTGATCATAGTATGCTTAACCTTGACTTGTTAGACCTTAAAACACCAAATGGTAGAAGTTACCATGGGTTTACGGCTGTAAACCCATTAGGACCGTAAACTCATGTTAGTGCCATTTCACTTTCCTTTGATGAATCACATGTGATTCCAACACTTGGTCAAAGTGTTTCCTAGTCCCGGAAGGTGTTTTCTTTCATATAGTTGTTATAAACACTATATTCATGTCAATATGTGTCCTTATATGTCATTTAGGACCTATTGTGTCTTGGGACTTCATTCGTGGAACTTCTCATCCTTACACGCATACCCGTTTGAATCACCCACATCAGGTGAGTTCATACCCCGTAATGAATCTTTTAACTGTTTTAAGGGGGGGGATACAAGTTGAACACAATGATAATTGTGTAAATGTTTGTTATAAACATCTTTCAAAATGTTACTTATGTCACTTATAAGTTGTCAAAACATTTCAAAAACTCTTTTAAAGTTATGTTACTTTATAGTTATACAAAACTCCGTTTTTAAAGTACAAGCATAACTTAGTAGATAAATGAGTCTTTTCAATAACAGTCCAAGTAGAACATTAGTAAACTATAATAGGTATAGTTTAGGAGAATGCTATTCATTACTTCTAGTACAATGAAGCACATAAAGAGTCAGTTCATACATGAGTCAAACACACAGTGGAGAGAAACAAACAATACCATACAGAACATATAGTGAAGAGAATCAAACAATACCATACAGAGAGAACACACAATTACGAGAAACAAACAGAACGTACGATATACAGTACAAAAAAAACAAGTTAGGTTGCTATAGCATGAGAACACATACATGATCTAATTGTACCAATGAATCACTAACTCATTGTTTTAAAAAGGTGATAGTTATATTGGGTATACATGATCATATACTTTAATGTGAATTACACGGCTTGCAAGAATTTGCAGAGGTCGCGTTTGGTTCCCTTAATCTCTTGACATGGAGAGCGTTTAGTAGGGGTTCTAGCCTTCACATTATAACCGTAATAAAACAAATATGTTTTTAGGTTATTAGTACATCCGCATGTCATTATAAACAACAACTGTGTACTTACATTTCCCATTACTTTCATAAAGTGAGAGTACCACCTGAAAGTCAAACTCAAACTATTTTCGAGTCAAGATAGTTATAAACTAGGGAAAATATACATTTTTACAATCGACAAACTGAACAGTCGAGTTTAGCACATAACAGAAGATGCCTTGATAGAAGGCTACGTTTAAAAGAAAGGACCATAATGCTAGTCTTATGATTCCTTAATGTATACATCACAAGATATATATATATATATATATATATATATATATACCAATAGAGTCCGACAGGTAATAGGATGTGTGCTCTCCGCTTCATTTCCTGTTCCTTGTTTGGTTGTGGGCTTGGAACGAATTCACCCAATCTATTTTCTACCCGATTATATATATATGTATGCTTAGTATACATTAAGTCATCATAAGGGAACCAGGTATGGGCCAGGTTATAGGACACAGAGTCAAAGCATAGTTTTTCTAGTACAAAACATACTTTCTAAAATCAGTACTTTTGGTATACAAAACTAGAAACTTCCTAGTAAAGGGTTTAATCCATTTTATTAAACCAGTACAATTTAAAGGACCTTAGGTGAGTAACTCTATAATACCTTAGTTTATACACCATGTTTATATATAAAACTAATACCCAATAGGTAGTTGGATGTGTGCCTTCCGCCTTACTTCCTGTTCCTTGTTTGGTTGTGGGCTTAGGGCAGATTCACCCAGTTAACTTTCTATCCGATATTGGATTATATATATCAGTATAAACTAAGCTATTATAAAAGTAGTCACTGTGGTCACCATTTTATTATAAGAAATATGGGTTTTTCTTAAAGAACTTTTCATTAGATATAAAGGAACCATTACAATTAACTCCATGAGTAACAAGTGTTTACACTAGGGTTATATACGACGATGATCTAACAACCAATAGGATGTGTGCTATCCGCCTTAATTTCTGTTCCTCGTTTGGTTGTGAGCTTAGGGCAGATGCGCACAATCGATTGTTTGTTTACTCTGAGTCTTATATAACTCGTATCCGCTTAGTACCCATAGCAAGGGTTGTAGTGTCATTTTACTTAAACTTCCATCAAAGTAGGAAATATAGGATTTTCTAGAGGAACAGGCGAACTTTTCAAAACAGAACGTACAACTTACAACGTTTTACAACTACATGTTACAACTACATTTTCAACACCATTTTACATCTACATTTTCAACAACACTTTACAACTTACTCACATCACTAAAATCTTATGAACTCACCAGCTTAATTGCTGATCAACTCTTTCAAATAACTTGTATTCTCAGGAGACTATTAGACAGGTGCTCGTACTGGGGATTCAGAAGATGGAGCATTATAGCTTCAAGTCTTGTTTTGTTATTTGTGTATTAATTCTATGTTTTGTGAACACACACATTGTAAACACTTTCTTTCGAAATGAAATGGTTGTTCATTACTTGCTTACCATATACATATCCCGTGATACTAAACATGACGTCCTCCACTCCTGAACGATTCCGCCGTTCCAGTTTTGGGGTGTGACAAGTTTCTTGAGGGTAAACTCGTCAGCTGGAAATCGAAGAAACAAACATGTGTGTCTCTTTCCACAGCCGAAGCCGAATACATAGCTGCAGCGTCTTGTACGTCACACGTCATATGGATAGAAAGTCAACTCAGAGACTATGGCCTGAACATGAAGAAAATCCCTTTGTATTGTGACTCTGAAAGCGCAATAAGGATATGTCACAATCCAGTGCAACACTAAAAAACGAAACATATCGCACTGAGGTATCATTACATCAAGGATCACGTGGAGGATGGTAATGTCGAAATCCATTTTGTTAGAACCGCTGATCAACTAGCTGACATCTTTACAAAAGCCTTACTTGAAGCAAGCTTTAACAAAATTTTACAAGGCTTAGGAATGATGGAAGCTGAGTCAGTACCGAAATCGCTTTCGCCTCATTAAAATTTATCCAAGCGAAATAGAGCGAACGCTCGGTCTATTTCGGCTCCTGAATTTTTGGGAACCGAAATGAACCGAATGCGAAATAGAGCGAACGCTCGGTCTATTTCGGTTCCTGAATTTTTTCAGAACCGAAATGAACCGAACGCTCGGTCTATTTCGCTTCACTACTTTTAGGTGATGTTTCGGTTGTATAATTTGTACATTGTTTATATATTTTCTTCGTTTCTATTCATAAAAATCAAAAATAGTTTCCTTTCTGTTTTTTAATCTTTTTTTTTTGAAAATTCATAACAATCAAAAATATTTTATTTTCTGTTTTTATTTTTCAGAAATTACAAAAATCCAAAAATATTTTATTTTCTGTTTTTATTATTTTTCAGAAAAATCCAAAACTACAAAAATATTTCTATTTGTTTTTAGTTTTATCTCTCAATTATTACCTAGTTTCAAGATGTGACACTAAATGATGTTGGGGCAGGTATAACTTACTTATCTTTGTACTAGCTAGGTGTCCCTAGAAGCATGCTGCTGCATGTAGACCGAAGCCTCCAAGACTCTGAGTGAAGCCTTAATGATTCGATAAACACCAATCGTTTCTTCCCAATCAGGCCGCCAAAATCACTCAAGTCATGAGCTACCTTACTCTTCTCATATTGAGTCAAAGAGTTGTCTGCTTTGTCATTTTTATATAGCAGAGGTACTTTCGGTTCTTTAACCACCTACACTATTCTCCATATACTTTCGTTTCATAATCGTAACCCTTGAGACTCTCAGCACTTGCCACTGAGGTTTATGGTTACACAACTTTTGTGTTAATGATCTTAGTTTCATTCACCACGTGCTAAGTGAAACCCAATATCCAATACCTTAAATGAATTGACGGTGAACGCTCTAATGTTCAAGCTATTACTTGTTACCTCAAGAAATCTCTTTTTATTTTTGCGTGATCTTTATGAAATTGTATAACACCAAGACGTTTCTTCCCATAGGATCCAACTTTGTTTTATTTTTTTTGAGATTTCTATTATTCACCAAGTCACTGCAAAATGACCAAACCTACTTGTTTAATAGGCTACATCGGTCTCACAAGTACTTCGTCCACTTTCGGTCTTATGTCGAGCACCAAAGCATGGATTGAAGCTCAACCACCATCACTAGCCTTATAATAAAAAGATGCCTTTCAATGCTTCTGAACAAGTATTTGATCGTATTTTCACGGGGAACCACACAAGAACTTTGAAGTCTCTCTTGACTTTGAAGGAAGAGATTCGTGTCAGGGATCCACTGTTTCATGTCTTGTTTGACATCACTTATATCCCACATAAATTTTTCTTTATTTCTTTATCTTTCACACTATCCTGCACGAAAGTCTTTACGATTTTTCCAAACTCTTGTTCGGTTACTAATGAGCTATTTTCAGACATATAGCTTCGGTTCTTTGCGGTGGAGTCAATTTATTTACAAGGAAAAGGGTGAGTCAGCATGAAGTTGAAACGGTTCAGAATTTGAAAAGGAGATAAGGATGGAAAGGCGCGCGAATTTTAAACGGTTCCTAAACCCACGCCTGATGACGTCTTCCTAGGGAAACCCATCTGTCAAATCATGCTTTTTCAGGCGTCGATTCAGAAAATCATGGAATCATTACTCAAGATTTTTTCTCTCTCCTGGCGATGGTATATAAGTTTTTCTCACACCTCTTGGGCTACTTTACCAATTCTTCTCTCTCTCAAGAACCACCGGCGAATTTCTACTGTTCATCTTCTTCTTCACACCTGCAACAATGGCTAAATCTTCCGCTGTTTATGAACAAACTGCTCAGTCATCTCTTCTAACCATCAAACCCAATCAGAATCTTATCATTGAACTGAACCCATTCGTCTATGATTCGTACATGCTTCATGTGGTCGAATGTCTCAAGTATTCCCCGCTGGTGATTGCTCTCACGCAGGTTAAATGTGTTCCCATGTCACCGCTCTCTCAAGTCTACTCAACTGCTCTCTACGATAAAGCTAAGGAGCGTGTTTTCTTTGAGATCGTCAATCAAAAGACGTCGATTTCAAAAGCTAGGTTTTGTTTATTTCCCTTGCTGTCAATGATTCCATGATTAGCCCTGATTCCATTACCACTACTCAACTGTTCAAGATGTTCTATGATATGGGGTATCCTGAGATTCTCACCACTGTTACCAAGTTCAAGAAATCATGTCTTCCTCCTCAGTGGAACGGTCTATTTACCCTCCTCTCCAAGGGTTTATCGGAGAGGGTTGCAGGTTCTGATGGAACGAGCCGGGCGTTCATGACCCTTCTTTATGGTCTGTACCATGGGGTTAACATGGATTTTGGATCAATCTTATGGTCTCAACTGGTTCAGAGTATAAGCTCTTCTTCACGGTACTCTGAAATATCATGTGCTAGGTTTTGGACTCTTGTTACTCAATGGGCGATGGAAAAGTTTCATGTTCCAACAATGGTAGATTCACTGATGTCATCTATTGCTACTTTCCACACGACGAGGATTCTTGTCTCAGATCCCTCCAAATTTATCTTTATTGGTTCGGTTCCAGAATCTATGTACAGATGTGTTTCCAATGAAAGCAAGGTCATCACTGAGTACAAGAAGCTACCCCCTACAGGGCCACGACATCTTACTCCAGAAATGCAAAGCTCACTCGACACTGCAGATAAACCGGCGAAAAGAGGGAAGGAGCCTGATAGAAAAGGGGAAAATGACGGTCAATCCTCCAAAGTTTCTACTGTTGGATTAATGTCTAAGTCCATAACTATAATTGGTAAGACTTGACCCGGCCCGGCATGGTCCATTTGGGTTGCATGACATCATGCATTTGGATAGACTATAATGAGAGAAATAACACTTAAGGTTGGTTAATATATTATAAGTTCTAATATATTAATAAGGTTATTTAATTAGTATTGATCAAGAATTAATTTGGAATTAACTAAGTGATCAAAATGAGACTAATTAAATATATGGGTTGATTGTGTAAATCATTCATTCTTATATATGTGGGCTTGTGATCCAAGATTCCTTATGTTGGACTAAGTCCATGGGGTGACCCATGGATACTCCATGGAGGCTAAAATCCATGGAGCATAAGGAATAGGTAAAGTTATGAGTTACATGGTGTAACCCTAATAGCCACCATATAAAAGAATCCCATGGCTCAAGAAATCGTGCACTAATGTGTGAGTGTGAGGGCTAGACGATTTCAAGGAGTGTTCAAGTTTCTCTCAAGTTATTCCAAGTGTATTTGGTGTTGTGTGAAGCATTTGAGGTGTCACACTTGGGGCACTAGGCACTCAAGCTTCATGAAGACATTCTACATCAAAGAGGTATGTATTCTATCTTGTTATATTTATTATTTTGTATGCTAGATTAGGATAATACCTTGGATGTTCATAATTGTATGTATAATAGAGAAAACATAGATCCAAGGTATTTAGGGTTGCATGTACACTTAGGAGTGTTAGAATGCTCATAACCCAACAGTGGTATCAGAGCCTAGGCTTGTTTTCTTGTTATACTTGCAAAAGTAGCTGAAAAATCGAGTTGGATGCATATATTCGATTGTTTTGGCTGGAATTGGACTAGGAACATTACCCTAAGATGTTTTTGGACTTATAAACTTGTTTTTGATGTGGTAATGTTCATGCTAATCCAATTTCTAAGATAATTGTCATAATTTCAAGATTTATATTAGTTTGTATGTTCATGCTAATTTCTTGAAGATTGATGATTTGAATTATCTTGTTCTTATGAGGTTCTTAGATTAATAGAAAAGTTGTGTGAAATAGTTGTTTTCAATCCATTTTAATCTAAGAGTTGATTCCAAAGTGTGTTTTTGTAACTTGTCCTCAAGTTATATGAAAAGTCACATTTAAGAATCATAAAACTCATAAAAGTTGGCAAAGGTTAGAAAATGAAGAGTCTAGTTCTAATTAAATGGTTTTATGACTCCATAACTTGTCCTCAAGTTATGGAGGTTCAAGAGTCTCTTCATTAAATTAAAAAAAAAAGTGTAACCTTAATTAGTTCCATAAGTTACAATAAAAAAAGTTATTTTTTTTATTAATTAGTTTAAAGTCTTCCATAACTTGTCCTCAAGTTATGGAACTTGAAGAGTTTTTTTTTTTTTTTTTTTTTTTAAATTAAAACTACTTTAAACTCATAAGTTATGTAATGAATTAGTTTTGAATAGTTTCAAAACTTGCCCTCAAGTTTTGGAATTTGAAAAGTTTTCACTTATGAATACTTTAATTCCAAGTTAGCCCTTAGAATTTTAAAAGTTAAAATTCAACCCTTATACTTTATAATATTATAAGTTAATAATATTTATATATATGTATAAGAGTAAAGTCAGTCTTACCGTTAGTAGGCCTCATTCACGAAGCCGGTCTATAAGGGGGGTATAAGGTTACTGCCTATAAAATGGCAGTTTAATGGGTGTCCACTCTCACCCACCGCTTCCTTGACTGGTGGAGGGTCGTTAGCCGAACGGGTAGGACAAGGACTATAATTCTCCTTTCATTAAAAGTATTAATGATAAATACTAAGTAACTAAACTCTTATTAATACCCAATCTTAGTTACTTAGGAAAATGTGAATTTGGTGCTAACCCATGAAATTACACTTTGCACTCTGCTTAAGTCGTTAGTGGAGCGTGTGTGGTTAACCGGCACACTAACCTGGACTTAACAAGGTAGGCAAAGGGTAACTTAATATTTATCATAGTATCGGTGGAGCGTGTGTGGTTAACCGGCACACTGATTAAGGGGTAAATATTAAGGGTACCAAGTATATTTGCATGGTTATTCACACCTTGTTTTGTGATCCTCGGCATCCCAGTCACAAAACCTGAAGGGCACACTCGAGATTGAAACATGCCTTTGAACAGTTCAATGAATCTCAAAGATCTAGGACTTTCAAATCCAATTAAAACCTAATAAATTATTTCGTTTTTCATGGTGGAAATTAGTGAATCGTCATTCACCTACCTTCAAATATTTTATAGCTTGGATTACGGCATCCCTCTTCTAAGTTATAAAATAGTTTGTTGGGTCCTAGCCTTAATATTTCATATTGGGTGTCATATTAAGGACTTTAAATCAACTATCTTGAATATCTCCCAAAAAGATGTCTGGTCTAGACATTTATGATCTTCCCAAATCTCTTGAAACAAGCTTTCCTAAATGAAGATGATGTCCCATGGATATCATACTTCTTTCACCTCCTCCAATTATTCTCCCTAACCCACAAGTTCCTAAAAAGTTTAAGGTCACTCAAGCCCTATTGGCAAGACAAGGTCTAGGTGTGATCACATCTTGGAGATGTAGTCACATATTGACAAGCCGGGAGAGTTGGGTGTCAAAGTCTTGAGAAAGTTGGTGGCTCAACTACTTTCTAAGTCACATAGTGAGTTCTTTTGGGAATCCTATGAAACAGACTAAGACAAGATCCTTAATGATCTTATCTATTTGCTAAGATCAACTTCCTAAAACGCTATGGACATTGACAATGATGACATTGGATATCCAGTAAAGCTCTCTCTTCCCAATGGAAAGGGATCGGCCATAGTCAACTCGGTTGACCCAATGGTAAAGAGAGAGGCGAAGTCTGAGATAGTCCCATTATCAAGGGTCCATAGGTAACTATTGCCAAAGGAAGGGGCATTGGTTACGAAGCTGCCAAATTTACCTAAGGATGTTAAAGTCAATAAGTTTGGCTCTACTTCAGGTAAAGTCCATTGTCTAACTCTATTAAGTACATGCTGATTCTGATCGCGAAGATGGATTTCAATCGCATGGTTGGGTGATCAGAATTTTGGGCTATTACTTAAGAGTTATGATATTTATATTGCATAGGAATAGATAACAACAAGGTTTTCATATGGATTGTAAGGATAAGTTTTTCCGTAAATTTTAAAATAAAAGAAAAAGGTTTTGATTTTATTTATTTTAAGTATCTTTACAATGGCATTTGTGAAAAGTTGTTGCTTATAAGATTCCATTGATAGAAATATTGGAAAAATGGATTTGATTCTTTCGGTTGTGGTAGTGTCTAATATTACCAAATAAGGAAAGATTCTCATCACCCAAGGTTCAATTGGACCGAAACTTGGAATCATGCAAGTTGTATAGTATGATGAATAAGAACTTTCAGCTTGGAAAATTAAGACTAATTCCTTATGTGAATAAGGAAAGGACTAAGGGATCGAGTACACATTCTTGTGCACTGGTCAAGTCCACCACAAAAGATCAAGAAGACTATTCGTCATGATTTACTTAAGTTCAGTAAATATGGTTATACTTATAAGTTTAAGTATAAGTCTGTAGCATTGGAGAAGTTTCAATGTGAGACAGAACGAATAAGAAGAATCAAAGTATGACAGAAAGATAAAAGTTTCTCAAATCTGAAAAGATGAGAGAGTACTTTAGTATCATGTTTATGATCATCTTAATGATTAAGATACCATATCACAATTGGTCCTCTAAAGTCATCTTAGTGCATTCTTATGACTAAGAAGAGGAGTCATGAATTGTTGAAATGGTTAAATCAAAAAGATGAGTCATACTTCGTTCCAAAACAATTCTTAGAGTCATACTCCAAGATTGTAACTTGAGTGACATATCTTAAAGAGGGTTTGTTAACACTAGTCAAATGTAAGAGTAAAAGGTTATCTACTCTTGTACATTTGAAATTGGTAAGTTGTGATGTTTTGGATAAAACAGAGACCAACTTAGGCCAATTGTGTAAAGTGTTAGTCTTGATAAAGAATCCGCACTATCTCTTGAATATTTGACAAGGGAGTCTTATATGTCAAGAGGACAGTGGGAGTCTTAAAGCTCTTGAAAGTTTCAAGACTTAATCAAGAATAAAACCTAAAGTCCTTCACTAGCACACGACTTGAGGTTTATAACCTATCGTGTTGAAATTTTTGTGCCTATTCAAGTTGGCTTTGCATAGGAGTTCTGAGAGTTCTCAATTGGTTGCACAACTACTTGGAAGCAATGGTAGGCACCTGAGCTGCCAAATGGCAAGAATTTAAGATTGCACAAGTTTAATCAATATGAGTTTGGATTTGTCACTAACCTTGTCTTGTGATTATGGTTTTGACAAATTCACATGGATAAGAACACATACACTATTAAATCTAAGTGTCATAAGGTTTCTCTCCGATTCATGAAAATGATGGTGAGGAAACACTTTCACTAAGTAGATTTTAGCTAGATAGCAATTGTGATATTTGCATTCTCAAAGTCATTAGTGGAGCGTGTGTGGTTTACCGGCACACTAACATGGACTTGTGAGAAGTGGCAAAGGTCTAAACAATTGAGATTATGATTACGGCATCCCTTTTCATAGTTCTAAAATTGTTTAGACACACATGTGAGCTATCTAAGAGAGGTGTATGATTTTGATAAAGTTTTATCAAAACAATCTAGTATCAGAAATCTGAACTTTGGTAAGAAAGTCAGCTGATTTCTGAGTACATGTCAAAGCTAGTGGGAGTATAAGTGTTATGCTAATAATCATCATTTTAGTGGGAGCATGATAATTATGACAAAGGTTGCAAGTTAGCAATGTTAATTATAGAAAACAAAAGTTTGAATTCGTGAGGTTGTAGGGGTTGAAAAAGTTGTTTTGCTATAATTAAGGGAGAGGAAATTATATTTCATTTCAATTCTAAAAGCTTAGATTGAGATTTTAATCGTATTTAATCAAGGATATATATATATATATATATATATATATATATATATATATATATATATATATATATATATATATATATATATATATATATGAATTTCATGTTGGAATGGCTCAACATAAGGAAATTCTATATATGGGTCCATTATTTGCGTTCTAAAATTCGATTATGATTACGACATCCTTTTTCATAATCTGAATTTTGAGAACTTGGCAAATTGAAATGGAAAGCAAAAGACTGGTTTAGTCTTTATGTGAGACATCATGAATCGTGTCCCATATGCTTCGGATATAGGATCGATTACATGTGCTATATTCATCATTTCTAAAATTTTCCAAATGCCTGGGGCATTATGAAGGGAAAAGGTCTAGAATTGGATATGACTAAAATGATTAAGCAATTGTCGAGGACAATCTAAGGTTTACCAAAGATTGGTTGCTCAAGGACAGTTGGAAGTATAATGTTAATTCTGGAAGGACGATATTGACATAATCTGTAAGGAGGCAACTCTTGTTCATAAGTGATAGTCAAAATGGAATATGGAAATGTTTCAAAGTTAGAAATTATTCAATCTTTGTAAGATTAGGAAACTTAATGAAAGAAGGATGTTTCCAAGGAGCTGATCTCCTTTGGAATGCTCTGTAATGATTGTTGTCAAGTCTTTCTGACTTCGTGCATAATCATTAAGAGGATCAATGCATATAAGTTTAGAATCTAACAGATTTCAGTAAATGGCATGAATTTGGAATTCTTGCATTTGCAGTAAGGATTTGGGACTGTGAAAAGAGGATCATTGGAGTGATGTTCAATTGATCTATTTTACAAAGTAAAGATCATAGACAAACATAGTATGCATACTTGGTGTATGGCATGACTAGTGTTTAGAAAACATAGTGTACATGCTTGGAGCATGGGACAACTATTGTTTTAAATTCAAGTATAAAGTTGATAAAACCGAAACAATGAATAATGAGTAATCAGTATGGTGATAAATAAAAGTGTTTATTTATATTCATAGGGTTTGATACCATATTTGATTCATTTATTCTTGTGTTTCACTTTGCATGTTTTGACTTCCAGAATAACTAAGTCGCTCTTCCTGAATGATTAAGTTATTCAAACCATCCACAGTCGGTCATATGTTGGAAGTAGATATGAATCAAGACTGTCATGGGTTGATTTGTAGAGGTCCAAGTTGGTGGACAAAGTGGTGCTACAACACTCATGAGTGCTCATAAGTTCTAAGTATTGGATTCAACCCGCGCTCATTTGAATCACTTCATGGATTTTATCACGAGTGATCATGAGACGATAATATCTTATATTCTTCAAACCTAGAGATACGAGTTGTTACTATGAGTTGGTTATACATTGATTGCACGAAAACGCATTGGTAACTCGATGTTATAAAACGTGCCTTTGTGTATGATTCAACAAGTAGTAGAACAAGCTATATGAGTCGAAGTTTATCCATTCCTTTTACCTTCGGGATAAAAGCGATATCTGTGGGCCCCTCGATGATTTAAAGATGATACATGTGAGTGCTTGGCCAAGCCAGGACTGATTTGATTTGTTCAATCAGTCAGTCATCATGAATCGGAAATCGGGAAACAACAAATGGACAGAGAGAATGATTGATAATCCATGTCTCAGTCCATATGATATCTAGAATGGAGGAATATATGATCCCTTATCTAATGGACAAGTCATTGACAAAGGTCAGAGTTCATCGACAAGGTCAGAGTTCGACAGAAGCTTTTGAGAGCTACGATTGCTGATCGGTTCTTGAAGTCATACGCTATAATAGTTTTAGACTTATCCAAGTGGGAGACTGTTGGATTAATGTCTAAGTCCATAACTATAATTGGTAAGACTTGACTCGACCCGGCATGGTCCATTTGGGTTGCATGGCATCATGCATTTGGATAGACTATAATGAGAGAAATAACACTTAAGGTTGGTTAATATATTATAAGTTCTAATATATTAATAAGGTTATTTAATTAGTATTGATCAAGAATTAATTTGGAATTAATTAAGTGATCAAAAGGAGACTAATTAAATATATGGGTTGATTGTGTAAATCATTCATTCTTATATATGTGGGCTTGTGATCCAAGATTCCTTATGTTGGACTAAGTCCATGGGGTCACCCATGGATACTCCATGGAGGTTAAAATCCATGGAGCATAAGGAATGGGTAAAGTTATGAGTTACATGGTGTAACCCTAATAGCCACCATATAAAAGAATCCCATGGCTCAAGAAATCGTGCACTAATGTGTGAGTGTGAGGGCTAGACGATTTCAAGGAGTGTTCAAGTTTCTCTCAAGTTATTCCAAGTGTATTTGGTGTTGTGTGAACCATTTGAGGTGTCACACTTGGGGCACTAGGCACTCAAGCTTCATGAAGACATTCTACATCAAAGAGGTATGTATTCTATCTTGTTATATTTATTATTTTGTATGCTAGATTAGGATAATACCTTGGATGTTCATAATTGTATGTATAATAGAGAAAACATAGATCCAAGGTATTTAGGGTTGCATGTACACTTAGGAGTGTTAGAATGCTCATAACCCAACATCTACTCCCAAGAAACGCAAGTCTGAACACGCAGCGCCTACTGCTCCAAAGAAACGAAAGATCAAGAAGAAAGCTCACAGGCCGAAGTCTCCTTCCACATCTTCAAGTGACTCTGAGTATGTTCCGTCTGATCCACAACCCGAACCTGAGTCAACTGAAGACGACGTTTCTTACACCGAAAGTCCGCCTCGAGGTAATTCGCCTCCACCTTCCCCAACTAATGAAGGTAACCGATACTCACCTCCTCCTTCTCCTACACATTCGCTTCCAATTACTATTGCTCCCTTTCCTTCACCCATTTCATCTTCCACTACCACCTCGATTCCAATTCCAACCCCTTTATTCACCGAAGTTACTACCACTACTACTTCTCAAACTGAACCTAATGTCCGTGTCAACGTATCTGATACGGGGGGATCTACTTTCGGTTCTGAACCCCCGATTACCTCAAAACCTTTATCCCCACCTCCTTCACACGAATCTGAACCTTTTCTTGTAGGTGACGACATGGAATTCGACTCTGTCTATTTTAGTCCATATCGGGTACAGAGTGATGATGATGATGACGCTCCTGTCACGAAGAAGCATCTCAAGGCTATGAATGACAAGCTTGACCAACTGCTTTCTTCCTCTTCTGGCAATGCATATTCTGAAGCAGCAATCAAGGCTCTGATGGCAACCTTTGTCAAAGAGCATGACACTTCCATCTCTAATGCTGTTAAGGCGATTGATGCCTCCACTTCCACCTGTCAGAAATCTTCTATTGCAGTCGAGGCTTCCACCAAGGATTGTAAACAAGCGACCGCAAATGTCGAAAAACTAGTTTCTGAAGCTCAACTTTTTCTTGATTCTCTCCAAGCTGCCGCTCAGAAGAATGCTCAAACAGTGAAAGCTTCTGTTGATAATCTTACGCGTTCACTTGAGGCTGAAAAGAAGCATTTTGACGAAACACGCCAAGCAATCTAGACCGCCAACACTGAGCCTCATACTTTAGTTGATGCACGTCTCAGTCAACTTGAAGCTGAACTAGCCGTCGAAAACAGGGTCATGGATGAGCTGGATAAACTAACTTCTCAGCTTAAGATTCAGAATCTGAAGCTCAAGGCTGCGACCATGGAAATTAACGACTTAAAGTCTGAGTGTGCAGTGGTTAAAAGTTCAGTTGGTGATGTGCATTCCATTCTTCTACACCTTCTGGAAGCCCATGACTCAATCCTTACCATCTCAATTCGACGCCACTTGGCTGAGAAGTTGATACCTGCTCTGGATATTTTAAGCAGAATTGAGGGTGTTCCGGAGCCCATTGTACCTCCGAAACAAGGGGGAGAAAATGTTATTCAGGGCCATGGTCAATCTCAACCACCTCCAAAAAGTAAACCTTTCACCCAACCGAAAGTCACTACTAAGCCGAAGGGTAATGAAGCTTCGGGAAGTATGAAGGACAAACGAAAGAAGAAGATTGGTGATGATGATGAGGATGAAAATGATGATGAAACTTATACAGGAGAAAACGCTTCTAAAACCGACAGCCTCAAAGTCAAGCCTGATGCTCAAGAGATTGAGGCAAAGGTTCGAAAAGCGAAGGAAGTTTTTGATAAGGAGAGGAAAACGAACGAAGTGCTAGAACAGAGGAAGTCTATGTTTTCTCTGTGGTCTATGGAAATGCTTCAGAGGGAGGTAATTGAAGCTCCAAGCACTCACTGGCTCAAACCAGTCCTTTCTTTTGCGCTTGAGAATTCCAAGGACTTACAATTTGATATGCCAATCACCCGAAAGGCATTCATTTTTCATTGTTTTGAGTCAACGGTTGCCATTCCTTCCCCGGACCCGAAGGTTGATCGAGATATGCTTGAGTACTATCTTGAGTTTGCTCAACCGCAATACCTGACTTGGAGTAATCAGAAAATCACAACAGTCAAGGTGTTGAAACCCACTTCAGCAGGGAAATTTATCAATATCAAGTTCAAAGTGACCCGAGGCTCAGACAGTTCGGTTCATACGATCTCCATGGCTGACTTACCAAATTTGAATCCTCATGAATGGATTCTCCTGAACAACATTTTGCTGACTAATCAAAAGGAGTATGAGCCTATTATAGATCACATCAAGCGAATGCTGGTGTGTTATATTCTTGAAGTCGCAAAGATGGATCAGGAAATCGCCTCTTCCATAAAGAAGAAGCCCACTATGAAGCCAATTGGGAAGGAAAGCGATATCAATGTGATGATTAAGGGTAAAATTGACCCCAAGTTTCACACAGTCATGTTCGTTAGGGGCGAAGGTCAAAAGTGCCTGTTCGCTCTTGTTGACAAACACATGTTCTCCACTGCCTGCTTGGAGCATATTCTCGATATCATTCATGAGTGTAATCAGAATAACGAAGCTGATAAAAAGATGTTTACTGATATGCTCTGGTGGTATATTCTTTTTCGTCAAACTCTTCTTGCTATCATCCCCAAGCTATTCAAGACTGTGAGGAAAACTATAGTTACTCAACCGAAGTAGTCTCTCGCCTCAATTGGAGTAAAGGGGGAGATTGTTAGGTTTAAAGGATTGCGCCGTTGGGACTTAGATGTTTGGTCCATTATGTACTCTCAGTTTGGGCCTGTGCAACCGTGCTTATCTTTCTAGGGTTTAGTATATAAGGTGCATGCATGCATCCTTGTCATTAACGCTTTCATTATTATTGTATTGATTGTACTGTAAACCCTAGCACACCTCTACAGAGGAAGTTCTTAATCGAGCTCTTCTTAGGTGTGACTATATTTTAATCATTCGACATACGGATTGATTCATTGAGTGTTCCAGTGTTTATTATTCTTATTGATTTACCTGTTAAAGATCTAATCGATCTAAAGAGTTTTCAACTCATCAAGGTGACTTGGAGGATCTGGTAGGATTGTTGAGGAAAGTATGGATAGGTGTGGCAGGTAGTATTGGGCCCGTACTACTGAAAGCACAGGATCCATACTCGAATCGGTGAGAGTCTTGGAGAATTTGAGAAGCTTCAGGGAGGAATTTGTGACCCAGTTTGGGGGCAGAGTATGTTGCAGCTCAGCCATTGGCAAGTGAGCTAGTGAGCATGACAGGGTGTCAGACCCTGGAGGATACGACTTCCAAAGTCCGAGGATGCGAGATCGATTTGGAGCACTTTGAGAAGAGAGGGTCGTGCCATGTGTATATAGTAGAGGGTCCCGGGGAGAGACCCAAGACTTTTGATCATCGGGTGAAAGGCCAACAGGGCCGGTGTCAGTACAACACGTGCGGGAAAGTACACAAGGGAGTTTTGTTGGGTTTTTGAGCATTCTACCACTCCTATGGTGTACATGCAACCCTATATACCTTGGATCTATGTTTTCTCTATTATACATGCAAACATCAATTTTTCCAAGGTATTATCCTAACTAGCATACAATGGAGTATCTATACTACAAAAGTCTAGTTAGATGACATACCTTTTGATGGAGCTTGAAGTCTTGAACCTTTAAGAGCTTAGTGCCCCAAGTGTTGCACCTCAAATGGAATCACACAACACCACCAACAATTGGAATAACTTGAGAAGAGGTTACTTGGTTCACTCTATGAAATCAACTTTGCCCTCTTTGTGTCTCCACTAGTGCCATTTCATAAACCATGGGGTCCTTTCTATAGTGTGGCTCATTTAGGGTTACACCATGTAAACTCTAAAGTGCATGAATTTCCATTTCGTTCATGATCCATGGGTTTTAACCTCCATGGAGTATCCATGGGTTACCACATGGGTTAAGCCCAACATGAAGGACTATGGATCACAAGCCCACATATATAAGAATGAATGATTTACATAATCAATCCCCATATATTTAATTAGTCTCTTTTGATCACAAAATTAATTCCAAATTAATTCTTGATCAATACTAATTAAATAATATGATTTCATATTAATATATTAGAACTTATAATATATTAATATAAATCATAAATAACCTTTTCTCATTTGTCTATCCAATTGTTCCGATGCCATGCAACCCAAATGGACCATGCTACTCTCAGGTCGAGTACATACCAATAATAGTAATGGGCTTATACATCTAATCCAACAGTCTCCCGCTTGGCTAAGTCTAAAACTATTATTCAAGTATGACTCCAAGATCCCGACTAGCAATCGTAGCTCTTAAAGCCGCTGTCGAACTCTGACCTAGTTAAATGACGTGTCCATTAGATAAGGGATCATGTATTCCTCCATTCTAGATATCATATGGACTGAGACATGGATTATAATTATTCTCTCTGTCCATCTGTTGTTTCCCGATTTCCGATTTATGACGACTGTAACATACACGTTCAGTTTTCGTGTTATGTAATTTTAAAAGTGAAAAATATAATGAAATATTATATGAATTTGAGCGTTGAGTTCTAACAGATAGTTTTTACTAGAAATGAAGTAAAACTATGTTTAGAATCGCTCGGAAAATATTGGAAGTCTTATGAGATTCCAATCAAAAGTCAAATATTGAAATTTAACGAAAATATAAAATTTGAAAATAAGTAAAATTATGTTAATGAAAGTTGTAAAGAATCTCGTTAGAAACATTTATGCGAAAACCTCATCGACATCCGAGTTATAACGAAGAAGTTATGACTATTTGAAGTTTCGCGACAAAACTGACACGACGCCGTATGACGTAAAAAATGAGTTTTTGATAAACTACTTTTTAGTCCTAGTGATCTAAATGAAAGTCGTAGTGTTCGTTAAACCAAGAATTTTCATAAAAAGAACGTCCAAATCTGACTTCGTATGAGGAAGTTATGATTTTTCTAAGTTTCGGAATAGCAGTAGACAACTAAAAACTCGAAATAAAGATCGAGTGATTTTTAGCCGATGCAACCTAAACGAGAATCGAAGGTCTCGTCTATACTAGTAAAACGGTAAAAAGACAGATGAAAACGGACATCGGATGAAGAAGTTATGAATTTTTAACGGACTTTTCCTGTCCTGGCCCGTTAAAAATATAATATTAAAAATGAAGTTAAAATTAGCCAACCGAGTCTAAACGGAAGTTGTAGAGTATAATCTCACCTACACGTGGATATAAAGAACGCCAAAAACGGAGCTTGTATGCAAAAGATATGAATTTTTGATATTTTTTTAAATAAAAATAAATAAAAATTCGAAGGTTATCCGAAGGGTACGCCCAACGTACTTCGCTTCGTACGCCCAACGTACTTCGCACGTATGCGACCCGGAGCCAGCCACGTCCCCCTTCTTCGCATGATAGCCACGTAGTGGACACGTCCGAGCCACGTGCTCTTCCTTCAGATCATCGGACACGTGTCTCGTACGCCCCGCGTACCGAGGAACTACGCCCCGAGTAGTGAGCTGCTTCGGACCCTATAAAAGGGATGCGAGGCTGCCCGTATTTTGGTTGCTATTTTTCAATTCCTTTCACTCTAAAACCTTTTTTACCCACTTTTAACCCCCGAAGTCCCGGTATCATTCCCGACACCCGAAGCAAGTCCCGACACTCCGAAGTTCCCGAGAAAATTATATT
The DNA here is from genome assembly GCF_052849685.1 of Lactuca virosa. NCBI lineage: Eukaryota > Viridiplantae > Streptophyta > Magnoliopsida > Asterales > Asteraceae > Lactuca > Lactuca virosa. Next base: position 284,570,967 of record NC_136434.1, read on the forward strand.
TTCGAGCCGAAACTCTGCCCGAGTAAGGTCGGTTTTCAACTAAAATCCCTGGTTTCGTCACAGAAAGTCATATTTAGAGCCGAAGTGCTGCCCAAATTATCATTTAATCCCCAGTTATTTCACGGTGAGTTCAATATATAGGAACAATTGTATGTTATGTGTTATATGTGCTATGTGCTTTTCCGTGTTATAATCTCGTGTTATTATTTCCGCTATTATGGTAGCAAAGTTGTACCTTTGACCATGTGATCAGTGAAAGGACTTAGATTCACGGTGGTACTGGTATGTAGCCTCTGGCCATGTAGAGCACGTCTCGTAAGAGAATGACTTCTATTCTATGGCATTGGCAGAAGGTTAGATAGGGCTAAAAGCCTGAAATCTACCAAAATGTTTAATCAGAAATCGTATGTCTTCTGTGCCATTTGTGCCAAAGTGTTATTGATGTATATCAAGTATTGAAATTGTTATGTCTCATTGATTGTATATCATTGAATCAAATCATCGATTGATATGGAAAGCTTGTCGCATTTCACATATGCCTTTGTTTTTCCCTGTACCCCTTTGCTTCTGCCATATTAAAGTATATATATGGCATAACGTTATATTGTATCTATTATTGAACTCACTAAGCATCACCGCTTACCCCTCTTAGTGTTTAACAATTGCAGGTAATGAGAATTCAGTAGACATATACTGTTGGAAGATTTATAATAGTTTATACTATTACTTTTGTATTTGGGTTTACGTTTGTATAAAAGCTTAAATATCCTGGGTAGTTATGTAATATACTAAAAATTAGTCGATTTGTATCCAATCTTTTGTAATCAAATTATCAATGTAAAATATTGTTTATAAATATGCATGTAGCATGTTTTGGAGTAACAATATTGTGAAGTATGAAAGTTTTGGTCTTTCAGAAATACGAAAGTTTTGAAAGAGGTTCTTTCAATCATGGTATCAGAGCGGTGGTTTAAGTGAACTAAATTCCACAGATTGGTATTTAGACTAAACCGTCAGAAGTTCAATATATGAACGGATTCATTAGGAGTATATGGATACAAACCATAGGAAAGACTTAAGTAAAGTATTAGGTAATAATAAATCCTAATATTCTAAAATACTATATTGCTCCAAATTTTCAGAAGAATGATGTGTATTTGAATTACATTCGGATGAGATGAATGTTTTGGCATATATAACCGATGAAGTTGTTCCACCGCTGTCCAGATTGAAGCAATAATTGCTTATAGAGTAGGAAGAACCGAAGATGGTGATCAATACTTCGGCAGTATCGCAATTGATGTTGTGCAAGATTTAGAAGAATTAAATGAAGATCAAAGGAAAGGCTAATGAAGTTTTCAGACTCAATAGGCCAAGACTTTGCCTAAACATTTGATGTAGTATGTAGTTCAATTAGTAACCATATACAGGATGTTCAGACTTAGTATTTAATAATACTGAGTGGCAATTGACTTCTATCACATCCTTATGAAAGTTCCATTGTGTGTTAAGTCAACTTTAACATACATGATTAGGATGGTGAAATAGGTTATTTGATTGTGAAAAGGCTGAGTGACTTACTTGTTAGAGTAAGATAGAGTACTTAGTTGAAGAAGATATATACTTATAGTATTATATGAGAAGAGATGTTGTAATTAGGAATGACAGAGAATCAAGTTGAAGCTAGTAGAACATGCTGAGATGCAGCTATAATGCAGACTTCCTTGGATAGACTCCTAAGAAGAGGACTTAATCATATACATGAATGACGATGTCATGGAAGGATAATGAAATGAATAAATGTGCATGGTGATTTGCATGAGTTAGAAAATGATGCAGATAGTTGGAGATCGTTCGTCTTCACACTACTAGAGTAAATTCTGGTATAATGTGTCTTGTAAAGTAGACACTACCTGAGAAAGAATTTATATGAAGAATTTGGAAATGAAATTCTCATCGACCTAAGAAAAATATTAGGATATGCTAGATCGAGCTTATGCATAAAAAGAATTCTAGAAGGTGAATTTAAGAAATCCAAAATATGTTTGATAGAAACGTGAAATCCCTAGTTGAGTCTAGGAGAAATTGTTGTATATACTTGTTTGAACACACTCAGGTGTGAAAGTTTCTTTGTGAAAACTTTTCAATAGTGACTTGGGAACTGCGAGAAAATACTTGGGACGAGTATGAGTAGGTGTGAATAGTAGTAGAGGCCTATACTACTGGAACCACATGACTCACACTTGGATCGGGGAAAGTCACAAGGTTACCAAGAAGCTAGAAATTGATTCCGTTTTTGTTCGAGTATGTCATTACCTTCGTTTCGGTGATGACTAAGAAGATGATTTTCGTTTAGACCTTAATGGTCGTAAAGAATCGAGTCCGACTAATATAGATCTGTGAAGTGAATTGATTGGTTCAGAGAACCATATCTCGTGTAGTGATGAAATTTCACTCAGAGAATTGAAGAAGGAGATAGTCAGACGGATAGAACAATCCAAACGGTAGAAGATATGCTTTGTGCATATGTCTTGAAGTTAGTACGCGTCAAGTGGAAACACCATCGAGGCCCAAATTATAATTGGGAAAATAAGAATGAGATAAGAGCGAAATATTCCCAGTCATTTATATCGTTATGATTTCGGGGACGAAATCCTCAAAAGGAGGAGGTATTTGTAACATACACGTTTAGTTTTCGTGTTATGTAATTTTAAAAGTGAAAAATATAATGAAATATTATATGAATTTGAGCGTTGAGTTCTAACAGATAGTTTTTACTAGAAATGAAGTAAAACTATGTTTAGAATCGCTCGGAAAATATTAGAAGTCTTATGAGATTCCAATCTAAAGTCGAATATTGAAATTTAACGAAAATATAAAATTTGAAAATAAGTAAAATCATGTTAATGAAAGTTGTAAAGAATTTCGTTAGAAACATTTAGGCGAAAACCTCATCAAAATTCGAGTTATAACGAAGAAGTTATGACTATTTGAAGTTTCGCGACAGATTCGGCACGACACCGTATGACATAAAAAGTGAGTTCTTGATAAACTACTTTTTAGCCCTAGTGATCTAAATGAAAGTCGTAGTATTTGTTAAACCGAGAATTTTCATAAAAAGAACGTTCAAATCTGACTTCGTATGAGGAAGTTATGATTTTTCTAAGTTTCGGAATAGCAGTAGACAGCTAAAAACTCGAAATAAAGATCGAGTGATTTTTAGCCAATGCAACCTAAATGAGAATCGAAGATCTCGTCAATATTAGTACAACGGTAAAAAGACAGACGAAAACAGACATCGGATGAAGAAGTTATGAATTTTTAACGGACTTTCCCTGTCCCGGCCCGTTAAAAATATAATATTAAAAATGAAGTCAAAATTAGCCGACGGAGGAAGTTGTAGAGTATAATCTCACCTACGTGTGGATATAAAGAACACAAAAAATGGAACTCGTATGCAAAAGATATGAATTTTTGAACTTTTTTAAATAAAAATAAATAAAAATTCGAGGGTTATCCGAAGGGTACACCCAGCGTACTTCGCTTCGTACGCCCAACGTACTTCGCACGTATGCGACCCGAAGCCAGCCACGTCCCCCTTCTTCGCATGATAGCCATGTAGTGGACACGTCCGAGCCACGTGCCCTTCCTTCAGATCATCGGACGCGTGTCCCGTACGCCCCGCGTACCGAGGAACTACTCCCCGCGTAGTGAGCTGCTTCGGACCCTATAAAAGGGATGCGAGGCTGCCCGTATTTTGGTTGCCATTTTTCAATTCCTTTCACTCTAAAACCCTTTTTTACCCACTTTAACCCCCCGAAGTCCCGGTATCATTCCCGACACCCGAAGCAAGTCCCGACACTCCGAAGTTCCCGAGAAAATTATATTTTCGAGCCGAAACTCTGCCCGAGTAAGGCCGGTTTTCAACTAAATTCCCCGGTTTCGTCACAGAAAGTCATATTTAGAGCCGAAGTGCTGCCCAAATTATCATTTAGTCCCCGGTTATTTTACAGTGAGTTCAATATATAGGAACAACTATATGTTATGTGGACCTTCGGCTATTGAAAGCATCGGTAGTAACAAATATATACTTGTCATAGTTGATGATTTTTCTCAGTTCACCTGGGTTTTCTTTCTTAAACAGAAATCAGAAGCAACGCTTAAGCTCAAAGTCTTCATAAATCAAGTAGAGCTTCAACTAAGAAAGGTGGTTAGAAACATTCGCAGCGACAATGGGTTGGAATTCAAAAATCAAGTGTTTGAAGAATTCCTTGTTGAAAAGGGAGTGTCTCACAATTTCTATGCTCCCTATACTCCACAACAAAATGGGGTCGTTGAAAGGCGAAACCGATCGTTGTGTGAAGGAGCTCGAACCATGCTCAGCTTCGCTTCATTGCCCCTGTATTTCTGGGCTGATGCTATTGCCGCTGCTTGCTACACCCAGAACCGATCTATACTCAACTAGCGATTCACAATAACTCCTTATGAAATCCTGAACAACCGCAAGCCTAACGTCAAGTTTTTCCATGTGTTCGGTTCGAGATGCTTTATATTCAATTCTAAAGAGAACCGAAACAAGTTTGATGTGAAGGCAGACGAAGGAATTTTTCTTGGGTATTCGCTTACTTCAAAATCATACAGAGTTCTGAATAAACGATCAAAGAAAATCGAAGAAACATATTACGTGTCGTTTGATGATAACTACGTGAAGAAACTCACATCGAGCAAAGAACCAATGAATGAAATCTTTCCTCAAACCGGTCAAGTCTTGATTCCCATTTCCAACTTATTTGAAGAATATGTGAAGCTCTTTGATGAACCGGAGAAAGCTATTCTCTCTGAAGCGAAAGCGGCTGACAACGAAGTAGATAATCTGAAGAAGGTAATTGACGAAGCTGCGAAAAGAGTTCTCACATGTTCTCCAATGAAAGCGAAACAAATTGCATTGTTCTCTCAAGTGGAATTTTGCATGTTTAATTCGTTTGTCTCCAAAGTTGAACCAAAGACTATTAACACTACACTCAATTACTCTGATTGGGTACAAGCAATGCAAGACGAACTCAATGAATTTGAGCGAAACAAAGTATGGAGACTGATTCCTACACCAAAGGATGCATCTGTGGTTGGATTGAAGTGGGTTTTCAGAAACAAGATGGAAAAAGATGGAAATGTAATTCGCAACAAGGCAAGGCTGGTGGTCAAGGGATATTATCAGGAAGAAGGGATAGATTACGAAGAAACCTTCGCTCCTGTAGCAAGGCTAGAATCAGTTTGGATCTTTCTGGCATACGCTGCTCACAAAGACTTTGAAGTTTTCCAAATGGATGTCAAGTGTGCATTCTTAAATGGAGAATTATAAGAGACGGTGTACATAGAACAACCACCTGGTTTTGTGAACGAAAAGTATCCAGATCATTGCTATATTATGTACAAGGCGGTCTATAGTCTGAAGCAAGCTCCTAGGGCATGGTATGAAACACTTACTCTATTTCTAAAAATGTCTAAGTTTAAACAAGGTTCGGTTGACCCAACCTTCTTTCGTAAGAAAGAAGGTAACCACCTTATGATCGTCCAAATTTATGTCGATGATATCATCTTTGGTTCCACGAATCCCAGCCTCACAGCTGAATTCAGGAAGTTGATGGGGACTAAGTTTGAGATGAGCTCAATGGGTCCAATTAACTTTTTCCTTGGCTTGAATATTAGACAGGGACCCGAAGGCATTTTTATTAATCAAGAGGCCTACACCAAGACCTTACTAGCCAAGTTTGGAATGATGGGAGAATCAAAAGTGAAGGTTCCTATGGCGTTTGGCACGAAGTTAACACCTTTTCTGGAAAAACCAGCTGTTGACATGACCCTCTATCGCCAAATGATAGGTTCTTTAATGTATCTAACAGCTAGTCGACCATACATAATGTTTTCTGTCTGTTATTGTGCCAGGTTTCAAGCTAATCCACGCGAACCTCACATGATAGCTGTGAAAAATATTTTCCGATATCTGAAGCGAACCTCATCTCTCGGTCTGTGGTACCCGGCGAAATCGGGATTCTTCGTACAAGCATTCTCTGATGCCAATCTAGGTGGATGTGGACTGGACCGAAAGAGCACAACTGGCGGGTGTCAGTTTTGTGACAACCCAGAAAATTTTTGCTTTTAAGACCCAGTCAATCAACTCAACTGAGTGTCAAACTCATTAGTGTTGAGTTCTAGCCCGGTTAAAGGTCATTCTAAGGAGTTTTGAGCCTAATACACTTAAGGATTAAGTGTTAGAAAGTACCTGCTAGAACCACAGAGTAGCAAAGCAAACCTAAACCTCATCTAAATGAGCTCACGGCCACAAGACCATGAGTTTACGGCCGTAAACTCATGTGGCCGTAAACTCAAGGGTATATAGATGATACTTGGCCATTTTTCCCATTCTTTCCTTTCCTTGGCCGATTTCCCTTCAAATCCTCTCAAGTATCATCAAGTTTTCCTTCCAAGATCTTCACGTAAGTAAGTATTCTTCCTAGATTTGTTGATACATCACTTAATCTAGTATCCTTCCATGATTTCATCCATAGAAATCACTCTTTTCTTAGATCTTCAAGTTACACCAAGAACACCAAGAACACACACTAGTGTTGTTGGCCAATATCAACCATTTCAAGCTTCTAGATCGTAAGTACTCTTCCTTATACTTGTTATCTAGTTAGTATCCATGCTTAGAGACTTGAAAACATCAAGAACACAAGGACAAAAGGAGTTTACGGCCAAGCCATCTCCCAAGGCCGTAAACCCCTTTAAGGTTGCCATTTTGGCCATAAACCCTATAAGATGAAAAGCTAGTGACCCAGGACCCTTCATGGATGAGATTAGGACCTTAAACTACTCTCAAGTGCACAATGACCATGAGTTTACGGCCGTAAACCCCTTTGGGCCGTAAACTCATCAAAAGCCTCATTTGAGGTGGTCTTTCTCACACAAGTATAGAGCAAAAGTCCTTAAAGTTTCCCTAGCTTTCAAACCAACACTTAGCCAAGTCTGGCCATGAGTTTACGGCCGTAAACTCATGAGGAATGGTCCATGGGCCGTAAACTCTATAAAGTGGTGCAATGGTGCCACAATTACTTCCTAAGGCTTGGACTTGATCATAGTATGCTTAACCTTGACTTGTTAGACCTTAAAACACCAAATGGTAGAAGTTACCATGGGTTTACGGCCGTAAACCCATTAGGATCGTAAACCCATGACCGTAAACTCATGTTAGTGACATTTCACTTTCCTTTGATGAATCACATGTGATTCCAACACTTGGTCAAAGTGTTTCTTAGTCCCGGAAGGTGTTTTCTTTCATATAGTTGTTATAAACACTATATTCATGTCAATATTTGTCCTTATATGTCATTTAGGACCTATTGTGTCTTGGGACTTCATTCGTGGAACTTCTCATCCTTACACGCATACTCGTTTGAATCACCCACATCAGGTGAGTTCATACCCCGTAATAAATCTTTTAACTGTTTTAACTGTTTTAGGGGGGGGGGGGGAATACAAGTTGAACACAATGATAATTGTGTAAATGTTTGTTATAAACATCTTTCAAAATGTTACTTATGTCACTTATAAGTTGTCAAAACATTTCAAAAACTCTTTTAAAGTTATGTTACTTTATAGTTATACAAAACTCCGTTTTTAAAGTACAAGCATAACTTAGTAGATAAATGAGTCTTTTCAATAACAGTCCAAGTAGAACATTAGTAAACTATAATAGGTATAGTTTAGGAGAATGCTATTCATTACTTCTAGTACAATGAAGCACACAAAGAGTCAGTTCATACATGAGTCAAACACACAGTGAAGAGAAACAAACAATACCATACAGAACATATAGTGAAGAGAATCAAACAATACCATACAGAGAGAACACACAATTACGAGAAACAAACAGAACGTACAATATACAGTACAAAACAAACAAGTTAGGTTGCTATAGCATGAGAACACATACATGATCTAATTATACCAATGAATCACTAACTCATTGTTTTAAACAAAAGGTGATAGTTATATTGGGTATACATGATCATATACTTTAATGTGAATTACACGGCTTGCAAGAATTTGCAGAGGTCGCGTTTGGTTCCCTTAATCTCTTGAGATGGAGAGCGTTTAGTAGGGGTTCTAGCCTTCACATTATAACCGTAATAAAACAAATATGTTTTTAGGTTATTAGTACATCCGCATGTCATTATAAACGACAACTGTGTACTTACATTTCCCATTACTTTCATACAGTGACAGTACCACTTGAAAGTCAAACTCAAACTATTTTCGAGTCAAGATTGTTATAAACTAGGGAAAATATACATTTTTACAATCGACAAACTGAACAGTCGAGTCTAGCACATAACAGAAGATGCCTTGATAGAAGGCTACGTTTAAAAGAAAGGACCATAATGCTAGTCTTATGATTCCTTAATGTATACATCACAAGATATATATATATATATATATATATATATATATATATATATATATATATATATATATATATATATACCAATAGAGTCCGACAGGTAATAGGATGTGTGCTCTCCGCTTCATTTCCTGTTCCTTGTTTGGTTGTGGGCTTGGAACGAATTCACCCAATCTATTTTCTACCCGATTCTATATATATGTATGCTTAGTATACATTAAGTCATCATAAGGGTACCAGGTATGGGCCAGGTTATAGGACACAGAGTCAAAGCACAGTTTTTCTAGTACAAAACATACTTTCCAAAATCAGTACTTTTGGTATACAAAACTAGAAACTTCCCAGTAAAGGGTTTAATCCATTTTATTAAACCAGTACAATTTAAAGGACATTAGGTGAGTAACTCTATAATACCTTAGTTTATACACCATGTTTATATATAAAACTAATACCCAATAGGTAGTTGGATGTGTGCCTTCCGCCTTACTTCCTGTTCCTTGTTTGGTTGTGGGCTTAGGGCAGATTCACCCAGTTAACTTTCTATCCGATATTGGATTATATATATCAGTATAAACTAAGCTATTATAAAAGTAGTCACTGTGGTCACCATTTTATTATAAGAAATATAGGTTTTTCTTAAAGAACTTTTCATTAGATATAAAGGAACCATTACAATTAACTCCATGAGTAACAAGTGTTTACACTAGGGTTATATACGACGATGATCTAACAACCAATGGGATGTGTGCTATCCGCCTTAATTTCTGTTCCTCGTTTGGTTGTGAGCTTAGGGCAGATGCGCACAATCGATTGTTTGTTTACTCTGAGTCTTATATAACTCGTATCCGCTTAGTACCCATAGCAAGGGTTGTAGTGTCATTTTACTTAAAATTCCATCAAAGTAGGAAATATAGGATTTTCTAGAGGAACAGGCGAACTTTTCAAAACAGAACGTACAACTTACAACCTTTTACAACTACATGTTACAACTACATTTTCAACACCATTTTACATCTACATTTTAAACAACACTTTACAACTTACTCACATCACTAAAATCTTATGAACTCACCAACTTAATTGCTGATCAACTCTTTCAAATAACTTGTATTCTCAAGAGACTATTAGACAGGTGCTCGTACTGGGGATTCAGAAGATGGAGCATTATAGCTTCAAGTCTTGTTTTGTTATTTGTGTATGAATTCTATGTTTTGTGAACACACACATTGTAAACACTTTCTTTCGAAATGAAATGGTTGTTCATTACTTGCTTACCATATACATATCTCGTGATACTAAACATGACGTCCTCCACCCCTGAACGATTCCGCCGTTCCGGTTTTGGGGTGTGACAGATTGGTATCAGAGCATTGTTTATAGTGAACTAAGTATATCAACCGATAAAAGATATACAACTATAAATACAATAGGGCTTAAGTGCTCTGGATAATGATATATTTTTAGAGTATAACTACAAGTTATAAAAATATACCTACTTGCTTATACATGTACATAATAGAACTAGTGTCACGAGGAGAACAGAACTAAAGTATTTAAAGGTTGGATACTGTCGTCAACCTGAACAGTTATGTAATCATAGCTAGGATCAATATAGCCTGATCAACTATATTCATTCGAGATGTGACCGACATGTGTTTGGGAATGATGTGGTGTTGCAACAGTGTTAAAACTTACCTGAACACCAGTCAAGAGAACACCAGAACAAGTACATTTAGAGTTAGAATACTATAGGTATATTCTATGATACGATAGCGCGATAACGTGTTTAGAACATACCAAGTTCATTACGTTAAAATACTATAGGAGTATTTTAGTCCATATAAATAACCTATGTGATAACTTAAAAGACCCTTACGGATAGGTCTATAATCTTGCAAGGTATATTCCTAAAGTTTTAATATATAATCAAGATCTTATAGAATTAGAATCTGTGGTCTATGATTCACTATCCATTCCTCTTAAGGGTGTAGTTTCGGAGTAGGATCACTTATTCGAAAGTCTATTTAATCTCAAATTATATACAGACTTGTATACATTGTACAATTATAGGAGGACCTCGTAAGGATCACCCCATAAAGTTACCTGAAAGCTCATAGATTCTTTAGTCACTTTCATTCTCGCACAACAAGTCCAGATAGATGTAACCACTTCCTCATAGTAGACAACAGAAGAGTCCAGGAGGAACAAGAACAAGTTCATGAGATGTTTTCAAAGAGGGATCAGCCGAAGTAACCAAAACGTCTTACACGTCACACTAATAAATAATAATCTGGTTAATTTATTGAGCGAGTGGAAACACTGCTCAGATTATATGTTGAGATTATTTTCTTGCATGCTGCTGGTAACAGTTATTTAGGAAACAGATATTCATTCGAGGATAGTTATTTCAAATTCATAGAGTTTATTAGGTATAGACTCTTTTATGAATTGTTTCTAGAACCCTGTGGAAGTCAGGACCCGATACATCCAGAACTAGGATAACCTTGTCTTTTCAGCTTTCGGCTTGTGTTCATTGCTTTAGACTTATTCCGTCTCATCTTTGTATTCTTTTAGCAAAGATGCCTCCTCACAGATCTAACAGACGCACTACTCCGATAACTCCAACGCCGCCTCCTTCGCAAATAGATATGGCAGCTATAAACGTTGCAGTGGCCGCGGCTGTGGCAACAGCCATGGCTCAATATGACTCCATCAGTACCATTGGAGGTGGAACGCCTACTGATTCTACTCGAGGTGAGGTCCTCGTGCGCTCGAGAGAGTTCTCCTACAAGGACTTCACCAATTGCCAGCCATTGTCCTTTAATGGGACTGAAGGAGTCATTGCCCTCGTGCAATGGTTCGAGAAAACAGAGTCGATCTTTGAAATCTGTTTATGCCCAGAAGGAAGCAAAGTGAAGTTTGCTGCCTGCACCTTCTCTGGCAAGGCCCTAACATGGTGGAACAGCCATGCTAAGTCACTGACCCTATCAGTGGCTAACTCAATAGGTTGGGAAAACCTAAAAGAGTTAATGCGGGAAGAATACTGCCCGTTAAGCGAAATTCAAAAGCTGGAACAAGAGCTGTGGGATCTCACTATGGTCGACTCAGACATAGTGACCTACACAGACCGGTTCAGCGAGCTAGCAGCTCTATGCCCCGAGATGGTTACCCCGGAGAGCAAGAAGATAGAAAGATACATTTGGGGTCTGACTGCTCCGACCCAAGGAAATGTGTTGTCTTCTAACCCAGCCACTTTCAATAGTGCTAAACGCCTGGCTCAACGACTCATCGACCATGGAGTCCGCCATGGTGTAAAAGTCCCTATTCCCGAGCCATCGAGGGAAGAGGACTATAATCAGAAGTCGGGGAACAAGAGGAAGAAGAAGCGAACAACACAAGACACCCCGCAAGAGCAACGAGCGAGTAGTATGTACGCCGCTACGACGCCTACTGCTTCAGCACCTGCCAGTCGCTATGCTGGAACCCTCCCGAAGTGTGGAAAGTGCAACTTTCACCACACCGGAGTATGCTGGGAAATGCAGTGTCTGAACTGCCACAGAAAGGGACACACAGTCCGTTTCTGCAGGGCATCGGCTCAACCGATCTCCCAAGTCCTCGGAGCTGAAGAAAACCAAGCCTGCTATGGCTGTGGTGAGACTGGACATTTTCAGAGGGACTGCCCTATAAAAAGGAACTCAGGCGCGGATGGATGCATTTTGATGATCACCGCAGGAGAATCTACCCCGGAGTCGTCGACGAGTAGCGGTACGTTTTCGAAATAGTAATTGCTTTTAAAATTAATTTATATTCATATAAGATTAAAATTTGGGGATAACACCTAAAAGTAATTATAATAACTCACATGTTGAAATAGGTCACAGTATTCAAGAGAACTAAAAGATCCCTTAGAGAAGCTATTATGGCTTACCATATACATCAGGGTTGTGCACAACTAAGATGTTGCAGACTTAGAGTGAGTGACTCCGCTTAGGTCCCCATTCCTTAATTGGTTGAGGATTTGAGGCAGAGTTACTCATTCGACTGCCTGGTTCATCTTAAATATTCATAACTTGTATATGGCAGGCGATTGTAGTGGTACCAAGGAGGATTATGATATAAAGTATCCCCACCAGTTATTAGAGCACTTTCGTTTGTATGTATGCGCACATAGCGATACGATACGTAGGAGTGTTAACTTCAAGAGAAAACAGGAAACACGGGAACATTTACAAAGAGTACATTTTCGAACATACTAGGAGTACAATATCGAGCATACAAGGGATACATCGTCGTATATCAGACGTTTCTTTCATTTGACCAAAACTTTGTTCAGTAAAGAGTCCGTTGCTTTCATTCGTCATGAGTTGGCATGGTCCTCACCATACTGAGTTCATATGTTTCTATCGCCTCGATCGGCAAGTTCTCGAAACTTTCGTTATTAGTATCGAAAGTCCGACCTAAACCTCAATTTTATCTTTCATATTCTAAACCCCGAAGTACTCGTGTGAAGAGTACTTTGTCCTCCGAAGCCTTATCGTCAGATGTCCGCAGACTGTCACGAAATACCACTCGTCCAACAGTTCGAGCACAGAGGAGATGGACGAATACAGCCCACCTATCACTATTTAGTGTATACGTGAGGGTGGTGTATGATTATGATTACGCAGATTTAGTATGTGTGTTTCCGCCCTATCTCCTGTTCCTTGTTTGGTTGTGGACCTGGGGCAAAGTCGCACATCCGACCGTCTTACTAACCCTAATTATATACGACTTGTATATACGAGGTAATGATAGATGGACCAAGTACGAATCCTATCATGAACAGAAGGGCAAAGTTGCCAAGTCTACGAGTGAGTATTCTGCTAATGAGAGGCGCGCAACCCTAGTAGTAATGCTAAGAAAGCTAATTTCGGGACAAAATTCCATCTAACGGGGGGATGATGTGACAACCCGGAAAATTTTTGCTTTTAAGACCCAGTCAATCAACTCAACTGAGTGTCAAACTCATTAGTGTTGAGTTCTAGCCGGGTTAAAGGTCATTCTAAGGAGTTTTGAGCCTAATACACTTAAGGATTAAGTGTTAGAAAGTACCTGCTAGAACCACAGAGTAGCAAAGCAAACCTAAACCTCATCTAAATGAGTTCACGGCCACAAGACCATGAGTTTACGGCCGTAAACTCATGTGGCCGTAAACTCAAGGGTATATAGATGATACTTGGCCATTTTTCCCATTCTTTCCTTTCCTTGGCCGATTTCCCTTCAAATCCTCTCAAGTATCATCAAGTTTTCCTTCCAAGATCTTCACATAAGTAAGTATTCTTCCTAGATTTGTTGATACATCACTTAATCTAGTATCCTTCCATGATTTCATCCATAGAAATCACTATTTTCTTAGATCTTCAAGTTACACCAAGAACACCAAGAACACATACTAGTGTTCTTGGCCAATATCAACCATTTCAAGCTTCTAGATCGTAAGTACTCTTCCTTATACTTATAATCTAGTTAGTATCCATTCTTAGAGACTTGAAAACATCAAGAACACAAGGACAAAAGGAGTTTACGGCCAAGCCATCTCCCAAGGCCGTAAACCCCTTTAAGGTTGCCATTTTGGCCATAAACCCTATAAGATGCAAAGCTAGTGACCCAGGACCCTTCATGGATGAGATTAGGACCTTAAACTACTCTCAAGTGCACAATGACTAGTAAACCCCTTTGGGCCGTAAACTCATCAAAAGCCTCATTTGAGGTGGTCTTTCTCATACAAGTATAGAGCAAAAGTCCTTAAAGTTTCCCTAGCTTTCAAACCAACACTTAGCCAAGTCTGACCATGAGTTTACGGCCGTAAAATCATGAGGAATGGTCCATGGGCCGTAAACTTTATAAAGTGGTGCAATGGTGCCACAATTACTTCCTAAGGCTTGGACTTGATCATAGTATGCTTAACCTTGACTTGTTAGACCTTAAAACACCAAATGGTAGAAGTTACCATGGGTTTACGGCCGTAAACCCATTAGGACCGTAAACTCATGTTAGTGCCATTTCACTTTCCTTTGATGAATCACATGTGATTTCAACACTTGGTCAAAGTGTTTCCTAGTCCCGGAAGGTGTTTTCTTTCATATAGTTGTTATAAACACTATATTCATGTCAATATGTGTCCTTATATGTCATTTAGGACCTATTGTGTCTTGGGACTTCATTCGTGGAACTTCTCATCCTTACACGCATACCCGTTTGAATCACCCACATCAGGTGAGTTCATACCCCGTAATGAATCTTTTAATTGTTTTAAGGGGGGGGGGGATACAAGTTGAACACAATGATAATTGTGTAAATGTTTGTTATAAACATCTTTCAAAATGTTACTTATGTCACTTATAAGTTGTCAAAACATTTCAAAAACTCTTTTAAAGTTATGTTACTTTATAGTTATACAAAACTCCGTTTTTAAAGTACAAGCATAACTTAGTAGATAAATGAGTCTTTTCAATAACAGTCCAAGTAGAACATTAGTAAACTATAATAGGTATAGTTTAGGAGAATGCTATTCATTACTTCTAGTACAATGAAGCACACAACGAGTCAGTTCATACATGAGTCAAACACACAGTGAAGAGAAACAAACAATACCATACAGAACATATAGTGAAGAGAATCAAACAATACCATACAGAGAGAACACACAATTACGAGAAACAAACAGAACGTACGATATACAGTACAAAAAAAACAAGTTAGGTTGCTATAGCATGAGAACACATACAGGATCTAATTGTACCAATGAATCACTAACTCATTGTTTTAAAAAGGTGATAGTTATATTGGGTATACATGATCATATACTTTAATGTGAATTACACGGCTTGCAAGAATTTGCAGAGGTCGCGTTTGGTTCCCTTAATCTCTTGACATGGAGAGCGTTTAGTAGGGGTTCTAGCCTTCACATTATAACCGTAATAAAACAAATATGTTTTTAGGTTATTAGTACATCCGCATGTCATTATAAACAACAACTGTGTACTTACATTTCCCATTACTTTCATAAAGTGACAGTACCACCTGAAAGTCAAACTCAAACTATTTTCGAGTCAAGATAGTTATAAACTAGGGAAAATATACATTTTTACAATCGACAAACTGAACAGTCGAGTCTAGCACATAACAGAAGATGCCTTGATAGAAAGCTACGTTTAAAAGAAAGGACCATAATGCTAGTCTTATGATTCCTTAATGTATACATCACAAGATATATATATATATATATATATATATATATATATATATATATATATATATATATATATATATATATATATACCAATAGAGTCCGACAGGTAATAGGATGTGTGCTCTCCGCTTCATTTCCTGTTCCTTGTTTGGTTGTGGGCTTGGAACGAATTCACCCAATCTATTTTCTACCCGATTATATATATATGTATGCTTAGTATACATTAAGTCATCATAAGGGTACCAGGTATGGGCCAGGTTATAGGACACATAGTCAAAGCATAGTTTTTCTAGTACAAAACATACTTTCTAAAATCAGTACTTTTGGTATACAAAACTAGAAACTTCCTAGTAAAGGGTTTAATCCATTTTATTAAACCAGTACAATTTAAAGGACCTTAGGTGAGTAACTCTATAATACCTTAGTTTATACACCATGTTTATATATAAAACTAATACCCAATAGGTAGTTGGATGTGTGCCTTCCGCCTTACTTCCTGTTCCTTGTTTGGTTGTGGGCTTAGGGCAGATTCACCCAGTTAACTTTCTATCCGATATTGGATTATATATATCAGTATAAACTAAGCTATTATAAAAGTAGTCACTGTGGTCACCATTTTATTATAAGAAATATGGGTTTTTCTTAAAGAACTTTTCATTAGATATAAAGGAACCATTACAATTAACTCCATGAGTAACAAGTGTTTACACTAGGGTTATATACGACGATGATCTAACAACCAATGGGATGTGTGCTATCCGCCTTAATTTCTGTTCCTCGTTTGGTTGTGAGCTTAGGGCAGATGCGCACAATCGATTGTTTGTTTACTCTGAGTCATATATAACTCGTATCCGCTTAGTACCCATAGCAAGGGTTGTAGTGTCATTTTACTTAAACTTCCATCAAAGTAGGAAATATAGGATTTTCTAGAGGAACAGGCGAACTTTTCAAAACAGAACGTACAACTTACAACGTTTTACAACTACATGTTACAACTACATTTTCAACACCATTTTACATCTACATTTTCAACAACACTTTACAACTTACTCACATCACTAAAATCTTATGAACTCACCAGCTTAATTGCTGATCAACTCTTTCAAATAACTTGTATTCTCAGGAGACTATTAGACAGGTGCTCGTACTGGGGATTCAGAAGATGGAGCATTATAGCTTCAAGTCTTGTTTTGTTATTTGTGTATGAATTCTATGTTTTGTGAACACACACATTGTAAACACTTTCTTTCGAAATGAAATGGTTGTTCATTACTTGCTTACCATATACATATCCCGTGATACTAAACATGACGTCCTCCACTCCTGAACGATTCCGCCGTTCCGGTTTTGGGGTGTGACAAGTTTCTTGAGGGTAAACTCGTCAGCTGGAAATCGAAGAAACAAACATGTGTGTCTCTTTCCACAGCCGAAGCCGAATACATAGCTGCAGCGTCTTGTACGTCACACGTCATATGGATAGAAAGTCAACTCAGAGACTATGGCCTGAACATGAAGAAAATCCCTTTGTATTGTGACTCTGAAAGCGCAATAAGGATATGTCACAATCCAGTGCAACACTAAAAAACGAAACATATCGCACTGAGGTATCATTTCATCAAGGATCACGTGGAGGATGGTAATGTCGAAATCCATTTTGTTAGAACCGCTGATCAACTAGCTGACATCTTTACAAAAGCCTTACCGGAAGCAAGCTTTAACAAAATTTTACAAGGCTTAGGAATGATGGAAGCTGAGTCAGTACCGAAATCGCTTTCGCCTCATTAAAATTTATCCAAGCGAAATAGAGCGAACGCTCGGTCTATTTCGGCTCCTGAATTTTTGGGAACCAAAATGAACCGAATGCGAAATAGAGCGAACACTCGGTCTATTTCGGTTCCTGAATTTTTTCAGAACCGAAATGAACCGAACGCTCGGTCTATTTCGCTTCACTACTTTTAGGTGAAGTTTCGGTTGTATAATTTGTACATTGTTTATATCTTTTCTTCGTTTCTATTCATAAAAATCAAAAATAGTTTCCTTTCTGTTTTTTAATCTTTTTTTTTGAAAATTCATAACAATCAAAAATATTTTATTTTCTGTTTTTATTTTTCAGAAATTACAAAAATCCAAAAATATTTTATTTTCTGTTTTTATTATTTTTCAGAAAAATCCAAAACTACAAAAATATTTCTATTTGTTTTTAGTTTTATCTCTCAATTATTACCTAGTTTCAAGATGTGACACTAAATGATGTTGGGGCAGGTATAACTTACTTATCTTTGTACTAGCTAGGTGTCCCTAGAAGCATGCTGCTGCATGTAGACCGAAGCCTCCAAGACTCTGAGTGAAGTCTTAATGATTCGATAAACACCAATCGTTTCTTCCCAATCAGGCCGCCAAAATCACTCAAGTCATGAGCTACCTTACTCTTCTCATATTGAGTCAAAGAGTTGTCTGCTTTGTCATTTTTATATAGCAGAGGTACTTTCGGTTCTTTAACCACCTACATTATTCTCCATATACTTTCGTTTCATAATCGTAACCCTTGAGACTCTCAGCACTTGCCACTGAGGTTTATGGTTACACAACTTTTGTGTTAATGATCTTAGTTTCATTCACCACGTGCTAAGTGAAACCCAATATCCAATACCTTAAATGAATTGACGGTGAACGCTCTAATGTTCACGCTATTACTTGTTACCTCAATAAATCTCTTTTTATTTTTGCGTGATCTTTATGAAATTGTATAACACAAAGACGTTTCTTCCCATAGGATCCAACTTTGTTTTATTTTTTTTGAGATTTCTATTATTCACCAAGTCACTGCAAAATGACCAAACCTACTTGTTTAATAGGCTACATCGGTCTCACAAGTACTTCGTCCACTTTCGGTCTTATGTCGAGCACCAAAGCATGGATTGAAGCTCAACCACCATCACTAGCCTTATAATAAAAATATGCCTTTCAATGCTTCTGAACAAGTATTTGATCGTATTTTCACGGGGAACCACACAAGAACTTTGAAGTCTCTCTTGACTTTGAAGGAAGAGATTCGTGTCAGGGATCCACTGTTTCATGTCTTGTTTGACATCACTTATATCCCACATAAATTTTTCTTTATTTCTTTATCTTTCACACTATCCTGCACGAAAGTCTTTACGATTTTTCCAAACTCTTGTTCGGTTACTAATGAGCTATTTTCAGACATATAGCTTCGGTTCTTTGCGGTGGAGTCAATTTATTTACAAGGAAAAGGGTGAGTCAGCATGAAGTTGAAACGGTTCAGAATTTGAAAAGGAGATAAGGATGGAAAGGCGCGCGAATTTTAAACGGTTCCTAAACCCACGCCTGATGACGTCTTCCTAGGGAAACCCATCTGTCAAATCATGCTTTTTCAGGCGTCGATTCAGAAAATCATGGAATCATTACTCAAGATTTTTTCTCTCTCCTGGCGATGGTATATAAGTTTTTCTCACACCTCTTGGGCTACTTTACCAATTCTTCTCTCTCTCAAGAACCACCGGCGAATTTCTACTGTTCATCTTCTTCTTCACACCTGCAACAATGGCTAAATCTTCCGCTGTTTATGAACAAACTGCTCAGTCATCTCTTCTAACCATCAAACCCAATCAGAATCTTATCATTGAACTGAACCCATTCGTCTATGATTCGTACATGCTTCATGTGGTCGAATGTCTCAAGTATTCCCCGCTGGTGATTGCTCTCACGCAGGTTAAATGTGTTCCCATGTCACCGCTCTCTCAAGTCTACTCAACTGCTCTCTACGATAAAGCTAAGGAGCGTGTTTTCTTTGAGATCGTCAATCAAAAGACGTCGATTTCAAAAGCTAGGTTTTGTTTATTTCCCTTGCTGTCAATGATTCCATGATTAGCCCTGATTCCATTACCACTACTCAACTGTTCAAGATGTTCTATGATATGGGGTATCCTGAGATTCTCACCACTGTTACCAAGTTCAAGAAATCATGTCTTCCTCTTCAGTGGAACGGTCTATTTACCCTCCTCTCCAAGGGTTTATCGGAGAGGGTTGCAGGTTCTGATGGAACGAGCCGGGCGTTCATGACCCTTCTTTATGGTCTGTACCATGGGGTTAACATGGATTTTGGATCAATCTTATGGTCTCAACTGGTTCAGAGTATAAGCTCTTCTTCACGGTACTCTGAAATATCATGTGCTAGGTTTTGGACTCTTGTTACTCAATGGGCGATGGAAAAGTTTCATGTTCCAACAATGGTAGATTCACTGATGTCATCTATTGCTACTTTCCACACGACGAGGATTCTTGTCTCAGATCCCTCCAAATTTATCTTTATTGGTTCGGTTCCGGAATCTATGTACAGATGTGTTTCCAATGAAAGCAAGGTCATCACTGAGTACAAGAAGCTACCCCCTACAGGGCCACGACAGCTTACTCCAGAAATGCAAAGCTCACTCGACACTGCAGATAAACCGGCGAAAAGAGGGAAGGAGCCTGATAGAAAAGGGGAAAATGACGGTCAATCCTCCAAAGTTTCTACTATTGGATTAATGTCTAAGTCCATAACTATAATTGGTAAGACTTGACCCGGCCCGGCATGGTCCATTTGGGTTGCATGACATCATGCATTTGGATAGACTATAATGAGAGAAATAACACTTAAGGTTGGTTAATATATTATAAGTTCTAATATATTAATAAGGTTATTTAATTAGTATTGATCAAGAATTAATTTGGATTTAATTAAGTGATCAAAATGAGACTAATTAAATATATGGGTTGATTGTGTAAATCATTCATTCTTATATATGTGGGCTTGTGATCCAAGATTCCTTATGTTGGACTAAGTCCATGGGGTGACCCATGGATACTCCATGGAGGCTAAAATCCATGGAGCATAAGGAATAGGTAAAGTTATGAGTTACATGGTGTAACCCTAATAGCCACCATATAAAAGAATCCCATGGCTCAAGAAATCGTGCACTAATGTGTGAGTGTGAGGGCTAGACGATTTCAAGGAGTGTTCAAGTTTCTCTCAAGTTATTCCAAGTGTATTTGGTGTTGTGTGAACCATTTGAGGTGTCACACTTGGGGCACTAGGCACTCAAGCTTCATGAAGACATTCTACATCAAAGAGGTATGTATTCTATCTTGTTATATTTATTATTTTGTATGCTAGATTAGGATAATACCTTGGATGTTCATAATTGTATGTATAATAGAGAAAACATAGATCCAAGGTATTTAGGGTTGCATGTACACTTAGGAGTGTTAGAATGCTCATAACCCAATAGTGGTATCAGAGCCTAGGCTTGTTTTCTTGTTATACTTGCAAAAGTAGCTGAAAAATCCAGTTGGATGCATATATTCGATTGTTTTGGCTGGAATTGGACTAGGAACATTACCCTAAGATGTTTTCGGACTTATAAACTTGTTTTTGATGTGGTAATGTTCATGCTAATCCAATTTCTAAGATAATTGTCATAATTTCAAGATTTATATTAGTTTGTATGTTCATGCTAATTTCTTGAAGATTGATGATTTGAATTATCTTGTTCTTATGAGGTTCTTAGATTAATAGAAAAGTTGTGTGAAATAGTTGTTTTCAATCCATTTTAATCTAAGAGTTGATTCCAAAGTGTGTTTTGTAACTTGTCCTCAAGTTATATGAAAAGTCACATTTAAGAATCATAAAACTCATAAAAGTTGGCAAAGGTTAGAAAATGAAGAGTCTAGTTCTAATTAAATGGTTTTATGACTCCATAACTTGTCCTCAAGTTATGGAGGTTCAAGAGTCTCTTCATTAAATTAAAAAAAAAAGTGTAACCTTAATTAGTTCCATAAGTTACAATAAAAAAAAGTTATTTTTTTTTATTAATTAGTTTAAAGTCTTCCATAACTTGTCCTCAAGTTATGGAACTTGAAGAGTTTTTTTTTTTTTTTTTTTTTTTTTTTTTTTTTTTTTAAATTAAAACTACTTTAAACTCATAAGTTATGGAATTAATTAGTTTTGAATAGTTTCAAAACTTGCCCTCAAGTTTTGGAATTTGAAAAGTTTTCACTTATGAATACTTTAATTCCAAGTTAGCCCTTAGAATTTTAAAAGTTAAAATTCAACCCTTATACTTTATAATATTATAAGTTAATAATATTTATATATATGTATAAGAGTAAAGTCAGTCTTACCGTTAGTAGGCCTCATTCACGAAGCCGGTCTATAAGGGGGGTATAAGGTTACTGCCTATAAAATGGCAGTTTAATGGGTGTCCACTCTCACCCACCGCTTCCTTGACTGGTGGAGGGTCGTTAGCCGAACGGGTAGGACAAGGGCTATAATTCTCCTTTCATTAAAAGTATTAATGATAAATACTAAGTAACTAAACTCTTATTAATACCCAATCTTAGTTACTTAGGAAAATGTGAATTTGGTGCTAACCCATGAAATTACACTTTGCACTCTGCTTAAGTCGTTAGTGGAGCGTGTGTGGTTAACCGGCACACTAACCTGGACTTAACAAGGTAGGCAAAGGGTAACTTAATATTTATCATAGTATCGGTGGAGCGTGTGTGGTTAACCGGCACACTGATTAAGGGGTAAATATTAAGGGTACCAAGTATATTTGCATGGTTATTCACACCTTGTTTTGTGATCCTCGGCATCCCAGTCACAAAACCTGAAGGGCACACTCGAGATTGAAACATGCCTTTGAACAGTTCAATGAATCTCAAAGATCTAGGACTTTCAAATCCAATTAAAACCTAATAAATTATTTCGTTTTTCATGGTGGAAATTGGTGAATCGTCATTCACCTACCTTCAAATATTTTATAGCTTGGATTACGGCATCCCTCTTCTAAGTTATAAAATAGTTTGTTGGGTCCTAGCCTTAATATTTCATATTGGGTGTCATATTAAGGACTTTAAATCAACTATCTTGAATATCTCCCAAAAAGATGTCTGGTCTAGACATTTATGATCTTCCCAAATCTCTTGAAACAAGCTTTCCTAAATGAAGATGATGTCCCATGGATATCATACTTCTTTCACCTCCTCGAATTATTCTCCCTAACCCACAAGTTCCTAAAAAGTTTAAGGTCACTCAAGCCCTATTGGCAAGACAAGGTCTAGGTGTGATCACATCTTGGAGATGTAGTCACATATTGACAAGCCGGGAGAGTTGGGTGTCAAAGTCTTGAGAAAGTTGGTGGCTCAACTACTTTCTAAGTCACATAGTGAGTTCTTTTGGGAATCCTATGAAACAGACTAAGACAAGATCCTTAATGATCTTATCTATTTGCTAAGATCAACTTCCTAAAACGCTATGGACATTGACAATGATGACATTGGATATCCAGTAAAGCTCTCTCTTCCCAATGGAAAGGGATCGGCCATAGTCAACTCAGTTGACCCAATGGTAAAGAGAGAGGCGAAGTCTGAGATAGTCCCATTATCAAGGGTCCATAGGTAACTATTGCCAAAGGAAGGGGCATTGGTTACGAAGCTGCCAAATTTACCTAAGGATGTTAAAGTCAATAAGTTTGGCTCTACTTCAGGTAAAGTCCATTGTCTAACTCTATTAAGTACATGATGATTCTGATCGCGAAGATGGATTTCAATCGCATGGTTCGGTGATCAGAATTTTGGGCTATTACTTAAGAGTTATGATATTTATATTGCTTAGGAATAGATAACAACAAGGTTTTCATATGGATTGTAAGGATAAGTTTTTCCGTAAATTTTAAAATAAAAGAAAAAGGTTTTGATTTTATTTATTTTAAGTATCTTTACAATGGCATTTGTGAAAAGTTGTTGCTTATAAGATTCCATTGATAGAAATATTGGAAAAATGGATTTGATTCTTTCGGTTGTGGTAGTGTCTAATATTACCAAATAAGGAAAGATTCTCATCACCCAAGGTTCAATTGGACCGAAACTTGGAATCATGCAAGTTGTATAGTATGATGAATAAGAACTTTCAGCTTGGAAAATTAAGACTAATTCCTTATGTGAATAAGGAAAGGACTAAGGGATCGAGTACACATTCTTGTGCACTGGTCAAGTCCACCACAAAAGATCAAGAAGACTATTCGTCATGATTTACTTAAGTTCAGTAAATATGGTTATACTTATAAGTTTAAGTATAAGTCTGTAGCATTGGAGAAGTTTCAATGTGAGACAGAACGAATAAGAAGAATCAAAGTATGGCAGAAAGATAAAAGTTTCTCAAATCTGAAAAGATGGGAGAGTACTTTAGTATCATGTTTATGATCATCTTAATGATTAAGATACCATATCACAATTGGTCCTCTAAAGTCATCTTAGTGCATTCTTATGACTAAGAAGAGGAGTCATGAATTGTTGAAATGGTTAAATCAAAAAGATGAGTCATACTTCGTTCCAAAACAATTCTTAGAGTCATACTCCAAGATTGTAACTTGAGTGACATATCTTAAAGAGGGTTTGTTAACACTAGTCAAATGTAAGAGTAAAAGGTTGTCTACTCTTGTACATTTGAAATTGGTAAGTTGTGATGTTTTGGATAAAACAGAGACCAACTTAGGCCAATTGTGTAAAGTGTTAGTCTTGATAAAGAATCCGCACTATCTCTTGAATATTTGACAAGGGAGTCTTATATGTCAAGAGGACAGTGGGAGTCTTAAAGCTCTTGAAAGTTTCAAGACTTAATCAAGAATAAAACCTAAAGTCCTTCACTAGCACACGACTTGAGGTTTATAACCTATCGTGTTGAAATTTTTGTGCCTATTCAAGTTGGCTTTGCATAGGAGTTCTGAGAGTTCTCAATTGGTTGCACAACTACTTGGAAGCAATGGCAGGCACCTGAGCTGCCAAATGGCAAGAATTTAAGATTGCACAAGTTTAATCAATATGAGTTTGGATTTGTCACTAACCTTGTCTTGTGATTATGGTTTTGACAAATTCACATGGATAAGAACACATACACTATTAAATCTAAGTGTCATAAGGTTTCTCTCCGATTCATGAAAATGATGGTGAGGAAACACTTTCACTAAGTAGATTTTAGCTAGATAGCAATTGTGATATTTGCATTCTCAAAGTCATTAGTGGAGCGTGTGTGGTTTACCGGCACACTAACATGGACTTGTGAGAAGTGGCAAAGGTCTAAACAATTGAGATTATGATTACGGCATCCCTTTTCATAGTTCTAAAATTGTTTAGACACACATGTGAGCTATCTAAGAGAGGTGTATGATTTTGATAAAGTTTTATCAAAACAATCTAGTATCAGAAATCTGAACTTTGGTAAGAAAGTCAGCTGATTTCTGAGTACATGTCAAAGCTAGTGGGAGTATAAGTGTTATGCTAATAATCATCATTTTAGTGGGAGCATGATAATTATGACAAAGGTTGCAAGTTAGCAATGTTAATTATAGAAAACAAAAGTTTCAATTCGTGAGGTTGTAGGGGTTGAAAAAGTTGTTTTGCTATAATTAAGGGAGAGGAAATTATATTTCATTTCAATTCTAAAAGCTTAGATTGAGATTTTAATCGTATTTAATCAAGGATATATATATATATATATATATATATATATATATATATATATATATATATATATATATATATATGAATTTCATGTTGGAATGGCTCAACATAAGGAAATTCTATATATGGGTCCATTATTTGCGTTCTAAAATTCGATTATGATTACGACATCCTTTTTCATAATCTGAATTTTGAGAACTTGGCAAATTGAAATGGAAATATTATAGCAAAAGACTGGTTTAGTCTTTATGTGAGACATCATGAATCGTGTCCCATATGTTTCGGATATAGGATCGATTACATGTGCTATATTCATCCTTTCTAAAATTTTCCAAATGCCTGGGGCATTATGAAGGGAAAAGGTCTAGAATTGGATATGACTAAAATGATTAAGCAATTGTCGAGGACAATCTAAGGTTTACCAAAGATTGGTTGCTCAAGGACAGTTGGAAGTATAATGTTAATTCTGGAAGGACGATATTGACATAATCTGTAAGGAGGCAACTCTTGTTCATAAGTGATAGTCAAAATGGAATATGGAAATGTTTCAAAGTTAGAAATTATTCAATCTGTGTAAGATTAGGAAACTTAATGAAAGAAGGATGTTTCCAAGGAGCTGATCTCCTTTGGAATGCTCTGTAATGATTGTTGTCAAGTCTTTCTGACTTCGTGCATAATCATTAAGAGGATCAATGCATATAAGTTTAGAATCTAACAGATTTCAGTAAATGGCATGAATTTGGAATTCTTGCATTTGCAGTAAGGATTTAGGACTGTGAAAAGAGGATCATTGGAGTGATGTTCAATTGATCTATTTTACAAAGTAAAGATCATAGACAAACATAGTATGCATACTTGGTGTATGGCATGACTAGTGTTTAGAAAACATAGTGTACATGCTTGGAGCATGGGACAACTATTGTTTTAAATTCAAGTATAAAGTTGATAAAACAGAAACAATGAATAATGAGTAATCAGTATGGTGATAAATAAAAGTGTTTATTTATATTCATAGGGTTTGATACCATATTTGATTCATTTATTCTTGTGTTTCACTTTGCATGTTTTGACTTCCAGAATAACTAAGTCGCTCTTCCTGAATGATTAAGTTATTCAAACCATCCACAGTCGGTCATATGTTGGAAGTAGATATGAATCAAGACTGTCATGGGTTGATTTGTAGAGGTCCAAGTTGGTGGACAAAGTGGTGCTACAACACTCATGAGTGCTCATAAGTTCTAAGTATTGGATTCAACCCGCGCTCATTTGAATCACTTCATGGATTTTATCACGAGTGATCATGAGACGATAATATCTTATATTCTTCAAACCTATAGATATGAGTTGTTACTATGAGTTGGTTATACATTGATTGCACGAAAACGCATTGGTAACTCGATGTTATAAAACGTGCCTTTGTGTATGATTCAACAAGTAGTAGAACAAGCTATATGAGTCGAAGTTTATCCATTCCTTTTACCTTCGGGATAAAAGCGATATCTGTGGGCCCCTCGATGATTTAAAGATGATACATGTGAGTGCTTGGCCAAGCCAGGACTGATTTGATTTGTTCAATCAGTCAGTCATCATGAATCGGAAATCGGGAAACAACAAATGGACAGAGAGAATGATTGATAATCCATGTCTCAGTCCATATGATATCTAGAATGGAGGAATATATGATCCCTTATCTAATGGACAAGTCATTGACAAAGGTCAGAGTTCATCGACAAGGTCAGAGTTCGACAGAAGCTTTTGAGAGCTACGATTGCTGATCGGTTCTTGAAGTCATACGCTATAATAGTTTTAGACTTATCCAAGTGGGAGACTGTTGGATTAATGTCTAAGTCCATAACTATAATTGGTAAGACTTGACTCGACCCGGCATGGTCCATTTGGGTTGCATGGCATCATGCATTTGGATAGACTATAATGAGAGAAATAACACTTAAGGTTGGTTAATATATTATAAGTTCTAATATATTAATAAGGTTATTTAATTAGTATTGATCAAGAATTAATTTGGAATTAATTAAGTGATCAAAAGGAGACTAATTAAATATATGGGTTGATTGTGTAAATCATTCATTCTTATATATGTGGGCTTGTGATCCAAGATTCCTTATGTTGGACTAAGTCCATGGGGTGACCCATGGATACTCCATGGAGGTTAAAATCCATGGAGCATAAGGAATGGGTAAAGTTATGAGTTACATGGTGTAACCCTAATAGCCACCATATAAAAGAATCCCATGGCTCAAGAAATCGTGCACTAATGTGTGAGTGTGAGGGCTAGACGATTTCAAGGAGTGTTCAAGTTTCTCTCAAGTTATTCCAAGTGTATTTGGTGTTGTGTGAACCATTTGAGGTGTCACACTTGGGGCACTAGGCACTCAAGCTTCATGAAGACATTCTACATCAAAGAGGTATGTATTCTATCTTGTTATATTTATTATTTTGTATGCTAGATTAGGATAATACCTTGGATGTTCATAATTGTATGTATAATAGAGAAAACATAGATCCAAGGTATTTAGGGTTGCATGTACACTTAGGAGTGTTAGAATGCTCATAACCCAACATCTACTCCCAAGAAACGCAAGTCTGAACACGCAACGCCTACTGCTCCAAAGAAACGAAAGATCAAGAAGAAAGCTCACAGACCGAAGTCTCCTTCCACATCTTCAAGTGACTCTGAGTATGTTCCGTCTGATCCACAACCCGAACCCGAGTCAACTGAAGACGACGTTTCTTACACCGAAAGTCCGCCTCGAGGTAATTCGCCTCCACCTTCCCCAACTAATGAAGGTAACCGATACTCACCTCCTCCTTCTCCTACACATTCGCTTCCAATTACTATTGCTCCCTTTCCTCCACCCATTTCATCTTCCACTACCACCTCGATTCCAATTCCAAACCCTTTATTCACCGAAGTTACTACCACTACTACTTCTCCAACTGAACCTAATGTCCGTGTCAACGTATCTGATACGGGGGCATCTACTTTCGGTTCTGAACCCCCGATTACCTCAAAACCTTTATCCCCACCTCCTTCACACGAATCTGAACCTTTTCTTGTAGGTGACGACATGGAATTCGACTCTGTCTATTTTAGTCCATATCGGGTACAAAGTGATGATGATGATGACGCTCCTGTCACGAAGAAGCATCTCAAGGCTATGAATGACAAGCTTGACCAACTGCTTTCTTCCTCTTCTGGCAATGCATATTCTGAAGCAGCAATCAAGGCTCTGATGGCAACCTTTGTCAAAGAGCATGACACTTCCATCTCTAATGCTGTTAAGGCGATTGATGCCTCCACTTCCACCTGTCAGAAATCTTCTATTGCAGTCGAGGCTTCCACCAAGGATTGTAAACAAGCGACCGCAAATGTCGAAAAACTAGTTTCTGAAGCTCAACTTTTTCTTGATTCTCTCCAAGCTGCCGCTCAGAAGAATGCTCAAACAGTGAAAGCTTCTGTTGATAATCTTACGCGTTCACTTGAGGCTGAAAAGAAGCATTTTGACGAAACACGCCAAGCAATTTAGACCGCCAACACTGAGCCTCATACTTTAGTTGATGCACGTCTCAGTCAACTTGAAGCTGAACTAGCCGTCGAAAACAGGGTCATGGATGAGCTGGATAAACTAACTTCTCAGCTTAAGATTCAGAATCTGAAGCTCAAGGCTGCGACCATGGAAATTAACGACTTAAAGTCTGAGTGTGCAGTGGTTAAAAGTTCAGTTGGTGATGTGCATTCCATTCTTCTACACCTTCTGGAAGCCCATGACTCAATCCTTACCATCTCAATTCGACGCCACTTGGCTGAGAAGTTGATACCTGCTCTGGATATTTTAAGCAGAATTGAGGGTGTTCCGGAGCCCATTGTACCTCCGAAACAAGGGGGAGAAAATGTTATTCAGGGCCATGGTCAATCTCAACCACCTCCAAAAAGTAAACCTTTCACCCAACCGAAAGTCACTACTAAGCCGAAGGGTAATGAAGCTTCGGGAAGTATGAAGGACAAACGAAAGAAGAAGATTGGTGATGATGATGAGGATGAAAATGATGATGAAACTTATACAGGAGAAAACGCTTCTAAAACCGACAGCCTCAAAGTCAAGCCTGATGCTCAAGAGATTGAGGCAAAGGTTCGAAAAGCGAAGGAAGTTTTTGATAAGGAGAGGAAAACGAACGAAGTGCTAGAACAGAGGAAGTCTATGTTTTCTCTGTGGTCTATGGAAATGCTTCAGAGGGAGGTAATTGAAGCTCCAAGCACTCACTGGCTCAAACCAGTCCTTTCTTTTGCGCTTGAGAATTCCAAGGACTTACAATTTGATATGCCAATCACCCGAAAGGCATTCATTTTTCATTGTTTTGAGTCAACGGTTGCCATTCCTTCCCCGGACCCGAAGGTTGATCGAGATCTGCTTGAGTACTATCTTAAGTTTGCTCAACCGCAATACCTGACTTGGAGTAATCAGAAAATCACAACAGTCAAGGTGTTGAAACCCACTTCAGCAGGGAAATTTATCAATATCAAGTTCAAAGTGACCCGAGGCTCAGACAGTTCGGTTCATACGATCTCCATGGCTGACTTACCAAATTTGAATCCTCATGAATGGATTCTCCTGAACAACATTTTGCTGACTAATCAAAAGGAGTATGAGCCTATTATAGATCACATCAAGCGAATGCTGGTGTGTTATATTCTTGAAGTCGCAAAGATGGATCAGGAAATCGCCTCTTCCATAAAGAAGAAGCCCACTATGAAGCCAATTGGGAAGGAAAGCGATATCAATGTGATGATTAAGGGTAAAATTGACCCCAAGTTTCACACAGTCATGTTCGTTAGGGGCGAAGGTCAAAAGTGCCTGTTCGCTCTTGTTGACAAACACATGTTCTCCACTGCCTGCTTGGAGCATATTCTCGATATCATTCACGAGTGTAATCAGAATAACGAAGCTGATAAAAAGATGTTTACTGATATGCTCTGGCGGTATATTCTTTTTCGTCAAACTCTTCTTGCTATCATCCCCAAGCTATTCAAGACTGTGAGGAAAACTATAGTTACTCAACCGAAGTAGTCTCTCGCCTCAATTGGAGTAAAGGGGGAGATTGTTGGGTTTAAAGGATTGCGCCGTTGGGACTTAGATGTTTGGTCCATTATGTACTCTCAGTTTGGGCCTGTGCAACCGTGCTTATCTTTCTAGGGTTTAGTATATAAGGTGCATGCATGCATCCTTGTCATTAACGCTTTCATTATTATTGTATTGATTGTACTGTAAACCCTAGCACACCTCTACAGAGGAAGTTCTTAATCGAGCTCTTCTGAGGTGTGACTATATTTTAATCATTCGACATACGGAATGATTCATTGAGTGTTCCAGTGTTTATTATTCTTATTGATTTACCTGTTAAAGATCTAATCGATCTAAAGAGTTTTCAACTCATCAAGGTGACTTGGAGGATCTGGTAGGATTGTTGAGGAAAGTATGGATAGGTGTGGCAGGTAGTATTGGGCCCGTACTACTGAAAGCACAGGATCCATACTCGAATCGGTGAGAGTCTTGGAGAATTTGAGAAGCTTCAGGGAGGAATTTGTGACCCAGTTTGGGGGCAGAGTATGTTGCAGCTCAGCCATTGGCAAGTGAGCTAGTGAGCATGAGAGGGTGTCAGACCCTGGAGGATACGACTTCCAAAGTCCGAGGATGCGAGATCGATTTGGAGCACTTTGAGAAGAGAGGGTCGTGCAATGTGTATATAGTAGAGGGTCCCGGGGAGAGACCCAAGACTTTTGATCATCAGGTGAAAGGCCAACAGGGCCGATGTCAGTACAACACGTGCGGGAAAGTACACAAGGGAGTTTTGTTGGGTTTTTTAGCATTCTACCACTCCTATGGTGTACATGCAACCCTATATACCTTGGATCTATGTTTTCTCTATTATACATGCAAACATCAATTTTTCCAAGGTATTATCCTAACTAGCATACAATGGAGTATCTATACTACAAAAGTCTAGTTAGATGACATACCTTTTGATGGAGCTTGAAGTCTTGAACCTTTAAGAGCTTAGTGCCCCAAGTGTTGCACCTCAAATGGAATCACACAACACCACCAACAATTGGAATAACTTGAGAAGAGGTTACTTGGTTCACTCTATGAAATCAACTTTGCCCTCTTTGTGTCTCCACTAGTGCCATTTCATAAACCATGGGGTCCTTTCTATAGTGTGGCTCATTTAGGGTTACACCATGTAAACCCTAAAGTGCATGAATTTCCATTTCCTTCATGATCCATGGGTTTTAACCTCCATGGAGTATCCATGGGTTACCACATGGGTTAAGCCCAACATGAAGGACTATGGATCACAAGCCCACATATATAAGAATGAATGATTTACATAATCAATCCCCATATATTTAATTAGTCTCTTTTGATCACAAAATTAATTCCAAATTAATTCTTGATCAATACTAATTAAATAATATGATTTCATATTAATATATTAGAACTTATAATATATTAATATAAATCATAAATAACCTTTTCTCATTTGTCTATCCAATTGTTCCGATGCCATGCAACCCAAATGGACCATGCTACTCTCAGGTCGAGTACATACCAATAATAGTAATGGGCTTATACATCTAATCCAACAGTCTCCCGCTTGGCTAAGTCTAAAACTATTATTCAAGTATGACTCCAAGATCCCGACTAGCAATCGTAGCTCTTAAAGCCGCTGTCGAACTCTGACCTAGTTAAATGACGTGTCCATTAGATAAGGGATCATGTATTCCTCCATTCTAGATATCATATGGACTGAGACATGGATTATAATTATTCTCTCTGTCCATCTGTTGTTTCCCGATTTCCGATTTATGACGACTGTAACATACACGTTCAGTTTTCGTGTTATGTAATTTTAAAAGTGAAAAATATAATGAAATATTATATGAATTTGAGCGTTGAGTTCTAACAGATAGTTTTTACTAGAAATGAAGTAAAACTATGTTTAGAATCGCTCGGAAAATATTGGAAGTCTTATGAGATTCCAATCAAAAGTCAAATATTGAAATTTAACGAAAATATAAAATTTGAAAATAAGTAAATTATGTTAATGAAAGTTGTAAAGAATCTCGTTAGAAACATTTATGCGAAAACCTCATCGACATCCGAGTTATAACGAAGAAGTTATGACAATTTGAAGTTTCGCGACAAAACTGACACGACGCCGTATGACGTAAAAAATGAGTTTTTGATAAACTACTTTTTAGTCCTAGTGATCTAAATGAAAGTCGTAGTATTCGTTAAACCAAGAATTTTCATAAAAAGAACGTCCAAATCTGACTTCGTATGAGGAAGTTATGATTTTTCTAAGTTTCGGAATAGCAGTAGACAACTAAAAACTCGAAATAAAGATCGAGTGATTTTTAGCCGATGCAACCTAAACGAGAATCGAAGGTCTCGTCTATACTAGTAAAACGGTAAAAAGACAGATGAAAACGGACATCGGATGAAGAAGTTATGAATTTTTAACGGACTTTTCCTGTCCTGGCCCGTTAAAAATATAATATTAAAAATGAAGTTAAAATTAGCCGACGGAGTCTAAACGGAAGTTGTAGAGTATAATCTCACCTACACGTGGATATAAAGAACGCCAAAAACGGAGCTTGTGTGCAAAAGATATGAATTTTTGATATTTTTTTTTAAATAAAAATAAATAAAAATTCGAGGGTTATCCGAAGGGTACGCCCAGTGTACTTCGCTTCGTACGCCCAACGTACTTCGCACGTATGCGACCCGGAGCCAGCCACGTCCCCCTTCTTCGCATGATAGCCACGTAGTGGACACGTCCGAGCCACGTGCTCTTCCTTCAGATCATCGGACACGTGTCCCGTACGCCCCGCGTACCGAGGAACTACGCCCCGAGTAGTGAGCTGCTTCGGACCCTATAAAAGGGATGCGAGGCTGCCCGTATTTTGGTTGCTATTTTTCAATTCCTTTCACTCTAAAACCCTTTTTACCCACTTTTAACCCCCGAAGTCCCGGTATCATTCCCGACACCCGAAGCAAGTCCCGACACTCCGAAGTTCCCGAGAAAATTATATTTTCGAGCCGAAACTCTGCCCGAGTAAGGTCGGTTTTCAACTAAAATCCCTGGTTTCGTCACAGAAAGTCATATTTAGAGCCGAAGTGCTGCCTAAATTATCATTTAATCCCCAGTTATTTCACGGTGAGTTCAATATATAGGAACAATTGTATGTTATGTGTTATATGTGCTATGTGCTTTTCCGTGTTATAATCTCGTGTTATTATTTCCGCTATTATGGTAGCAAAGTTGTACCTTTGACCATGTGATCAGTGAAAGGACTTAGATTCACGGTGGTACTGGTATGTAGCCTCTGGCCATGTAGAGCACGTCTCGTAAGAGAATGACTTCTATTCTATGGCATTGGCAGAAGGTTAGATAGGGCTAAAAGCCTGAAATCTACCAAAATGTTTAATCAGAAATCGTATGTCTTCTGTGCCATTTGTGCCAAAGTGTTATTGATGTATATCAAGTATTGAAATTGTTATGTCTCATTGATTGTATATCATTGAATCAAATCATCGATTGATATGGAAAGCTTGTCGCATTTCACATATGCCTTTGTTTTTCCCTATACCCCTTTGCTTCTGCCATATTAAAGTATATATATGGCATAACGTTATATTGTATCTATTATTGAACTCACTAAGCATCACCGCTTACCCCTCTTAGTGTTTAACAATTGCAGGTAATGAGAATTCAGTAGACATATACTGTTGGAAGATTTATAATAGTTTATACTATTACTTTTGTATTTGGGTTTACGTTTGTATAAAAGCTTAAATATCCTGGGTAGTTATGTAATATACTAAAAATTAGTCGATTTGTATCCAATCTTTTGTAATCAAATTATCAATGTAAAATATTGTTTATAAATATGCATGTAGCATGTTTTGGAGTAACAATATTGTGAAGTATGAAAGTTTTGGTCTTTCAGAAATACGAAAGTTTTGAAAGAGGTTCTTTCAATCATGGTATCAGAGCGGTGGTTTAAGTGAACTAAATTCCACAGATTGGTATTTAGACTAAACCGTCAGAAGTTCAATATATGAACGGATTCATTAGGAGTATATGGATACAAACCATAGGAAAGACTTAAGTAAAGTATTAGGTAATAATAAATCCTAATATTCTAAAATACTATATTGCTCCAAATTTTCAGAAGAATGATGTGTATTTGAATTACATTCGGATGAGATGAATGTTTTGGCATATATAACCGATGAAGTTGTTCCACCGCTGTCCAGATTGAAGCAATAATTGCTTATAGAGTAGGAAGAACCGAAGATGGTGATCAATACTTCGGCAGTATCGCAATTGATGTTGTGCAAGATTTAGAAGAATTAAATGAAGATCAAAGGAAAGGCTAATGAAGTTTTCAGACTCAATAGGCCAAGACTTTGCCTAAACATTTGATGTAGTATGTAGTTCAATTAGTAACCATATACAGGATGTTCAGACTTAGTATTTAATAATACTGAGTGGCAATTGACT
Organism: Lactuca virosa; assembly: GCF_052849685.1. Taxonomy (NCBI): domain Eukaryota; kingdom Viridiplantae; phylum Streptophyta; class Magnoliopsida; order Asterales; family Asteraceae; genus Lactuca; species Lactuca virosa. Next base: position 284,605,769 of record NC_136434.1, read on the forward strand.
TCTATCACATCCTTATGAAATTTCCATTGTGTGTTAAGTCAACTTTAACATACATGATTAGGATGGTGAAATAGGTTATTTGATTGTGAAAAGGCTGAGTGACTTACTTGTTAGAGTAAGATAGAGTACTTAGTTGAAGAAGATATATACTTATAGTATTATATGAGAAGAGATGTTGTAATTAGGAATGACAGAGAATCAAGTTGAAGCTAGTAGAACATGCTGAGATGCAGCTATAATGCAGACTTCCTTGGATAGACTCCTAAGAAGAGGACTTAATCATATACATGAATGACGATGTCATGGAAGGATAATGAAATGAATAAATGTGCATGGTGATTTGCATGAGTTAGAAAATGATGCAGATAGTTGGAGATCGTTCGTCTTCACACTACTAGAGTAAATTCTGGTATAATGTGTCTTGTAAAGTAGACACTACCCGAGAAAGAATTTATATGAAGAATTTGGAAATGAAATTCTCATCGACCTAAGAAAAATATTAGGATATGCTAGATCGAGCTTATGCATAAAAAGAATTCTAGAAGGTGAATTTAAGAAATCCAAAATATGTTTGATAGAAACGTGAAATCCCTAGTTGAGTCTAGGAGAAATTGTTGTATATACTTGTTTGAACACACTCAGGTGTGAAAGTTTCTTTGTGAAAACCTTTCAATAGTGACTTGGGAACTGCGAGAAAATACTTGGGACGAGTATGAGTAGGTGTGAATAGTAGTAGAGGCCTATACTACTGGAACCACATGACTCACACTTGGATCGGGGAAAGTCACAAGGTTACCAAGAAGCTAGAAATTGATTCCGTTTTTGTTCGAGTATGTCATTACCTTCGTTTCGGTGATGACTAAGAAGATGATTTTTGTTTAGACCTTAATGGTCGTAAAGAATCGAGTCCGACTAATATAGATCTGTGAAGTGAATTGATTGGTTCAAAGAACCATATCTCGTGTAGTGATGAAATTTCACTCAGAGAATTGAAGAAGGAGATAGTCAGACGGATAGAACAATCCAAACGGTAGAAGATATGCTTTGTGCATATGTCTTGAAGTTGGTACGCGTCAAGTGGAAACACCATCGAGGCCCAAATTATAATTGGGAAAATAAGAATGAGATAAGAGCGAAATATTCCCAGTCATTTATATCGTTATGATTTCGGGGACGAAATCCTCAAAAGGAGGAGGTATTTGTAACATACACGTTCAGTTTTCGTGTTATGTAATTTTAAAAGTGAAAAATATAATGAAATATTATATGAATTTGAGCGTTGAGTTCTAACAGATAGTTTTTACTAGAAATGAAGTAAAACTATGTTTAGAATCGCTCGGAAAATATTAGAAGTCTTATGAGATTCCAATCTAAAGTCGAATATTGAAATTTAACGAAAATATAAAATTTGAAAATAAGTAAAATCATGTTAATGAAAGTTGTAAAGAATTTCGTTAGAAACATTTAGGCGAAAACCTCATCAAAATTCGAGTTATAACGAAGAAGTTATGACTATTTGAAGTTTCGCGACAGATTCGGCACGACACCGTATGACGTAAAAAGTGAGTTCTTGATAAACTACTTTTTAGCCCTAGTGATCTAAATGAAAGTCGTAGTATTTGTTAAACCGAGAATTTTCATAAAAAGAACGTTCAAATCTGACTTCGTATGAGGAAGTTATGATTTTTCTAAGTTTCGGAATAGCAGTAGACAGCTAAAAACTCGAAATAAAGATCGAGTGATTTTTAGCCAATGCAACCTAAATGAGAATCGAAGATCTCGTCAATATTAGTACAACGGTAAAAAGACAGACGAAAACAGACATCGGATGAAGAAGTTATGAATTTTTAACGGACTTTCCCTGTCCCGGCCCGTTAAAAATATAATATTAAAAATGAAGTCAAAATTAGCCGACGGAGGAAGTTGTAGAGTATAATCTCACCTACGTGTGGATATAAAGAACACAAAAAATGGAACTCGTATGCAAAAGATATGAATTTTTGAACTTTTTTAAATAAAAATAAATAAAAATTCGAGGGTTATCCGCAGGGTACACCCAGCGTACTTCGCACGTATGCGACCCGAAGCCAGCCACGTCCCCCTTCTTCGCATGATAGCCATGTAGTGGACACGTCTGAGCCACGTGCCCTTCCTTCAGATCATCGGACGCGTGTCCCGTACGCCCCGCGTACCGAGGAACTACTCCCCGCGTAGTGAGCTGCTTCGGACCCTATAAAAGGGATGCGAGGCTGCCATTTTTCAATTCCTTTCACTCTAAAACCCTTTTTTACCCACTTTAACCCCCCGAAGTCCCGGTATCATTCCCGACACCCGAAGCAAGTCCCGACACTCCGAAGTTCCCGAGAAAATTATATTTTCGAGCCGAAACTCTGCCCGAGTAAGGTCGGTTTTCAACTAAAATCCCCGGTTTCGTCACAGAAAGTCATATTTAGAGCCGAAGTGCTGCCCAAATTATCATTTAGTCCCCGGTTATTTTACGGTGAGTTCAATATATAGGAACAACTATATGTTATGTGTTATATGTGCTATGTGTTTTTCTGTGTTATCATCTTGTGTTATTATTTCCGCTATTATGGTAGCAAAGTTGTACCTTTGACCATGTGATCAGTGAAAGGACTTAGATTCACGGTGGTACTGGTATGTATCCTCTAGCCATGTAGAGCATGTCTCGTAAGAGAATGACTTCTATTCTATGGCATTGGCAGAATGTTAGATAGGGCTAAAAGCCTGAAATCTACCAAAATGTTTAATCAAAAATTGTATGTCTTCTGTGCCATTTGTGCCAAAGTGTTATTGATGTATATCAAATATTGAAATTGTTATGTCTCATTGATTGTATATCATTGAATCAAATCATCGATTGATATGGAAAGCTTGTCGCATTTCACATATGCCTTTGTTTTTCCTTGTACCCCTTTGCTTCTGCCATATTAAAGTATATATATGGAATAACGTTATATTGTATCTATTATTGAACTCACTAAGTGTCACTGCTTACCCCTCTTAGTGTTTAACAATTGTAGGTAATGAGAATTCAGTATAGACATATACTGTTGGAAGATTTAGAATAGTTTATACTATTACTTTTGTATTTGGGTTTACGTTTGTATAAAAGCTTAAATATCCTGGGTAGTTATGTAATATACTAAAACTTAGTCGATTTGTATCCAATCTTTTGTAAGCAAATTATCAATGTAAAATATTGTTTATAAATATGCATGTAGCATGTTTTGGAGTAACAATATTGTGAAGTATGAAAGTTTGGGTCTTTCAGAAATACGAAAGTTTTGAAAGAGGTTCTTTCAACGACTGACTAATTGAACAAATCTAATCAGTCCAGGCTTGGCCAAGCACTTAGGGGTGTCATCACTAAATCATCGAGGGGCCCACATATATTGCTTTTATCCCTCCAAGGGTAAAAGGAATGGATAAACTTCGACTCAAATGCTCGCTTGTACTTACTCATCAAATTACACACAACGATATGTTTTATAACATCCAAGTTACTGGTGCATTTACATATGTCAATGTGCAACCGACTCGCAACTATAACTCACACGTCTCCCTTTCAAGAATATAAGATATTATCGTCTCATGATCACTCGTGATAAAATCCATGAAGTGATTCAAATGAGCATGGCTTGAATCCAATACTCGAATCTTATTCCAGGAGCACTCATGAACACTGTAGCCACTTTGTCCTAGACAAACTACAAACCCATTCATGACAGCCTTGCCTCAATACCTACTTCCAAAGTATGATCGACTATGGATGGTTTGAATAACCTAGTTTTTTAGGAAGTCAAAACATGCAAAGTGAAACACAAGAATAATACTAATCCTATATGGCCCCAAAACTTTTGAGTCCCATATTGATTACTCATTATTCATTGTATAATGTTTCGAATAATCAACTTATTACTTGAACTAAAACCATAGTCATGCCACGCTCCTGTTGGATATAGTGTCTAAGTCCATAACTTTATTTGGTATGTACTTGACCCGACCCGGCATGGTCCATTTGGGTTGCATGGCATTGCAATACTTGGATAGACTAAATGAGAGAATAAGGCACTTATGATTATTAATATATTATAAGTTCTAATATATTAATAATATTATTATTTAATTAGTATTGATCAAGTATTAATCTAGGATTAATTTGGTGATCAAAGTGAGACTAATTAAATATATAGGGTTGATTATGACAATCATCAATTCTTTTATGGTGGATTAATGATCCATGGTTTATGGTTATGGATGTAACCAAATGGAGCTCCATGGATAGTCCATGGGAGTTACAAATCCATGGGTCATGGGAAATCAAGAGTCATGACAATTAAGGGCATTCATGTGTAAACCCTAATTGTGACAACACTATAAAAGGAACCCTATGGCTAGCAAAAAGTGGAACTAGTGGACATAGTGTTACTAGAGAGGGTATAACCAATTTTGAGTGCTAGAAGTATTCTCTCAAGTTATTCCAAGTCTTGTGGTGTTGTGTGAAGCATTTGAGGCACAACATTTGGGGTGCTAGGCTCACAAAGTCTTGAAGGAATCCAAGCAACAACAAGGTATGTATTTCTACTAGTTTTATGTTTTATGTAATCCCCATGCCATGCTAGTTAGGAAATAACCTTGAAAAAGAAATTTGCATGTATATAGAGAAAACATAGATTCAAGGTTATTAGGGTTGCATGTACACTTAGGAAGTGTTAGAATGCTCAAAACCCATTAGTGGTATCAGAGCCTAGGATTGTTTTCTGTATACTTGATGCAAAACTGCTTAAAAATCGAAAATTATGCATTCTGACGACTGGACTCGCCGAGTCCATGGGGAGGACTCGCCGAGTCCATGAACAAATTCATTCTACTCGCCGAGTAGAATAGTGCACTCGGCGAGTAGGAGCGTGCTGGGCAGTTTTTTCGAGTTTTGTTGCTGGAAATGGATTAAGATCATTATCCCAATCTGTTTTGGACTTGTAAAATCTGTTTTTCAAAATGATAATGATTATGTTAACCCATTTTACATGACTTTTATCAAATTTCAAGTATTGTATATGTTTATATGATTTCTTGAAATTGCTTGACATGAATTTGTGTTCTTATGAGTTTTTAGAATATCATAGGAATTATGTGTAACCACCATGTGTGTTTAATTCATGATCTTAATGGCTATGATGGTGTCCATAACTTGTCCTCAAGTTATGGATAACCAAAAGTCACTTCTTTTAATTGTGATTAAAGAACTAAAGAGGTTTCATAAAATGAAGAGTCTTCATTTTTATGAATCATTAAAACTCATAAGTTACAAATTGAAGAGACTTGGAATAGTTTCAATTCTTGCCCTCAAGTTTTGGAATTTGAAAAGTCTTACACTTTAATACTTTTATTCCAAATTAAACCTTAGATTTTTAAAAAAGTTTAAAAAGCAACACTTATACTATTATTATAATTTTATTATATAGATATGTATAAGAATATGTCATTCTTACCGTTAGTAGGCCTCATTCACGAAGCCGGTCTATAAGGGGGGTATAAGGTTGTTGCCTATAAAATGGTGACTTAATGGGTGTCCACTCTCACCCACCGCTTCCTTGATCGGTGGAGGGTCGTTAGTCGAACGGGTATGATACGACTTTAAATACTCGTTAAAAGTATAATGAATTATAAAGTAACTATACATTATAAATTCCCAATCTTAGTTACTTTAGGAAAATGTGAAATTGGTGCTAGCCCATGAAATTACACTTTGTACCTTACCAAGTCGTTAGTGGAGCGTGTGTGGTTAACCGGCACACTAACATGGACTAGTAAGAGTGGCAAAGGGTAACTTGACCTTATTATAGATCGGTGGAGCGTGTGTGGTTAACCGGCACATCGATTATGTAATATTGTTGAGGGTACCAAGTCAATTTGTATGGTTATTCACACCTTGTTTGTGATCCTCGGCATCCCAGTCACAAACTTGAGAGGGCACAATCGAGATTCAAACATGCCATTGAAAAGTTCAATGTATCTCAAAAGATCTAGGAGTTTCAAAACCAATAAAACCTAATAATAAAATATTTCGTTCTTATGGTGGAAATTGGTAAATCGTCATTTACCTACCTTCAAATATTTTATAGTATGGATTACGGCATCCCTCTTCCAACTATAAATAGTTTGTTGGATCCTAGCCTTAATATTTCATTTGGGTGAATTATTAAGGATTCCTAATCTAATGAAACTTGTCTTTCTTTCCTTTCAGATGTCTTCCAACAATGCTTCTGGCTCAAACCCAACAGGCTCCTTTTCCCTTATGAACTTGTGTGGTAAGGTCATCTTTGATGGATCCAATTTCAATGAGTGGATCAGAAACATCAGAATGATTACCCGCTATGAGGACAAAGAATATGTCCTCGATAGGGAGCTTAAGGTTGTGAATGAAGCCACTGCTACTCCTGAAGAATTTGCGGAGTTTGTTGCAAATGAAAAGGATGCTACTAAAGTAGCATGCATCATGATGGCCACCATGACTCCTGAACTTCAAAAATCCTATGAAGATTTCTACCCCTATGAGATGCACCTGGATCTGATGGAAAGGTACCATCAGAGCGCGCGTCAGGAGAGGTATGAAATCATCTCCTCCATGATAACCGCAAGGATGAAGGATGGTGAACCCATCACCGGTCACTTGCAGAAGATGCAAAGGTTCGTTGACCGGTTGCTGAAGCTAAATGTTGACTTTCCTGAGGAAATGGCGATTGACATCATTCTACATTCCTTACCTCCAAGTTATGATCAGTTTCGTATGACTTATCATATGAACAAGGAGGAAGTCACACTTAGCAAACTTCAAGGACTCTTAAGGACAGCTGAAAATGGCCTTAAGGGTAAAGCGGTTGCTACTTCTACTCCTTCAACAGCCCCTGTTCTGGCTATTGGGCAGGGAAAAGGTAAGAAGAGGAAAAGCCCTTCGAAGGGTACCAAGGGTAAGACTCTTGATGGTTCCTCTTCAAGTGGGACAAAGAAAGGTCCCATTACTCCTTCTTCAAACCCAAAGGAACCACAGTGCTTCTATTGTCAGGATAAGGGACACTTCAAGCGAAGCTGCCCTAAATATCTGCAAGATCTAAAGGATGGGAAGGTTAAACCCACCCATGCAGGTATTTACACAATATTGTCTAACAACTCATCTAATGCTAATTCTTGGGTGCTTGATACAGGGTGTGGTATTCACATTTTTACTGATTTGCAGGCACTAAGAAGAAGTGAGCAAGTGGAGCACGGGAAGATAAACTTAGTCATGGGCAACAGGAAAGCATCACCTGTTACCAAGATAGGAGTTTATTCTTTATTGCTTAATAATGGGTTAATGTTAGATTTGAATAAGTGTTGTTACTCGCCCGAAATGGCGAGAAATATTATTTCCTTTCATGGCTTGTACAAACAAGGTTTTACATTTTCATTTGATAATAAAAATGGTGCTATTAATGTTTATTACAATGATGTATTTTACTTTAAAGCATTACCTTGTGATGGTGTATATGAAGCCGTGAATGTTGTAGACAATCTAGGAAATAATGTGTTGTATATTGATTCTTCAGATAGCTTGGATAAAGCATCCTTGTGGCATTGTCGTCTTGGACATGTTAACAAGAAGCGCATAGGCCAACTCTAAAAGGCTGGAGTCTTGGAATCATTTGACCTCAAGTCAGATGATAGTTGCGAGTCTTGTTTACTTGGAAAAATGACAAAGTCACCCTTCACAGGTACTTGTGATAGGGGTGAAGGTTTGTTGGACCTTGTACACACGGATGTGTGTGGGCCCTTCAGAGTTGCTACAAGGGATGCTAATCGCTATTATGTGACTTTTACTGATGATTACAGTAGATATGGATATATTTACTTAATCAAGCATAAGTCAGAAACCTTTGAAAAGTTCAAAGAGTTTAAGCAGGAAGTGGAGAATCAATTGGGTAGGAACATCAAGATGCTCCGATCCGATCGAGGAGGAGAGTATCTTAGCATTGAGTTCCTTGACTATCTTAAGGAATGTGGGATTGTCTCACAATTGACACCTCCCAGAACACCACAGTTGAATGGTGTAGCTGAGAGGCGCAATCGAACCTTGTTGGATATGGTTCGTTCCATGATGAGTCGAGCTTCGTTACCAATCTCTTTCTGGGGGTATGCCTTAGAGACTACCGCCCATATCCTTAATCTAGTCCCTACTAAAAAGGTTGCCAAAACACCTCACAAGATGTGGACTGGGAAAGTTCCCAATTTGGACCACATCAAGATTTGGGGTTGTGAAGCTTTCGTGAGGCGTGAGACTCATGATAAGCTTGAACCTCGAAGTGAGAGGTGTATTTTCATCGGCTACCCACAGAGATCCTTTGGTTACCTCTTCTACAAACCCAGTGATAATGTGGTCTTTGTAGCAAGAAGAGGAGTCTTTCGTGAGAGAGAATTCATAAGCCAAGGGGACAGTGGGAGGCAAATTGACCTTGAAGAGCTTCAAGAGTCAAGTGGTGAAGGAACCTCAAATGCTATCGACCAACCTGAGGAGGAAACTCCTGTTGATCCGATAGATGAGTCTGTACCTCCGAGACGTTCCACTAGGGTGAGGAACACACCTGATTTTTTATTATGGTTATCACATCACCACTGAAGGTGATACGTTTATTAGTGATAGTACACTAATAGATTTGGATGAACCTAATAATTACAAGGAAGCCATGGCAGGCCCTGAGTCTGCTAAATGGAAGGAGGCTATGGACAGCGAGATTCAGTCCATGTATGACAATCAAGTTTGGAACTTGGTTGACAATGTACCAGGTCGTAAGACAGTTGGGTGCAAATGGATCTTCAAGAAGAAGACCGACATGGATGGGAAGCTACATACTTACAAAGCGCGACTGGTTGCGAAGGGCTTTACTCAAACTCTGGGAGTTGACTATGATGAGACCTTCTCACCAGTAGCTAAGATTAAGTCTATTAGAGTATTGTTAGCCATAGCTGCATTTCATGATTATGAAATATGGCAAATGGATGTCAAAACCGCTTTCCTTAATGGAAAGTTAGCTGAGGATGTTTACATGGCTCAACTAGAGGGTTTTGTCGATACAAGATACCCTAATAGAGTATGTAAGCTTGATAAATCCATTTATGGATTGAAACAAGCATCTCGCAGATGGAATCTTTGCTTTGATGAGAAAGTCAAAGAGTTTGGCTTTTCTAGGAGTGAGGATGAGTCTTGTGTGTATGTCAGGGCTAGTGGGAGCATAGTTAGCTTCTTGGTGTTGTATGTGGATGACATACTTCTCATAGGAAACGACGTCCCAACCTTGCAGGAGGTTAAGTCCTGGCTTGGGAAGTGTTTCGCTATGAAGGACCTTGGAGAAGCTGCCTATATCCTAGGGATAAGGATATTGAGAGATAGGAGTAAGAGACTAATTGGACTTAGTCAAAGTACTTACTTGGATAAGGTGCTGAAGAGGTTCAGCATGCAAGAATCCAAGAAAGGAGAATTACCAATCCAGAGTAATGCCAAGCTGAGTAAAACTCAGAGTCCGAGTACAGAGGCTGAGATAGCTGAAATGAGTCATATACCATATGCTTCCGCTGTGGGCTCGATCATGTATGTTATGACTTGTACTCGCCCTGATGTGGCCTTTGCTTTGAGCATGGTCAACAGATATCAAGGGAACCCTGGCAAGGCACACTGGACAGCGGTAAAGAACATTCTCAAGTATCTGCGGAGGACTAAGGATTGGGTCCTTACCCTCGGAGGCAGTGATGACTTGAGAGTGGAAGGATATAGCGATGCTAGCTTCCAGACTGATAGGGATAATTTCCGCTCTCAGTCAGGCTGGGTCTTTATCCTAAATAGAGGGGCAATTACTTGGAAAAGTTCCAAGCAGGAGACAGTAGCTGATTCTACTTGTGAATCAGAGTACATAGCAGCAAGTGAAGCAGCTAAGGAGGCGATATGGCTAAAGAACTTCATCGGAGACCTTGGAGTTGTACCAGCTATAAAAGAGCCAATGGAAATTTTCTGTGACAGCGAAAGTGCGATTGCTTTGGCTAAGGAACCAAGAGATCACGGGAGATCTAGGCACATTAACAGAAAATACCATTTCATCAGACATCGAATAGAAGAAGGACTCCTCGTGGCTAAGAGGGTATGATCAAATGAGAACCCGGCAGATCCCCTCACGAAGGGTCAAATGAGAACCCTGAAACTTGTAAAATGTAATTGACATTTGATGATAAATAAAAGTTGTTATTTATTTATGAGTAAGGTGTTACTATCTTGTGTTGATTGTTTACTATGTTTCAATTTTGCATGTTTTTACTTCCAGAATAATTATGTAATTATTCAAACCATCCACAGTCAGTCAAACTTTGGAAGTAAGTATTGATTTAAGACTGTCATGAATTTGGCTTGTATGATTTGTCTAAAAGTGCTTTGGACAATGCAATGGTTGCTACAACATTCATGAGTACTCATAAGGGCTGAGTATTGGATCCAACCCACGCTCACTTGCATCACTTCATGGAATTTATCTCGAGTGATCGTGAGACGGTAATATCATATAAATCTTCAAACCTAGAGATATGAGTTGTTGACTATGAGTTGGTTATTCATTGATTGCACGAAAACGCATTGGTAACTCGATGTCATAAAACGTGCCTTTGTGAATAATTCAACAAGTATTTAGTACAAGCATATCAGTCGAAGTTTATCTGTTCCTTCTAGAAATAGAAGCGATATCTGGGCCCCTCGATGATTTGGTTTTGACCTATGTACCGGGCCCGGTCAGAACCTAATTGATGTGTTCAATTTAGTTCTATGTCGAAACAAATCAGAGATCGAGAAACAAATGCTGGACAATAAGTAAAGACCATGTTCCATGTGTTTGTCCGGCTGATATCATGAGAATAGAGGATTATATGATCACTTATCTTAAATGGCGTATCATCATCATCTCAGTTCCGAGAGACTTTGAAAGAGCTACGATTGCTAGTCGGATTTTGAAGTCATATTTGCAAATATAGTTATTAGACTTATCCAAGTGGGAGACTGTTGGATATAGTGTCTAAGTCCATAACTTTATTTGGTATGTACTTGACCCGACCCGGCATGGTCCATTTGGGTTGCATGGCATTGCAATACTTGGATAGACTAAATGAGAGAATAAGGCACTTATGATTATTAATATATTATAAGCTCTAATATATTAATAATAGTATTATTTAATTAGTATTGATCAAGTATTAATCTAGGATTAATTTGGTGATCAAAGTGAGACTAATTAAATATATAGGGTTGATTATGACAATCATCAATTCTTTTATGGTGGATTAATGATCCATGGTTTATGGTTATGGATGTAACCAAATGGAGCTCCATGGGAGTTACAAATCCATGGGTCATGGGAAATCAAGAGTCATGACAATTAAGGGCATTCATGTGTAAACCCTAATTGTGACAACACTATAAAAGGAACCCTATGGCTAGAAAAAAGTGGAACTAGTGGACATAGTGTTACTAGAGAGGGCATAACCAATTTTGAGTGCTAGAAGTATTCTCTCAAGTTATTCCAAGTCTTGTGGTGTTGTGTGAAGCATTTGAGGCACAACATTTGGGGTGCTAGGCTCACAAAGTCTTGAAGGAATCCAAGCAACAACAAGGTATGTATTTCTACTAGTTTTATGTTTTATGTAATCCCCATGCCATGCTAGTTAGGAAATAACCTTGAAAAAGAAATTTGCATGTATATAGAGAAAACATAGATTCAAGGTTATTAGGGTTGCATGTACACTTAGGAAGTGTTAGAATGCTCAAAACCCATTAGCTCCAAGCATGCACACTATGTTTGTCTAAACAATAGTTATGCCATGCTCCAAGAATGCACACTATGTTTGTCTATGGTCCTTACATTGTGAAATAGATCAATTGAAAAACATTTCAATGATGCTCATTTCACAATTCCAAATCCTTACTGCAAGTGTAAGAATTCCAAATTCTTGTCACTGCTAGGAAGTGTTAGATTCTAAACTATCATCCAATGATTCTTTTGTAATGTCTAGGTACCAAAAGTCACAAAGACTTGACCAATGATATTACAAAATATTCCTTTGGAGATTGTTACAAGACAATTCCATGGAAATGAAGTCTTGAATTCAAAGTACATTCCTTTGAACATCCTTCTTGCATAAAAGTTTCTAACTTTCTCATATATTCTCCAACCCCCCCTAATATGGAAACATTCCATATTTTCCATACGACAATTCATGATTAATAGACTCATGTCTATTCATAATAATGTCAATATGGTCCTTCCATTACCATACTTCCAACTGTCCTTAAGCGACCAATCTTTGGCGAACCTTAGATTGTCCTTAACAGTTGCTCAACCACTTTAGTCATAACCGGTTCTAGTCCTTTTTCCCTCTTAATGCCCTACACATTTTGAAAATTTTAGAACACGAGAATATTATAGCATATGCAATCGATCCTATACCTGAAGCATATAGGACACGATTCATAATGTCTAACATAAAGATATGATACTTGATCAGTCTTTTGCTACAAAATTTTTTTATATTATTTGCCATGTTCTCAAAATTCGAATTATGAAAAGGGATGCCGTAATCATAATCAAATTTTGAGAACGCAATTAACACATCCATATATAGAATTTCCTTATGTTGAACCATTCCAACATAACATTCATATATATATATATATATATATATATATATATATATATATATATATATATATATATATGACTAAGTGTGATTAAAATCTCAATCTAAGCTTTTAGAATTGAAATGAAGTATAATTTTCTCTCCCTTAATTATAGCAAAACAACTTTTCAAACTGTGCAACTTGCAAATTGAAACTTTTGTTTTCTATAATTAACATTTCTAACTTGCAACATTCATTATAATTGATTATGCTCCCACTAGCATAATAATTACATCCTTATTAGCATAACACTTATGCTCCCACTAGCTTTGACATGTACTCAGAAATCAGCTGAACTTCTAGAAATCAACACTTTGTTGACTTTCTTACCAAAGTTCAGATTTCTGATATGAGATGCTTTGATAAGACGTTATCTAAGCTTCTTAAACTCATACACCTTCCCTTAGATAGCTCACATGTGTGTCTAAAATTTTTTAGAACTATGAAGAGGTATGTCGTAATCATAGTCTTAATTGTTTAGACCTTTGCCATTTCTCACAATTCGAACTATGAAGAGGGATGTCTTAATCATAATCGAATTTGAGAAATGCAAGTATCACAATTGCTAACTATTTAAATTCTACTTAGTGAAAGCGTTTCCTCACCATCATTTTCCTGAATCAGAGAGAAACCTTATGACACTTAGATTTTATGGTGTATGTGTTCCTATCCATGTGAATTTGTCAAAACCATAATCACAAGACAAGGTTAGTGACAAATCCAAACTCATATGGACTAAACTTGTTCATTCTTAATTTCTTGCCACCTGGCAGCACAAGGGCCTACCATTGCTTCCAGGTTGTTATGCAACCAATTGACAACTCTCAGAACTCATATGCATAATAAACTTCAACTGGAATGGGCACAGAAACAAGAATATGTCAACACGATAGGTCACAAACCTCAAGTTGTGTGCTAGTGTTTAACAATAGGTTTATTCTTGATTTGTTCTTGAAACTTGTCAAGATCCTTAAGACTCCCACTGACCTCTTGACATATATGATTTACTTTGTCAAGGAACATTACTTGACAAACAAATACTCAAGAGTTAGTGCGGTTTCTAATCAAGATAAACACTTCACATAATTGGCCTTAGTTGGTCTTTGTTTTATCCAAAACATCACAACTTACCAATTTCAAATGTACAAGAGTAGAAAACATTTTACTCTACATTTGATGAGTGCTTTAAAGCTTTCTTAATTTTATGTCACTCAATGCTCAATCTTGGAGTATGACTCTAAGACTTGTTTTTGGAACAAAGTATGATTCGCCTTAATTGATTTAACCATTTCAACAATTCACGATTCCTATTCTTAGTCATGCAAATGCACTAAGATGTACTTAGAGAATCAATTGTGATACGGTTTTCCATAAACATTAAGATGATCATATAACACGATACTAAAGTACTCTCCCATCTTTTCAGATTGAAGAAAATTTTATCTTTCTGCCTAATTTGATTCTTCTCATTCGTTCTGCCATACATTGAACCTTTTGCAATGTTTCAGAATTATACTTAAACTTGTAAGCATAACCATGTTTACTAAAATTTAGTAAATCATGAAGAATAGTCTTATCGATCTTTGTGGTGGATCTTGACCAACGCACACCCAGTGTACCCGATCCCCTAGTCCTTCACTTGACTCACATATACATGTGAATAAGGAATTAGTCTTAATTTACCAAAGATGAAAATTCTCATTAATCATACAATACAACTCACATGATTCCAAGTTTCTGTCCAATTGAACCTTGGGTGATGAGAATCGTTCCTCATTTGGTAAATTATGACACTACCACAAATGAAATAATCAAATTCATATTGCTAACATACACATACATCAATTTTCACAAATGCCATTGCAAGGAGATATAATAAAAATAAAACAAAATTTTATTTATTTATAAAATGCGGAAAAAAACTTTTCCTTACAATGCAATTACAAATGAAAACTATGTTATTACATATTTCCTAGCAATCTATGATAACTCTAAGCAGCAGCTCAAAAATCCGATCTTCAAACCATGCGATTGATATCCATCTTCGCGATCATATTCAACATACTCTTCCTTTAAGCTTCCTTCCCTTTGCATGATCCTACAAAACATCAAATTGCAACCTTGTCACAACATGTATTAAGAATCAACAATTAGGAACTTAATAGAGTTAGATAGTAGACTTACCTGAAGCAGAACCATACAATCTTATTAAACTTCTCAGGTAGTCTGGGCAGCTTCGATTCCAATGTCCCTGTCTTTGGCAATAGAAACACACAGGCTCACATGGAGCAATCTCATATTTGGCCTTTCTCTTATGATCAAAACTCTTGACCATGCCCAATTCCTTTCCTTTAGGAGAAGGAATCTTTTCTGGGATGTCCATGTCAACTTGGGATGTACACCTTCCAATCAGATTTGCTTGACCATTACGCCAAATCATTGCTAATTCGGCAACAATTAGCAAATAGGTAAGATCAAATAGGGTCATGTCGTGATCTGTCACATAGTAGTCTTTAACAAACTCACTATATGACTCGGGAAGTGACTGAAGGACCCAGTCAATAGCCAACTTCCTTGGGAAGACGACACCCAACATCCTTAGCCTGTCAATATACAGCTTCATATCCAAGACATGAGCACATATAGGCTTTCCATATTTGTGTTTATTATCCAATAGGGATTGAGTGATCCTGAACTTTTCAAGTCTTCGAGCTTGTGGGTCAGGGAGAATGATTGGAGGAGGTGGAGGAAGTGAAGTATCATCTTCGAGAGAAAAACTTGTTCTAAAAGATTTGGGAAGACCATAGCTGTCTGAACCAGACATCTACACGGGAGAAATTCAAGTTAGTTGATTTAAGTCCTTAATATAACACCCAAATGAAATATTAAGGCTAGGACCCAACACAATATTTTACAATTTGGAAGAGGGATACCGTAATCCAAACCGCAAAATATTTGAAGGTAGGTAAATGACGATTTACCAATTTCCACCACGAAACACGAAAAGGAGTATTAGGTTTTAAGTGAATTGAAACTTCTAGATCCTTTGAGATTCATTAAACAATTCAATGACATGTTTAAATCTCGATTGTGCCCTTCAAGTTTGTGCCTGGGATGTCGAGGATCACAAACAAGGTGTGAAAAACCATGCAAATTAGCTTGGTACACCCAATGTTACAACCACCTAATCAATGTGCCAGTTAACCACACACGCTCCATTGATCTATGATTAACATCGAGCTACCCTTTACCACGCACTGTCAGTCCCGATTAGTGTGCCGATTAACCCCACACGCTCCACTAACGGCTTAACAAGGTGCAAAGTGCAATTTCATGGGTTAGCACCATATTCACATTTTCCTAAAGTAACTAAGATTGGGAATTTATAAGCGTTTAGTTTTTTTATATTTATCATTATACTTTTAATTAAGGGACAATTAGAGTCCTATCTTACCCGTTCGGCTAACGACCCTCCACCAGTCAAGGAAGCGGTGGGTGAGAGTGGACACCCATTAAACTGCCATTTTATAGGAAGTAACCTTATACCCCCCTTATAGACCGGCTTCGTGAATGAGGCCTACTAATGGTAAGACTGACTTTTACTCTTATACATATATATAAATATTAAACCTATAATATTATAATAGTATAAGGGTTGAATTTTAAACTATTAAAATTCTAGGGTTTGAAACTAAAGTATTCAAAAGTGTAACTTTACAAATTCCAAAAATTGAGGGCAAGTTTTGAACAATTCAAAAAAACTTTTGGAATCCATAAAATATGAGTTTAATATAGGTTTAAAGACTTTAATAAAGAAACTTTTGAAAATCCATAACTTGAGGACAAGTTATGGAGGTCATAAAACAATTTATGGGAAAAGACTCTTCAAGTTTATAACCTATGGCTTTAATGATTCTTTTAAAAGGAAAAACTTTTGGTTTTCCATAATTTGAGGACAAGTTATGGAGTCCATTAAAAAAAATCATTAAGATCACCAATTAAACTAACAAACATGTCAAGAAAACTATGATCTAGATTAAACTCATATGAACAAGACAATTCAAATCAAACAATTTTCATGTAATTAACCTAACCATTAAACTAATACAAAACATGAAAATTTTGACAATTATCTTTTGAATTGGATTAGTATGATCATTACCACATCAAAAACATGTTTATAAGTTCAAAATCAGCTTAGGGTAATGATCCTAGTCCAATTCTGGCCAAAAAACCAAGAAAATCTGCATTCCGGAGCACCAACTCGTCGAGTGTATGAACAAAATCGGCGAGTTGTCAGTTTTTGCCTTGGACTCGGCGAGTCCATCAGTGGACTCGACGAGTCCATCAGTGGACTCGACGAGTCCACAGTCCAGAACAGCAGAAAATCGATTTTTAAGGCATTTCCAAGCAAGTAGCATCAAGTATAATTGAAAACAACCCTAGTCTTGGATACCACTGTTGGGTTTTTGAGCATTCTAACACTCCTATGGTGTACATGCAACCCTATATACCTTGGATCTATGTTTTCTCTATTATACATTCAAATATCAATTTTTCCAAGGTATCATCCTAACTAGCATACAATGGAGTATCTATACTACAAAAGTCTAGTTAGATGACATACCTTTTGATGGAGCTTGAAGTCTTGAACCTTTAAGAGCTTAGTGCCCCAAGTGTTGCACCTCAAATGGAATCACACAACACCACCAAAAGTTGGAATAACTTGAGAAGAGGTTACTTGGTTCACTCTATGAAATCGACTTTGCCCTCTTTGTGTCTCCACTAGTGCCATTTCATGAACCATGGGGTCCTTTATATAGTGTGGCTCATTTAGGGTTACACCATGTAAACCCTAATGTGCATGACTTTCCATTTCCTTCATGATCCATGGGTTTTATCCTCCATGGAGTATCCATGGGTTACCACATGGGTTAAGCCCAACATGA
The DNA here is from genome assembly GCF_052849685.1 of Lactuca virosa. Lineage (NCBI taxonomy): Eukaryota > Viridiplantae > Streptophyta > Magnoliopsida > Asterales > Asteraceae > Lactuca > Lactuca virosa. Next base: position 284,623,484 of record NC_136434.1, read on the forward strand.
AGAACTATGGATCATAAGCCCACATATATAAGAATGAATGATTTACATAATCAATCCCCATATATTTAATTAGTCTCTTTTGATCACAAAATTAATTCCAAATTAATTCTTGATCAATACTAATTAAATAATACGATTTCATATTAATATATTAGAACTTATAATATATTAATATAAATCATAAATAACCTTTTCTCATTTGTCTATCCAATTGTTCCGATGCCATGCAACCCAAATGGACCATACTACTCTCGGGTCGAGTACATACCAATAATTGTCATGGGCTTAGACATCTAATCCAACAAGTTTGACGTTCCATGGGTTTAAGCTGCTCCAAGTGTAGCGGGGTTGGTCCTGTTAGCAGAAGGAGTCAGGCCCTGCAGTGTCAGACAGGAAAAGTCAGAACTTCAGTAGGTGATGTTGCGGGTATGTAACCTTGCCTTCTTTCAGTTTTATATGCACATTGTTGTGGGAATTATGATGTGGTTGGGATACTATAGTAGGATGAGTAAGTGTATCCCTGGTTGTCATATGCCAATTGCATACCGTAAAATTACCAGTGGTCAGTGTAAGATCGTTTCCCTTTTGCTGGTTCGGGGTGTTCAATGTTCTCTCGGTTCATAGTACAGATTTGTCACGGGGCAATTAGGGGCTCATCTGAAACCCAAAGCCTGTGAATCCTTAGAGTCCTTCAGGAAGGAGGGTCCTATTGTCAGTTCCTGTCATCAAGATCGGGAGGGAGTTTTGCACCATGATCTCAGGATGGTTGAGTATCTCTGGAAAAGGTGACAAGGATCCCTCCAGATGTTACGGGTATATCATCTTCTACTGCTACTAGGTGGATGTCGGGAATCTGTATCGCTTTAGAATTATAAGTGAGTTTGGACCAGTCAGATTTCAGGTCGGTTCTCTGCTATTGTCTGGGTTATCAAGGATGTTATATGTCATTCTGCATGCCGAAAAGTCCTTGATGAACCTACAGAGGGACGTATCTTGCAAAGTGGGTTCCGTGTGTACCGTTATCATTCCGGATCTTTGTCGAGACCTGTGCAGGAGTATTATTTAGAGGATAGTCGGTCAGGGTTAGAGCGATAGTTCTTCAGTGAAGTCATCGTTCAGTGGTTCTATCATGGTTCAGGTATGGTCGACAATTGTCTATGGAAGAACTTTGGAGTTCAAGGCACTACCGTTGCTAGGAAAGGGCTGGTAGCATGAAGAAGGTGGTGTCAATTGTGGGTGTTCGATGCATGGGTGTTCAGTCATTGGATGTTCAAGAAAATTACATTTCTCGCATGGGTTGTGTTCGGTTAGAGTTTAGTGGTGCTGTGAGATTGGAAGTGGAAATAAGGATTCGTTAGCCAGGGTGAAGGTTAAGTCCTCCAGTAGTCAGCATGAGAGGTGGTCTGAGGTGTCAGACTGGACCAGATTTCAAGAGTACTCTTCAGGATTTTCAGAGGATGGGCGATCTTAGGGTTTAACCGGTGATTGATCGCTAGCATTGGTAAGCACAGGTTTCCATCGGTGGATTATTAGAAAGCAAGAAGGATTGGGAATCCTTCAATTCTCACGTGCCGCGAAGAGTTAGTCGAATCTAAGTGGGGGAGAATCGATTAGGTATTCAAGAGCAATTATAGGTGTGAAATTAGGATGAGCTTCGCATCCTCGTCAGGACCGAAGGCGGTTGGGTGGCCGTCTAGGTTGAGGATTGGGAGAGTTGGAAGTTTAGAAAACGCCCCAACATTGGGTTCACGCTTTTCCTTGGCATCAGATAGCAGGTTTCGGGAACCAGGTTAGAGCTCCAGTTAGGACTCAAGTTTAGTTGAGTGTTAGGTCGAGTGTGTGTTCGACCAATATGGAAAGTGTTGTAAGACTGCGGGGGTAGCCGTAGCATTCACTAGCGATCAGATACTAGGGAAAGTGTTGTAATACTACGGGATAGCCGTAGCATTCACTAACCGCTAGATAGTGTGGGAAGTGTTGTAAGTTTGCGGGTGTAGCCGTAGCCTTCACAAGGTTGGAAGATAGTGCTAGAGTGTTGTAAGACTGCGGGTGTAGCCATAGCATTCACTAGGTTGGTAGATAGCGTGAGAGCGTTATTAAATCGCAGAAGGAACAGTAGTACCCACCAGTTCAGGTGCAGCGGTGAGGATATGGAAATCTACGGATTGGTTTATGGATTTCCCCAGAGGGATTGGACCTGGTTGAGCCAGTAATAAGACTATAAGAACGCCACTACAGTTAGGAGATCAAGGAAGCAATGGACTGCTTAAGGTCGTTTGTGATATAAGGCTTCCTTTTGGTCAGGTAGAAATCACTTTTAGCCTTGGATTTAGTGACGTCAGGACTCGACGTATGGACCCGATCAGTTAGATCAAAAGTTCGCTAGAGCCACAGTGGCATGATAACTAGTGGGAACTAGTTCCAGGGAAGGATTTCATTCGGAAGTCGTGTAAGGTAACTATGTGGAAGTCCTTTGGCTCCACAGCCGGGCCGGAACCCAGTATTTCAGATGACTGACAAATGAAGTGAGACCAGGAAGGTCTCAATAGATTTTGGAAAGCAGCTATGTAACAGCATGCAGTTTCAGGCAGTTTCAGTGTTTGGACAGTGTTACTATTTGCGTTTTAGGGTGCAAGTACAGACGGAATAGCTGGTTGATTGTGAAGTGACAAGTCACTCACAACGGGATTAAGTAATCTTAGAGTAGTCGATTTGATCCTGTTGCGCAGCTCTCGTCTGAGTCTAACCGTTGCAAGGATGGATCTTCTACTCGAAGGATTATTTGAGCCTTCTGTCAAGAATAAATGCTCTATTGTTGACTATGGTCAGTGATTTTGTTCTAATGGTAGCATTGAGGTAACCGAGGCAAAAAGTGTGCATTTGGTCGGTCATTCGAAGAAGATTAAGCTTGGTAAAGCTCAACATGGGTGGTCTGCCAGGGAGTCAGGCCATCTCGAGACTACAGATTTCAGACAGAGTAGCCGTAATTTTGTTGCAAGGAATTCGTTCATCTGCGTATTTTAGGGCCTTGCGAAGGTTGGTCATGGTTACCCTGGGAAGGCTAGGGTGTGCCCAGGATTGTGGCCATGTTACTTGGGTGGTTCGGCGTGTAAGGAATGGTAAGGAATGATTTCGAGGACGAAATCTAATTTAAGTGGGGGAGAGTTGTAACACCCCGTTTATTAAATAAATAAATAAACAAATTATAGAACGAATAGTAGCCCTAAAATCAATAATTATATATCAAGTGTTGGTCTCTACGAGTTAACTGTCACAGTTTTAGAAGTTGGGGGTTAAAAGTGTAAGTTCTGAGATTTATTTTGTAAAGATTTTTAGAAGACAGGGGGTGTTTGATATCATTTGGACTTAACATGAAAGGATTTTGGATGGCTATGGCTAAAAGGGTAAATTATGTACCAAAGTTGAAAAGAATTTGTCAAGCAGGGGCTGCTTGGTAAAATTTTGGACTTGATTTGTAATAGTTTTCAGAAGGCAGGGTTTAAATGGTAAATTAAACATTTGTTTTGAAAAGAATAATGGGAGGAGGGGCTGGAAGTGCAAAAACCATATGACATTGTATGGATACGGGTGAACCCGTCACCCTCGCCTCCATATTTATGCCTCATAACCCACATACACCCGTCCAACCCTAACCCTAATTGATGCTCAACCGCCACCTTTCCTTCCTCCATCGTCTAGCCGCCACCACCCGACCCCTTGTTGTCCCGATAAACCAACAACACGACAGACCATTGTTGCCGTCGAAGACGAAGGGTCGCCACCGTTCGGTTGCTGTCGTTGCTGCACCGCCGACGATGAAGACGGGTTCTCATCTTCACCTGCCGCCGCGTCGCTTATGTTAAGGACGGAGCCACAGTAGAGTGTGTGGTTGTCGTTGCTGCTGTTCCAATCGTTTCCCTTTCTCCTCCTTCTTCCTGCCAACGCGCCACCACCACTACTCTCTTCGCTGGCGAAGGCGAGAGTTAGAACCGATACGGTGGTCGTGGGAGGGACCGGTTGAACCGTCTGCTGTTGGGTTTCGATGTTGCCATCGCCTCCATGCGGCTGTTTTGCCACGAGCTGCTGCCAATCGTCATGACTGCCACCGGCCGCTAGCACTGCTGCTGTTTGCAAGCGCAACCCACTACCACCGCCGTACGCCGCAAGGTGGGTAGTTGTGTTACTGTTCCGCGCACGCGTGTGTGTGTATCGTTGGGTGTGTTTTAGTGTAGGTCGTGTGGGTATGTGTTTGTTTGGACGGAATTCGAAAGAGGATCCACCACCACCACCGTGAGGTGGTGGCTGCCGCCACGCACCACTGCCGGCCACCACAAGGTGGCTGTGTGTGTTTATCTATTTTGTGTGTGTTTATTTTTTTGGGTTAAAGTATTGTAAAATGTAATTAGAAAGTAGAATAATGAAAAGAAACTCATAACCACCACCGTGAGGTGTCGTGTTGGGTGGCGGTGTGCTTTTGATTGTGTTTAGTTGCTTTTTGGATGCTTGGACAAAAATGGACTAGAAACCATAACCACCACAGTGAGCCGCCGTTGACCACCACTACCCGAGGTGGTAGTTGGTGGTTCCCGACTAACGAAACCGTAATGGGCCTAATGAAACCCTAATGGGTCTAGGGATTTAGTTTTGGGCCTATTGGGCTATGATTGGGTTGGAAACCCTAATTAGGGTTTAGAAAACCCTATTTTTGGAATTATGGGCTTGGACTTATCGGGACCCGCATTTTGGGTCATTGGAATTGGATTATGTATTAAGCCCGACCACACCATATGATTTGTCTAGTAGAGTGATGGACTTAATGGATTAAGTCCTTAATGGGTTAAGTGAGAAACACTTAACCTTAATCGTCATTTTATGTGAAAACCCTAATTTCACTTGGGCCTTAAGTTGGGCCTTTCTATTGAGCTTTAGTGATTGGGCTATTGATGGGCCATCCAAGAATAATCATATGGACTAAGAATTATGGATGGGCTTTAGGGTAAGGCCCATGTGAAGGTTTGGGCCCAATTTGGAAATTTGGGCCATATGTGGGCCATAATTGGGCCTTTATGATTATGAGATATTGGGCCATTAGAAATGCCAAATGTTTGGACTGGACTAATTGGTTGGGCCTTAGAATAAGACCATATAAAGGATTGGGCCCAATTTGGAAAATTGGGCCATATGTTGGGCTTTGATTCATAGTTGGACTTCTGGGCCTTTGGATTGGGCCTTGAGTTTGAATCAAGCTAAGATGGGGGGTAAAGTAGTCTTTTACCCCAAGCATGGAATTATGGATATGTATTGGAACCCAATTACTGATTGGGTGTTATTTTGATGATTGACAGTTCGAGAACCTGTCATCCAGCAACTAAAGTTTTGTCTATGGGACTTTAGCATTGCGAGGTGAGTTACCTTCCAGTAGAAGTGGGTCTAAGGTCACAATGTCGGCCCACTAGTAGGAGTTGTTTGTTAGATGATTGTCTCTGTGATAATTATATGGTATGTCTTTAACTGTTATGTTTGTGTGCTAGGATGCTATGTGATACATGTTAGTAGTAGTAGGGGTGAAATAGTCCCCGGATACCGGTTGGAAGATACCGAAGGGGTCGTCAGAACCCATGCATGCCTAGCAGTATGTTTATGTTGTGTTATTATGTGGTAGTGGTAGGGGTGAAATAGTCCCCTGTTACCAGTTGAAAGATACCGAAGGGGAGGTTAGCTCCCGGTTACCGGTTGAAAGATACCGAAGGGCAGGTTAGCTCCCGGTTACCGGTTGAAAGATACCGAAAGGGAGGTTAGTTCCCGGTTAACGGTTGAAAGAGACCGAAGGGGTAGGTCGGGCACCCAGATATGCCTGACAGTATGATGTTGTATGGTATGTGGTATGATGGGGGAATTCACTAAGCTTCGTGCTTACGGTTTTTAGTTTTTGTTTCAAGTACTTCGTTTTTAAAAAGGAAAGGAGCCGGCTCGATCGCAGCACATCACACTATGATTTTCTGCACATGAGATCTTTGAGATTACACTCTGATATTATTTTATGACAACATGTTTTGATTATTGACACTTTGGTCCTGACACATGATGATACTATGGATGTTTTTATACTGTTGGTTTATGAATTGTTAAACTAAAAACGAAATTTTTGGTCTTAAATTTTGGGATGTTACATCAACCATACACTGTGGTTGGACTTAATTCATAATTCCAATCCAACGGTCCAAAACGGGGGTCCCGATAAATCCAAAACTAACATCTCCAAAATTAGGGTTTTCTAAACTCTAATTAGGGTTTCCAACCCAATCGCATGCAAATTAGTCCAATGGTTAAGTTCTTATGTTAATTAGGGTTTCACTAGGCCGGACACCACGCATTGCCACCTCGGGCGGTGGTGGTCGACGGCGGCAGCCATCACCTCGCGGCGGCGGTGGTGGTTTTCGAGTCAAAATTCCGGCAACAAACACCCAATACATTAATATGTAGAAAAACCCATGCACACACGTTAACTTATGTACACAACCACCAAACACGGCGGCTGGTGGCTGTAGCAAGGTGACAACCACCATGGTTGGCTGCCATGGTGGTTTCCCATGATTTCCGGCCAAAGAACCCCTATATACACACCTCACAACACAAAATAACTCTAAAAAAACACACCCACAGCCACCCTCGCGGTGGCAGGTGGTGGTCGGAGATGATAGCCACCATCCTTTGGTGGTGGGTTTCTTGCGATGTTCGGCCAAACAAATACACACACACACGACATGCACACACATGTATTTTCTTAAAATATGAACACAACCACCCACATAGTGGCGTACGACGGTCAGTCACAAGTAACCAGCTGTGGAACGGAGTGAAAACGGGAGGCGAAGGGGTGGTCGAAGCGGGGAACGAAGGTCACGCCTTCGTCGGAGAGTGACAGCGGCGGCCCACTGTTGGCGTCAACGTGCTGCCCTTCGTCACTGTCGACAGCTTCACCGGCGACTTGGATTCGGTGGTTTCCGGTTTCAACAGGCAAGGAGGCGGCGACCGGAGGTTAGGGGAAATAAGGGTGGCGGCCGATGCATAGGGTTAGGGTTAGGGTTACATATTACCTTATATATGGGGCTAAGATAAGGGTGACGGGTTATGCCCGCCCATAATCAAATTATAACTCATAACTACACTTCCAGCCCCTTCCCCCATCCTCCCCTCTCAATTCTTTTCAACTTAGATCCATAATTTACCAAACAACCCTCAACCTTCATAATTCTTTGCAAAACTATCCGAAAATTATATTTTAATCCCCAAAATCTCAATTATGAAATTTAACTCCCCGAAGACCAACACCCTGCTAAGATATTAAGGATTTAGGGCTACAATAAAATTTAATAAACATCTCGGGGTTTACGGTTAATTATTTATTTATTTATTTCATTTTAAATAGAATGTTACAACTAGGGGGCCGAAATCAAAACATCAAAAAAAAATTATATAGCAAGTTTGATATGGTTTAGCGTTATGACATTTCAAAACAAGAAAAAAATAGATTATTATGAAATACTTTTATGTCGTTTATCAAAGGGAAACTCTCATATCTTTTGCGTCTTTAAAGTCTCGTCCAACTGTCTCTAAACTAATCTTTTCAGCAAGTTCCCTTTCGAATTACAAAGCCATTGAGTCGTTCAAAAGTCCGTCTTCCATTTTATTCTGTAATCTTGTTTTAGTAAGACTCATTGTTGAAAATGACTTCTATGTTGTAGCAGTTGAATTTGGGAGAATAAGTAAGTATGAGACTATCTACTCGATATATAAGACTAAAATTTGTAACTCTTCTAGTCTTTATCAACCACCATTGACACATTTCTGAAATGGATATCAATTGTTTATAAATTACATGTTGAACGACATCAACTTTGTAATGTTGAAGTTGCAACTTTAAAATTAATTTCTCACGGTCATTAAAAATCTTTGGGATAAAACTTCTCTGCTAATTGACATACATCATCACTTCGAAAAGGCTCATGAGCATTTTTAGGATCTAAAGTTGCTGAAAGTTGAAGCAACTTCATAGAACTATCATTGAATCGATGATCTAACTCCCTTAGGTGACTTGCTTCGCAAAATATATCCACACGGTAAGGATGCTCAAGTGTATGATCGCTATGCTCATTACGAGCTCGAGCCCCTCTACTAAAATAAGAGGAAGATAAATCTTGGATGTCAATGTTGCGTAGCTCACAAAATGACTTGACAACAAAGAGAAAATCACCCCATATTTCATCTTTTATTTTTTGCAAAGACATTTTAGTGGATGCAACTAGCCTCATTGCATTACAAATATCTTGAGTTTGTATTTGTAGAGCTTGACAAAGTAAATTAGTGATCTCCATTATTTCTTTCCTTGGATGAAAAATAAAAATGAACGCAAATGTAGTAATAGTCTCATATGTTGAATCTAATTCTCCTTTGATTAAATAAGTTCCCTCAATAATTTTAAGTAAAAGCTCACAAATCGGAGTAAACATCTTGATAACAAAATATAACTCAATAAAAAACTTTCTTAATGTAATAACTACTTGTAAAGCGGCCATTAATGATAATTGCAAACGATGAGCAAAGCAGTGGACATAATACACATATGGACAATTATAAAAAATCAATGCTTGCAAACGTTTGAAATGACCATGCATATTGTTTTCACCACCATACCCTTGCTCACGAATTGACTTGAAATCAAAATTGTAATGTGATAATACATAATATCTTTCTTTCTTAAGATTTTTTGATGTTGTGTCAGGTACATAAACTAGACCAAGAAAACGCTCCATAACAAGTCCATCTTTATTTACAAATCTCAAAACAATGGACATTTGTTCTTTGTTAGATTCATCACATGCTTCATCAACAATTAAACAAAATTTACCACCTTCAATCTCCTCACAGATCATCCGTTTCACCCTACTTGAAATGAGGTTTAAAATCTCCTTATAAATTTATGGTGAATGTGTATAATGCATGTTTAGGAGTATTGTGAAATATTTGTTTCATCTCAATTTTAAAAGTTCCAATTGCCTCCAACATTTCAAAAAAAATTCTTTTGTTGATGGAATCTAGGCTTTGTTATGGCCTCTAAATGCAATTGCTTGAAAGGCGTACCAACGAACTAAAAAGAATAATAGCCTTAATCTCAGTCTATTGTTCTTAAGCTCTTTATTAGTAATTTTTTCAAACATATTTCGTATATCTTGCGCCCGATTTAACAAATTACCCATGCTTTTTTTGTGACGCTGTGAAAAGATGTACACTCGGTACCCATATGACGCAAAAAAGCACATATTTTCCCACAAACTTTCTTCCAGTTTTTAAATCCATCTATAGTAAATGTTCATTGGCTTTAATATCCATATCCATAAGGTTTGTTGAAAAAAAACATGGGAAGTAAAACACGACATCTGAAGGCACTAAATATTAAATCCAATGATAAGATTTAAACCAAGACACTTGAAAGCTACGCTTATGGGTTTCTGTCCAGATTTTGGATATTCAGAAAGTATTTTTTGGAGGGGAACAAAATTCATATAAGCATATCGAACGACATCTCGCTGATTAATTGGATAGTCATAGATTTAAATACGTAAACCTGGATCTCGTTTTATTATATGAAGATCAACTTCATTAAGTCCAAGATGAATTTTTTTGGATTGATTCTCAGTAACAAGAAACTTTTTTTTCTTTTTAAAAACCCTTCAAGAGTAGATTGTTTCTTCATGTTAATGTTCACTAAAGTCAGTAGCTTTTATTGCTTTTGTTTTCTTTGGTAGCCGATACAGAGATAGACCACTCAGACTATAGAATACATTATTGTCTATAAGGGCATCCACAATGGGGTTTAATAGGAGTTGAATAGATGATTACTATAATTGAATAAAAATTGATTGAAGTGTGAATGATGACATAGATGAGAGTTGAATGGAAGAGTTGTCTGATCATTGAGTGGTTCAATGAAATTAATGTTTTTCGTTTTCAGATAATTGTCAAACCAAATATATATGTAATCATATATTCGTATCATTTTTATATTCGATTTTTGTATTATTTTCAAATTTGATTTACCACAAATAAAATTAACCATATTTTTGGGTATTATATTATTTAATGTATGATATTTTTAGGTGTCGAATTTTTCCAAATCAATAAACCCAATGAAGACATCAACCTTTTTCCTAGATCCGAGTACCATGTCGGAGGAGGGACGAGAGATTTGGATGACCCATTGTTAAGAGGTCAAGATATATTCCTAAAATATAATTTGTAGGTATCGTGTTTTTTATTAAGTATTTTTAAGTTTCATGTTTTTTAATTAATATATTTTTAGGTATTAAATGTTTTAGGCTTCATAACTTTTAGTTATTTTATTTTTTAACTATTATATCTTTTATTTTAAAATTTATAATAATGTTTAAAAATTGCAAAAATGGTCCCTGTGGTATCCATTTTTTTGGGGTTTTGGTCTAAACTCCAACTTTTTTGGATTGACGGTCCTTTTGAGCTAGTTTACATGCTGTGTTGGTCCATGTTCAAACTAAAAAGACTATTATACCCTTAATGAATTTAATTTTTATTTTTCTTTCACTTTTTAAAATTATTATTATTATTAAAAATAAAACCGGGCCCACCTCTCTCTCTCTCTCTCTCTTCTCTTTCTCTCTCTCTCTCTCTCTCTCTCAAAAGAACACCGAGCACACACGATTAAATTAAACACATACACAAATCACAAATATACACAGGAGGTGGAGAAACATACGAGAAAGGATCTTGTTGGGTTTTTGGAACTCGATTTCAAAAATAAAAACACACATACACAGTCAAATCAATTTTTGGGGATGAACTCATATACATAAATCGATTCCGATTTCAGGATTTTTTTTGTTTCAAAAACGATTTGAAGAAACATACCTAAACCACAAGCACACAATTAAAGAAACTGGGCCACACTGTTATTGTTGTGAAGCACTGATTTGTGTAGAGGAATCAGACAACGCCACTGCTTCCATTTTCTTCATGATTTCAAACTTTTGGGGCGAAAATGGAGGCACAGAAGGTTGGCTCTTGTAAATCTGAGCATACACAAGGTCATTATCATACTCGTTTTCATTTAAATCGTGGATGAAGGATTGTAGGTTATACTCTCGGATTCAGGAATCATTTGAGATTCGTTCTCATTACCTTTCAATCGAACCAAAGCAGCAGATACTTTAACCTTCTTATCCACTAACTCCATCGTCTTCGTTGTTAACCCTAATTTAGGTCAAATTTGAAGCTGAAATCGACGAATTGATCGATCCAAAAGAGGAACAAGTTTACAACACCATTGATTCCGACACCGAATCCGAATCACCACTAGTACCACCCATTTCCCCGAATCCCCATTGTTCATCAAATTCTCACCATTCCCTTCCAAACAATCCAAACGAAGAAGAAGAAGAAGAGAGAGAGAGAGAGAGGTGGGCCCAACTTTATTATTTATTTTCTTTTTCATTTAATTTAAATGGAAAAAAACATAAAAAAAAATCAGAATGGCATTACAGTCATTTCAATTTACCGAGGGACCAAAATCACAAACAAATCACCTCAAAATGACCACCAATCCAAAAAAGTCATGGTTTGGACTAAAACCCCAAAAAAAATGCATACCACAGGGACCATTTTTGCAATTTTGGCTTTATTTTTTAACTATTATATCTTTTATTTTAAAATTTATAATAATGTTTAAAAATATAATGATGATGATGATGTGGAAATTCATTAAAGTTTGTAGGGTTTAATGGAGTGTGAATATTAACAAGTAAAGTTGAATAAAAAATAAAATGTTGATGTTGTAGTGATGTGACAATCCACTAAAGAGTTTAGTGAACTATAGATGACCTAAGACATACCCATCACAACTTGAAAAGAGAGTAGGAAAAAAACTACATACCTATTTAAAGAAGACTGGAGAGTGAGTAGTATCGTCAATATATCAATATCTGTATTGACGAATAGCAATTTCGCAACAAGAAGAATGTAGTGATTTCTAATTCTAAAGAAAGTAAACCTATTAAAACCACAAGACTTGTAAAAGCAAAGACACATCATAGAAAAATAGAACCAAAATACAAAATCAATGTAATAACTAGGGAGTAGAGATGGTCTAAGGGTAGCAACGATGTCAGTCCGTCGGTGGTTAGTGGTGGAGGTTAGCGATTAACGAGAAAATGAGAACGTAAATCGTTATCTTTTGTTCGGGTTTTGAAAATTATATAGTTCAATGAGATATTAGATTAATATATTGTTTATCTAAATATTTATATATGTTGGTTTTTTATTTTAAGACAGTACCTCTCCAAATAAATCTGAAGATTAATTTACCATAAATAAATCTGAAGATTAATTTACCATATGTATAATTAAGAGCAAAAAAATGAGGGAGGGAGGCATTCTAATAAAACTGAATATAACTATTACCATATATATATAGTATTAATACTTGAGAAACGACAAAATTACAAAAATGGTTCCTGTGGTTTTTCATTTTATGTTGCTAATGTCTAAATCTTTGAAAAGTTGCAGAATTGATCATTTTTAACAAAACGTTTCGTCGTGGTTTTGGTCTCTCTTCCAAACTACAATGACCATTTCTACATATGTACTTTATAATTCGATTGAATTATTATATGTTAATAAATATTATTTTTAATATATAATATTTATATATAAATAAATATTATTTTATTTGATTATTAATATGTTTAGTTAATTTTATATTGGATTAATTCTTTTTTATTGGACTATTATATATTAATAAATATTATTTTTAACATATAATATTTATATCCTAGTAAATAATTAAATATTAAATTATTAGATTATTAATTTTTTTGGTTATTTTCTAATTCTTTTTTTGGATTAATTCTTTTTTATTGGATTGTTACTTTAAATTTACTAGTTCTATTATATAATAAATATTATTTTATTTTATTATTAATTTACTTTTAATGTATACTATTAATTCTTTTTAATTTTAGTGATTCCACCACAAAATCGCCGAAATACGCAAAAGCGCCGCCTCTCATCATCGAAAATCATCAGGATCACCATCAAACACCTTCATCGGAGGTTGGTCGGAAACCCCACCAACCTTTTCCACCCAACGATGGCGGTAGTAACTTGCAGCAACACCGCCACCATTTTTAATGTTTATAAGGGTTTGTTGCGCATTTTGTGTGATATGGAAGATTTTGGCGGATTGAGAAGAGGTTATCGCAGGTGGCTATTGGTGACGTTGGGTGAAAAAGTTAGTGTGGTTAACATCCGATCTTCGATAAAGGTGTTTGTCGGTGATCCCGACGATTTACGATGATGAGAGGCAACGCTTTTGCTTATTCCAGCAACTTTGTGGTTGAACTGATAAAATTAAAAAGAATTAATATTATACATTAAAAATAAATTAATAATACAATAAAATAATATTTATTATAAAATGAAAATAATAAATTAAATGTAATAATCCAAAAAAAAAATTAATCCACAAAAATGAATTAAAAAATTAACAAAAAGAAATTAATAATCCACTAAAAGAATATTTATTAGTATATAAATATTATATATTAAAAATAATAACTATTAATATATAATAATCCAATTAAAAAAATCCGATAACAAAGAAATTCATTAAGTAATTAAAGAAATTAATAATCTAGTAAAATAATATTTATTAATATATAAATATTATATATTAAAAATTATATTTATTAATTTATAATAATTCAATAAAACTAAAATGAAGATGTATAATGGTCATTGTAGTTTGGTTGCAGAAATTATCCATAAGGGTAAAATTGTCATTGTTGAGAGAAAAACTTTTGAGAAACACACTTGAACAAACGTTAGAACAAGTTATAATGCGGAATAAGTTTAACTCAAAGGATCATAAAGTTCAACAATAATAATAAGTTAGAGTTAGAAAGTTAGATAATTAGATGCGGAAATATAATGACGAAAATGTAAGGAAATATAAATGACAACAAGTATTATATCAAGTAAACACTAAGCTAATTCTTAACGAGGATTGCATTCAAACCAAGTTAGTAAGTGCGATCAGCTTAAAGTGATTAAGTCAAGAATGACTTGCTCCAAAGGTGAGATTACGATCTTAAGGTAAGAATTTAAGTTCTGTAAGATCTTTGAAAATGAGAGAGTAGTAAGATGAGATGTAAGAGATAAGAGAGATGTAAGATAAGAGATATGTGATATAAAAAGAGCTGTAAGTTTCATTAGAGGCGGAAGACTCTATTTATTGTGTTCCGAGAACATTACAAAGGCTAAAATTTCAAAGGAAGTGTCCATGCAAGGTACACTGGACAGTACATTGTAAAAGCATAAGTTAAAAAACTAAGTCTTTGTTCCAGACAAGGTGGTTGCGAATGGCTTCATGTTGTGATAGCAGAATCAACATTGCGGTAGAGATGAGGACTTAGGATTAAGGTTCAAGAGGGTCACTTTCTTGATTCAACAATTTCCCCCTAAGTGACCTCTTTAACCTTTTCACTTGTTCAGCTTCAGAAACTTGATCAGCATCCACCAAAATTTTCTCACTTCACCCAGCCAAGAGATCCTTCTTGTGATCTCGAATTTCACTTCATCAGTAGTGTGCTTCGACCTCTGCACCGAAGTCAGAGTGAATTCCAGTTGTTTGTGGCTAAATCAGTGCATGGTTGTGATGGGGACGAAGTATTTCACATCGTTGTCAACTCTTTTGAACACAACTCCCAGCTCTGGAAAGTTGGTTGCACCCAAGGATCGCTCTTGATATCCTTCAGTATAAACAGGTGCGGGTTCAAATGGCGTAAGGTTGAATTTTTGAACGAGGGCCGGATGAATATCAGCATCTATTTTGGCAAAATCACACACTGCGCATCTCAGGTACTCACAAGCTTTTTCATAAGCAATCTTCATTTTGGGATGTTTCTCCGACTTGAGCTGAAACACCCTTGCAATTAAGAACACCTCTTCTGGATTCATACACGGAAAGTCAGCCTAAGTTCTGACATAATCACAACCTCTTCTTGTTAGAGTGTACTGGATGAACTCGGACTTCATGAATTTCCTAATTTTGTAGTTCTTGACTCCGGAAGGTCTGTCGTTGGACCATATGTTTTCAAAGAATGACCCGTGTTTGACATGAAACTTTGTCAACCTTTCAAACTCAAGTGGAAGCCTCTTGTCATCTGGGAGATTGCAGTCAAAGGGTTCAAAGACCGTGAAGAATTTAGCGTTTGGTGAGATGAGAATGTCCCAGTAACCATCTTCAGGAGGTTTGACATACGTCAAGACTGGCCTGTAGTCTTCGTCAAGTAATCTTCTTGTAGGATTGACCCAGGAGTTTATGAGGGTTTCATCCATTGTCGTTTCGAAGCCATGATCTCTCCATATTTGTTCGGCGAATTTTACGGCTCGCCAGTCTGCTTTGTGTTGTTTAGTTGCGGGAGAGTCATTGGAGTGATCATCTGACATGGTTGGCTCGAGGTTTCGAAATTGAGGAGGGGTTTCTTGACGAGGTGGAGATTGCTGCGGAGAAGGAGGATGTTGCGGAGGAGATTAGTGAGATGGCACTGGAGTGGGAAGTTTCACTTGTTCTGGAGTTAAAATTGGTAAGGACTAATGAGTTTCAATCCTTGGCTGATCAGAAGTACGGTGAGATGGACCGTAGTTTGGTATAGGGATTGCTGATTGAGATTGATGGAGCTGCGGTTCTCATCGTTCACTTCCCCCTTTTTAGGAAGTAACTTGTTGCTCCTCAAACCATTGACGGAGGCCATCAATCTTAGTGAATACATGATTGAATTGAGACTTGAGAAGATCAGATAGTTGCTAATTGTCGGGGATCTTTGTGTTGAACAGTAGTTGATGGATGTCTTTTGTGAGCTTCAGAAGTTCTTGACCATGAAAGCTTGCGGTCAGGGAGCGTCAGAGATTATTGATCATGGATTGAAGCACTGTAATGGTTGATTCATAAGTATTGTGAGTTTCCTCAAAAAGCTTCTTGGATTGAACAACTTTATCATCAATGGATGATTGAAGTTTGGTTTTGATTGTGGTGACTTCCTGAATAAGACGTTCAGCAGTTGCTAGGAACTTTTGTGGTCTGCGGATCTATTGTTATCCAGGGTTCGAATACCCATTTCAACTTTGAGCGATATCCTTTCAGCAGCCACTCGTTCCTTT
Source organism: Lactuca virosa (assembly GCF_052849685.1). Classification (NCBI taxonomy): domain Eukaryota; kingdom Viridiplantae; phylum Streptophyta; class Magnoliopsida; order Asterales; family Asteraceae; genus Lactuca; species Lactuca virosa. The sequence goes on from NC_136434.1 coordinate 284,639,732, forward strand.
GTCTCTAATCGTTCAAGGCGTTCAGCAATGGACTGCGGACCATTAACTTCCGTTGGTTGCGGGGTTGTGACTGCGGTTAAGATTTTGTCAACTTTATCCTGAAGACTTAAGAATTCCTTGCGAGTAACAGCCAGCTTCTTCTTTTTCTTCTTCTCCTTTGGCTTGGAAGTGGAGTGCTGAGAACCGCTGGAGTCTTCTTCATCAAATATCATCATAAAATCATCTGATTGAGTTGGTTGATTTACTTCAGTCATATCCAGATCATCCAGACCAAAGGTTGGTCCGGAGCTAACTTCAATCGTTGTACCGTCTTCATTGGATTCGTGGATTTCGGCAGTTGGAGGGGGCTTGGAAGCTCCTGCGCCACCTTGAAAATTCTGAGCATTGTGGATTGTTTCGGCCATGGTGGTCATCCAGTCTTGAACTTTGAGGATGGTGGCTACGGTGTTGGCGTTGTTGATCGCATCCACCCAGTATTTAGCAACTGTTTGTATGTCCTTCCCCTTCTGCTGTTGTTGTTTGGTTTGTTGATCCTTGCGGGCCTGGAATGCCCTGAGAAAATCTTCATATTTCTTGATACCGGACTCGGTAGTGGGACGATCCCGAATCCATGTACCATCAGAATCATAACAGTCAAATCCTTGATTTCGCACCGGGGTGTCCCCCGGGTTCATGGATCCTTGCACAATTGTGCTCACCATGCCTAAACCACCTGATTGTAATGTAAGGAGAGTAGGATTTCTTGAGCTTCCTTGGTCTCCTTGACCCGTAGTCAAGTATGGCCTCGACTCAGTTCTGGCTAGGGCTGAAGAAGTGCCCTGTGATTAGGAAAGTGTATCAAGTGTTTGAGTGACGGCAAGATGTATGGAGTGCAACTCCTGTGGTTCAAAGAAGTGAAGACGGGAAGCCTTGGATACCTTAGGGCGGTTAAAGCCAATTATATCCTCTTGGGATTCAACTGGGGTCGAGTCTCCATTATCAGATGAAACAGACACACTTGTTGGGTCCGAGTAGCTAGAGAGGGTTGAAGCGAGTCGGTCTGCAGGGACCGCAAGGACTACCGGAGTCTTTTGAGAGACTGTGGTATTTGTCCGGTCACGCATATGGCTAGGACTTGGGTTGGTATTTCGTCTTTTGTGAACAAAAGCTGGACCGGAGTCATCATCAGACTCATCGTCAATGTCGACTGGAGGGCTTTGAGAATGAGCAGGGCTTTGAGAATGGAGGGCTTTGGAAGTTTGACCTTTCTTGGATTTGCCACGGGGGGCTTTCTTTGAGGATACCAGTTTCTTTTGCCTTCGGGCAAGAGGTTGATTTGAGTGCGTAGTAGCAGGGACTGCGATACTCACTGGACCATGGGGTTCTGTTGAGGATAGAACGTTCTGACTGGGTAGAGGAGGGGTAGAAAGGTATGGGTCAATACCTTCCGTAGCCTCTATGTGATCTGTGACTTCTTTGGTTTCAAGTCCAACAGATATTAAGACGTGTACAGGTAATCGTCTTAGAGGTCCAAAAATAGATTGGTCTTTCGAGAGTGTGTACCTTTTAAGATTGCGAGTGATGAAAAGATTGATGTCATTTCCCATGCTGAGTCTTGCATCCCGGTGGAGGTCTTAGATGCACAAAGACCAGAAACATGCGAAAGTAAGCTCAGTTGAGGTTGTCCTTGGATTCTCCTTTGGAATGTACTGAAGGTAGTCATCCCATAAGATCTGCCCGTAGTTAATGTCATTCCCTGTAAAGATGCTCCACACCAGTTCAAGTAGCTTGAGACCCATGTTGTCTGTGCCTCCGGTTCTCCCAGAGAGACTTCGGATGATGAAGTGACAGACATATTGCCAGACCGCAGGCAGTTGATTTTTCTTGAATTCACCAATGCCCTCCAGTTTCTTCTGATACCCCATCTGGTAGACAGTAGAGATGATGTCACTTGTGATTGGAGAGTAAAAGCGTGTGGAAGGAAGAACACGAAGATTAATTGCATTCAGGAACTTTTCTTTAGTCAAGATGACCAAAGAATCATCAACTAAGTTCATATGAACTTCTTGCAGGCTGTTGATTGGGAGAAACACAGAGAATGCACATTTGAAAAGGGTTGAAAGTGGAACAACATCAGTGAATGAATCAAAAGCACCAAACAGGGGGTGAGAGGATATGAACTTGATCATCAGGCGAATGGATTCGTTGTAGGATGGATGATCTTCAAATATTGCCCTAAAATTGCTCGAGGCAATTGATTGCGATTGATTTCTTGTGGTGGAATCAGAACCAGTGGGTCGCACTGATCCTGATGCTTTAGATTGCTTCTTCGATACACTAGACTTCACCATTTTAAAAATATTTGAAGAACTTGTAGAAAGTTTTGGAGTGCAAGAAGATGAAGAAGATGAAGATCGTCTAAGAGTTTCAGAAAGCGTAAAGCTTTCTTGGGAGGGAAAAAATGTTTATATAGTTCCGAATCTCAAAAGGTTATTAAATTTACCCTATCGATAACTGTTAATGGTAAAAACCCTTAGGTTATAACTATTATCAGCCACAAATAAAATAAATTAAAAGAAATTGATTTTGTTTTTTTTTTAAGAATGGGGCATTTAATGAAATGTCAGCCCACGTTGAAGATCATGTGGAGGGGGAGAGCTGAAAAATCCATTGGGTAATGGAGAAGTTGAAACGTATTAGACAGCTTGGGGAAGGTGATGTGATGGAGAAAAGGTAAAAGATTTCTTAAAAGATTTCTTTTATGGGTAAAGCAAATTAATTGTCTTTTAACCTAAAATAGGTCTGACATGAAAAATGTGATTTTGAAAGCGAATGAAACGTTGTATGCTACAAAAAGAATATTTTGAGAATGTTTTTCTTATTTAATGAAGATCATTAAATAACACACAATGTTCCGAAATTTATGAAGTTGTTGAGAAGTCATTCAATGTGACTGCGGATTGATTCTTCATTGCTGATTGATTCTTCATTGCGGTGGATGGTGATGTGACTACGGTAGTAGAAACTGAGACACTTGACAAAAGAGTCAGAAATAACAAACAATAAGGACCCAAAAGATATAAGTATGATATATGGTTGCGGTATACGAGGTATACTGAGACCATGTATGATAGATATATTTAACTAGGACCGCAACGGAGACCAGAGGTGGTCTGCGGTACCTATAAATTCAAAAAGAATTGTGGATCCGGATTCATCATCCCTAACATTTGAAGAAAACTGTTGATTTTTGTTGTATCAAGTGCTTTTGTAAACACATCCGCAATCTCTTCGTGAGATGGGACAAAAATCAGTTCAATGTTACCTTTGAGTATGTGGTCCTTGATGAAATGGTACCGAAGTTCAATGTGTTTCGTATTCGAATGGTGAATAGGATTGTGAGAAATCGCTATAGCACTCTCTGAATCACAATAAATCGGTATCCGCAGCATTCGGTATCCGTAGTCCATCAGTTGGGTTTTCATCCATATGACTTGAGAGTAGCACCTGAAGTGCTTTTCCTATCCAATCTACATCCGGCATGATCCGCATCTGTAAAGGCTTGAAGACTGAAGTCATTCCCTGCGGGATACCAGAGGCCTAGAGCTTTGCTTCCTTTTAAGTATCTGAGGATCTGCTTGACTGCCTTAAAATGCGATACTTTGGGATCGGCTTGGTATCTTGCGCATAACCCGGTTGCGAAGACAATATCTGGTCTGCTTGCAGTGAGGTACATCAAAAAACCAATCATTCGTCTATAAGTTTTATGGTCCACTGATTCTACGGAAGGATCAGCAGAAATCTTATATCCGAAGGCCATAGGAACCTTGGCTGAGGAACAATTATCCATTGCGTATTTCTTCAGCAGTTTAGAGGTATATTTTTCTTGATGAATGAATATCCCTTGAGGGACTTGCTTCACTTGGAGTCCTAGAAAGAATTTAATCTCTCTATTCATGCTCATTTGGAACTTGTTAGTCATGAGCTTTGCAAATTCATCCACCATACCCTGATCTGTTGACCCGAATATGATATCATACACATAGATTTGAACAAGCATAAGTTGATTTCCATTTGCCTTTCGAAATAATGGGGGATCAATCACACCTCTTTTGTATCCAAATGTGACAAGGAACTCGGAGAGAGTCTCGTACCACGCCCTCGGTGCTTGCTTAAGACCATAGACTGCTTTCTCAAGCTTGTAACAATAATCTGGGAATTCTAGAGTTTCAAAGCCTGGAGGTTGTTGCAAGTAAACCTCTTCTTTCAATTCACCATTCAGGAAGGCACTTTTTACATCCATTTGATGTACATTGATATTTTTGTGTGCCGCATATGCTAAGAAGATGTGTATTGCTTCCATCCTGGCTACGGGGGTATATGTTTCATCATAATCAACACCTTCAAGTTGACTATACCCCTTGGCAACTAATCTTGCCTTGTTGCGCACGACGGCACCAGATTCATCGAGTTTGTTTTTGTACACCCATCTTATTCCAACAATAGTGTGACCTTTTGGCTTTGGAACGAGCTTCCAAACTTTGTTTCTTTCAAATTCTGCTAACTCTTCTTGCATGGCAGAGATCCAGTCAGGCTCGAGAAGGGATTCTTTGATGGATCGGGGCTCGACTGCGGACATAAAGGCTGCATAGTGGCAGTGGTCCGTAAGATCATGCGATGATCGAGTCTGTACGCCTGCGGATGGGTTTCGGATGATTTGACCCGGAGGGTGTTCTTTTGTCCAGACATGTAAACGAGGTAGTTGATGATCAGCAGCTGCGGTGGAAGGAATATCAACAACATCATAGGATTCTGCAGTAGGAGACGGCAATTCCCCCTCGACTTGTAAGCAACCTGCAGAAGTGTCTTGGACTTGGACTGTGGTAATTGGATCAGAATGAGGTTCCCCCTGGATTGCGGATGGGATTCCCTCTGGAACCGAAGATGGTTCCCCCTGGAATAAGGAATGCGTGATAACCCTTGGATCAGTTCTTGTGTCGATATTTTCTTCATCAGAGTCCGAGGATGCATTTGATGGATTAGAGACTCTGCGGATGGAAACAGGAGCTACATTTTCGATAACTGGAACCTCGATTGTTGTCATAGGAACTGGAGTAGTGCTTTCCCCCTCAACCGGCGAGATGGAAGTTCCGTGAGACAAGTCATCAGATATGGAGGGTCCAAAAACTTCTGCGTGTTGTTGTTGAGCTTCTGGTGACACAAGAATTTCGGACAGTTGAGCAGTCTCTACGGGGTCGAAAAGGTCGTCATAGTTGACTTCAACTATGTTGAGAGGACCCGAAGAGGCTGGGATATCACTTTCCAGGATTGCTTTCGTTTCTCTTGAAGGAGTAGTGTTGCGAACGTAATATTCATCGAATTTGACATCGAAACTTTCAACTATTAGCCGCATGCGTCTGATAAGAACTCTGTATGCCACCTTGTTTGTTGAGTAGCCCAGAAATATGCCTTTGTCTGACTTTGGTGGAAATTTGTTAAGGTGATCTTTATTGTTGATCACAAAACATCTACACCCGAATATGTGAAAAAATCAGACATTCGGTTTTCGATTGTTGAGGCCCTCATAAGGTGTTTTGTTGAGACGCTTGTAGACAATGCTTCAGTTTTGAACAAAGCATGCCGTTGCCATTGCTTCGGCCCAGAAGTATAGATGAAGGTTTGCAAAATTTAGCATGGATCTAGATGCTTCTACCAGAGTACGATTCCTTCGATCTACTACTCCATTTTGCTACGGTATGTAGGGAGCAGAGAAGTTGTGACTGATGCCTTTGGAAACCAAGAAACTATCCAGGAGATGATTAGTAAACTCGATTCCGTTGTCACTTCGGATTCTGCGAACTGGCAACTTGATTTGAAGTTCAATTTCTTTGATGAAGTTTAAGGACCCGCGGAGTTTCGGATTTGAGTCTCATGAAGAAGACCCATGTGAAACGAGTAAAGTCATCAACTATAACCAGTATGTACTTCTTGTGATGGAGACTGACTACGGTAGATGGACCGCAGAGATTAATATGCAGCAGCTCTAGAGGTTCAGAGATTGATGAATCATTGACCAGTGGGTGACTTCCCTTTGATTGTTTTCCACACTCACAAGCAGGGCAGAGTGTTTCATTGCTGTACTTTAGAATTAGGAGGCCTCAGACGAGTTCTTCTGTGATAAGATTGTCGATGTACCGAAAGTTTAGATGAGCTAGCTTGTGATGCCACAACCAGCTAACTGCGGATACGGCTTTGGACAGAAAACATAGTTACGGTTTCCCAATGATCAACAAGACATCCAAAGGATACATGGTCCCTTCGGATTTGGATTTGATCAAACAGGTGCTTCTGTCGCTTGTCAAGATGTAGCAGTATTCATTGTCAAACTCAACCCGATGATATGCTTTGCATAATTGGCCTACACTGATGAGATTGTGCTTGAGTCCTTCTACGTAAGCAACCTTTTGTGTTGATAAGTTCCATGTTGTTAATACACCGTAACCTCGGATGATACCGTTTGCGTTGTTACCAAAGGTGACATGTCCTCCATTACAGATAGGCCTGAAATCCCGAAGGTATTCTAACCTTTCGGTCATGTGCAAGGAGTAGGCACTATCGATCAGCCACTCCTCTTCTTATTCCTCACAGAGCCTGAAAAAATTACACGGTTAGTATGGGCACCCAAACAAGTTTGGAGCCCGGGGTTACAAGTGAATTCTTCCTAGATGCATGAACAGGGGTTGCGAAGACAGGTTTCGTATCAACTTTAAGACCTAGGCCTGAGTGTTTCGAAGTCTTTTGAGAATTATGAGGTTTCTAAAAGTTACGAGGTTTCGGAGGATTATGAGGTTTTGGAGGATTACGAGGTTTTGGAGGATTACGAGGTTAGACTTGATTTGGTCTTTTATGATGATAAAATCCAAAGGTAAGATTTTTCTCATTTAGCCAGACACCGTACCTGGTCAGCGGTCCAGAGGGTGTGGTGTGAGGCTTGTGACCAGTCCGAGAATGAGATTTGACTGAGTTGCCCTTGGGATTTGAAAAAGTTTGGGCATTGGACATCCTCCTAGGTTTTGATCTTTTGTCAAATTGACGTGACTTTAAGAGTGTAGGAGTTGGCAAAATTCCTTTCCATTTTGGGTCATATGAGGAATAGTTTTGAAAATGATATCTGTGAAAAGACTTGACACTCTTTTTAGACTTTTCAGAAGATTTTGAAATAACATTTGGAACAGTACAATCCTTTTTGTCTGTATTCTCGATTGGAGTGTTTTTTGAAATTTGATTTGAGATGATATGTTTTTCAGGACCCTTTTGTTTTGATATTTTGGTTTTGTTTTTTGAAAGAGTTTCTCGCTTTTTCTTACGAGATTTGAGCTCCTCTTTAAAAGCCTGTTTCGCTTGAGTTTTTGGGGAACCGCAGTCATTGAGGTTTAACTGCGGCTTCCTGGAAAATTTTGACTCCTTTTGAAAACGAGGACTTGATTCATTTGAACTAGAGGATACAGGACTCTGAGAGCATTGACCATATTCAAAATTTTCTATGGGAAAATCATGAAGAATTGGCTGGATGGTCACATTGCTTTTGACTTTGGTCTGAGGTAAATAGGATTGAACAACCTCAGAGTAAGTCATAGATAGTTCCTTAGTGGGACACTATATGGATGGTAACTGCAGTTCGAGACTGCAGTTTGAAGAACTACGGTCTGAGGACAAAGTTTGACAGTTAACAGGGACTTCGGGTCCTTCCACATGGATTTCCTCATCAACAACTGATGAAGCCTAAGAGTTGGGATAAACTGTGCCAATTATGGGTATTTGATCACATGGATGATCCGAGGTTTCAGGAAGAATTTCCTCGATGACATAATTATTACTCAGACTGTGAAGTCTACCGAAGTGGGCTCTAATGTCTTCGAGAAATGTTTTGTCATTCACTGGAAAGTGAAACTCTAGGTCTGGAGGGACATAGGGACAATCTTTGTTAAACCGGGGTGATGAGTCCTTTGCGGTGGAGTACCTATTGGACCAACCACAATTGTACGTATTGTCTACGGTTCCATTATTAACAAGATTTTCAATGGCTTCACTTTCAGTAAACAATTTTTCGATTAACAAATTCAAATGTACAATTTCTTTTTGTCCTAGATCCCTCTGATCTAAAGCTATTCCTAATTGGGTTTCACATAACCTTTTTGCATCCTTTTCTAATATTAAGTCTCTTTCTAACATGGACACCTTGAGTCTTTTGTCTTCTAGACGTCCTCTTACATGGAACATTTCTTGGGACGCTATGTTCTTTTCATCTAGAGCCTTGTTATAGTCTGAAAGGACGGCAACACAAGTGTCATTAAATTTGTCCAGAAATAGTTGACAATCATGCATGTTATAATGAAAAGTTTGAATCATAAGTTTTACCTGTTTGACTATGCTCAGAGTTCCGTCTTTGGCCATGAAGCAATAGTTCTTTTCCAGCTTTGTCGAACCATCTTCATCAGCAGTTGCCAGCATGCAAATTTTGCCCATGTCCTTGATGTTGAAGTCTTCATCCTCATCCCCTGATGAACATACTTGATGATCTCTTTTCACCTGGGCCACATATGTCCTTCCTTTTTCGTTTTCATCCATCTCCTGTGCCATTCGGAGATAAAAGGCTTTGTCCTTCACTACATTTGCTTTACAGTCCTTAGCAAAATGATTCTATTTGTTGCACTTATGTCAAATGACAACATCTTCTTTAACATCGGTCAAGGGACCGGAGTCAGTTGGTTTAACAGGTTGCAGTATCTCCTTGGCTTGATGAGAGTCCAGAGGTTGCGGAGATTGATGAGGGTGTTTTGGGTATCGAGGGTGATTGTTTTGAGGGTTGAAGTTTCGGTTAAAGGGAGGCTTAGTGAACTGCTGATTTTTGCGAAAGGAGGTTGGAGGTAATCGATTGAACTGCTGACTAACAAGAGCAATAGCATTCTGATATTCCTCTTCATCATCATACTCTGTGTCAGCTTCGTAAGACTACGGTGGGTTTTCATAGGAGAGAGAGTAAGGTTGAGAAGTTATGTTTTGCGGAGTTTGGGCCATGAGAGAAAGTGGCCCTCCGAAGTCAGCACAATCTTTGAGCACGGTTGATTCTTGTGCTTGGAGTTCTCCGTATAGTTTGAAAAGAGAGAGTGAGTGAATCTTCCTGTCACATTGGACTATCATTTTTGCGGTAGTCCAGTGTTTCCCCAAACCATTAAGAAACTGAAGATTGGTTTCATGGTTGCTGCGGATAGTGCCAACATTTGACAACTTGGTAACAATGAGGTTGAATCTTTTGAAGGAGTCCTCAAGGCTTTCACCCGCATGCGCTTTGAAGTTATTGAACTCGTTGAGTGCGGTGGTGAGCTTCTTATCTTGTGCTTGCTCAGAACCTTCATAGAGGTTCTTGAGAACATCCCATATCTCTTTGGCTGATTTGCAAGTGATGATGATGTCGAAGTTGTCAGGAGCAACTCCATAGGATATTTCATAGAAGGCAATTGCATCATTTTCCATTTTATCGAGATCATCCTTAGTGGGACGATTCATGGCAGGTTGTTCCGCTTGCATCCGAAAATAATAAAATAGTCGTGCCGCACTCCCCTATCTTTGTTTAGGTAGCTGCCTCCAAGTCTGGCTTGAGCACCGTCGGCTTGTACTGGAGTAAGAATAGGGACATGAGGTCCTTCTTCTACAGATCTCCACACATCTCGTCCAAGTCTCCTTAGATATCTCTCCATCCTTTGAGACCAATGATGATACTCATTTGCCACCAGTATTGGAGCTCTATTCGAACCTCAAACACTGTTGGAAACGTTAAGAGATAATGCTTGTGCCATATTTCCTTGTTTTGTAATTTTTTTTAAGAGAAATGAGCTTTAGTGGTATAGAAGGCTTTTCAAAATCAGAGTTTTGTTCAAAAAGCAACCACTTTGACTCTGATACCAATTGTTGAGAGAAAAACTTTTGAGAAACACACTTGAACAAACGTTAGAAGAAGTTATATTGCGGAATACGTTTAACTCAAAGGATCATAAAGTTCAACAATAATAAGAAGTTAGAGTTAGAAAGTTAGATAATTAGATGCGAAAATATAATGACTAAAATGTAAGGAAATATAAATGACAACAAGTATTATATCAAGTAAACAATAAGCTGATTTTAGAGAGGATTGCATTCAAACCAAGTTAGTAAGTGTGATCAGCTTAAAGTGATTAAGTCAAGAATGACTTGCTCCAAATGAGAGATTACGATCTTAAGATAAGAATTTAAGTTTTGTAAGATCTTTAAGAATGAGAGAGTAGTAAGATGAGATGTAAGAGATAAGAGAGATGTAAGGTAAGAGATATGTGATATAAAAAGACATGTAAGTTTCATTAGAGGCGTAAGACTCTATTTATAGAGTTCCGAGAACATTACAAAGACTAAAATTTCAAAGGAAGTGTCCATGCAAGGTACACTGGACAATACATTGTAAAAGCATAAGTTAAAAAACTTAGTCTTTGTTCCAGACAAGGTGGTTGCGGATGGCTTCATGTTGAAGTAGCAGAATCAGCATTGCGGTAGAGAGGACTTATGATTAAGGTTCAAGAGGGTTACTTTCTTGATTCAACAGTCATTTTAAAAAAGTTAACAAACAAAATGTTAAAGTTAACGAAAGAAGGACAAAAACTACAACAAAATTTGTTGAAAATGACAAAATCTGCAAATTTTCAAGGATTTGGACGTTAACCACATAAAATGAAAAATCACTGGGGCCATTTTTACAATTTTATCATTGAGAAACCCAAAAACAAGAAGGCGTTGGCCGGCCCCGTGGGCCTCTAGAAGCTTCTGCCTTCAAATCAGTTTTGGAATATATATATAACTCGATAAGAAATATATGTTTTTAAAGTACTTTTTAATTAATTAATAATATAGTTTACCTATAATTAAAACAAAATGACATTGTCATGGTGCCCTAAATTTCAAACCGTTTGTTTTTATATTTCTTTTTTATGGTACCTTTTCCTTTTCCGATGTTGATCCCATGGAATCCACTTCTTATCGTCGTCCCCTTTCTTCTGCATCTAGCTTAAACAATATGTAGTTAAATATCCTTTTATAATCTTTTTGAAATAAAGACAATAATATTATTATTATATTAAGATAAAATTTGTATTTTTTTTTATAATATTCCGATCTAAGTTGAAATTTTTGTCAAATATTAACTATATATATATATATATATATATATATATATATATATATATATATATATAATTTTGATAATAAGATTTTTATGTTTTATCATTATTGGTTGTTGTTTAACCATTTAAAAAGTTTGAACAATATATGTTTTTAATTAGTTGTCTAAAAGGTTATCTGGTATCAGTGGCAGAACTAGAAAAAAAAAATCTAAGGTGTAGCACACATGATTTTGTCGTAAGGTCAAGCCACACCTACATCTTATCACCATCTTCACACTATGTAATGTCTCAAATTTCAAACCATTTTTTTCTTCATTTTTAAAATCAAAGGAAACCATACAATTCATTCATAAAAATAAATATTCAATTATTTCGAAAATATATATTAGAGTATTAATATTATAATACGAAAATCTTGGAAACATAACAGCAGATGCGATGCAATCACACCGTGCTCTTCCCGAACTGCCAAAAAGACCTGCAATATTTAAACTTAAAACCGAAAACAGAAAGTTTAGTGAGTTCCCCAAGATACCTGTAACGACTCGAGAATCCTATCGAAAACGATGTTAGTTGTTCCTGTTACTCGAAGAACTATTTATGCAAAGTATTTTATCTATGAAGTTAAAATGGAATAAATTAACTAAAAATAATATTATTTAATATCTAAAAGAATTAATCCAAAATTAAAAAGGTGTGTAATTTAATGAAATTAATTAATGAAATTATTAGGATAAATATAATTCGTTTTAATGGGGTAATTGGGGTTGAGGGACTCAGGTGTCATAAATGGAAATCTAATTTGTGAAGATAACTAGGGTTAGTGTAAAAGGGATACAATATGGGGAATTAAGGGGCTAGATGACAAAACTCAAATATAACCCCCATGTAGAGGAATCGACAATCGCCATGGGGTGTGCGTTTCTTTTCCACGTTCCTTTTATTCATGAAGGAGAATCAATCGGCCCTCCTATGTGTCAGGACGTGCGACACAAAGACCAAGGAAGAAAAAAAACGTTTAGGGTGGAGAAGGGAGGAACGAACCGTGGAAAGAGGGGGGATAGGAAGGGTTGCAATTGTCGGCTGTTGGAGGTGTATTAGACCTGTGAAATCGATTCTAATCTTGGTAAAATTCTTTACTTCTTATTCAGTTATTCTTCTCAAGTTCATATCTCAATTTCTTGAGAATTGGTGGAATTGGTGAGTCAATTTGGTGTTGTTAGTCATACTTCTTTCAATCTTCGATCTTGTGATTTTATGTAATTAAACTCCAGCCATATTTGATCGAGCCTTGATGGCTAATTGCTGTCAAAACTTGGTTATGAACACCCTCAAGAATTCCTAGTTCATGTTCATGTATTACTCAATGTTTTAGAGAACTTGTTTTCTTTGTTGATTACTAATTTGAACCTTGGTGTGAGGATTAAATTGCTATTAATATTTATTGACAAGTTTCTACTGTTAAGAAGTCAATTTTATCTTTATGGGTGCTTTTGGTTATGACTTAATAGGTTAAGTGGTCAAAAAATCCTTGAAATTCAAAGCTGGAAAATTCAGCAAAATTACCGATCTGTCCCTATTTTCAAAAAAAATCTAGAAAAAATCATTAGAAGTCGGATTAATGATCCGTAAATTTTCAAAGTTTGAAATTCGAGTCTAGTTTGTCCATGAATTTTTCCAAGACATGTTGTTGCCTCCAACTTAGGTGAAAATTGCCTTTTTCACTGACTGGTCGGAAATTAGCTGTACGGATAGACTGTTTTGTAAAAATCATATAAAACTGTAGAAAAATCGTTTGGACTTTTAAAAGTACTTTCTGAAAAGTTAAAAATATAAAATACTGGAATATACAAAAATATTATATAATTTTCAGTCCTTGGTGGTGTTAAAATGACTTTGAACAGGTGGCTGTTACGGGTCAAAATCTGGAACTTTGTTCTAAACGTCCGTCTATATGTTTAGGCATTCTACTCTCAACATTTTGTGTCATCTGTTTGGTATTCTCATAAAGTACACAATCTATGTCTTAATACTATCATTCAATCATCTTGTGTGTAAAATTGAGCAACTATAATCATTTACCTAAAGTCTTGAATCATATAGTGATTTTTGGTGAATGTTGGAATTCTGCACAACAACTTTTCCCCATCTTGCGAGAGCTATAGCTGCTAATCTGGGTAGAATTGGAAGATGCTCCTCTCTATTGAAGTTCTAGGAAATCGAGTCTAGTTTCCAGAATGTCCGATGTCATCCCAAATGGAGCTGTAGAGTAGGTTTTATGCTTAAAACACTAAACGGGGGTCGGACAGGGAAAATATGAAAATTAATATAAAAGTTAGAACAAAGTTGTATTTTTGAAACATATACTTTATTTGTTAATTGAATGTTATGTGTGGTGTTTAGGTGGAGCCTTGAGAACTTCAAGTAAGTTCAAGACTTGGAATAGAAGGAAGATTTCATCAAGGCTAAAGGTGAGTTCATCGTTTTAACTCACTAAGGTTGCATGATTGAAACGTGCATTCTGTAGATGGTGATTTGATTCACTTTAGGATGACCATGACATTACTTGTGCTTGATGATGATATGATATTTGTGATGCTAATATATTCTTTGTGCTAATGCCATGTTATGACCTAATTGCTATGTTGCTTACACTTAGATGTACTTGATGTATATGACATGCTAGTTTAAGTTGCTTGAAAGAATGATGTATGAAAGTGATTTGATGTGTTGGTTATGAATATAATTCATGTTTAAATACACACTTATATTGTATGAATTACATGCTTTACTTAATGTATGACATTGCAGGGTTATGCGTAGAGGGTTTGGGTAGTTCATGATCTTCACCTAAAACCTTATCCGGATCATTGAGGGTGCCTACTAGGTTGAAAGAGTACCTATAGGAAGAGCTATAGCCACACAGGTTGTTAGTTGCCAGTATTTCTAGATGATCATGTGAAACATGGTTTGCGGTCACTTCGGTGTTCGTGGGCTGGAGTGATGTTGGTCCCTCGTTCGCGGCCAGCGCAAACATCACGTGGGAATCGGGAGGTGTATCAGTAGAATTGCCACCGTTTGTACCGATCCTGAACGACACCGAGCGGTACTTGTACTTTGCAAAGTCGGAGTAGCGAAAGTGGAGTCACGGGGTTGGTGTTTCGGGTGGAAGTCATGAGCCAATTAGAGCATTCGGTTGGCCGTGCACACAAGTAGTGAACGGGGTGTTTCTCTTGGGTTAGGTAGCACTAAGGGACACTTTTCTATCAATCGGTTGGATAGATATAATAAAAGGTTGAACAGGTAACAAAAGGTTGGTTGCATAATAAAAGATTGAATATATAACAAAGGTTGGTTGTATATTAAAAGGTTGAATATATAACAAAAGGTTGGTTATTAATAAAAGGTTGAACAAGTAAAGGTTATCTATATATGAAATGTGATTGTTTACATGCTATTCAGTTGTTTATATGGTTTTGGTCGATCATATATGTTATATGGTAGAATTGAGGTTGAACATTTATACATGTATGTAGTGGAATATATGACTGGTTAACTATATTATGCGGTTGTATTGCTATCTTTACTTGTCTATCATTTTTATGTTTCATCATAAAAAGAATGATTGACCCATTTGGGGTTTGTATGTTTTATGTGCAACTTTATGAACACACTCAGCAGGGGCTGACACTTGTATCTTTTCTCTTTTGTGCCTTATGATTGGTGCAGGAAGTTTAGAAGATTGGCCTTGGTGAGAGGGGTTCTTTTGGGTAGTAGATTTATATTAACGATACCACTCTTGGACACGTTTTTGATTATTTACTTTAAAGTAATATTGTTTAAATTTTAAATGGTTTGGAATTATATTTGAATTTTTGAAGTAACGTTGTGGTTTTGAAAATGTTATGAATAAAAAAAACTAAGTCTTCCGCTAACGTATTCTGTTAAATAAATGTTATGGTAAAAATTACGACGTTACAATACCACAAACCATACATAAAAATGGGCCCCACCCTGAATATTGGACCCCGTCCTGAATAATGGGCCCCGTCCTAGGGGTATATTTCAACCCATGTGAATGCTATGATCCCATCATAGTCTTACAGTCACTTTCGTTGCTTTAGTCTCGCTGCAATCTTTCATGTCATGATCTCACCATGGTCTTTCATACAGTTGTCATGGCCCCTCATGGTCTTCCATGCAAGAGTCACACAAACAACTAGCATCCTACAAAGTATAATGAGAAGACTCTCCTAAGCTACTCAACAAAAGCTCAACAACTACCTCAGCAACAAAACAGCTAGCCCAAGGTACCTAATGCCAAACCGAGACCATTTCTTATATAAATACTCGATTCTACTAAAGTTTGATCAAAAGTCAAACTGGTCAAAAAGTCAACGGTCAGCGGTGATCACACTGTAGCAAGTTCTTAACCACGTCATGGCCATGTCCAGACAAAACAGACGCGTTGCAGCACTCCACCATGTTGTGGACCTTCCTTGGCTACATCGTGGTTTTGGTCAGAAAGACTTTTCTTCATTAAGAACTTAATCTATACAGATCAAATCTTATAATATCATATTTGGTACTTAATAGCTTCATAATGGATACAGTTTCCATTTTATCCATTAGGATGGTCCAAACAACCAAGATCTAAACTTTAAGTCTCAAAGTGTCCAAGAATGCATCTTTCCCGACTTAATCCATTAAGTTCATGCCTCCAACTTTCAGGTTTGAATCAACATGATGTTTAGATGGATAAAGTTTCCAACTTTATCCATAATCATGCCACAAACTTCCAAGATCTAAAACTCTAAGCTAAGAAATGTCCAAAAAGCCACTTTCTTCATTCATAGAGTAAGGAGAGTTCTTGTATACACTCTTTACTCCACCAAATCACTAAATTTGAACCATAAACATGGACCAAAGCTCATGGAGTTCTTCAAACACAATGGAACAAGTCACAAAGGGACCAAATCTCATTAAAATGGACCAAAACATCAATTACTCATAAATCTAATGAAGAAACACAATAAAGCAAGGATCTTTGTAACTTACAAGGGTCAAAAAGGTAGATGAAGACTGATCTCTTCAGTTGTAAAGCTTCAAAACCAAGTCTTTGAAAAACACAACACCCAAAAGCCATAAAAACTCAAGAGTATGGATGAGATGAGAGATGAGGAACTTGCTTTATGAAGAGAGGCTAGGGTTTGATAGAAAGAGGGGTTTTTGACGCAATAGAGGCTGCAAAATCACCGAAAACAAGGGGTTGAAGCCTTTAAATATGAACCAAACCCTAATTTAATGGGTTTGGGTTGCACAACTCACCACTCTGTGTTGAACTCCTCACCATGCCGTGGTGACAAGAATTTTTTCCAATTCCATTTCAGCTTTAAACAATCATAAAGTCTTCATTTCAACTCCGTTTTCAGTGATCTTTATATGCACGCGAATCTATTAACAAGCCCCATAGTTCTCTCTAATTACTTTTGACTTAAAACATATCAAAATAAATTCACTGATTCGTGCAAGAAGTCTGAAATATCACTTTTCCCATTTTACCCTTTGGCTCCAAATCATAATTCAAGGGCTTAAATCACTTAACCAACATTATTAACATTGAATAGGGTATAAAATCTATTCCCTTGAAGCTCAAGACCTTTATTTGATCAAATTACGGTCCGCTAACTCAAAATCAAAAACATCCCGGAACTGGATGTTACACAACCTGTCAGCTTAAGGGGGGGGGGTGTCTGATGTTCACTCATGTCAAAAAGAGAGGAAGAAAGAACTAAATAAGAGAGAAGAGAGAAGCAAGAGACGTAGTTAGACCTGTAGGGAGTCACACGGCTCTACCCCGTATTAGCTCCATGAGAGAGGAGGCAATATTCACACCTGTGAAAACCTTACACATCAGCATTACATTATTTGTGTGAGACGTGTACCTAACATAATAACTCTATATAGTTATTATAGTGAAATAAGACGAGTTTATATTGTATGTTTTGTTATGCGTATCCATTAAAACCCAAGGCCAAATCATAATCTACATGTAAACTTAAACTTTTTGTGTACTTTCATTATCAAAACAGGGAGTTGATCATTTGGCACTCTAAACATATTAGAGTTCATACATGATATAAAGGTATTGTAACATGTTATTTTATTTTCTATAATATATTTAAAATCATAACTTTCAACCTTTAATCATAATAAAAATCATTTGTAAGAGAAAACATTCATGATATTGTCCATTGAAACAAAACATGTATCACAGTTTACTGAAAGTGTTTCATAATCAAAATTGTTAAGTCATAATCTCATATTACATATCCAAAATTTCATAATAATAGAAAACTAAAAATCCATGAGAGTGCAAAATCTCACTACATTCATGTTGCTTTCTTTCCTCAGTCTACCACGGAGGGTCCTGAAAAAGGTTAATAAACAACATGTAAACATAAAGCTTTTTAAGTAACCATTTGGCACTCTAAACATATTATAGTTCATACATGACATAAATCTACTACAACATCTTATCGTTTAGAATATATTTACAATTATAACTTTTAACTTTAATCATATTATAAATCATTTATAAAAGGAAAAATTTATGATATCATCCATTGAAACTTTCAAAGCATAATATCACAATTTACTAAAAATGATTCATAACCAAAATGCAGAAGTCATAATCCCAGATTACATATCCAAAATATCAAAATAATAGAAAACTAAAAACCCACGAGAATGCAAAAATTTCGTCATAATCACGCCGATTTCTTCCTTCCTGTCTACATCGGAGGGGTCCTAAAAAAGGTTCATAAACAATAGGTAAGCATAAATTTTATTCAGCATACACTTTAGTCACCCATTATATTAATCATATACCTTCAAATAAAAAAATACATTCACCTAATATTCATACAACACATAAGTTCCTAACATATATTGTTGGTACCAACTACATTCCTCAATGTCCTTACTTCCGAGAATAAGAACTATAACTTGTCTGATACCTCATATTCCCCCTTTCGGGAACAAGAACTATAACTTATCTGATACCTCGTATTCCTTCTTCCAAGAACAAGAAATATCACTTTCCCCCCTTTCAAGAACAAGAAATATCACTTTCCCCCCTTTCAAGAACAAGAAACATATAATCCATTCCTTTCCTTGTCCATTCTACCATGTAGGATATCTATGTACAACATTACACATAAATAGACAAAGTCAACATAATAAGTAAGTTAATGTAGCTCACTTGAATAACAAATCAACTAAGAAACACTACTAGCATGAGCTAATATGGACTTCAACCTCTCTGAAAACCTACATTTTATACCAATAATCTATAATTAGATTGTATTTTGAGGGATTACTTACTAATACTTATATCATACTTAATTTTTACTTTTATGAAGTTAAAAACAATTAGTTCGTGGAAAGATTTAAACTATACACCTTTCTCTAAACATAGTCTAATACCTCATGCTATTTGGAATTTCATAGAATTAACTATGCATTTTACAATATGGCTATTGCAATCATCCATCCGCATGTACCATGCAAAGAATGAAAATTCCATCCAATTTGGATATGGAATTAGGCTAAGGCCTTTAGAGGAAAGAAACTACACATTCTTACCAAGCTCCAGACCAAGACCTCATGTAATTTGGAGTTCTACAGATTTAATTATGAATTTTACAATATAGCTACTATGACCAGTGGGTTTTCTGGACCAGTCTACATTAGATTCAAGTTCTACCACATTTCTAGTTGGAAACAGATTAAAACATTTTGAAGGAAGAAGCTAGACATTTGTACCTTTTTAGGGACATACGTTTCATACAAATTTTATTTGTCATTGATTTTATATGAATTTTAAACGATAGGGGACAAATTTCATAAATTCACACATTAGCATGTTTAAGACTACTTTTCACCCCACCTATTAAGCACTTAATGAACAGGCCCATGAATATTGATTTCAGTGAAACGAAAGATCTAACCATGTATTTTTAGATGTATAAAAGAAAAATCTTAATGGAATAAGAAGTGAGCATGAAATCAGTCCTACAACCTACACTTCTTCACATAATGATCACTAGAATGAAATCATGGATTCTAGTCATATATCCATGGAGATGTAATCATTCATGACCTCACAACCCAGTGGCAGATGCAACATATAAGGAGTGGGGTGAATGGTCCCCACATGGATCTGAGTCCCGCCAAGGATATATTTAAAAAAATATTATTGTTATATTTCTAATGCTTGGTCCCCAAAAAACTTTTTGGTGTATCCTCTCTCAAACTTTTTGAATCCATCTCATTTCATTCTCTTGTTTCATCTCTTCTCCCTTCTTTTCTTTGTTTTGATTTTTGAAGTATAATCTTTTTAATTTCTTAATAACCTTTAAATCGTACAACAAATCTTCTCATACAAAGTTTATACATACGATGCAGATGGTTGCTAAGGCCCTTTTGACTTGTAACAAAATTTTGATGTACAAGATCCACATGAATACTAATTAATGGCATAAAATACTCATGTGTAAATCATGTAACATAACTTCTAGCTTACATTATTCATACACAAACCGCACCACAAAAGTTTTCTAAACCATGTAATGTGATGCAATGTGGGTGGTTTGTGTAAGGTTTATGTGGTTTGATGCACGCCCTTAAGTTGCACCCCAGTTGGCTTCCGGTTTGGATCTGCCACTGTCACCACCACTTAATTATGTACTGGTGATGATGTGATGATTTTCCAGAAGCCACCACCACCATCGGTGGTGGTGGTTTGTGTTGGAAGTATGCATATGGTCATAACAATTTGATAATTTTACTATCAATAGCATAGTACTTTTAGGTTACACTAAAAAAAATATCAAAGCTTCATTTGACAAGAGAGATTATAAGGATCTAGTTTGCTAATTTATTAGTCTATAATAAATTAATAAAAAATCATAGATCTTAAGGGATTAAACTGAAAGATTTGAAATTCAAATCTTTAGGGATAATTACTAAGTGATAAAAGAAGTATCTAGAAGGAAACCAAAACTATAGCCCTATACATAGGGACCTACAGCTGACCACAAGAGTTTCTCGATGCAAACGTAAAACCGTCCCTTTATCTTTCCTCTCTCCCATCGGTTACTTGTGCACCAAGCAAGTCGAAACCCTAGATCTTTAGGGTTTGTGTTCAAGTGTAGTTCATAATCAAATGAGGTTTATCAAGCTTACAATAATCTTCTTTCTTTGGTGTGATCATAAGAGAAGAACTATGGTTTGGTTTCTTTGCATCCACACAACACCTTAAAAACAAGATAAATAAAAGGATTTCAAGGGTATGAACTCTAAAATTTCTTTATGTGTGTTTTAGTTGCATTAAGATTATAGATCTATGATCCATTTGTGGAATATATTTTCTTTGTGCTTCCGCAAGATTTGTGGTTTTTTTATTATTGTTTTATATTGCATATATTCCATCGCGCAGTGACCCAGATTATGATGACATGTGCGGAATAGTAAAGATCAAGTGAATCAATCAATCATCAAGAACACCAAGAGTAAATAAAATCATTATAAGCTCCATTAGAATAGTAAAAGTACAAGTGGGTATTGTTATTTCTCTCACTAAACTAATCTCTCCAAAATGGGTTTTACTTAAAATGGGAGCCACTCATTTCCTATTTATAGGAAAGGATAAACCCATTACACATCACAAGAGGGTAAGCCACATCCAAGGAGAACTTTGCACCCTAACTTTCTCCCCCTCAAAGTTAGGATTGGATGTCCTGACTTCAATTTCCAAATGAGGTCGCGATCAAGAAAAACTCCCCCTCAAAGTAACACCGATCTTCAAATCTTCAAAATGAATACCCGATAAGCTTCGAATACCCATTTCTACATTCTCCCTTTTTTTATAATAAAAAAATGATTATAAAACCCACAAAGGATGAGAAGCGCTCGAGGAATAAACTTGACAAAACTCCCCCTCGATGTGTGACAAAATTGCAACCGTGAAAATCTTACACGAAAAACAATCATGAAAAACCGAGAAAAATTTCCAAATTTTGTGAAATTTTTGGCTCTTGGATAAGAGTTCCAAGAAATTCAAAAACTGGTTATAAACTGACAATCTTGCAAATTTTGCGGGGACCCGTTGCACCAAATCAGCTTCAAATGCGAAACTTTATCCTAAATGCGAAACTGGGCATAAAGTGACAATTCGCATCAACTGCAGGGACTCAAAATGAAAAATCTTCTTCCTTCACAGAAAATTACTCCCAAGTCAAAATCGGGCATAAACTGTTAAAATTCTGAAACTGAAGGGATTCAAAATGACAATCCTTCATTCTACACATAATATTACACCAATTCGAAATTGGGAATATTTTTCCAACCCACTAAAATTGTAAGGATTCGAAGCGAAAATTCTATTTTATTCTCCAATTCGATCCCAATATGAATGAAACAACACCATTAGTCAACACGATACCAGTCAAATGCAATTTCGACTCCAAGCAATGCTTGTTTGATATCAATACACCTCGACTCAAGTCAATTCAACACTAATCGAAATTGTGATGCACACCTTGAACTACTCCAATCGACTCTAATCGACGCCAATTGACTTTCGATTTCAAATTCAGCTTCCAAATCATACTAGTCAAATTTGATATTGACCTCAAGGCGTTCGACTTCCAAAGCCATTTACCAGTTCAAATTAACTCCAACTCAATTTTGATATCACCAAATCCAATTCAATTCAACTCAACCGACCAATATCAGCCGAACTCAATTTCGATCATCAACATCAAAATCGATTTTACCATACAGATGGATTGGACTTTGAATCCAAGTAAACAAATTTCGTTCGAATAATCAGTAGCATGATTTTTGAATATCAAACAGTCGAATACGATTCAAGTGCTTACGACCCAAAATCAAATCCACACTAAAGAGCTTTCCCAATCGAAAATCAAACTATTGATTTCGACTCTAAGCATCAGACACTACAAAATCGATATCTTGATATCGCATTCACTCAAGTCACTTCTTTTTCGATTCCAATTATACTTTTAATTTTATTCGACTCCAATAAACATTCGAACTTCATCGACTCAGGCACAACAATGAACATCAGTCGAACTCACATTCTCCCAGTAAACACTGTCGACTCCAATACGTTTGACTCCAAGTAAACCAAAACGTTCGATTTAGATCGACACTGTAACACCCCGACTCCCAGGTACAAGTTTTAAAGCATTATATACATATTTATGAACCCCGACTCCGCGTGGTTTATTGGATCTACTCGACGAGTCGGAGGACCTGGACTCGACGAGTAGGAGCTGGGAGATGAAAACCTGATTTTTAGAGTTTGCACCCTATTTAAAGGACCTTAAGTCCTTTCCTCCGGTCCCTTATCATCTCTTGACGGCTAGAAGAAACTCTAATCGCTATTAACCTTGTTCTTGAGTTATTTTGAGGCTTAAAGAGTGACTTTGGTGCATTTTGTGAAGAAGGTATGAAGTATAAGATGCTTGGAGCAAAGAGGAGCTTGTGGATCTGACTCTACTTCATCTTGGCATCATTTTGGAGGTATAAAATCGTTGCCTTAGCTTATCTTTAATTAGATCTCTCCATGACTAAGTTTAGTGCCATCTTTAGGATATTTGGAAGTCATTTCGGGTATTGGGGTAAGATCTGAAGTTGTAACTTCAGATCTGGACTCCCCTTGGTCCCTACAGTCATAAAGTTATGAGATTTGGCAAGCTTGGGTCTTTCCCTTTGAGTTAACCTTTCCCTTAGTCTAGTTTTAGCATCATGTACGTAAAGTTTGCAACTTTACATGGAAACCATGCCCTAGGAGGTTGGATCTACAATATGGAGCTTTAGGGTGGCATAAAAACATATGTATAAGAAATGGACTACATGAACTCGATGAGTCGCTTAGCTGACTCGGCGAGTCGGATGAAGATTGTCCGTATATGTTTCTGCATGAACTCGGCGAGTCAGTAAGAGGACTCGACGAGTCAGTTAGGGTTTTCCCCGACAACTGGACATGCATGGACTCGACGAGTTGGTTGGAAACTCGGCGAGTCATTCAGGGTTTTATGACTTTCTGAGTTCTTAAGGAACTCGACGAGTTGCTAGCTGCACTCGACGAGTTGGGTCAACATGGACTGTTGACTTTGACTGATTGACTTTGACTTTGACCAAGGGTTGACCAATTTGACTTCTGGGGGTATTTTGGTAATTTGGGAATTTATAGGAGTGGATCATCGGTGGATGTAGGTGTTGGACTTGGAGCTGCATTTGGTGGAGTTTGACTTTATCACTTCGAGCTACTTGTGAGGTGTGTTTCCTCACTATACTCAAGGGTCTAAGGCACCAAGGCCGGCCCTTTTAGATTGTTATCCTTATATGTTATGCTAGTATGATCCGTTAGATCAGTATCCTGGTAGAAAGGATGGTATTATGTTGCTATGATCTGTTAGATAGGATGATGTTATGCTAGTATGATATGTTATATTGGTATCCTGGTAGATAGGATGATGTTATGCTAGTATGATTTGTTAGATCAATATCTTGGTAGATAGGATGTTATTATGCTAGTATGATCTCTTAGATCGGTTTGTCTGTCTATAGACTGTTATGCGATTATCTGATATATGTGCACATGTTTGATTGGTGGTTGAGGCTTATCTGCTTTATGCGAAGGCCAACAGACCTGGACATTCCAACCCGATGGTTGTGGGCCGTGAGGATTCCATCCCGAGGATGATTGGAGTCATAGTATGAGGGCATTCCAACCCGATGGTTGTGGGCCTGGGGTATTCCATCATGAGGATGATTAGACCCATAGTATGTTAGTATTCCACCCCGAAGGTTGACTGGACCCATAGTATGATGTTTGTGTTTATGTATATGTTGATGTGTGTATAGGTATATTGGGGGAACTCACTAAGCTTCGGGCTTACAGTTGTTGATTATTTTTACGGTACTTCTGATGATTGCGGGAAGGCGAAGGCGTGATCGTGCACATCCTTATGTTTTTACGATTTGATTATGGGAAACTCTGACATTAAACTATTTTGAAAACATGTTTGTAATAATTATTGGTTTTTGAATGACTTAAAAAGTTTTAAATTGGCTTGATTTTTATGGTTGTTACAAGTTGGTATCAGAGCCTTGGTTTAAGTGAATTGGAGGAACACTTGTGTGAATCCAGTCTCAAATCAAGGAAAAGATTTTCAAAATGATTTTTAAATGGTTTTCAAAATACTAAAGGAGGATGCAAAGGGTACGATCAGCCGGAGCCAGTAAGTAGACCCCAAAATACCGTACTATTATTTGATTTATGTGATATGTTAGAACAACATGCTAGTACTAGGCTAGGGATCTCCAAGAATTGCATGATAGGTTTTCCTGATTGTATGATGCCTGATAGCCTAGGGTTTTCCTTATATGAAATTGACATCATTACTATAGTTGCTTAATGTGTGCATCACGGCCATACATAATTAAGATCTTATAGCCTGAGAATGTTTGGTTTTGCCTTATTTCCTGTTCTTGTTTGATGAAGGGCTTAGGGTAGGATCAGGTATTCAAAAGTATATAGGGTCCAACATTATTTATGGCTAGCATACACGGGTGCTGTAGGGTTGGTGGAAGTTTCATGGGTGGGTTGTGCGAGGCCAGTAGTCCAGTTATGAGATAGTTAGCCTTCCTATAGGAGTGAGGATTGAGGGATCACCATGCATATGTATATTGTTAGGGTGTTGTGATGATACTTGAGACAAATATAGGTAGGTGTGTAAGGTAGTATGGGCTCGTACTACTGAAAGCACAGGACCCATACACGTAGCAAGGAAGTCACAACCCCTACGGTCTAGTTGGGAGTTGGTTCCCTATTAATTATGCGGATTATTTGATATCTTCCTGGTATATTTTCAGTATGGTGGTTACGAGGCGTTTTATGACTGGATCTGGATCGGGATCAGGGCAGGGCGGTTAGGATGCCCTGACAGCGCCCGAGACTATCGGCCAGGGTGGGCCAGCATTGAAAGAGGATCGTGTCAGGGAGATCATCCGCGAGGAGGTGGTCGAGATTGTTCGGGGTCAGATTCCGGAGATGTGTGGGTCTATTAAGACCGCCATGATAGAGTATTTTGATGACATATATGCAGCCCTGGCTGAGACGGCTGCCGCAGCAGCTACAACGACTGTAACAGTGGCAGGGGGAGGAGCCAGTCGGGCTTTTCAGTATCGGGACTTCAAAAACATGAAGCCCCCTTCTTTTGATTGGACTCAGGAACCCATCAAAGCCATGAGGTGGCTATCGGACGTGGAGGGGTGTTTCTTCACGTGTTCATGTCCTACTGACCAGAAGGTCAGATGTGCCCTGAACCTGCTGAGGTCTGGGGCAAAGGACTGGTGGAGATTGATGACTGGATCGTATTCTGATGATCATAGGGCTACGGTTACTTGGGAGCAGTTCAGGGATATGTTCCGCGCTCGCTACATTCCACGGGTCGAGCGAGAGCGGCTAGCTCATGAGTTTCTGGATTTGAGACATGATGGTGAGACGGTGGCGGAGAGGGTGATGTTCTGCCCGGAGTTTGCTTCTGAGAAAGCTCATATGACACGTTATCTGAGCATGGTCAAGACTGACATCCTTCAGTTTTTTGCTACCCAACGATGTGATACCTTGCTGGATTTACAGGAGGCCGCTAGGCGGTGTGAGTTAGAGATTGAGCTACAGTTAAGAAAGCAGCGGCAGGCCCCGACACAGTCACAGCCGGCGCCAAAGCTATCCAAGACCAATGATACTAGGTCTGGAGGTCGGTCGAGCCTCACTTGTGGGAAGTGCGGGAAGGCTCATTCGGGGGTTTGCCGATCGGGGAGCGGGTGCCACAAATGTGGGAAGCAGGGCCACATTGCTAGGGATTGTCGACAGCAGACTCCAGCTTCTGGGGTTAGATTATGTTACCATTGTGAGCAGGTGGGCCATATCAAGGCCCAGAGTCCCCTACTAGCCGCCAAGCCGTCATAGGCTCCCGCGCTGGCTATATTGGGGATTACTGACGGGAGTCAGGGTAGAGCAGGGCCCCCGAGGGTTTAGGGACGCGCCTTCCAACTTATAGCAGAGGAGGCCAAGACAGCACCAGACGTGGTTGCTGGTATGTTTCTATCCCTTATCTTACTGATTATATTTGTTTTATGCTTATATGGTTGTACCTGTGATTTGGTACGTTTTTAGTGAAATTCTTACCTGCCTTGGTATTATTCGACTCGGGGGCGAGTCGGTCGTTTTTTCTCAGTCTTTCAGTAGGGAGTTCGGGTCGCCAGTGGGAGAGCTAGAGTGTCTGTTGCGAGTCTCTATCGCCAACGAACACGGGATTTCCGCTTCTTCGGTCTATCAGGGTTGCGTATTGAAGATCTTTAGGGTATCTTTCCCGATAGACCTGATCCCGATTCCCATGGGTGATGTGTGTGTGATTGTGGGTATGTACTGGCTTAGTCGCTTCGGTGCCATGATCGACTGCGAGGGTCAGCGAGTGGTAGTTCGAACCCCAAGTGGGGGAGAACTGATTGTTTACGGCAAGGGCACCAGACTGGGATCGGGGTTTTGTTCGGCTGCCAGGGCTTGGCAGTACACTCAGCACGGGTGTGCGGGTTATCTGGCATATGTGGTGGATACGCGGGTCAGGGATCAGGTTTCAGTATCAGAGGTTCCAGTGGTCAGAGAGTTTGCTGACATGTTTCCAGAGGAGTTACCCGGAGTGCCTCCGGAGAGGAAGGTCGAGTTTAGGATCGACCTAGTGCCAGGTGCGGCCCCTATCGCCAAGGCGCCATACCGGTTGGCACTACCAGAGATGCAGGAGCTGTCGTCACAGTTACAGGAACTGCTGGGAAAGCAGTTCATTCGTCTGAGCAGTTGTCCGTGGGGAGCGCCGATTCTCTTCGTCAGGAAGAAGGATGGTTCACACCGGATGTGCATTGATTACCGGGAGTTGAACAAGTTGACGGTGAAAAACCATTATCCACTCCCGAGGATAGATGATCTTTTCGATCAGTTGCAGGGAGCATCTTGGTTCTCCAAGATAGACCTGAGGTCCGGGTACCATCAGGTCAGGGTTAAGGAGGAGGACGTGGAGAAGACCGCGTTCCGGACTCGTTATGGACACTATGACTTCGTGGTGATGCCGTTTGGGCTCACCAACGGGCCAACGGTATTTATGGATCTGATGAATCGGTTCTGCATACCGATGCTCGATCGCTCGATCATCGTGTTCATAGATGATATCTTGGTGTACTCCAAGACCCGAGAGCAACATGAGGAGCATATTCGGGAGTTATTGGGAGTTATGAGGCGAGAGCGGTTGTATGCCAAGTTCTCGAAGTGTGAGTTTTGGTTACGAGAGGTTCAGTTCCTTGGACACCTCATTAACCAGGAGGGGATTTTGGTCGATCCAGCCAAAATCTAGGAGGTTATGCAGTGGGAGGTTCTGAAATCTCCCTCAGACATCAGGAGCTTCTTGGGATTGGCAGGGTACTACCGGAGATTCATACATGATTTCTCCAAGATTGCAGTACCCTTCACTCGTCTGAAGAGGAAGGGGGTGGATTTTCGGTGGGGCCCCGAGCAGCAGAGGGCGTTTGAGACCCTCAGACAACGACTATGCGAGGCTCCAGTCTTGACTCTTCCGGAGGGAGTTGAGGATTTTGTGGTGTTCTGTGATGCATCCATCACGGGACTGGGAGCAGTCCTCATGCAGAGAGGACGAGTGATAGCCTACGCATCGCAACAGTTGAAGCCGCATGAGATGAGATACCCTACTCATGATCTGGAGTTGGGAGCGGTGGTATTCGCTCTTAAGATTTAGAGACACTACCTCTATGGGGTCCACTGTACCATTTACACGGACCACAAGAGTATGAGGCACATCATGGATTATCAAAACCTAAACATGAGACAACACAGGTGGCTTGACGTAGTCAAGGATTATGAATGCGAGATCCTATACCATCCCGGTAAAGCGAACGTGGTTGCGGACGCTCTGAGCCGCAAATCAGCTGGATCTTCAACTCCAGTGACATGCATGAGGATTTCAGTGGATTCTCCACTTGTGGGCTTGATCAGGGAAGCCTAGGCACATGGTATGTGTTAGGAGAACTGAAAGCTTGAGAGGATTAGGGGTAAGAACATCTGGTTTCTGCAGGATAGCCGAGGATTATTGACCCGTTGCGGTCGGGTCTGGGTTCCGATGTCTGGTGGGGTCAGACGAACTATATTGGAAGAGGCTCATAAGTCTCGTTTCTCTATTCACCCGGGGGCCACCAAGATGTACCGGGATTTGCGATTGAGTTACTGGTGGTTGTGCATGAAGCAGGAGATCGCTTGGTACGTTGAGAGGTGCTTGACCTGCAGGATGGTCAAGGCCGAGCACCAGAGGTCGCATGGCAAGGTGCAGCCTCTAAAGATTCCCATGTGCAAATCGGAGCAGATCACGATGGACTTCATCACCAAATTTTCGAGGACGACAAAGGGGTTCGACGCCATATGGGTCATCGTGGATCGATTGACCAAGAGTGCTCACTTTCTGCCCCTTCGGGAGGGCTCATCGGCCGAGAAACTAGCCGATGTGTATATACGCGAGATTGTTGCTCGCCATGGGGATTCAGTCTCTATCGTTTTAGACTGTGATGTGCGGTTCACCTCCCATTTCTGGCAGAAGTTCCATGAGGAACTGGGCACACGGCTGCACTTCAGCACAAAATAGATAAGAAGCTTGGAGCAAAGAGAAGCTTATGGATCTGACTCTACTTCATCTTGGCATCATTTATAGTCATTGCCTTGGCTTATCTTCAATTATATCTCTTCATGCCTAAGTTTAGTGCCATCTTTAGGATATTTGGAAGTCATTTCGGGTATTGGGGTAAGATCTGAAGTTGTATCTTCAGATCTGGACTCCCCTTGGTCCCTACAGCTATAAAGTTATGAGATTTGGAAAGCTTGGGTCTTTCCCTTTGAGTTAACCTTTCCCTTAGTCTAGTTTTGGCATTTAGGACCATACATGTACGTAACGTTTGCAACTTTACGTGGAAACCATGCCCTAGGAGGCTGGATCTACAATATGGAGCTTTGGGGTGGCTTAAAAACATCTGTATAAGAAATGGACTGCATGAACTCGACAAGTCGCTTAGCTGACTCAGCGAGTCGGATGAAGGTTGTCCGTGTCTGTTTCTGCATGAACTCGACAAGTCAGTAAGAGGACTCGACAAGTCAGTTAGGGTTTTCCCCGACATCTGGACAAGCATGGACTCGACGAGTTGGTTGGAGACTCGACGAGTCAGTTAGGGTTTTATGACTTTCGGAGTTCTTAAGGAACTCGACGAGTTGGGTCAACATGGACTGTTGACTTTGACCGATTGACTTTAACTTTGACCAAGGGTTGACCAGTTTGACTTCTGGGGGTATTTTGGTAATTTGGGAATTTATGGGAGTGGATCATTGTCACACCCCAAAACCGGAACGGCGGAAACGTTCGGGGGTGGAGGACGTCATGTACATATCACAACAAAGTATAGTAGTAAATAAGCAACAACATCATCCATTGCATTAATAATATAATTGCATACAAGTGTGTTCTATAAAAGTTTATAAGACACCAAAATGTAAATCAAAATATGAGATGAGTCTTGAACGAGCTCCATCTTCTCAAAAGCCTGGCATCGGTACTTGTCTACTAATGACCTGAGAATACAAGTTATTTTGAAAGAGTTTATCAGCTTTAAAGCTGGTGAGTTCATAAGTATTTTAGTGTCATTGTTTGTATGAAATTGTTTGTGAGTACTTGATGTATAAGTTTGTAAATGTTTGTAAATGTCTGTAAATGTTTGTATGTCCTAGAAAATCCTATATTTTCTACTAAACGTAGCCTTCCACCAAGGCATCCAATGAAATGTATGTTTGTTTCTTGTAAAAGTGTGTATTTTCCCAAGTATGACTATCATTAACCAAAAATATAGTTTTACATTATCTTTTAAGTGAAAAGATCACAATGTGAATGCAATGGGAAAATAATAAAGTACTGTAGTGCTGTATTATAGTAACTACTGCTGTACTTTCTACCTTAAACCAATTGATATTTAAGGTATGATGTGACCTGATTGTACCATACTATCGACTAATAACACGACGATGAAAGACGTCGGAACAAATGACATTTGGCACCCGTAGACTTGCAAGTCCCACTGTAGCGAACAACAAGGTGTAGGATAGTCAATCCAGTATAGATCCATACACAAATTCACGCTCTCCCTCTAGGAGATTCTGGCTACAAATCGATCCATGACAGGTGATGCCATGCCCCGAACGATGGTTCACATTTATGTTATTGTATACATGTATATGTAATGTATGTACTAGCTGTATTGTATGTTCTCTCTGTCTAGTATGTATGTATGTTCTCTTAGTTTCTCATAATAGTATGTATGTATGTTCTCTTAGTTTCTCATAACAGTATGTATGTATGTATTGACTCATGTATGAACTGACTCTTTGTATGTTTCATTGTTCTAGTAATAGTATTAGTAACTTCCTAAACTATAACTATTATGGTTTACTAGTAATGTTGTTTGTATGAATGAACATGTTTGAATACCCTTGCTACCCAAAGGTATTGAACTGAATGAAGGAAATTTTATATCTATATACATATACTTAATATATAACTAATATTCAAATGACCTTCGTACAAACAACCAATACCCTAAGTCCACAACCAAACAAGGAACAGGAAGTAAGGTGAGCTATCAGTCCTAAGTCCTTTCAATCCTACTTATATAACTATATCTATACAGATACACTTTTGACAAAATATAAGTTTAAAAGAGTTTAATTAAAGTATTTAGCATGTAAAAGAGTTTGTAAAACAATTTAAAGTAATTTGTTTGATAACACATTTTGAAAAGTAAGAAGTCCACTTGTTTGGTAGTTATTAATCACATGTGATTGATATAATAACTATAATAATTCAACTTGTATTCCCCCCCCCATAAAAGCATTTAAAATCATTTAAAAGGTTGATTAAGGGGTATGAACTCACCTGTAGTGAGTGGTGCGAATGAAAGATCGGGTTGAAGGATGCTAAGTGCTAAGTGTAGACTTGAGCACAACGGACCCTAATGAGCATATATTGGCATATATATGAATATAATTAGTCTATATACCACTAATCAGGAAAGGAAAACACCCTAGGACTTAGAAAACACTTAGATTAAACTGTTAGAAGCATCAAAAGTCTTCTGAAGTGGGTGTACGGCCGTCCAGGGTCGTGTGCGGCCACCTGGTGTGCTGCCCATTGGGTGTGCGGCCAGGTATGTACGGTCAGGGAGTGTGCGGCCGCACACTCCTAGGGAAAATGGTCAAAAACATGTTTTTAAGGTTATATATTGTATCCCTTAAGTGTGTTTGATCTTTTGCTAGCATACTAGTTGAGTTTGAGGCCTTAAAGCACTAAAATAAGGGGTGTATGGCCACATGAATGTGTGCAGCCGCACACTCCTTGAAGATCGAGTTCTGGACTTTTAACAAGGCTCAAATATAGCTAAACACATGCAGGAGTAGGGTACTTACAGTGTATAAGTGTATGGGGGTGTTTGGAGCTCAAGAACTTAGTAGGTGTTCTTGGTGTTTTTGAAGAACACTTGAAGATCTAAACAAAAGGAGTAATTTCATGGATGAAATCATGTATTGTTACTTAGGAAGTGTATTGAATCAACTTAACATAAGGAGAAACACTTACCACTTGAAGATCTATAAGAAATTTCGGATGATAGTTGAGAGAGAAGTGTGTTCTTGGATTAGGAGTGTGAAAAGAGTCTAAGGAAGGATGAGTTCTTAACATATACACTCGTGTGTGCTGCCAGGAGGGTGTGTGCGGCCGCACACCCAAGTGCGCGGCCGTACACTCCTAATGTTGGAGTGTTTGGCCACTTTTTGCGTATGGTGAACTTGCGGAACACAAATCCAAACTTCTAACTTGCATCAACTAGTTTTAGAACACCCAAATGATTCAAAACAAAGCTAGAAAATAGCAAAAACAAGTCTAACTTTAATTGTTTTGAATAATAGCACTAGATGAAAATTTCGGGTTGTCACAATCATCGGTGGATGTAGGTGGTTGACTTGGAGCTGCATTTGGTGGAGTTTGAATTTATCACTTCGAGCTACTTGTGAGGTGAGTTCCCTCACTATACTCAACGGTCTAAGGCACCAAGGCCGAACCTTTTAGATTGTTATCCTGATATGTTATGCTAGTATGATCCGTTAGATCAGTATCCTGGTAGAAAGGATGGTATTATGTTGCTATGACCTGTTAGATAGGATGATGTTATGCTAGTATTATTTGTTAGATCGGTATCCTGGTAGATATGATGATGTTATGCTAGTATGATCTGTTAGATCAGTATCCTGGTAGATAGGATGTTATTATGCTAGTATGATCTTTTAGATCGGTTTGTCTGTCTATAGACTGTTATGCGATTATCTGATATATGTGCACATGTTTGATTGGTGGTTGAGGCTTATCTATTTTGTGTGAAGGCCAACAGACCTGGGCCTTCCAGCCCGATGGTTGTGGGACGTGATTATTCCATCCCGAGGATGATTGGACTCGTAGTATGAGGGCATTCCAACCCGATGGTTGTGGGCCTGGGGTATTCCATCCCGAGGATGATTGGATCCATAGTATGTTGGTATTCCAACCCGAAGGTTGACTGGATCCATAGTATGATGTTTGTGTTTATGTATATGTTGATGTGTGTATGGGTATATTGGGGGAACTCACTAAGTTTCGGGCTTACAATTGTTGATTATGTTTCAGGTACTTCTGATGATCGCGAGAAGGAGAAGGCGTGATCGTGCACATCCTTATGTTTTTACGATTTGATTATGGGAAACTCTGACATTAAACCATTTTGAAAACATGTTTGTTATAATTATTGGTTTTTGAATGACTTAAAAAGTTTTAAATTGGATTGAATTTTATGGTTGTTACAGACACCAAGTCATACCAATCGAAATCAACTTTAACTCCAATTAAAGGACTTTCGATTCCAAATCCAAACCATAAATGCGTTCAAATCAATTGAGCAGTCAACATCTATCGAACTTGATTTTGACTTCAAGAAAGATTTCATAAAATCGAATTACCAACACTACAAACTCAAAACATCAATTTCTGAATTTCGATTTCAATCACACATGCTCAATACTTGAAATGCTCGTCTGATGCAAGATATAAAACTTATGATGAAATTGCTTTTGATTTGGGCTAAAATAAACAATTCGATGCATAGTAATGGATCAAATATGGACTATCGGACTCAAAATCATTCCATGAACAGTAAAAGTAAAAAGGATTTGATTTTAATTTTGGGCTTGTTGGATCAAATGAAAGTAACAAAATCAAAGAGATTTTAAATTTGGCATTGGGCTTGATCAATTAAAAAATTTATTGGATCATTAATGGGGTTGAAACAAATTAGATCCAACGAATCAAAATGATCAAAAATGAAAAACAAAAGCATGAATCGAAATTATGATTGAATTTCGAGAAAACCTGGATTGTTCATCAATGGATCTTCAAGAACAAGGTATCAATCTCAATATGAATTTTTTGGAATCCATTTTAGAATTTGAGAAACCTTCTTGATAATTCGTTTTTGATTTGCAATACTCGAATTGATTATGGAAGATCTCGGTTCTTTTGTTGGAACAAGAAAATCACCAAATTTCATATTATACCACCCACGATGCATGTTGTACAATACGTTCTTCTCATTTTTCAAAGATCTAGCTTCATATTCAATCTAGCTTCATATTCATAACGATTTTGAGAAATTTCAAAAACTTTCGGTTTAGAATTCAAATTCATTGCAACACTTGATGATTGTTGCTTTGGAACCCAAATTTCCTTCATTGATTTCAGCTTCAAGACAATTTTGGAAGAATTTTGTTTAGAAACCCAATTGTTCTTGTTTTTGATCTTCTTCTTCTTCTTTTTCTTTTTCATCTTTTTGGTTCTTGAAATTTTGAATTCAAGAACATCATCATTCTTAACAACTTCAACTTTGAAAATTTGAATCAAATCTTTTGGATTTTGATACAATTGAACTTCTTGAATTGAAGGCTTTCTATATGGCACCATTCCTTCAAACGAATCACAAGAATTCAAGCATTCATCGGTATGAACTCTAATTGAACAAAAAACTATCACATCTTCATAAAAATCACATTGAATACCCTTTTCTTGAACATCAAGAACATCATGAACATGATGAACTTCTTCAAGAACATCTTCAACAAACTCAAGAGCATGAAGAACATTTGAGTCTTCAATAAGAGAAACATATTCCTTTTTTAATAATTCTTTTTATTTTCCTTCCTTTTTGTTACCATAACAACACAACATATCCATGGTAATGTCAATCAAACTACCAATCTTACCAAGAGGTTTAAATATCAATTTTCCATGATCATCTTTCAAGCCTCCATAAGAAATGAAAGTTTCCCATGTAATCAACCCGCCTTTCAACAATAACCCATAAAATTGTTTCTCATTGACTTTGTATTTGGCATCTTTAATCATCACATCCAAGAATCATAATGCAAACACACCATTTTTGATCAATTAACAAAATAATCACAAGAACTTGGATATTTCTATAGAGAAAGTGATTATGAATGAAATATCTAGAGAGAGAAAGTGAATATGAACCAAGTTATAGAGAGAGAAAGTGAAATTAACAAGTATTCTAGAGAGGGAAAATCGAATTTTGAATCAAATCAAGGAATAAATTCGATTTCTAGAACAAAAACTCTCTCAAAGATGAATAACTTACACCCATTTGAGATTCACCAAATCAAAAATGTCAAATGGATCAATTGTTGAGAACTTCAAGAACACCCGCTCTGATACCAACAGTAGTGACCCAGATTATGATGACATGTGCGAAATAGTAAAGATCAAGTGAATCAAGCTCCATCAGAATAGTGAGAGTACAAGTGGGTATTGTTATTTCTCTCACTAAAATAATCTCTCCAAAATGGGTCTTACATAAAATGGGAGCCACTCACTTCCTATTTATAGGAAAGGATAAACCCATTACACATCACAAGAGGGTAAGCCACATCCAAGGAGAAATTTGCACCCTAACACATCGGTGGTATAAGATCCATTGGTTTAAAACTTTTTACACTTAGATAGCCAATTTGATTTGTGTGAATCGATTTTCATGTTTATGCATTAACATAATCAAACCATTGTGCTAAGAAAAATTAATCATTGTTTTGTTGGTTCGAAAAATTAGATCTCCTTTGACTGTGCGACATGTAGCCTTGGCTTGCGCGATGGGTTGATCAGAAAATCCTGATAATCATTGAAAAATCACGACGTGTAATACGTTGTGTCACACCTTCGGCGCCGGTAGAAACGCCGGTGTGTGCGACGTAAATTAGTGATCACAGTTATTGAACATACATTGCACAATACAAATATAATCTTCTATTTTTACCGAAATAGAAATTACATTGATGATAACTATTGCTAAATCACGACACACGCCTAACAGTTCGGTGTTTACATAGATGTTATAAAATAACGAAGAGTCTTTTATGCAAACTCTTCCACCCTGCTAATAAACCTGATAATACATGCATTAAGATACATCAACAAAATATTGTTGGTGAGTTCTACAGGTTTTGACACGAAGTATTTGTATAAAAAAAGCATTTTATAAAATTTTATTTGGTTCACCAACTTTTATAAATAAGTATTTTTCTATCAAAAGTATAAAATAGATGAGTCATAAAAGGGTTTTTGGACTCATATAGAATTGTTGTTCGATTCAAATCCAAAAATACAAAAAAATTAACAAATATATAAGTAATTCAAACTTATATCAAATTTTACCATTTCAATGGCCCAAATTGTATTTTATATAAAGATTTTAAATATCAAGTTATATAAAATAAAGACACATCACCCCTTGTGAAAGCATAAAATAATCGATTTTACTCTTGTAATTTTGTACATGTGACTGTAATGTTTATATGAATAACTCATAAATTTTGAGTTTATAAACTTTGTAAGGTCGTGTCGTAGTAGTTATTAAGTGATATTTTACTTAATTTGGGAACCGACACCGTACCAGTGGGGCAGACTCCTCCCACATATATGTTGTGTTTTCTTGTCACAATAATTATTAAGTATCATATTATACCCTTTTTATTTGTTTCAGAAGAATCAATTCACCAAAAATACTTTCGTGCAAAATGAGTGGTTTATTGAAAATAACGTATTTAGTTATAAGTTTATAAACCTTGACCGGTCGTTTCATGTTATTAATCAAGTGTTATATAATTTAATTTTTGGTAATGACACTTATCGTTTTGGGTTACAAACTATCCCACTACATATATTCTCTTTCAACTAGTATAAGTGAACAAAAGCCCCGTATAAATCATATTTCAGTTATATATGGTAACAAAACAAATTCATGATCTATAATGTGCTCATAACCGAACTACAGTATGATGCCTCTGCCCCAACACTAAAAAGGGGCATGCTAAGAGTTCCACATCAACGCTTTATCAACATCGTAGAGTAAATAGTGTAGAAACATCAATGACCAATGTCGCCTCGTCAGACCATGGTTGTAGCTAACAACCGTTGGCGGGATGTCTACCCGTATAATTCAATACTGTCGATCTATACCTAAAGTTATATACGTTCCATACAGATTAACGATTATAACACATATGAATTGGACTAAGACATATGATCTCAGTGTTGTTACAAACATAGTCCACATGGCTTTGCAAATGATCCAATCCCCTATGGCTTTAGAAAACAAACGTAGCTCATACAGGATGACACGCGAGTGTTGGATCCTAACAATATGTCTAAGCATCTTAATCCTAAACTTTCTGTTATAAGATTGTTGAATACTTATACTTTTATTTTTTTTACGAATAGTATTTGATTGAAGTCTTTTAGTATTTGAGATTCATAAGACTTAAATTTTTTTTTTCCAAATTTTCGTTGTCTGTCGTGATGAAATTTGGGCAGCATAATGGCTGTTTTTATAACAATTTTCTAGGTTTCAACCAAGGTGAAACCAACAATTTCCATGATAATCGATAAGTTACATAGTTATACAATACATAATTTCTTTGATAAAGATTCTTAAAATCTGGAAATCAATTATGTCATCATATATGACAAATTTCATAATTTAGTAAGAGTGACTTATAATTTTATAATACTTATAAAATTATACTAAAATCATTTTTAAGCTTATTTTTACATAATGTCAAAGGATATAAATATAACAGATGATTTGTGGTAATTTCAACTAATCATTTTCTATTTTCTCAAACTTTGTTTTTCAACCATTTAAGGTAATAAACTTTCTTTTTATACCTAAATATCTTGAATAACATTTTTGATTATATATAATATATTTTTGACGTGCTCAAAATTATGTGTGACAAAAACTATAATCTTTATAAATCATCAAATATATGTGTATCATTATAGCAATCTACTTATAATCTTTTAATTTTTATTAATATTTATATTCATATTCCACAAAAGGTAGGTGTATCATCTTTTAGCAATCTACTTTAACTTAATAGATTTATTGGGGATTTATCACATTTTAGATTGCTGTTTCACAACGTTTAACCAATAACAAAGTATGATGCATATTTGTGTATAAAAATTTGTAAATCATCAACACTTCAACAAATGAGCATATATTCTCCCCAAAGTCGTAAAATCATAAAATAGGGGCCGTAGAAACTCACCCTTGATGTTTGATCTCGATCTAGGAAGTTGCTTCGTTTTTGAAGCTTAACGTGAGAACTGCAAAATCAACACTTCTTTGAGCTAAAACAAACCCCGAGACTGTTTTGTAAAATTTTATACTAAAGGGAATTTTTATAACTTACCTAACAAAAGGGGTTGTTTTTGTCAAACCAAACAAATAAGAGGGAGTGTTTTGGTATTACCTAACAAATGAAGGGGCTGATTTGGACAATTAATACAAATGAAGGGGGTAGGAATTTGGTACTTGGCTGATCGAAGAAGAAGAATGAAAAGAAGGCAGAACAGGGGTGGTTTGGTGGGGGTTTGGTCTATTGTGCAAAGGAAGGAGGAAAACAGAGGTAGATAAGCCGTCAGCGACAATTGCAGCGAGGGGCTGCTCTGGTGGCCTCTTGGCTGCTCTCTTTCTCTGTTCCTGTCAGCACAACATGAAAGGGGAAAGGGAAACTGTTGGATAGAAGGGAAAAGAAGCAACAACAGTTGACATTAAGGGGGGGGGGGGTTGGCAACTCCGATCGACAGGAAAGGAGGAAGAAGAGAGGTCTTGCCTCTTTGATCTCACTGGAAAAAGCAACACAACTCTGGTGTGTTTTTGGCAGCCCACGAAGAAGAAAAGAAATGTATAAGGAGGAAGGTTAAGGCAGTAGAACAACACAACAACATGTGGAGGTGTTTGGTTGCTAAGATTGATGAAAGAGAAAGGATGAGGAGCAGAGCTGTTGCCCTCACGGTGGTCGGAAAAACCCATCTCCGGTGGAGGCTTCTCCCACCGGTTGTAACATCCCAAAAATCAAGGTAAAATTTTTATTTTTAAAACCAACCCGAAAACCATAAATGTTTACAAAACTTAATTCCCAATTGTTGAAATCATAAATCAGATTTTTCCTAAGAACAAATCTCATAAAATCTGAAGGATGTGCATGATCACGCCTTCATCTTGCCCC
This sequence comes from Lactuca virosa, assembly GCF_052849685.1. Classification (NCBI taxonomy): domain Eukaryota; kingdom Viridiplantae; phylum Streptophyta; class Magnoliopsida; order Asterales; family Asteraceae; genus Lactuca; species Lactuca virosa. The sequence continues at coordinate 284,678,777 of NC_136434.1, forward strand.
GATCATCTAATGTACCTGAAACCATGAAACCAAACGATAAGCCAAAGCTTAGTGAGTTACCCCATATAACCACACACAATCATATAGATAACAACATGCATACATGAGCCTTCAACATGACTGGGCCGCCTCACCGGGCCTACAACCTATCTGGACCGCTCTCCAAGCCTTCGACCTGACTGCACTGCCTCACAGAGCCTATAGCCTATCCAGACCATTATCCGGGCCTTTGGCCTGACTTCACCGCCTCACAAGGCCTACAATCTAACCGGACCCCCCGAGTATATTGTCGATCAGCACAAAGCAAGACCGCCTCAACCCAACGATAACAATAACATGTCGACATATATAGTAACATTCAATGGCCAACAATTACAGGTAATCATAAAGATCTACCAATTTATCATATATCCAGTAAACACAGGTAATCATATAGATCTACCAATCTATCACATATCTAGTAAACACATGTAATCATACAGATCTACCAATCTATCACATATCCAGTAAACACAGGTAATCATATAGATGTACCAATCTATCACATATCCAGTAAACACAGGTAATCATACAGATTTACTTGTCTATCATATAACTAGCATAACATCATCCAATATACCAGGATAGATAATCCAGTGGGTCGACATTTGTGCCTTCGATCCACAAGTACAGTGAGGAAAACTCACCTGAACTATTCAATAGAAGCCCAACAGCTACCTCAGCAATAGAACATCCAACCCAAGCTTCCTAAAGCCAAACCGAAACCAATCTTTAGCCAAATGCTCAATTCCACTCAAGTTTGACCAAGAGTCAAACTTGTTAAAAATCAATGGTCAAAATCAAAGTTAAAATTGCCAATAAGCAGCCTTCCACGTCGTGGCCTTTCTTGGCCATGTCGCGGGCATAAAATGCCAAAACTGTCGCTAATTCTCCAATCGCCACGTCGTGACAGCCTAAGGCCACATCGTGGGGACTAGTCTGAACAGAGCAAAGGAGCTTAATTCATTTTGTGCAATTTCAAGAGCTCCAAAGCTCACATCTGATCCTTTCCAATGTCTTAGTGGATAAAGTTTCTAACATTATCCATGAGGAAGGTCCAAACCACCAAGATCTAGACTTCAAGTATCAAAGGGACCCAAAAATGTATCTTTCTAAACTTAATCCATTAAGTCAAAGTCTCTAAACTTCATATCTGAATAACCATGATGTATAGATGGATAAAGTTTCCAAAGTTATCCACAATAATGTCTCATGCTCTCAAGATCTAAACTTTATTACCCCAAAATAACCTAAATGGATAAGATAAATTGAATGGATGAAAGGGAAGGCAAAAGATCAAAACTTTCCTAGTCTAAGAGGTCCAAGAAAACATTCTAAACTGATTATAAGGGTGTTCGAGTCCAGATCTGAAACATAAAATACTCTCGGGACCTTGGAGAGTAATAAAGTTGCAAACTTTATTCCTACCTCTCACTAAAAACTCATTAAAATGGACAAAAACACCAAATACACTTAGATCCAAGTTGAATATGCAATAAAGCTTGGAACATTATAACTTAGAAAGGTCTAGAAGGTAGATGAAAGTTGAGATCTCTAATTGCCGAGCTTTAAGGATTAGACTTGCATGAAAACATTTCTCCAAAACCACCAAAAACTCTAAAAATGGATGAGAGATGAGAAGGGAGGCTTAGATCTTGAAAATGGAGGCTAGGATTTCTCCCAAGAGGTTCTAGATACGGTGGAGGCTAAGTAAATACCCAAAAACATGAATCCTTACCTTTAAATACATTAAAACCCCTAAAAACTTTGTGGGCTTTGTGATGCACAGTTCTCATGTCGTGAGAATGTATTCTCACCTCGTCAGTGCTCTCATGTCGTTAGAATTACTTTTTACCTTGTGAGAACAGGTTTTCACCCAATTTCACTCCAACTTCAAACAATCATAACTTCTTCGTTTCAACTCCGTTTTCAGCGATATTTATATCCATGGAAAGGTATTAATGAGCCCTATACCTCCATCTAGTTAATTTTGGCTTAACACATGTCGAACTAAAAACCATAATTCAAGAAAGAAGTGTAAAACATCACTTTTCCCATTTTACTCTTTGACTCCAAGACACAAACCAAGGCTTTAATGACTTATCTAACATTGTCATCATCTACTAAGGTCTGAACCCTATTCCCTTGAAGCCCAAAAACTTTACTTGATCAATTTATTGTCCACAATCCTGAAATAAGAAACTTCTCGAAATAGGATATTATAACTCTCCCCCACTTAAACTGGATTTCGTCCTCGAAATCTGTCTTGGTTAGAATCACTGAATTTAATGTCAACATATTACACAAGCTCTCTCTAAACCATTCGAAATCAAGACATCTATATAGAGAAGTTGACAGATCACTTGGAAACCCACAACTGCTAACAAACAACCCACTAACTTAAAAATACTCAACCGCAACCATAACTATAAGACCCAACTTATAGAAAAAACCACTCATATTGGGAACTCTCAAAACTACAACCAAAAATTAATTCCATCAATATACTTCCCAGAACCAAGAACCCATCAATCTAAACTTTAGAAACCATACCCTAAGACTGATGATCATCCATATATCGTACCTACCCCTAGTCCCTGACTGGGAACACCACCAAATCATGCAGAAAGAATACTTAAAAGACACCGATCATGAATTTCCAACAAATCCTCAAATCCAGAAATTGTGCCCAAAAACCTTAAAATTAGACGAAAACATGTCACACACAACCAACGAATGAGATAGGTGGTTATACTCTTTCTCCAAATCAAAGTCTACTAACCAAATAAGAACCATACCCATAAATTTGGAGCAAGTTTTCTCATGCTATCTTACTCAGTCCGCATACACCCCCAAGGGAAAAACATAACCAACCCTAGATCTACTATATTCCTTCTTCCTCACAACCTTACCTAAAGGGAGAGGTACCAGTATATCTAACCGAAATGATGAACCTCAATCGCTGACAAAAAGGTCCTTATGAATGGCCCAAACAAAGATCCCACACCTTAATTGAACTGAACAGATCCTACCAATACGTAACTAACTCGATAAATCTTCCAAAGTTATCCAGAAATGATGTTAAAACCCCGGGTTTGCTATGAAAAATACTTCCATAATCAATATTTAAGGGTACCCATACCCAAAAATTAAAAGGTATAATGTACAGATTTTAACAATGGTTGACGCATCCATGGACTTTCACTGATACAACTCGAAACTTCTGAATAAACTCAGCTATTGATCATGAACGATTGAACAACGATCGAGAATTCATTGAAAACTAATATGACCCAATACACAACTGAACAGAACCCATGCAGGACTAAACATACCCAACTCTGAAGCTGATTTACCAATCAACAACTACCCCACCTAGACTAAAGATAACAATCTATACAGTGAGCTGACAAATCCCTCGACAACCGATACTCAACTTGAGCGACCCAAATGCCTCTAGCTTTATTCATAAACACTTTTTGAAAGGAACCACATGCTACAATGAGCTCCTTGTCCAATAGCTTCCTGCTACGAAGACAACTCGTTCATTCCTGAGCACGTATATCTGATAGCAACTTGCTCTGCAATCCCGTATTGACCAAATATTTGAACCAAAGACTCCCATACCCGAACCGCAAATTCCTATGACCCATTCTTCTGATACCATAAGTTCGAATAGATCGATGATCCTCCAACCAGAATACCCAATTCTCCCCCACTTAGGGTACAAACTACCACCAATTGCATTGCAAGCAGACCAAAATTAAAACCGGCTCAACTAGATGCATAACATCCCTAACCCTTGGATTATATAACACAGCACAAGATGATCTTCCAGATAAATACCAAGAAAAATCAAAAAGATTCTAAATCTCAGATAGAGACCTCGGAAACTTCCAGTCATAACAACCTCTAACATCAAGAATCTCATACAGATGCACAAGGAATAATTCTGACAGTCCATTCATAGCACCGATTATCTATCTAGAAACAAATGGATTATCACTTACCTCAACCACAAATCCCCAACCATCAATTCATTGTGATGATCATTCATATATACAAGAGGCATCAGTCTCATAGTCGGGATACATCAGAGACAACAAAAATTGTCCTCCCGATTCACTTCCCTGATCACTTGAAACCACCGAACAACACCTGACCTGCCTATATCCAAAGAAAGCATACCCTTGATCTCAAATCAAGGCAACCATACCACAAGAATCCTCTTGTGCATTCCCACACTACCATACAGCCACCAAAAACCGCAACCATTTAGCCACATGTTGGGTCTACATCCTAACTCTGGAAATCACATGTCTAATCTCTCTTTCGTCCAAACCCAGAAGGCTAGAAGAGCATAACCCCCACCATAGATAGTGACATTCCAATCCATCTGCTAATTATTTAGCCTCCGGCTACGATCCACGAGCCGATCATAACAGTTGCTTCTTTGTTGAATCCTACGACTCAACTGGCACTACCTAGAGCAAGGCCCTCAAGACCTCAAGATCAACTAAATCACCTTGGTATGTATCGTTCAAATCTAAACTGACATATCCACTGAGGCCCAAAAAATCACTAGGCCCACCCTCAGCCTGAACAACAATAACCAAAAGATCGATAGATACGAAAACACTGCCACGAATCATGGTATCAAACCATGCTATCTACCCTCAAGCAGCTCCTTAGAATCCTCGTGACTTCCATTGATTTGAGTACGGATCTTGTGGTTCTAGTATTATTTTCCCACTACTACATTCCACACCAATCCATACATTCCTCAAGAATCACCCCGAGTCCTCTAAGTCACCTACTCATAATAATACTCCCAATTCTCGCTAAACAACGCAACACCTGCACTAGAGCACTTCATAGGCTCTACTAGGATCCCTACCTCACCCTACCATCAGCTGCTGAAAAACCCCTAATAATGTTATCTAACCAATTCATGAATACAATTACATGCAACAAAACTTAAATTATCTTTCGACTAAAAGACCCAACACTACAATGGTTAGACTCAGATGAGAGCTGCGTAATAGGGTCGAATCAATCATTCTAAAATTATTTAAACTTTACAGCATGTAAGTTAACATATTCATTTAATAGTTAACTCATATCAATATGAGTCCTACAAAGCACAAAGCAAGCAACATTCGAGCAGTGAAACCGACGGGTCACTAAGACGCCATAAAATGAGGCAGATCCTTACACGCAATTCCTGAAAACTAGGCCCAAGCATCTAGGATACACATACATCCTATTTCTAATCTCTCAAGAGTGGCTAATCATCCCTCAAGTTGTCCTATTACCACCACACATACTCATGGAAGTTCCACCAACCCTGCATCCACTCTTGCATGCTAATAGTACATAACATTGGATTCTATAGACAGTCGAATACTTGATTCTACCCTAAGCTCACAACCAGACTAGGAACAACAAATTAGGCCAAATAAACCTTCTCAAGCTATAAAATCCTAGTTATGTAAATATATGATGCACACACTAAGCAACTACAGTAATGATGTCAGTTCCATCTAACATACAAGAAATTCACCTAGGCTATCAGGCATCACATATCAGGCAACTATATCATGCAATTCCTGAGGATCCCTAGCCTACAAACTAGCATGCAATTCTATCATAATCATCATAAGCAAATAAAAATGTGGGTATCTTAGGGTATAGTTTCTTGCTTCGGCTGATCGTACACATCCTTCTTTGGTTACATTCAAAAACATTTTTGAAAACAATTTTGAAAGCTTTTACAGATCCTAAGTTTGAGTCTGGATTCACACGAATGCTCATCCAATTCACTCAAACCAGGGCTTAGATACCAACTTGTAACATCCCAATAATCAAGGTAAAATTTTCAATTTTAAAACCAACCCAAAAAGCATAAATGTTTACAAAATATAATTCCCAATTTGTCGAAATAAAAAATCAGAGTTTTCCCAAGAAAAAATATCATAAAATCCGAAGGATGTGCATGATCACATCTTCGTCTCTCTCCCATCATCTAATGTACCTGAAACCATGAAACCAAACTGTAAGCCAAAGCTTACTGAGTTCCCCCAAAGTACCACACATAATAATACAAATAACAACATGTATATATGAGCCTTACGCATGACTACACTGCCTCAGCGGGCCTACAGCCTATCTGGACCGCTCTCCAAGCCTTCGACCTAACTTGACCACCTCACAGGGGCTACACCCTACGCGGACCGCTCTCCGGGCTTTCGGTCTGAATTGACTTCCTCACAAGGCCTACAGTCTATGCGGACCGCCTGGGGTATCTTGGTCTTCAGCATAAAGCAAGACTGCCTCAACCCAACAATAACAATAACATGTCGACATATATAGTAACATTCAATGGCCAACAATTGCAGCTAATCACAAATATGTACCAATTTATCACATATCCAGTAAACACAGGTTATCATATAGATCTACCAATCTATCACATATCCAATAAACACAGGTAATCATACAGATCTACCACTCTATCATATGACTAACATAACATCATCTAATATACTAGGATACATAATCCAGTGGGCCGACATTTGCGCCTTCGACCTACAAGTACAATAAGGAAAACTCACATGTATTATTCAATAGAAGCCCAATTACTACCTCAGCAACAGAAAATCCAACCTAAGCTTCCTAAAGCAAAACCGAAACCAATCCTTAGCCACATGCTCTATTCTACTCAAGTTTGACCAAGAGTCAAACTTATAAAAAGTCAAAGGTCAAAGTAAAAGTCAACATTGCCAATCAGCATCCTTCCATGTCGTGGGCACAAAATGCCAAAATAGTCGCTAATTCCCCGGTCACCACTTCATGGCAGCCAAAGACCACGCTGTAGGGACTAGTCTGAATAGATCAAATGAGCTTAATTGATTTTCTTCCAATTTCAAGAGCTCCAAAGCTCAGATCTGATCCTTTCCAAGGTCTTAAAGGATAAAGTTTCTAACTTTATCCATTAGGAAGGTCCAAACCACCAAGATCTAGACTTTAAGTCTCGAAGGGACCCAAAAATGCATCTTTCTCAACTTAATCCATTAAGTCCAAGTCTCCAACCATCATATCTAAATCAACATGATGTATAGATGGATAAAATTTCCAACTTTATCCGTAATAATGTCTCAATCTTTCAAGATCTAAACTTTATTACCCAAAAATAACCTAAATGGCCAAGTTAACTTGCATAGCTGAAAGGGAAGACAAAAGATCAAAACTTTCTTAGTCTAAGAGGTCCAAGAAAACATTCTAAACCGATCAAAAGGGTGTTAGAGTCCAGATCTGAAACGTACAATACTCTTGGGATGTTGGAGAGTAATAAAGTTGCAAACTTTATTCCCAACTCTCACTAAAAATTCATTAAAATGGACCAAAACACCAAATACACTTAGATCCAAGTTGAATATGTAATAAAGCTTGGAACTTTATAACTTACAAAGGTCTAGAAGGTAGATGAAAGTTGAGATCTCCAATTTCCAAGCTTCAAGGATCTATATTGCTTGAAAACATTGCTTCAAAACGACCAAAAACTCTAAAAATTGATGAGAGAGGAGAGGGATGCTTAAATCTTGAAAATGGAGGCTAGGGTTTCTCCCAAGTGGTTCTAGATATGATGTAGGCTAAGAAAATACCCTAAAATATGAATCCTTACCTTTAAATACCTTGAAAATCCTAAAATTTCATGGGCTTTGGGCTGCATAGTTCTCATGTTGTGAGAATATATTCTCACCTCGTGAGCACTCTCACGTCGTGAGAATTACTTCTCACCTCGTGAGAACGGTTTTCACCTAATTTCACTCCAACTTCAAACAATCATAACTTCTTTGTTTCAACTTCGTTTTCGGCGATCTTTATATCTACGGAAAGGTATCGACGAGCCCCATACTTCCATATAGTTAATTTTGGCTTAACACATGTCAAAATAAAAACCATAATTCATGAAAGAAGTCTAAAACATCATTTTTCTCATTTTACCCTTTGACTCCAAGACACTGACCAAGGCTGTAATCACTTATCCAACATTGTCATCATCCAATAAGGTCTAAACCTCATTCCCATAAAGCCCAAGACCTTTACTTGATCCATTTATTCTCCACAATACCGAAATAAGAAACTTCTCGAAACAGGATGTTACACCGGTAATAGAGAGAGAAAGACAAGATGTTAGAGAGAAAATGTGTAGCATCCCTTCTAAGCCTTTTCTACATTATTAAAGTGTGAAATTGACTTTTAGAAGATATTTTGGGAATCAGTCAAATTCAACGTAGTTTTGTGATGTAAATACCATTTCTCGATTCTCGTGTTAATAAATCCCGACAAATAAACTTTTTTTGAAAGTGCCTGCCTATCGTCCTGGTCGCGGTGATTCCAAAAATTCAATCAAAATTCAATTCTGATATACAGAACTCCGGGAAATAGCGTTTAAAGTTTCGTGATTAATTGGATCCGATTCGACATATTTTACGAATTCAATATTACGCGAGATTAAAAATGTCATAAAAATGAAATCAAATAATAGACCATAGTTTGAGTTCAAAAACATGCTCAAAAACAATTTGCAAGGTTCATAGATATTGAAAACGAAGCAGTGCAGAGTTTGTTTCAGGAAAATCAAATAAATACTGATTTTATAACTTGAAAGGGGCATAACTTCCTCATACGATCTTTGTCTTGGGCGTTCTTTATATCCATGGTATCACGTGAACATAATCTATTCAAATTACTTATCAATAGATCTCAAGTATACATAATGCGGAAATTTTATTTTTTGGAATTAATTAATACTTACTTTGTGAATTGTTTTCCAATTGTCAACAACTATCGACTTTGAGAAAATTTTAAGGTATTTCGTATGCAATTTCCATTATAATAACTTCAATTGCACTCAAGAACAAAGAATACTACACAATAGGTCCTTTTACACATGTGTTTGCGGTGGTTTGAGCGACGAACTTTGACCTATTTTTACTAATTGTTACATGTTGTTTATCGGCGCGTAAACACTGTTCACCAAATCGAAAATTAAAAACTTATTTTTTTTCTGTTTTGAGTGTGCATTGGTCACTGTTTGCATAAACAAAAAATTGATAAAGATTTAAATGTTAAACCATAAATAAGAAACGAATTTCTATCACGCAAATAAATGGTTTTTCAAATATTGGTTATCTCTTTATTTCTTATGTTTATTTTTCAATTGAATATGATCTTGTATGACATAATTGTTTAGCTGATCTCTTGCATGTGAGATAATACAAACAGTTGTATGTAAATTTGCTTTCAATTTTTTGGTTATTATCTTTGATTTATAATCTAAAAATTGTAGTCCAAGTTCAAAGTAATTGTTATATTGAATCGCATGGATCCATCAACACCTTGCATCGAATTGACCTATGATGTGTTGAATGTTTGTTTTGGGTTGTAATTTTGTGACTTGCATGTCACTTGGTTTTTCCTATTATGTAATATATATTTTCTTTCAAAATGTATTGTAATAGTTTGCTAGGAAAATGTATTAAAATAATAAAAATTCTAATAAATGAAGACCGAAGACACAAGCTAAGGGTTATTGGGAATTGGAGTCTCGAGGAGTTCAGCTAGGCATCAAGAGTTGGTTACTTAATGAGTGGGATCTTTCAAGTGTCCTTTATTTGTCCTTAGTTTGACCAAGTTTTTCCTATGATGGCTTATGGGAAAACACATAGGATTGAGGCAGGTTTTATCATTATGTGTTTGTTTTAATGTTTCTTTATTTTATGGTTGATTAAAACTGGAAACTCGATATTGTTAAAAGTTAACAAAAGAACAATAAGCTTTTATAAGAGTTTACGAAATTGGCTTTAACTGAATGGTTTTCAAAATAAATTGTTGAAATGTTTTAACTAAACACATGAAAATAAAAAAAACGTTATTATAAACCATAAAGCTCATGTTATTCATGGAACACACACATCTCTTTATTGTATGTCAGCGTGGGTAAGTGTTTGTAGCCAATATATCGATTGGACTGTAGTTGAGGGGACGTGATACTCGCGATAAATCAAGCATAACTTAGTTCATGGATTATGCGTTTTTGCATCTCTTTATCCATTTCATGAACAAAGATGAGCATGGAATGGATTAAACATGATATTAACATAAGTCAATAAATCCCAACAAATCTAAGAGTTTGATAGAGACTGAAACTGCTAAATAATATTTCCTACCTAAATAGCTCATTGGTCTGATTACAACAAACCTATTCACATCTTGGAGTGAAATATGGATCCTAGCCTTAATTAAATAATTTTAAATTGGGTAATTGTATTTTAAGGAATTAATAGAACTAACTAAAACTCTATTTTATTTAGATGGCTCAAAACTCAAATAAAACAACAAACTTCTCTCTGCTCCAAATCCCCATGAGGGATAAGCTGACAAGACCAAACTACTTAAAGGATCCATGCTCTAAGAATCATTATCAGATACAAGAAAAACGAGTATGTCTTGGATGAAGCTCCCCCCGAGGTTATTGCTACTAGATCTTCAAAGGCCGTTAGAGACAACTATGAAAAACATCTGAAAGAGTTAAATAAAGTTACCTGTCTGATGTTTATCTGAAAGAGTTAAATAAATTTTCCTGTCTGATGTTCACAACCATGATTCCATAACTCCAAAAGAGTTTTGAGAATCTTAGGGCATTTTACATAGCGAATCAGCTCAAGGAAATATTCCAAGAGCAAGCCAAATAAGAACGAATTGACACTGTTAAGTCCCTTTTAGGATACAAGTTGCAGGAAGGAACTTATGTTAGTTTTCACGTTCTAAAATGAAGTTGCATATTGACATACTAGAACATCTTGGTGTTCAACTTCCTCAGGAATTGGCTACAAATTTTATCCTTAACTCGTTGAGTAGTTCGTGTCATCAGTTCATCTTGAACTATAATATAAATAATTTGGAAAAATACCACAATAGAGTTGCAATATACGCTAATGACCATCGAGGATAACATCGTTAGGCCTCATAAATCCAATTCTATAGCTCCCTTTTTAGCTATTAGGGATGTTGGTGTTAAAAAAATGAAGGCCAACTATTCCAAGGGAAAAGGAAAGGGTAAAATTGAAATGTCCAACTCTAACCCTAAGAAGAAGGCAGATTTTGGCATAGCAACCACAATTAACCATGACAAGGCCATATTCTTCTACTTCCAACATAAGGTACATTAGAAACATAGCTATCCAAAGTACCTGGAGCCACTTAAGAAGAATAAGGCCAAAGGGTGTGCCACATCAGGTATTTTTTTGATTGAAATTCATATTACTTTTATTTCTACATAAATGTTGATTGAAACACATCCAAAGACATTTTGGATAAATCATTTTGTCGCATTGTATTGTTCTCCATATAAACAAGAAACACATCTCCAAGCTCCCATCAGAAGGGATCTTGGAATCATTCGAATTAAATTCTGATTATGTATGCGAGTTTTGATTACTTGGCAAGATGACAAAGGATTTAGTCACATGAACTTATGAAAGAGACAAAGAATTATTGCACCTCATACATACTAATGTATATAGACCATTCAGATAAGCTTCAAGACATGGTTAAAGATATCTTCTTACATTTATTGATGATTTTAGGATATATGGTTATGTTTATCTAATTAAGCATAAGTTTGAAATCTTTGGGATGTTCAAGACATTCCAAAATGAAGTAGAGAATCAAATGGGTAAAAGGATTAAGATCCTCTGATCTTACAAAGGTGAATAATATCTTAATTAATAATTCTATGATAATCTAAGGAATTGTGAAATTGCTTAACATTTGAATCCTCCTGCGACACCGCATCATAATGGTGTAGCAGAGAGGAGAAATCAAAATTTTTTGATATGATTCGATCCATGATGATTCACGCTACACTTTCGATCAATTTTTGGGGTTACTCCTTAGAGATTTCTACTCATGTCTAAAACCTGTACCAACTAAGAAGGTTTCCGAGACATCTATAAAATTTGAAATGGAATTCCACCTTCATTATGAGATATAAAAGTATAGGACTGTGAGGCTCACTTTCGTTGTGAAGCACTCAAAAATTTTGAACCAATATCAAGAAGTTTTACTTCATTGGGTATACTTATAATTCTTTGGGTATTTGTTATAAACCTTATGATAACAAAGTGTTTGTTACTCGATGGGTAGTCTTCCGAGAAAGGGAGCTGATATCCAAAGAGGCTAGTGAGAGCCAGATTGATCTTGAAGAAATTCAAGATTCAATCAACATGGGACTTGAAGTTGGGACTAGAACTCAACCAAAGGTTGGAAGACCTATGTAGGAATCTAACATACCTCCACCTCATCCTCATAAATCTGGTAGGGAACGTCATGCACCTGAGTTTTATGGTTTACACATTATTAAGGGTGATTACTCAATGGTTGTCGAAGATGAGCCGACCAACTATCAGGAAGCTTCGAAAGGCCCAGAGGCTGATTAATGGAAGGAGGAAATAAGGAGCAAGATTTAGTCCATGCAAGTTAATCTAGTTTGGAACTTGGTTGAAAATACACATGACCTTAAAGTCATTGGCTGTAAATGGGTCTTCAAGAAGAAGACAGATATGGATGGGAATATGCATACATTCAAAGCTTGACTAGTTGCGAAGGGTTATACTTAGAATCAAGGAATTGACTATAGGGAAAACTTCTTTTTAATAACAATGATGAAATCTATTAGGATATTATTTGCCATAGAAACATGATTATGAAATATGGCAAATAGATGTGAAAACCTCTTTCCATAATGGAAAACTCACAAAGGATATGTGTATATCATCAAGGGTTTTGTATGCTCCAAGTATCTAAATTAAGTTTGCAAGCATGATAAGTCCATTTATGGACTTAAACAAGCATCTTCTAGCTAGAACCTTTACTTTAATGAGAAAGTCAAAGAGTTTGGATTTTCAAGAAGCGAATATGAGACATGCATGTATGTTAGAGATAGTGGGAGTGCGAATGTCTTCCTTTTTATCTATGTTGATGGCATAATACTACTAGGAAACAATTTCCCAAATTTGTAATGTGTAAAAGCTTTGCTTGAGAACTGTTTCTCTATGAAATACTTAGGAGAGGGAGCATACATAATAGGTACAAATATCTATAGAGATAGATCTAGGTAACTCATTGGATTGAGCCAGAGTGCATACATGGATAAAGTCTAGAAGAAATTTAAGATGCATGATTCTAATTAAGGGCTCGTGCCTGTGCAACATGGCATGACAATGATTAGGCCTTAAAAGGTTTTGAAAATATCTAATAACATATAGTAGCGAAAGTATATAACAAATTTTCTAGTCAAATGTTCAACTAAACCTACAAGGATCCTACTGTTTATATTGTTTTTGCAACTACTAGATAAAAAACACATACCTCTTTGTTGACCATTGATCTTCTAGCTTGTGATCTTGTTCTTGCCACATTGCTTGGATGCCAAGGATCCAAAGGAGAATCCATGTAATGAAATTGAACCTAAGAAATCCAAATGAGAAAAACAAAAAACCCTAAGATAAGGGAGAGGAAAAACGCCAAAACCACTAACCCTATAAGGGTTAGGTTTTCGTGTAACTTAGGGATAGGTAATGATGCCGAATTTAACTTGGGGAATGAGCAGTTAGGGTTTGATCCAAAAATTTCTATTTATAGGCTCCTAGTTGCTTAATACTAAAGCAACTATCGTATTTTTGAATTCACCCATGGACTGTTTCTATTAACTATAGATTTTAATTAAAAAACATCCAATCCCTATAATTAATTTACATATAATTAATTACAAATTAGCTTCTGATTAATTTATCATAAGATAACAAATTAATAAACTAGTGTCTCTTAAATTCCTTTGGTCATTCAATTGCTCAATTTGGTTTTAGGGGTAACCCAAAAGGACCCTGTTATTATAAGAAATATTACCAATAGTTATTACCTTGGACTCTATCTCTAATAGTTTCCCACTTGGACATGTCATCAACTATACGAGGTCTATGAAATATAGAGAGTGTATCATCCAATGCAACTGTCGAACTCTAATCGAATTAGGAAACAACCCTTAGATAAGAGATAAAATATTCCTTTGTTCTATATGTTATCTATATGAACTTGAGATATGGACAATGTTGGAGTAGACCAATACATAACAAATTTTTAAAGCAAAAATTGCATGTATCCATGTTTGAAGAATACGAGATATTATCTTCTTATAATTACTTATGATTTTATCCATAAAGTAATCGTTAAGTGTGAGTTATTACAATACTTAAATCTCTATTAATTACTCGTGAGTGTTAGTAGCAGTCTTTATGCTATATCCAATCACCACGGACAACCTACTAATACTGTATGACAGTCTTAAATCACTACTTACTTCTAAGAGTATGACCAATTGTGGAGGTTTGAGTAAATTAATGCTCGGGCAGTGGGTTCCAAACATGCAAAATGAAACACAATAATAAATTAATGAAAATGGTAGCAATCCAACATATTATTCAGTCACCACAAAATAGTCACCAAATCAGATACAAATTATATTGTATAAGTTTCAAATTATCAAAGTAACAACTAAAACATTTATGCCATATCACTTGCAAATCCAAAGCCTATCAACCTTTTATTATCACCATGCTTAGTCTGCAACAATGGCGTCGTTAAAGGATTAGCCAAATTATCCTCCAATGATAATCTACTCACTGTGATGTCTCCTTCGTCAACTACCTTTCAAACATAGTGGTACTTTCTGAGTATATGTCTTGAATTCCCATGATCCTTAGGTTCTTTAGTCTAAATGACTACACCCTCGTTATCACAGAAGATTTTATGGGGTTCATTGATGCTAGGAAGAACACCACGATCACCTATGACATTCTTCAACCATGTAGCCTCTTTTGCAGCTTCACTAGTTTCTATATACTCGGATTTTCATGTGGAGTCTACCACCATTTTCTACTTGGAACTTTTCCAATCCACCATTCCTCCATTAATAGAGAACACCCATCCTTATTGTGAACAAAAGTCGTCGTTGTCTATTTGGAAAACCGAATCACTGTAACATGTTACTCTTAGCTCTTATATGCCTCCATAGACTAAGAACATATCTCTTGTTCTCCTTAGATACTTAAGAATGTTATTAAATTCCATCCAATGCCTTTCGTCATGGTTGTGTTGATAAAGACTCACCATGATCAAAGCATATGATACATCAGGTCAAGTACATGTCATGGCATACATGATTGATCCTATAGCACAAACATATGGTACCCGACTCATTCAATCTTGGTCTTCACTAATACCAGGACATTGATATTTACTCAATTTAATTCCATGTTTCATAGGTAGAAACCCTTTCTTGTGGTCATGCATCTTGAATTTCTTGAAAATTTTATACAAGTATGTACTTTGGCTAAGTCCAATTAGATGCTTTGATGTAACATCCCGATTCCCAGGTATGATAATTTTTGTTAAAAAGGCAATTTTCCCTTGGAACTCGTTGAGTTGATGGCCTCAACTCGACGTGTGGAAAGTCTTTGAGTCGCAGATCTTTTTGGACCAACTCGATGAGTTGGTGAGGAAAACTCAACGAGTTGGTGGCTGATTAAGAAACCCTAATTTTTAGGGTGTTGCACCCTATTTAAAGGCCTTAAACCCTTTGGGTGGCCTCCTTACTCGTCTTCCCTGTCCACAAAATCCTAACTCGTGCATTCTCTTCCATATTTGTGTGTGTGTGAGAGCTTGAAGAGTGTTTTCTTGGTGTTATTTTGAAAAAGCTTGAAGGTTGAAGTGGTTTGTGTGGAAAGGAGGCTATAGATCCAGAATCTTCTCTCTTGTTGCAGTCATTTGGAGGTATAAAGTCGACACCTTGCTTATCTATAGCTTAGATCTCATTCCTTGAAAGTTTATTGTCATATTGGCTCATTTTGGGTTTGTTCTTTGTTTGAGCTTGTCATGAAGTTATAACTTCAGATCTGGACGTTTTGTGGCCTCCTTGGACTTAAAGTTGCAAGCTTTATTGAGTTCTAGGCCTCTTTCATGCTTTAGGTCCCTTATTAAGCCTTCTTGGAGTGTTTTAGCATCCTAGTGCCATGCATGGACGTAAAGTTATCAACTTTACGTGGTTTTCCAGCTCTTGGGTATCAGATCTACATTCTTGAGCATTAGAAGGGATGAAAAAGGACTGAATGAGTTAAGCTGGGAAAACTCGACGAGTTGGTTCAGGTTTTCCCGCTTTTCTGGATACTATAGGAACTCGACGAGTTGTCCTGATAACTCGGCGAGTTGGCTCGGGTTTTCCCCGTTTCTCTGAGTAATGTAGTAACTCGACGAGTTGGTATGTGCACTCGACGAGTTGGGTCAACATGGACTGTTGACTTTGACTTTGACCATGGTTGACCAAGTTTGACTTTTAAGGGTATTTTGGGAATTTTGAGGTCTTGATGGGTTGGTCATGATGGTTGTAGGCCTTGATTTGGGAGCTGATATTTGGAGTTAGATCTTATCAGTTCAGCTACTTGTGAGGTGAGTCTTCCTCACTATACTTTCGGGTCGAAGGCACCAAGGTCGGCCCATTAGTTTGATAACCTGATATTGCTGATATTTTGGGTATGTTATAGTTATGCATGGTAGTCTTGCTATGCTAGTCTGGTAGATCTGTAGGACTACCTGTGAATTGCATGTTTATCAGTTTATGATATTATCTGTTATATGTCGACATATTGTGTGGGTTGGGTTGAGGTTATACTGCTTTGTGATGTAGCCAGCAAACCCTGGAGTATGCCAGATATGAACTGAGGGCCAGGGAGGGCATGCCAGACTCATACTGAGGATTCATAAGAATTCCAGATACGGGCTGAGGGCCGGGACGGGCATGCCAGACTTGTACTGAGGGCTTAGCAGTATTCAATCTGTTGATTGGCCAGGCCGAGGAGCAAGCCAGACATAAGCTATGTGCATGTGATGCAATCCATACTTATGTTGTGGGCTCAGGGGTAATCCAGTCTGTAAAGTTGGGGATCCATTGCATGTTGTTATTATATTGTGTTATTTATGTATTGGTATTTTGGGGGAAACTCGCTAAGCTTTGGGCTTACAGTTGTTGGATTATGTTTCAGGTACTTCTGAGGATCGCGGGAAGGTGATGGCGTGATCGTGCACCTCCTCATGTTTTTATGTCACGATTTCGGGATTTCGCTGATATGAATCTTATTTTGGAAATAGTTTGTAAACAATGATGATTTTGAATGTTTTTAAAAGGTTAAATTTTTCCATAATTCTATGGGTGTTACAAGTTGGTACCAGAGCCTTGGTTTGAGTGAATTGGAGGAACACTCGTGTGAATCCAGTCTCAAACTAAGGAAAAGATTTTCAAAATGATTTTCAAAATACTAAAGGAGGATACGATATGTACGATCAGTCGGAGCCAGTAAGTAAACCCCAAAATACCATACTATTGTTTGACATTGTGATATGTTAGAACAACATGCTAGTGATAGGCTAGGTATTTTCAGGAATTGCATGATTGAATTGCCTGATTATATGATGCCTGATAGCCTAGGGCCTTTCTTTTATGAAATTGACGTCATTACTATAGTTGCTTCGTGTATGCATCATGGTTATATATAACTAAGATCTTATAGCCTGAGAATGTTTGTTTTGGCCTTATTTCCTGTTCTTGTTTGATGAAGGGCTTAGGGTAGGATTAGATATTCGAATGTCTATAGGGTCCAGTGTTATGTATGGCTAGCATACACGAGTATTGCAAGGTTGGTGGAAGTTTCATGGATGAGTCATGAGGGGTCAGTCGGCCAATAGTGAGATGTTTAGCTTTTCCTCTAGGAGTGATGACTGCATGTTCGTTTATGCTTATGAGTATTGTTAGGGTGTTGTGATGATCCTTGAGACAAACATGGATAGGTGTGGAAGGTAGTATGGGCCTGTACTACTGAAAGCACAGGACCCGTATACGTAGCAAGGAAGTCACAACCCCTAAGGCTTCGTTGGGAGTTGGTTCCCCGTTATTTATGTGGATTATCTGATATCTTCCTGGTGTATTTTCACTATGGTGAAATACGATGCGAGTTGAGATTGGATCAGAGTCGGGATCAGGGACTGGCAGTCAGATGAGGTCAGAGGAGTTGGACGCCAGGATCAGGAGGATCCTCCACGAGGAGGTTGTGACCATCGTACAGGGTCCGATTCCGGAGATGTTTGGGTATATCAAGACCACTATGATGGAGCTTTTTGAAGAGAGATATGCAACCATTGTCGATATTGTTGCTGTTGCAGCCTCCGCAACTGTAGCCGCTGGAGGTGGTCGACCAGGCCGGGTCTTAATACTTTATGTTGATTTTATCTCATTTAGTGAACAAAAGAAGCTTAATTAGTTTTAAAATTTCATTTTCAGCAATAAAGACATGCTTGGAAGGAAAAGGAAGCGGAATTGGCAATTGGAAGCTTGGATCTTGGATTTTGAAGAAAGAAGGATGTTGCTGGACAGCTTGACCCCTTGTCAGTGTTTCGGCCATATCTCATGAACCGTAACTCCGATTGACGAGATTCAAAGTGTTCTGAAAACTAGACACAATTTCGAACGACTTTTGTGTTTTGACAAAATGCTGATTCCAAACGGAATCGACGAGTTGGCCATAAAATCGACGAGTTGATCAGAAAGTTCACGATTCTCGACGCTGACTTGCCGTACACGAGATTTTAATGACCAACTCGACGAGTTGGGTCACAAACTCGTTGATTTGGCTCTGTTTTCATAATTTATATATAGAAACTCTTCTTATTCGAAACCTAATGAATTGGGGGAAGCTTTAGACGATTTTTGGAGGCCAGAAGGGTTCTTGGAGCTCTGGTTTTTCGAGAATTCAAACTAGAAGTCAAGTTAGAAGAGATCAAAGGCAATAAACACTATACTTTTTCTTAATATTTTGCATAAACTATGTTTACATCATTATTTCATTTTTGGATTGTTAATTGCTGTAGACATGAGCTAAAAACTCTTTGCTTCTGTTTAGGGTAGACAAACTTATAACTATGGTTTGAATTTTATGGCTTGGATTATTTAATTTGGTGAATTTTGTTTTTTTAAGATTGATAAAGATCCTCATGTGTTTACAATAACTATTTTCTGTTAATTATCAAGTCTATTAAGTTGCATGAACATCTCTTAATTGTTTGTCTCATATAATTTATGTGAAAACAATATTATATGCCTAGGAATAGTGAACATGAAACTAGGGGTTAATTAGAAAATAGGTAAGTCAATGTGTGAGCTTGTGTGACGAACAACCATACAAGAAGTTAATTGAATTAGTAATTTAATTAGCTAACTACAAGTCTTACTTAACCCGAATTGAACAACTAGGAAACTCGTTAGTTTAATCAATTGGCCACTAACATATTAATCAATTGAATTAACTAGTTTGCTAAGGATTAGTAATAGTGAACATGAATCTAATCAAATTAGAAATCGGTAGCCAATGACATATTAATCCATAGCATTTTCCATGAAATCAACCATAGGAATAAGTGAGTCGAACCTAAACAGAAGTCTCTTTTATCATTGAATCTAGTTACCTTCTATTCTATTTAGTTGTTTAGTTGTCTTTTGTTTTAGTGTTATTTGCTTACTTAAGTTTTCTAGTCTTGCAAAACTAGAGAGAAACCCCCATTTTAATTAATTGTTTTATTTAGATAATATTAGTATTAATTTTAGCTGTTACCGTTCCCTGTGTTCGATACCCTACTTGCTTAAACTAAACTGCTATCGATAGGTACACTGCATGCGTGTGTTTGTTTTTATTTGAGTTTGTTAGGATTAAAACTAGTTTGTTTAACACACATCAGAGAGATGTTTCGTACTCACTACATTCCTTGGGTTGAGCGTGAGAGGTTGGCTTAGGAGTTTTTGGATTTGAGGCAGAGATCGGAGTCGGTGACAGAGATCACCCGGATGTTTACTGAGAGGGCCATATTTTCCCATGAGTTTGCTTTAGAGTAGGCTCAGATGACTCGTTACTTGAGCATGCTCAAGACGGATATTCGACATTTTGTTTCTATCCAGCGGTGTGATACTTTGTTGGAGTTACAGGAGGTCGCTAGACGGTGTGAGCTTGAGATAGAGCTTCAGTTGAGAGAACAGAGGCAGGCCCCGATGCAGTCGCAGCCTGTGCCAAAGCGGTTTAAGACCGTTGATGACAGATCCGGGAGCCAAAAGGGTCGCACTTGTAGCAAGTGCGACAAGGCGCATGAGGGTACTTGTCGGTCATCTTCTGGGTGCCATAATTATGGCCGACAGGGTCACATGGTGAGGGATTCCCGCCAGCAGGCTCCAGCACTCGGTTCCAGGATTTTCTATCATTGCGACCAAGTTGGCCATGTGAAGGCCAACTATCCATTGCTCGCTGCCAGGCCGGCGCAGGCTCCAACGTCGACTACATTCAGGATCATTGACGGGAGTCAGGGCCGAGGGCTCGAGGTAGCGCTTTCCAGCTTACTGCCGAGGAGGCCAGGGCAGCACTATATGTTGTGACTGGTATGTTTATATCCCTTATCTTATTGATTATGTTTGTTTTATGCTCATATGTTTGTACCTTTGTTCGATACATTCTTAGTGAACTCCTTGCCTGATCTTATGTTGTTCGAGTCGGGTGCGAGTCGGTCCTTTGTCTCCCAGTCTTTTAGTAGAGAGTTTGCTTTTCCCTTAGGGGAGTTGGAGTGTCCGTTGTGAGTTTCTATCGCCAACGAACGCGTGGTTTTAGTTGTTTCGGTTTATCAGGGTTGTATTCTGAAGATTTTTGGAGTATCTTTCCAGATCAATTTTATTCATATTCCTATGGGAGATGTCTGTGTGATAGTGGGTATGGATTAGCTGAGCCATTTCGGTGCCATGATCAACTGCGAGGGTCAGCGGGTGGTAGTTCGAACCCCAAATGGGGGAGAACTAGTTATTTATGGAGAAGGCACCAGGCTGGGTTCAGGGTTTTGTTCGGCAGCCAGGGCTCGGCAGTATATTCAGCATGGGTGTGCAGGTTATTTGGCTTATGTGGTGGATACACGGGTTGGGGATCAGGTATCAGTTATTGATGTTTTGATTGTCAGGGAGTTCGTTGATGTATTCCTGGAGGAGTTACCCGGTGTGCCTCCTGAGAGGCAGGTCGAGTTTAGGATGGACCTTGTGTCAGGTGCGACCCCTATTGCCAAGGCGCCTTACCGATTGGCAACGCCTGAGATGCAGGAGCTGTCATCTCAGCTGCAGGAGCTGCTAGGCAAGCAATTCATCTGTTTGAGCAGTTCCCCGTTGGGAGCTTCAATTTTATTTATCAGGAAGAAGGATGGTTCGCACCGGATGTACATCAATTATAGGGAGCTGAACAAGTTATCGGTGATGAACCGTTATCTCCTTCCGCAGATTAACGATCTCTTTGATCAGTTGCAGGGAGCATCTTGGTTCTCCAAGATAGATCTGAGGTCTGGGTACGATCAGGTCAGGGTGAGGGAGGAAGACGTGTAGAAGACCACGTTTCAGACACGTTATAGGCATTACGAGTTTGTGGTGATTCCGTTTGGGCTCACCAATGCGCCGACACTATTTATGGATTTGATGAATCGGGTATGCAGGCCGATGCTCGATCACTCAGATATTGTGTTCATTGATGATATCTTGGTATATTCCAAGACCAGGGAGCATCATGAGGAGCATTTCGTGAGCTCCTGGGGGTTTTGAAGCGGGAACGGATTTTTGCTAAGTTCTCGAAGTACGAGTTTTGGTTGCGAGAGGTTCAGTTCCTTGGACACCTCGTTAACCAAGATAGGATTTTGGTCGATCTGGACAAAATCGAGGCGGTGATGTAGTGGGAGTTTCCGAAGTCTCCCTCAGATAACAGGAGTTTCCTGGGTTTGGCAGGGTACTACCGGAGATTTATTCAAGATTTCTCCAAGATTGCAGTACCCCTCACTCGTCTGACGAGGAAGGGGTGGATTTTTGGTGGGGCCCTAAACAGCAGTCGGCATTTGAGACCATTCAGCATAGACTTTGCGAGGCCCCAGTCTTGACCCTCCCGGAGGAATTGAGGATTTTGTGGTTTTCTGTGATGCATCCATCACCGGCTTGGGGGCAGTTCTCATGCAGAGAGGAAAAGTGATAGCTTATGCTTTGCGATAGCTGAAGCCGCATGAGACGAGATATCCCACGCATGATCTTGAGTTGGGAGCGGTGGTTATAGCTCTCAAGATTTGGAGGCATTATCTTTATGGGGTCCGCTGTACTATCTATACGCATCACAAGAGTTTGAGGCATATTATGGATCATCCGAACCTGAACATGAGGCAGCACATGTGGCTGGACGTGGTCAAGGATTATGACTGCGAGATCCTTTACCATACGGGTAAAGCGAACGTGGTGGTGGATGCCCTGAGCTGCAAGTCAGCTGGACCTTCTGTTGAGGTGGCATGTATGAGGATATATATGGGTTCTCCACTTGTGGGTTTGATTAGGGATGCTCAGTTTGAGGGTGTTCGAGAGGAGAATTGGAAGATTGATAGGATCAGGGGTGAGATCACCAGATTTGTGCCGGATAGTCGTGGTTTGTTGACCCGTTGCAGTCGAGTGTGGGTTCTTGTGTCTGGTGGGGTCAGACAGATTGTGTTAGAGGAGGCTCATAAGTCTCATTTTTCTATTCACCCGGGGGCCACCAAGATGTATCGGGATCTGAGATTGAGTTACCGGTGTCCGTCCATGAAGAGAGAGATCACTTGGTATGTTGAGAGGTGCTTGACCTGCAGGATGGTCAAGGTCGAGCATTAGAGGCCGCATGGCAAGCTGCAGCCTCTGGAGGTTCCCATGCGGAAATGGGAGAAGATTTCGATGGATTTCATCACTAAGTTTCCGAAGATGGCGAAGGGTTTTGATGTTATTTGGGTCATCGTGGATCGATTGACCAAGAGTGCCCATTTTCTGGCAATTTAGGAGAGCTCGTCGGCCGAGAAGTTGGCTGATGTGTATATTCGCGAGATCGTTGCTCGCCATGGGGTTCTAGTCTCTATTGTTTCAGACAGTGATGTTCGGTTCACCTCTCGTTTCTGGCAGAAGTTCCATGAGGAACAGGGCACGAGGCTGCATTTCAGCACAACATATCATCTGCAGACAAACGGCCAGAGCGAGCAAACCATTCAGACTCTCAAGGATATGTTGCGAGCCTACGTCATTGATTTTGGTGGGAGCTGGGACTCCTACCTACCTCTTGTTGAGTTCTCCTACAACAACAGTTTCCACTCCAGTGTTAGTGCTCTGCCTTTTGAGCTGTTGTATGGGCGGAGGTGTCGTACCCCAGTCTGTTGGACGAGGTTGGCCACAGGGGCATGGGTTGGATCAAGGTGGTTCTGTAGACTACAGAGATGATTCAACAGATCAGGCAGAGATTGCAGACTGCTAAGAGTCGGTAGAAGAGTTATGCCGACCGGCGCCGATCTGAGTTGGAGTTTCAAGTCGGTGACATGGTGTTGCTGAAGGTCTCACCGTGGAAGGGTGTGATTCACTTCAAGAAAAGGGGGAAAGTAGGCCCTCGATATATTGGACCATTCCGGATTATTGCCAGGGTTGGCAAGGTTGCGTATAGATTGGATCTTCCGAAGGAGCTTAGTCAGATTCATAGCACTTTCCACGTTTCGCAGTTGCGAAAGTGCATACTGGACGAGGATGCAGTGGTATCTTTGGATGACATTCAGGTTAATGAGCGTTTGAACTATGTTGAGAGGCCGATGGCTATTTTGGAAAGGAAGTTAAAGGTTTTGCCTAACAAGGAGATACCTTTGGTAAAGGTACAATGGCCGCATCGGAAGGGATCTGAGTGGACCTGGGATCCGGAGGCTGAGATGCGGGAGCATTATCCGGATCTGTTCACCACAGCCGGCTTCTAGGACGACGCTTAGTTCAAGTGGGAGATAGTTGTTACATCCTGATTCCCAGGTATGAGAATTTTTGGTAAAAAGGAATTTTTCCCTTGGAACTCGTCGAGTTGATGGCCTCAACTCGACGTGTTGAAAGTCTTTGGGCCGCGGATCTTTTTGGATCAACTCGACGAGTTGGTGGCTGATTAAGAAACCCTAATTTTTAGGGTGTTGCACCCTATTGAAAGGCCTTAAACCCTTTAGGTGGCCTCGTTAACCGTCTTCCCTGTCCACAAAATCCTAAGTCGTGCATTCTCTTCCATATTTGTATGTGAGAGAGCTTGAATAGTGTTTTCTTGGAGTTGTTTTGAAGAAGCTTGAAGGTTGAAGTGGTTTGTGTGGAAAGGAGGCTATAGATCCAGAATCTTCTCTCTTGTTGTAGTCATTTGGAGGTATAAAGTCGACACCTTGCTTATCTATAGCTTAGATCTCATTCCTTGAAAGTTTATTGTCATATTAGCTCATTTTTAGGTTTGTTCTTGGTTTGAGCATGTCATGAAGTTATAACTTCAGATCTGGACGTTTTATGGCCTCCTTGGACTTAAAGTTGCAAGCTTTATTGAGTTCTAGGCCTCTTTCATGCTTTAGGTCCCTTATTAAGCCTTCTTGGACTGTTTTAGCATCCTAGTGCCATGCATGGACGTAAAGTTATCAACTTTACGTGGTTTTCCAGCTCTTGGGTATCAGATCTACTTTCTTGAGCATTAGAATGGATGAAAACGACTGAATGAGTTAAGCTGGACGAGTTGTCCTGACAACTCAACGAGTTGGTTCGGGTTTTCCCGCTTTTCTGGATACTATAGGAACTAGACGAGTTGTCCTGATAACTCAGCAACTTGGCTTGGGTTTTCCCCATTTCTCTAAGGACTGTAGTAACTCGACGAGTTGGCATGTGCACTCAACGAGTTGGGTTAACATGGACTGTTGACCATGGGCGGAAGCAAGATTTCACAGTTAGGGTTGCACGGGAAAGTTAGGGGTTGCACGATAATAGAAAAAATAAAAATTTTGAAAAATTTTCCACTGCGGTCGGAGAAGTCAGGGGTTGTCGGTGCCACCAGTGACCCCCCCTAAATCCACCCCTGCTGTTGACCTTGAATGTTGACTTTGACTTTGACCATGATTGACCAAGTTTGACTTTTGAGGGTATTTTGGGAATTTTGAGGTCTTGATGGGTTGGTCATGATGGTTGTAGGCCTTGATTCGGGAGCTGAGATTCGGAGTTAGATCTTATCAGTTCAGCTGCTTGTGAGGTGAGTCTTCCTTACTATACTTTCGGGTCGAAGGCACCAAGGCCGACCCATTGGTTTGATATCCTGATATTGCTAATATGTTGAGTATGTTATAGTTATGTATGCTAGTCTTGCTATGCTAGTCTGGTAGATCTGTAGGACTACCTGTGAATTGCTTGTTTATCTGTTTATGATATTATCTGTTATATGTCGACATATTGTGTGGGTTGGGTTGAGGTTGTACTGCTTTGTGTTGTAGCCAACAAACCTTGTAGTATGCCATATATGAGCTGAGGGCCAGGGAGGGCATGCCAGACTCATACCGAGGAATCATGGGCATTCCAGATACAAGCTGAGGGTCGGGTCGGGCATGCCGGACTCGTACTGAGGGCTTAGTGGTATTCAGTATGTTGACTAACCAAGTCGGGGAGCAAGCCAGACATAAGTTGTGGGCCTGTGAGACAATCCAGACTTATGTTATGGGCTCAGAGGTAATCCAGTCTGTAAAGTTGTGGACCTATTGCATGCTGTTATTATATTGTGTTATTTGTTATGTATTGGTATTTTGGGGGAAAGTCACTAAGCTTTGGGCTTATAGTTGTTGGATTGTGTTTCCGGTACTTCTGAGGATCGCGGGAAGGCGAAGGAATGATCATGCACGTCCTCATGTTTTTATTTCATGATTTTGGGATTTTTCTGATATGAATCTTATTTTGGAAACATTTTGTAAACAATGATGATTTTGAATGTTTTTAAAACTTTAAATTTTTCATGAATTGTATGGGTGTACATTTGATCTATCTCTATAGATTCTTATACTATGTATATATGTTGCATCTGTTAACTCCTTCACATAGAAACGTTTCCTTAGTCAAGTATTCATACTTTGCAACACTAGGATACTGTTTCCTATAAATAGTATGTCATCAACATACAAAACTAGGAAGACTACAACACTCCCACTAACTTTGACATATACGCAAGACTCATCTTCGCTTCTTGAAAATCCAAACTCTTTTTCCTTTTTGTGAAAACAAAGATTCTAGTTTCGAGATGCTTGTAGCAAGCCTCCATGTGCTCTCCTGCACTCTTCGCAGAAATACAGGAATCATACGACTTCGCACCATCAGATGAATCATCATTCTCAGAGTTATCTTCTTGATCACCAGACTTTATGCTTCACACCATTAAGCACTTACTCTCATTCACACCCGCATCACAATCATTCACTACAAAACAATTACCATTAGTAGTTCTGAGAACCTCCTCGTCTTCAAAATGGTTGACCAGACCTCAATATTTCCATCATCACTAATGTTTTCTTCAACAACCAATGATTTCCCTTGGATTTTCAACTTTTTCAAAATTTCAATTTTCTAAGCATACTAAGCTTCATCCCTTACTTTCTCATTCTTCTCGTTTTACTGTTGCAACATACATTCTCTCGCAAAGTGATTTTTCCCATTTCAGTAGTTGCAATCGAAGCATGAATCTCCTAATAATGTCGTTTCCTTTTTCTCATCTTCTTGTTTATAGTTCTTGATTTCTTAACTTATTTTTCTTCTCAAAATAAAACTTCCTTCTTTGTATCTGTTCCATCCACTTTCAGTCCTTGCAGAGTTGTTACTTCTAAACTTTGATAAATTCTTTTTGAAAACTTATTTTGATTACTGACCAGTAGAGCTTTCTCTTCACTTGTGAATTCATTATCTGTAGCATCTAAGTCGGAATCATCAACAACTGCCTTTGATTTCTTTCCTTTCACACTTCCTTATTTTTCAACTAATGCCAGAGGTCTTGCATTAGGAATTGATTTCACATCTTCCATGACTTCAGCTTCATGCGACTTCAAAATGTCCATTACTTGATCCATACTATAAATTTTGAATTGTTCACGTGCTTTCTCAATAGAAACTATCATTTTCCATTCTGAACATAAAGCACTCATGAAGGTTACTCTCTTCTCGATCTTCTCTCTTTTCAAACAGTTTTTCAATATGCTGCTCAACAAATGATTGAATCTCTCAACAACTTGATCAATAGATTCTTCAACCTTTTGTTTGCATGATCCAAATTCTAAAATTAAAGTAGCATGAACTGAATAACTCTGATCAACATGACTGCAGTATAGTTCCTTCAATTGTGTCCAAAATCATGTGCTGAATCTAGTGAACTGAGTAGCCTGAACGTGTTTGGAGTTAGGGCAAAACAAAAATATCTTTTTGCTTTGAGATCATTTAGAAGTTATCTTTCTCTTTCTGTGTAACTTCATGTTTTTCAAGTATTTCAATGAGTTTTATTTGATGATAAACATACTCAATTGTTTTTGAAAATTGTTGTGGTCCTCCTGTATTTCCACATGTATGATCCATGTTCTTCAATTCCAGTAATGTAATCTTCAAAATGTAAAGCCCATACCTCGTAGTCTTCTGGAAAGATAATAGGAATTCGAGTAGTAGATCCAATGTTGCTTCGTAAATTAAATGTAATAGTGTGTGAATCGTCTTTTGACATGTTTTCCAATGAAAAATTTGAGTAAGAATCAAATCAATGAGCAAAAACGGATTTCAATTCGAAACGAGTAATCTGAAAAAGAGCTCAGAGAAACACTTGCTCTAATACCACTTGTAGGATCATTAAGAATGTAAAAGATAGAAATCAAGATTGCAAAGACGAAATTGAATGAACACAACAAGGTAAATAAGATTTGGATTTGATTAGAAAGTAAAAGAAGTTTGATTATAGTTTCCATAAGAACCTCTCCAAAAGATACTCTCTATCTAACTAACAACACTTATATATAGGACAATACAAAGGGAGTTGGTTAGGATATGACTAATGAGGTCACGACACCTAACCTAATAGAGACTGTCATAACTAACCGACCAAAGCTAAGAATCCTAAGCATACAAACTACAAAATCAAACTAATACATTTCACATAATGTGAAGACATAAGATATAACATTGCGAGACCTTTCACATACAAACTCAAACACAATATTACAAATTGCGAAACCTAACAGAAAAGGCTTAAAAATCTTCAAAATTTTGATAGTAACACGTTTGGAATATCACAGGAATGATTCTATTTTCTTATATGCCCCCCCCGGCACACACACACACACACACACACACACACACATATATATATATATATATATATATATATATAGGGAAATGATCAAATGAGAACACCTAAAAGGATGAGAACGCGAAAACAGTTGTGAACCAATCATTATATAAAGGCATAAAATGAATTTTACAATATAATTAATTATTGATAATTTATGGATAATTAATTAATTCCTAAAATCGTGGGATTTATCGGATTAATAGATTTTTTACCCAAATATTAGGAATTTATATAATCTATTTTAATTAACAAAATCAATAAAATGATTTTAAAAAACGTTTTTACCATAATTAAAAAAAACGGTTTTTTTTTGTTTTAAGTTTATTTTTACCAACCACATCAAAATTATTGACGAATTAATCATTTTATCCGAATATTTGTAATCATACCTGAATAAAACATATTTGTAATCATATATTGTCACACCTCCAAACCGGAATGGCGGAAACGTTCGGGGGCGGAGGACGTCATGTTTAGTATCACAAGACATGCATCATAGTAATCAAGTAACTAACAACCATTGCATTAATATTTAAAGTGTTTACAAAGTATGTGATTCACATAAGATAGACTCCAAAAGTAAATAACAAAATAAGACATGAAGCTACTATGCTCCATCTTCTGAATCCCAGTGCGCGTACCTGTCTACTAGACTCCTGAGAATACAAGTTATTTTGAAAGAGTAGATCAACATTTAAGCTGGTGAGTTCATAAGTATTTTAGTGATGTAAAGTAAGTTGAAAGTTCTTTTAGAAAAGTTCGTCTGTTCCTCCAGAAGATCCTATATCTTCTGATGTGATGAAAGATAAGTAAAAATGGCTCTACAATCCCTTCTATGAGTAGTAAATGGATACAAGTTATATAAAACCTAGAGTAAACAGACAATCGATTGTGTGAATCTGCCCTAAGCCCACAACCAAACAAGGAACTGGAAATGAGGCGGAAGTCACACATCCCATTGTTTGTTAGATCTTCGTTGTATATAACCCTGGCGCATTCATTTGGTACTCATGGAGTTAACTGTAATAGTTCCTTTATATTTGATGAAAACATTCTTTAAGAAAAACCCTTATTTCCTTTAGTAAAAATGGTAACCACAATAGTTCCTTCTATAATCACTTAGTTTATACTGGCTATATATAATCTAATATCGAACGGATAGTTAATTGTGTGAATCTGCCCTAAGCCCACAACCAAACAAGGAACAGGAACTAAGGAGGAAAGCACACATCCAACTACCTATCATATATTAATTATATATAACCCTGATGTATAAACTAAGGTATTATGGAATTAACCACTAAAGGTCCTTTAAGTTATACCGGTTTAATAAAATGGATTAAACCCTTTATTGGTAAGTTTCTAGTTTAGTTTACTCAATGTTCTATCTGAAAAGTATGTTTTTGTACTAGAAAATGGTGTATTAAATTTGTATATTATAACCTGTTCCATACATGGTACTCCTTATGATTACTTGGTGTATACGGAATATATATATAGCTAAGGTCGATTAGATAGTAGACTGGGTGAATCTGCTCTAAGCCCACAACCAAACAAGGAACAGGAAATGAAGCGGAAAGCACACATTCTACTGTCTACCGGACCCGATTAATATATATCCCTGATGTATCTACCGAGGAATCATAAAGTTAGCATTATAGGCCCCCTTCTAACTGAATGTTCATGTTACTAGCAAGTTATGTAGCGTTGTTCTATTGTTTGGACGATTACTAGGAGTAATGAAATCCTGCACTCTTAACGCCTCAGTCGATACCGTTGTGAGTTTTGTATATATTTACTTGTTTTATTTATTATTGTCCGGTACTTTGTAGAAGTACCCGATATATAACTCCGGTACTTTGTAGATGTACCCCATATATATATATATATATATATATATATATATATATATATATATATATATATATATATATATATATATATATATATATATATAAATCATGGCATTTTGTAGATGCACCATATATATATATATATATATATATATATATATATATATATAACCTTATACCATGTTTATTATCATCTTTTGTTTAGAACAATGAGTTAATGATACGTTACCTTCCTAGGTTACTGGGAATTTATAGTATAAGTATGTAAATCATGATTTGTTCTTCTGTTATAGTTATAGTATGCTCCTCCCTGTACTAGTTATAGTATGTTCCTCCCTGTACTAGTTATAGTATGTTCCTCCCTGTACTAGCTATAGTATGTTCCTCCCTGTACTAGCTATAGTATGAACTGAACCCCTAAACTATACCTATTATAGTTTACTAATATGTTTACTTGAACTGATACTGACTTGAAGAAAAGACTCATTTATCTACTGAGTTATGATTGTACTTTATAAACAGAGTTTTATAAACAACAAAGAGACATAACTTTAAAAGAGTTTTTGAAATGATTTGATTTCTTATAAAAGCATAAGAAATCCTTTAATGTGATGGTTATCACAAATAACATTTACACAATTATCATTGTGTTCAACTTGTATTCCCCCCCTTAAAAGCATTTAAAACATTTAAAAGATTGATTATAGGGGTATGAACTCACCTTATATGGGTGATTCAACTGAAGGTTCGCGTAAGGATGAGAACTTCCACGAATGAATTCCTGAGACACAAACGAGTCCTAAATGACATATAATGGCATGTATAGGCATGTAATTAGTGTTTATAACAACTAACATGCAAGGAAATAACCTTAGGGACTAGGAAACACTTGGAATGAAGTGTTACAATCACATGTGACTGATCAAAGGGAGTTTACGGCCAAAGGAAAGTGTTCACGTCCCATTGGAGTTCACGGCCCAACATGATGAGTTCATGAAGGGTTCACGACCCTATGAAGGGTTCACGGCCGTGAACACCTCAAACTCATGAAGATGGTGATGAATTTATGAAGAATCAAGGCTAGGATCTAGTAGTCTTTCAAGTATAACAAGGTACATGATGAAACACTTACGAGTTGGGATTCCTTGGGAGTTCACGGCCACCAAGAACAAGTGTGTGTTCTTGGTGAAAGATGATGATCTTGAAGATCTAGACAAAAGTGGTGAATTCGTGGATGAATCATAGGGTTGTACTAGATCAAGAAGGATATCAAGGAACAAAAGGAAGAATCACTTACGATTTGGACGAGAAATGGAGTAATTCCTGATGATACTTGAGAGAGAATGGAAGTTTCTGAGTTGGGTTTGTGAAGAATGATGAAGAAATGAGGGAAATCTACACATATGGAGGATAGATCACGGCCAGAAGAGAGTTCACGGCCGTGAACTAGGTTTGCGGCCGTGAACCTCAAGTGTTTGGTTCTCTGGTTCGGGTGCAACCTTCTGATCTCGAGCCAATACTTCCTTACACTCAATCATTAAGTGTACTACGCTTAGAACTCATTAGAATGACCCTTAACAAGGCTAGAAGGCAATGGAATTAAGTCTGACTTTTGGTTGATTGGCTGGATTTACAAGATAAAAAATTTCGGGTTCTCACATATATGAATCTGATAATAATCTTGAATGAATAGATGAATTAAGTTATATTCATAAATGAATAAAACTCAAATAAATGAACACGTCTAAATGTGGATTGCTTATGAATAGAAAACATTGCATACACTTATGAAAACACTCGAATACAAATTTAATCGCCAATGAGTACACTTCAATTAGTAATGAATATACATCTAATCTTATGAAAAAATTTGAATACACATTTAGTCATAAATGAAAATATCTGAATATGAATTGCTTATGAATAGAAAACATTGTTAAGAGATAAAGAACTTCTAATATGGTATCATCAAAGTAAAAATTTAGAATAGTTACACAAAGCCAAATCTATGTTCTTGCTCTTTTGTTGGTCCTGTATGAAATATGAAAGAAAAGACATAGCCAAACTCTATTCAACACAATTTTTTTCATAGAAGCATGAGACATGTGGTAGACTTCTCTTCATTCGATTCTTCAAGAATATTACTCGAAAAAGCCTAATCAGACCTGCATTGATTGAAACAGGTGGAAGGGGGTTGTAATTTTTTTTTTCTATCATAAACCAATAAAGTGGGAAAGCCAACGTGGCATTTGATTTCTTCTAGAATAAACACACAAAATCGAAACGGGTGGCGACATTGGATAAAGAAAGATAGATCAGAGCGGTATTGATTTATTCAACTTGGAGTGCTGCGATTTTTTTTGGGTCATACATACACACATGTAATCCAATGAAAAAAACAACATCCACTCTTTTTCTCCTTCTGTGAAGATAATAACGACCGTGGTATACTTGGATTTTGAAGTAGGAACAAGGAGAGAGTGCTGAATTTTGAATGTTGCTCCTTACTTGGATGAAACAAAATGAGAAATCACCTCCAGAGACTAGTGGTGGTTCAGAAATTCATGGTAGCACGTTGGTGATTGAAGGTTCATCTGGTTCCCCAATACCCACCGACGAGGGTTTTGGTGGGTCTTTTGGAAATGACAATCCTCTACTTCTTAATCTCTTCGGATCCAAGGAAGGGGTACCTTGGGCGGTTAATAAGATTACACTACCAGATTTTTCTGGTTTTGACCCCCAAGGTTGGATCCAGAAAGCTACGACTATGGTATTGGCAAGAGATGGTTATGATGACGCTGAATGATGATGGTGGCGGTGGTGTTGCTGGCGGGTTCGACTATCAAGATGGCAGTGGTGGTGCGTTGTGTCTTGTGTGGCGGCTAGGTTGAAGAAAACTCAAAATGTCGGGAATGGAGAGATGAGAGGGAAGAGGCGTATGTTTTTTAGTGTTGGCTTCCATCGATTAGGGTTTAAAGGAATCGTGAAATAGATGTGTGTGTGTGTGTGTGTGTGAGAGAGAGAGAGAGAGAGAGATTTTAGGAGCTGATAAATATAAGATAAAACCTAATGACTGTATTACCCTTTTAGTTAATTAAGAAGTTACAGTTTAATCCTATAACTTTCAGAATTTATATAAATGGCTTGTTAATATTAACATTTGATTTCAAAATTTATAGAGCTTAGAACTGTTCTCGCGTTCTCTCGCGTTCTCAACCTTTTAGGTGTTCTCATTTGATCATACTCCTATATATTCGGATAAAATGATTAATTCGTCAATATTTTTGATGTGGTTGGTAAAAATAAACTTAAAACAAAAAAAAACGTTTTTTTTTTAATTATGGTAAAAACGGTTTTTTAAAATCTTTTTATTGATTTTGTTAATTAAAATAGATTATATAAATTCCTAATATTTGGGTAAAAAAAATTTATTAATCAGATTAAATCCCATGATTTTTGGAATTAATTAATTAGCCATAAATTATCCACAATTAATTATATTATAAAATTCCTTTTATGCCCTTATATGCTAATTGGTTCACAACTGTTCTCGTGTTCTCAACCTTTTAGGTGTTCTCATTTGATCATTTCCCTATATATATATATATATATATATATATATATATATATATATATATATATATATATAGAGAGAGAGAGAGAGAGAGGGGGGGGGAGGAGTTCAATTGAGAAAAAAAAGTTGAGAATGAGGAAATCATTCTCAGCCAATCATTTAATCTAAGCATAAAAAGACACGGTGGCAAACTTCATCCAGTGTTAATCATTTAATCTAAATTTCTCCTCCAACCTTCAACAATCATCCAAATTTCTTCAATTAAACCATCATCAACGTCATCCAGTGTTAATCAATCATCGATCTTCGTCAATAACACGTTTATTAACACCATTCAATAGTTGACAACAAAAATTCGTTTTTGGTTCTTTTAATCCAACCTTCAATTGTGCTTGAATACGATCATATCTTCAACATCTACGATTAATTATACTCCCAGCATCATTAGATCAACGTCATCGATAATCAACAAAAAATTCACTTCATATCATTCATTCAACATCGATCATCAAATAAAACTTCAAAATTAAGGTTAGAAAAAGATTAAATCGTTTTTTTTTTTTTGAAAAATTTCATATAATTCTCTATCAATCTACTATTTTATAAGATTTAAATTGTCAAAGTATCATGTTTTTAACATTTTTAAAAAGTTAACTTGTATGCACTCCAACTGTTTGATGAAATGCATAAACTAAATTACCATGTTATATTCACATATGAATATGTTTTCTCACCTGAATCAGTATATATGATTATAAAAACACAAAACAAATATGCAAGTCTGTATGTTATTTATATGTGAATAACATATAAAAATTATATATATTTGTGAAAACACTTTGTAATATTCATATGTGAATATATTGTGTAATATTCATAACTGAATATATCATCTAATATTCACAAGTGAATATACTATGTAATATTCACATGTGATATACCATGTAATACTATGTAATATTCACATATGAAAATATCATATAATATTCATAAGTAAATATACCATCTAATATTCACAAGTGAATATACTATGTAATATTCACAAGTGAATGCATCGTCTAATATTTAAATATGAATATACTATGTTTATTATATGCTATATTCATATATGAATGATACTTAAATTTTAAAAAAAAAATAATCATACTTTTTATTCATAAATGAATAACGAATGTACTGTAGTAAAAACCTGATGCATTTTTATTCACTTATTAATAACGATAGCTGGGAATATAAAAAAAATAAATTTTTTATTTTATCTTAAAACTATATCAATATGGATGTCTATTTGTAGAGAATAAAAATTCATTAATTTTGGTATATTTAAAATCATCTTTCGATAAAAATGACTTCTTAAAAATTAAAAAAAAACAAAAAAAACTATGTTTTTGTATATATATTAAGGTAATGATTATCATAGTTTAAGGAAACATATTTTGTTGGAAAACACATGTTTATTCTTTTCTCATTTTCGCTGGTAGAACAGAGGCTTTTGCGGCAAAAATAAATGAGTGACTAAGAATGATTCTCTCAATCTCAATCTCTTTTATTTTCTCAATTGAACTTTTATATATATATATATATATATATATATATATATATATATATATATATATATATATATATATATATATAGAAAAGTTCAATAGAAAACCATTATTAATCAAAGAACCAAGAAACCAATGCGTCAGAATTTAAAGCGATCAACGGCAAAAGGAATGGTTGTAAAATTTTATAATTAACGCACATGTATCGGATTATAACAAAATCCATTTCCTTATTTTCATTTAAAGTTTTTTTTAGGCCAAGTTTTTTATCGAAAAAAAAAACCGAATATACCGTTGTTCACGATTTTCGTCCTCTTTCTATAGAGATCCATGATGATATATAAAAAACGAACTTTTTTTTCGAAAAAAACCCACTTAATTTTCTTAGTTTTTTCAATATTTAAGTTTATTTTTATCAAAAAAGAACTAATTATACCAATAATATTAATTTTTTGTACTCTATTAATAAACATCAACACCGATTAAAAAAAAAACTCGAACAGTGTAGATTCACACTGTGAATCTAAACTGTAAATATTTCAATTTTTAACATTCACAATATGAAAAATCTCGAACAGTTCAGATTCACATTGTGAATCTGAATTACTATTATGCACACTGTGAATCTGAGAATGTTCACAAAAAAAAAAAAAAAAAAAACCTCGATCAGTGTTGATTCATACTGTGAATCTAAACTATAAATATTTCAAATTTTAACATTCACAATGTGAAAAACCTCTGATCAGTTCAGATTCACACTGTGAATCTGACTTATTATTATGCACACTGTGAATCTGAGGAGGTTCACAATGTGAATCTGAACAGGTTCACAATATGAATCTGAACTGAAATATCGTTTTTTTTTTGTTTTTTTTTTAAACATGAATATGAATCTATGTTTAAAAAGTACAAAAAATATTAATTTTGATATATTTATTAATTTTTTTCTATAAAAAATAGAACTTAACTTTTTTCATCAAAGAAAATGAAGTGAGTTTTTTTCGAAAAAAAAAGTTCGTTTTTTATATATCATCATGGATCTCTATGGAAAGAGGATGAAAAATCGTGAACAACTATATATTTCGGTTTTTTTTTTTGATAAAAAACATAACCTAAAAAAAATTTTAAACGAAAAAAAGTGGTGAGTTTTTTTTTGTAAATGGTGGATTTTTTGATATAATACGGTGTGTGTGCGTCCAATGTAAAAGTGTACATCTATTTCCTTGGCCGTTGATCGTTATGATTTCCGACGCTCACGATTGGTTCCTTGGTTCCTTGGTTAATTATGGTTCTCTATTGAACATCACTTTATATATATATATATATATATATATATATATATATATATATATATATATATATATATATATATATATATATATATAGGTTTAGGTTCTATGGAAAACAAAAAACTTTAAAAAAACCCTAAAAATCATAAAAATGCATAAAAAAAATAGTTAGAGATCACAAAACTTTTTTTTTTCAGCGAATTTCTTTAAAAACCTGCGATTTTTTCATAAAAAATGTCAAAAAAAAGTTTTTTGATCTCTAGGTATTTTTTTTATGCATTTTTATGATTTTTAGGGTTTTTTTTGTTTTTCAAATAACCATTCCCTATATATATATATATATATATATATATATATATATATATATATATATATATATATATATATATAACCCTTCCTGTCATATTTTTTATATTTAAATATATTTTACATATGTGATTTCCTTTTGCTTTATTTGGTTCTTATCATTTGAAAAGCTAAAATTTAAAGGTTTAAATTTGTTAGGTGGACACGCTCACACGCATGGGATCCATGTCATGTATTCAATGTATTTAATAAGAAAAATTAAATATCTTTTTTTTTCTTAGCAATGTAAAATAATAATAAATATTTTAAAATACTATTAATTTTATAAAATATGGTATTTGTCAATTGTCATCGTTTTATATTAACTGGAAAATAAGTAATAAGAAAAAGTAAAAAAGTATTTAATTTCTCTTTAACAAAATAAATTACTATTTATGTTTTTTTTTTAAACAGCTATATTTTTATTAATCTGACCCCAGCAAGCAAGGAGCTAAACAGGGGCCACCAAAAACATTACAGTTTATTGAAAGCAATACAATTATAGAGATGTAAGAGGAGAAACATTCAGTTACAGATTCCATTTTTACCCCTTACTTTGCATTACTATTTATGTATGCTTACTATTTTTCATCAATGAATAACGGGCTAAAAATGTTGACTATAAATGAAGAATTTAATATCATACTAAAAAATGATTCGGTGTTATTAAACTATAAATGAATAATTTTTTTTAACGGTAAAAACTAATAACTTCTAAACTACTTCTATTCATCTACATTTGAACCCTCAACCAGGAAAAAAAAAAAAAAAAAAAAAAAAAAAAAAAAAAAAGAACTCAAGGAAGAAATTAACACGTTCATGAATCAATTCGATATGCAAAATCATCGACTATTGTGGTGTGATAATTTTCTTTAAGTATTTTCTACGCATTAACCCATTAACTAATTACGCTCTACATAAATATCAAGGGAAATTAAATAATCTAACCATATTTTAGAGTTTTTTTTTTTTAATAGTAACCATAATTTTTTTTAAACTAATCATTTTCTTCGAAAAGATTAATCCCGAACATATCAAAACGGATAAAGCTCTCCAAATGTTATATATATATATATATATATATATATATATATATATATATATATATATATATATATATATATATATATATATACTAGCCGTTACCCGCGCAAAGCGGCGGACGGCGAATAGTTTTTTTTTTCGGTAATTAGATTCTGAACAATAATTAGTGTCAATTCAACGATTAGTTTGTTTAGGAAACATGTAATATAAAAATAAGACACAATGTATTCATAAACTGCACTGCAACGGGAGGTGAATAGTTTTCTTTTGCAAGCAATCAGAGGATAGCTATTCCATCGTTAGTCGACCCATTCCAGTCTCGCCCCCTTTGAAAATTAGGTTTATCCCCGGTTAGTCCCCAGCTCATCCCCAAGGCTACGATATATAACTACTAAGTTATAGTACATAAGGTTTTATCTTATCTTGATTTTTATAAGTCAATCAAACACTATATAATATTTTTCATTAAGATCTTTGTTTGACCTTTGGGTTAAAATGGAAGTACGTTGTTTTGGGTAACAAATAAAAGTAAGTTGGCGTTTTAGGTTAATACTGAAATAGATAATTATCGACAAACATTATTAATGCAATTGGATTAGCCAACTCTTATTTTGGTTTTTCAGTTGATCACTATATGCTATAAATTAATATGTTTCTTTCATGAGCTCTCTTGTATATTTGGATAAATGAGAGTTAGGATCTTTGTGCAATTCTTATATATTAGATTGAGTAGGAAAAAAAACTCAATTAAACTTTTATTTAGTGTCCTGTTATACACATTAATCTCATATATTTTTATTTTTAGAAATTATTTATATGGCCAATTTTGTCA
Source organism: Lactuca virosa (assembly GCF_052849685.1). Lineage (NCBI taxonomy): Eukaryota > Viridiplantae > Streptophyta > Magnoliopsida > Asterales > Asteraceae > Lactuca > Lactuca virosa. Next base: position 284,717,673 of record NC_136434.1, read on the forward strand.
ATTTTGTCATTAATCATATCTTTTATAGTATATCATTTACGGTAGACAAAAACTATTCTTAAAAAAATGCCTCTATTCAATTACTACTTATTTAAAATGTTTAGAAGATTTTTATTATCTGAATATATCTAATAAGGATATATGTTTTATCGAGGTATTGATTTTATTTTTTTGCAAATAAATATGTCCAAATTATAGATGGGAACAACTTGGAATGTTGCTTAGTTTCATATAACATAATTTCTCTTAAATGCCCTCATAGCCATAAGAACAAACCAATTACCCATTTTACTCTTTGATTAATTATTTAACTATAAAACCATTTTAAAGAAGTTTTGAGAGTGGGATCGATGTGTTCTAAAATAAAAGTTTGGAAAAATATATTCATAAGTTTATCAAGATTTGTAAAAAGATTCAAAAAATGATATTTACTTAACATTTATTAAAATTAATTCTTAAAACAAATATAAAAATTCTAAAACATCATTTAACTTACAAAATTATTTCTTTGATTAAATGACTCTCTTGAATTCACGATTTCATCAAATTTGTATTCAGTACCACAAAACTTATCATTTCACCAAAAAATATGTAATCCTTTCAAATTTATGCACATATATTTTATTTGGTACCATGACAACACCAATCACTTGACGACCTATCGTTTCACCAAAAAAATATATAAACCTCTCAATTAACATTCAAATCCAAATTAGCTTTAATAATAAATAATAAATACAAAATCAAGAAAAAGGTCATGAAATTTGCCGGAACATCTTCCTAGACAACTAATAGAGTTTGAGATATTTTGCAGTATATTCTCTAAAATCGTTTTTCTTTTGGTTCATTAGATAAGCGAGAGACAGGTAGTGTGTAAACATGACAAAATCGCATACGATCAGATCCAAAAACTAAAATTAGTTAAAAATAAGTAAAGTAATCATCAGATACACACAAAGTTGGAAATTATTAGCAAAAAGTACCTCATTGGTTTTAAAACCAGTACCAAGAAATCTTGGTCAAATGGCGAGAGAGAACAGGGGTTCGCCTTTTCCTTCAAGCTCGAGAATAGAGATGAAAAGGAAATTTGGTTGTAATTTCTTCAATATAAGAGATGAAAAGGAAATTTAGTTGGAATTTCTTCAATATAAGAGATGAAAATTAAGTTATTTTACCTGAGATTTGTACAGAGAACGGGGGTGGTACGGTGGTTCTTCCAGAGACATATATCGAGTAAGATAGAAAGGAGATATGGTATGCTTCAGTTTGCCCTAAAGAAAAAATAAAAAATCGGTAAATAAACAGACATGGTGAACCAAACGCAAAAATGACTTCTTGTTGATCACGGTGGAGGTTTAGGCGATAATCATGTACAGGCTACAATCACTGATGGAGAGGAGGCCAGGATGAATCCCAAATTCCAGAATCGAGAGTATAGATTAGGGATTTTCGTTCATCGGTTGTGTGTGTGTGTGAGAGAGAGAGAGAGAGAGAGAGAGAGAGAGAGTGGAAGATGTAAATACTAATTTGCAGAAGAAGGACGCCCGAGAATACAAGGGGATGATGAAGGGATTTTCAAAAATATGTAGGGGAATTTGTAGAAAAATAGAAGATCAAGGAAATTTCAAAAATATTCAAAAACGTGTTTTAAGAGACAAATTCAAAACTATTCAAAAACGTGTTTTAAGAGACAAATTCAGCAAGTCGGCCTTTTAATCCCGCATTTTTTGTTGATTTTTTTATTTTGTCGATTTTTTTATTTTGTCGATTTTTTTATTTTGTCGACCAATTATAGAAAGATAAGAATTCAAAGATAAGGTTTGTGTATTAAATAGTTGTATTTACTGTTTAATCTTTTGGACGTCTTAAATTTATTTTTAAAAATAGTAAAGTTTGTATAATAATATAGTAAGATATATATATATATATATATATATATATATATATATATATATATATATATATATAGATCCGGTAAGAAATTTTTTTTGGTAGGAAGGTAAGAAGTTTTTTTTCTACATATTTTTTTGACGAATAAAATAAATGAAACACTAGATGATTCATTTGTAAGATGATTCACAAGAAAAAATTTCCAAAAAAACATCTTTTTCATTCATTTTTAAGTAAATTAAGAAAAAATTCACTTTTATGACAATTTTAGTGAATAACAACAAAATCATTGTATAAATGAATCATCAAGATGTTTTTTTGAAATTTTTTTCTTGTGAATCATCTTACAAATGAATCATCTAATGATTCATTTTGTTTGTTCGCGAAAAAAATATGTAGAAAAAAAACTTTTTACCTTCCTACCAAAAATTTCCTTCTTATTTGATCTTGACTATATATATATATATATATATATATATATATATATATATATATATATATATATATATATATATATATATATATATATATATATATATATATATATATATATATATATATAGGGTGAGGTTCAATAGAGAACCATAATTAACCAAGGAACCAATTTTTTTTTTCAACTTTTAGAACTTATTTTTTATCAAAAAAAAAAAACTAAAAATATAAAAATTCATTACTTTTTATCCTTTTTCCAATGATATCAAATTCGAATTTTTTTTTTACGTCAAATTCACAATGTGAATCTTTGAAAATTCACAATGTGAATCCGGATTCACACGGTGATTCTGAAAAATATTTTTCACATTCACAATGTTAATATATGAATTTAGATATTTTTAGATTTTTTTTTTCGATAAAGAATGAGCTCTGGAAATTGAAAAAAAGATTTGGTTCCTTGAAGAACCAATAATTATGGTTTTCTATTGAACTTTTCCCTATATATATATATATATATATATATATATATATATATATATATATATATATATATATATATATATATATAGGAGTGGGATCAAATAAGAACACCTAAAATGTTGAGAACGCGAGAACAGATCTAAGCTCTCTAAATTTTAAAATCAAAGGTTAATATTAACAAACCATTTATATAAATTCTGAAAGTTATAGGATTAAACTGTAACTTCTAAATTAACTAAAAGGGTACTATAGTCATTAGGTTTTATCCTATATTTATCAGCTCCTAAAATCTCTCTCTCTCACATCTATTTCACGTTTCCTTTAAACCCGAATCGATGGAAGCCAACACTAAAAACACATACGCCTCTTCCCTCTCACCTCCCCACTGCCGACATTTTGAGTTTTCTTCAACCTAGTCGCCACACAAGACACAATACACCACCACTGCCATCTTGATAGTCGAACCCGCCAGTAACACCACCGCCACCATCATCATTCAACGCCATCATAACCATCTTTTGCCATTACCATAGCCGTAGCTTTTTGGATCCAACCTTGGGGGTCAAAACCAGAAAACTCTAGTAGTGTAATCTTCTTAACCGCCCAAGGTACCCCTTCCTTGGAGCCGAAGAGATTAAGAGGTGGAGGATTGTCGTTTTCAGAAGACCCACCAAAACCATCGCCGGTGGGTAATGGGGAACCAGATGAACCTTCAATCACCAACGAGCTACCACAAATTCATGAACCACCGCTAGTCTTTGGAGGTGATTTCCTATTTTGTTTCATCCATGTAAGGACCATCTTTCAAAATTCAGCACTCTCTCCTTGTTCCTACTTCAAAATCCAATAATACCATGGTCGTTATTATCTTCACAGAAGGAGAAAAATAGTGGATGCTATTTTTTTCATTGGATTACATATGTGTATGCATGACCCAAAAAAATTGCAACACTCCAAGTTGAATAAATCAATACCGCTCTGATCTATCTTTCTTTATGCAATGCCGCCACCCGTTTCGATTTTGTGTGTTGATTCTCGAAGAAATCAAATGACAAGTTGGCTTTCCCACTTTGTTGGTTTATGATAGCAAAAAAAAATTACAGCCCCCTTCCACGTGATTCAATCAATACATGTTTGATTAGGCTTTTTTTTCGAGTAATATTCTTGAAGAACCGAATGAAGAGAAGTCTACCACTTGTCTCATGCTTCTATGAAAAAATGGTGTTGAATAGAGTTTGGCTATGTCTTTGCTTTCCATATTTCACACAGGACCAACAAAAGAGCAAGAACATAGATTTGGCCTTGTGTAAGTATTCTAAATTTGTACTTTGATGGTACCATATTAGAAGTTCTTTATCTCTTAACAATGTTTTCTATTCATAAGCAATTCATATTCAGATGTTTTCATTTATGACTAAATGTGTATTCAAATGTTTTCATAAGATTAGATGTATATTCATTACTAATTGAAGTGTACTCAATGGTGATTAAATCTGTATTCAAGTGTTTTCATAAGTGTATGCAATGTTTTCTAATCAGAAGCAATCCACATTTAGACGTGTTCTTTCATTTGTGTTTTATTCATTTATGAATACAACTTAATTCATCTGTTCATTCAAGATTATTATCGGATTCATATATGATTACAAATATGTTTTATATATGTATGATTACAAATATTCAGATAAAATGATTAATTTGTCAATATTTTTGATGTGGTTGGTAATAATAAACTTAAAAAAAACGTTTTTTTTAATTATGGTAAAAACCTTTTTAAAATCATTTTATAGATTTTGTTAATTAAAATAGATTATATAAATTCCTAATATTTGGGTAAAAAATCTATTAATCAGATTAAATCCCATGATTTTAGGAATTCATTAATTACCCATAAATTATCCATAATTAATTATATTGTAAAATTCCTTTTATGCCCTTAGATAATGATTGGTTCACAATTGTTCTCCCGTTCTCAACCTTTTAGGTGTTCTCATTTTATCTTTTCCCTAGGAGTATGATCAAATGAGAACACCTAAAAGGTTGAGAACCTGAGAACAGATCTAATTAAGCTCTCTAAATTTTAAAATCAAAGGTTAATAATAACAAGCCATTTATATAAATTCTGAAAGTTATAGGATTAAACTGTAACTTCTTAATTAACTAAAAGGGTAGTATAGTCATTAGGTTTTATCCTATATTTATCAGCTCCTAAAATCTCCCTTTCTCTCTCTCTCTCTCTCCCACTCTCATCTATTTCACGTTTCCTTTAAACCCTAATCGATGGAAGCCAACACTAAAATAACATATGCCTCTTCCTTCTCATCTCTCCATTGCCGACATTTTGAGTTTTCTTCAACCTAGCCACCACACAAGACATAATACACCACCACCACTGCCATCTTGATAGTCGAACCCGCCAGCAATACCACCGCCACCATCTTCATTCAGCGCCATCATAACCATCTCTTGCCATTACCATAGCCGTAGCTTTCTGGATCCAACCTTGGGGGTCAAAACCAGAAAACTCTGGTAGTGTAATTCTTAAACGCCCAAGGTACCCCTTCCTTGGATCCGAAGAGATTAAGAAGTGGAGGATTGTCGTTTCCAGAAGACCCACCAAAACCCTCGCCGGTGGGTATTGGGGAACCAGATGAACCTTCAATCACCAACGAGCTACCACGAATTCCTAAACCACCGTTAGTCTCTGGAGGTGATTTCCCATTTTGTTTTATCCAAGTAAGGACCAGCTTTCAAAATTTAGCACTCTCTCCTTGTTCCTACTTCAAAATTCAAGTATACCACGGTCGTTATTATCTTCACAGAAGGAGAAAAAGCGTGGATGTAGTTTTTTTCATTGGATTAAATGTGTGTATTTATGACCCCAAAAAAAATCGCAACACTCCAAGTTGAATAAATCAATACCGCTATGATCTATCTTTCTTTATCCAATGCCGCCACCCGTTTCGATTTTGTGTGTTGATTGTTGAAGAAATCAAATGACACGTTGGCTTTCCCACTTTGTTGGTTTATGATAGCAAAAAAAAAATTATAGCCCCCTTCCATATTTCACACAAGACCAACAAAAGAGCAAGAACATAGATTTGGCTTTGTATAACTAATCTAAATTTTTACTTTGATGGCACCATATTAGAAATTCTTTATCTCTTAACAATGTTTTCTATTCATAAGAAACTTATATTCAGATGTTTTCATTTATGACTAAATGTGTATTCAAATGTTTTCATAAGATTAGATGTATATTCATTACTGATTGAAGTGTACTAAGTGGTGATTAAATCTGTATTCAAGTGTTTTCATAAGTGTATGCAATGTTTTCTATTCAGAAGCAATCCACATTTAGACGTGTTCATTCATTTGTGTTTTATTCATTTATGAATATAACTTAATTCATCTATTCATTCAAGATTATTATCGGATTCATATATGATTACAAATATGTTTTATTCAGGTATGATTGCAAGTATTCAGATAAAATGATTAATTCGTCAATCTTTTTGATGTAGTTCGTAAAAAAACGCTTTTTTAGTTATGGTAAAAACCTTTTTTAAAATCATTTTATTGATTTTGTTAATTAAAATAGATTATATAAATTCCTAATATTTTGGGTAAAAAAATCTATTAATCAGATTAAATCCCATGATTTTAGGAATTATTTAATTACCCATAAATTATCCATAATTAATTATATTGTAAAATTCCTTTTATGCCCTTATATAATGATTGGTTCACAACGGTTCTCGCATTCTCAACATTTTAAGTGTTCTCATTTTATCATTTTCCTAGGAGTAGGATCAAATGAGAACACCTAAAAGGTTGAGAACGCGAGAACAGATCTAAGCTCTCTAAATTTTAAAATCAAAGGTAATACTAACAAACCATTTATATAAATTATGAAAGTTATAGAATTAAGCTGTAACTTCTTAATTAACTAAAAGGGTACTATAGTTATTAGGTTTTTGATGAATCGTGGAATCAAGTATTAATCAAAATCAGAGTTAAACGAATGCAGATTGAACAAACTATGTAAATAAGATCTGGTTTCTGCTCATTTACTCTTTCAACTTTTACAGAGAAAATAGACAGGTTCTGTAAAGGACTCTTATCTAACTCTAGTAAAGTTCCATATTTATAGGAACAGTGAAAGCATACAAAAAATACTAAGGCATTGACAATTAAGCATCGTACGAAATACACCTTAGTAAATAAACATTACAAAACATACGAAGGGTAAAACAGACTTCGACATATTACAATATAATTCGACCCTAACAATCTCCCCCTTTGCAATAATGTCGACCTTCGTCAGTTCAAGAGTATCTGTATAGCATACAGCATAACTCTTCGAATCTCAGTGTACCAAGAGATTATCTTCTTTAGCTCCTTCTTGTCTCCTTCATTAGTCTTCTTGCAGCTATTCATACGAACAATGAAATTCGTATATTGGGATGTTGTATATCTTTCCACTTCGGAAGCTTGAAACAAAAATATTTTCGCCTTCCCATTTTTATCTTTCCCAGCAAATACCATACCAAATGGTTTTAAACATATTTCTTCGTCAACATACTTCTTCAACTCAGGTTGAGTTAAAGGAAGTTCCATTGGCACTTTTACAGTCAATCCCTTTGTTGTAGCTAACTCAACATCAGTAAGTGCTAAACACTCATAATAGTTGTTAAGGAAAATCTTGATGTGAACCAACCCAAGTCGAAAAACTTCAGGATCGGTTTCTCGAAGATACGAAGCGTCTTTATCCTTTAGTAACAATGCAACTTGTATCAGATCATACAAGTTCATTAAGGGAAAATCAGCTACCGAAAAATCACACACTTGCCCATTCGCCCTTGAAACAATAAAGCGAAGATTCTGCATCATATTTTCGAACAATACATCTCGCTTTATGCTTATCACCTTCTTTATCTTCACCAGAGACCAAATTTCCTTTGGAAGTTTTCCAAGTACAACATGAAATCTGATCTTCATGTATGTGTACTCATCATCATTGTCAAATTTCTCAGCAATTTTGTACTGAGCCATGATGAACATCATTTCATTGATGGGAAAATCCAATTGACTCATATCAGTGTTGAGAACAACATAGCTTCTCTTTGGCTTCTTTTCGAAAGCATACATATGATTATATGCAACTTTCGACTCTATTGTCTCATAATTGTAATGCTTTGAAGGATCACCCTTGTTCATCCCACGTGGATCATTTGCACGAAGTCACATAATACTTTGTACAATTCGGAGCTTTTCAACCTCAGCCTCCGCTTCAGCTTCCTTTTCTTCCTTTGACTTTTCGACCATAACAGTTTTGCCTTTGTCTTTTACAGAGGAATTATCAACACTTTCCTTAGGCTTCGAACTGCTGCCTCCTTCTCCAATCACAATTCCTTTGGAAATTGATTTTGAAATTGGCTTCGTTGTCACTGGCATTGTTGTTACAACAGTCGAAATAACTGGCTCAGCAGTAGACGAAAATGGTTTTGTTATTGGAATCTTTGTGGAGAACACCTTTCCAACAACCTTTGCATCTACATGCAAATCTTTACCACTAGCCTTCGTACTACCATCCTCCTTTTCTCCCCTTTGCACCCCTGTGAAAACAGGTGGGGCATTCTTCAGAAGAAGGCTAGAAATATGAGAAAGTGGAGCAAGTTGTTTTTGCAAGATCGCTTCAAAATGAACGAACTTTTGAGAAAAAAAGTCCGGAGTGATTAATGGAGATGAAACTGATTTAACAGTTAACTCTTTAAGCTCCTTCAGTGAATTAAGCACTTCCACAAAGCTTTGATTTTTCCGTGGTCGACAATTGAGTAAGTTGAGGAAGCAAATCTTCGTACAGTTTGACATATTTGGTAACAGCATCACAAATAATGTCAACTTTCTGATTGATCGAAGCATAATCACGTTGTACGATTGAGATTTCTTTTTGCATATCCTGTCGAAGTTCTTGGATTTTCAAATTTACATCTTCCCTCACCTTCTTGATATCTTGAACGAATAGTACATGTCGTTATTTTATCAAATGATTGAATTCTTTCACTTCTCCTCTGAACATCGAATTGAGAGAATTGACCCGTAATTCATCATTTTGATCATTGTGATCAATCTTTTCCAACAGACGAATCTCTGAATCTCGGACCATTCCAGAGACTTTACTTACCACTTTTCCTTCGAATGTTTTCAGCATATTATCAACGTCCACATGAGATACAGACGAATTATTCCCCAAATCTGCTTGTGATTGAAGAATAGAATTCAACTTTTGGTTAAGAATCTTGAATTGTTTCATCGTCATCAACATATGATTAGGGAAGTGATCTTCTTCATCATCAAACTGTAAATCTTCAAAGGCACATCCAAAACCTTCATTATCAGTATCAGCTTCAACAACAGGTGAAGGTTGAACTAGTGAATTAATTTTGAGAGAATCAGTAGTTTGAGATGGAAAAAGAGTGGTAAAGGGTTGATGAAGAATGGTTTCAAAAGTTGGAGAATTTGTAGTATTTGGAATAAGAAAAGGAGGTAAGGACATGAAAGTATCTGCCTTTGAAGATACAGGAATACCTTGAGTAGTAGCCTTAACTTCTTTGTTCGACTCTCCCTCACCCATGTTGACATTTACATCCGTATCAGATACGTGTGTAGAAATGCCTGAAGTTCGAACCTCCTCAGTATTTGATTCAGTTAACGAGACTTCGGGTGGTATGACTATTGTCTTCTCAGGAGTAGATACAGATTGTGAAACAACTGGTTCTGGTGTTTCAGGAACAATTTCTTCTTCAGAAGATGCCTCTTGAATAACCAACTTTCTTTGTCTTTTCTTCTTCTTCGAAATATGTTTGGCCACATCTTCAGCTCTTCGTTTCTTGGATAGAGGCGAGACTGGAGCTGGAACCTCTCGAAAAATAACTCTTTGATGAGAGAGTTGTGGTTTACGAACATTAGAAGGAGAAACTTTTGATCCAACATCAGAAGATTTTCTGGAACACCTAGACCTTTTCTTCAAACGACGAAAAACACTAGATTTAGAAGGAATTTTCTCTGCCAATATAGTATCATCAACAGGTTCCACTGGTTTAATGACAAAAGTCGATACATTCATTTCAGCCGTCTCAGACTTCTTTGGAGACTTCGTAGAGTCATGCACAATCTTCTCAGGAGACTTCTTTGATTCGTGCACTAGCTTCTCTGGTGTAGCTTTTGCATCCTTTTTAGAACTTTTAGACTTCTTGGAAGGACCAGCTTCTTCTTTCGACAATAATTTTCCAGTCTCAACATCTGGATTAATGGTTTTCAAGTACTCAACCAACACTGAATTTGTTGGCTCAACCCTTTTTAACATTGCATCAGGAATCCGAGCAATGTGTGTGAATACCTCCATATCATCCGAAACTTCCTTTGGGAATTGATACTTCAGAAACTCAACCTTTTCTTCATCAGCAGGGACAACAATTCCTTCTTTATCATAGAAATAACCAAGGATTAAGCTCCAATACCTAGCACACGAAATGCCTTGAACCACATTCGTGTTTTCGACACTCTTTTGGAATTCCTTCCATAGTTGAGTAGAGTAGTCGACAGAGATATCATAATACAATCCTGCCACCATCGCATAAACCTCCATGCGACCTTTGTCTAAGGCAACACTTCGACCTGTCAAGCATCAAAGAAAAATTCCAAACAAGAAATTCCAAACGATTGGCAGGGCTGATTTCTTGAAATCACCGATCTTTGTGAGTGGGGGTTGATGACCCATCTCATTAAACATATGAATAACTGACAAAAGATCTTCTTGGACAAGTTGAGAATTAGGAATATCCAGAATCTGACAAAAGATCTTCTTGGACAAACGGATTTTCTTGTCATTCACCAGTTGAAAGGTGATGATATCCATTGCTTTGCTATTAGTAGCAGTGGATCCTGCCTGAGAAAGCCATGAGAGAGGAACTGAGAAAGAATTGAACATCGCCTTGGAAAGAACAAAACTCTTCAATGCGACAATTAGCATCTTCAATTCTTCTGGATACAAAGACACATCTGCTTCCACTTGATAATTGGTGCTTTGAATCTTCATGATCGGTTGAGAAGTGATGTCTTTAGTTGTTCGAGAAGTAGAATCAACGCCGGCCATGATTAGGGTTTAGAAGCTTTGAAGAACAGAGAGAATTTGGGTATTTGAGTTCTTTTGTGTGCGTAAAAAGATAAAGAACCTGTAAATGTCCTTTTTATATGTAACCCTTAATTTGAATTGAACGCGGGATAAGCATTGAATGAGATCTGACGTGGCACCTTAAAAGTCGCACCAGTCTGCCAATAAAGTTGCCATGCGTCAAAAAGTAACTGTCACATCGCCTTGAAACCAGGAAACGTCTCCTTACACAGTCTGTTCGTGTCTCGTCAAGGAATAGTAACCGTCAGCAACCTTCATGTTGGGTATTATTGTGTTGCGTCATGGGCTTGTTTTGTATATCCATATTGGGCCTGTCCATCCGTGATTATCTAGTAGGGTTATACTATAAATAGTGCATGCATGTATGCATTAGAGAAGGTCGTGATTATTGTTGATTATTGTTTTGTAACCCTAAGCACCTCTATAGTCGAAGTTCTTAATCGAGCTCTTCTAAGGTGTTGAAGTTTTAATCATACGACATATTCAAAGCCATTCTTGTGTTCATAATTACGTTCTTAATTGTTTTGCCTGCATAGAATCTATCGATCCTAATAGAACTTTGTTCTAACAATTGGTATCAGAGCAGGAGACTGTGTGATCAATACACATTCCTTCTGTTTTAAGAATTCTTTAGGGTTTCCGCTTTTATCGAATATAAAAGAAGTCGTCTTCTTCCTGTCGACGGTAACTCTGTTTCTGATAAAATCCTAATCTCTAGTTTACAGGTCTGATTCTAGCGGCTCACCATGTCTCACGAAGATTCTCAGACAAATCCCATCAACATCTCTAACAGCATTGGATCCACTACCAGGATTCCCATTCTTTACACTCAAGACTATGAAGTATGGGCGCATCACTTTGAAGATTATGTGGTCGGATCTGAAGATAATGGTTATCTCATCTGGGAAGCCATCACGCTTGGGCCGTTTGTTAATTCTGGAACGAACACGACTGTTAAGAACCAAAAAGAGTATAACAAGCTGGTGGCGGACGTAGACAAGATGCCACAAGATGAGAAGGACAAGTTGTTGTGTAATGTGAAAGCCATGAGAATGATCAGATTCGCCTTGCAATCTGACACTTTTCAGTTAGTTGGTTCATGCACGACGGCCAAAGAAATCTGGGATAGGTTGAAAGAACTTTACTCAACCGATGAAGATCTAGAACACTCTATTCAAACCTTGCTGCTCTCAGAATTTGGAGTTTTCGAACAGAAACCAGAAGAAAAACTGATACAAACCTTCGATCGGTTCAATCATCTCCTAAGTAAGATGATCAAACATGGAATAGAAAGAAAGCTGATCGAGCAGAAGGTAACCTTCATGAACGGTCTGAGACCAGAATGAATGGCTATGGTTTCAACAGTGAAAGCACATGAACAGTTTAAATCTTACTCACTAGCGAAACTTGTGGGAATACTTAAGTCCCATGAAAATGTGGTAACCAAGGAGGCGAAGGTAGTTTTGGGTGTAGGATCGTTGGCCCTTGTCTCAAAAGGAAAAAGTACTGCAGAAGAAGAAGAGGAGTCGGATATGTCTGAGTGTGACCTTACAAGCGAAGAATATGCTACGATGGTCACCAATCCAAAGAAGTTTGCACGAAGAAAATTTCCTGTCAATAAGAACCGAAACTGGCTGGGAAGTTACAGTTCTGAGAAGGTGAAGGATGAAGCGAAGAATTCTTCTCAAAAGGATGAAGAAAAAAAGGAGAGCAAGCTTGCAGGAGACTCAGGGTTCGACTGCAGTTATTGTCACGGCAAGAACCACTTTGCCAAAGATTGCATGCTGAGGAAGATGGCTGAGAAAAGAGATGGTGAAGATGATGAGGGGTACTACATGCGCAAGTTGGAAGAGATCAAGAAAAAGAAGGCAACTAACAGTTCTATGAATGCCTTGATTGTGCAGGAGAATGCAGATGAAGATGAGTTCGGTGGAGTTGAAGTTTGGTCAACCGATTATGAGGATGAAGAGGTGAGAAAGCCAACTCATGGAAGAGCGTATGTGGCAAAGGAAGCAGGTTCAGCTGGAAGATGTTTGATGGTCACAGCAGGTGGATCAACCGAAAGTGCCAGTAAGGAACCGAACCTAACTGAGGACAAATGCTTTGCAGCCAAGCCCGTGAGCGAGAAGATCAACGAATGTGATCGACTGATCAAAAAGGTACAATCCATCCTTGAATCAATTAAAGTTTCGGTAACAGATTATGAAGAAGAATTAAATGAATTAAAATTTAAATTTTCTAACTTAAGTGGAAGTCTTATGCAAACTCGCTTAGCGAATTCTAACCTAACTGACCAACTCAGCAGGGTGTCTTCAAAGAGTGAGGAGAGAAGGATGTGGATTGAGCTGAAGGAGTCGGAGTTAAATAGGGCTAGGGATGAAAGTATTTATTTGTAACGAGACAATTTAAATTTTTTGAAACAAAGGAATGTTTTTTGTTTAATTGCAAAATGCTTATATACTAATATTACTCAATTGCATTTAAATTGTGAAATAGGGAAAAAGATTCATAAAATGATTTTACCCTTCCTTGAATTTAAGGAGGATGAAGTCATTGCTGAATGTGAATCAATTGTGTCCTCAGAAGAGACATCCATCCATTACAAAATCGGACTGGAAAAAATAGAGACCTTCATTGACTCTAAGGAACATAAATGTATGCTCAAAAAGCTTTTAGACGAAAATGATAGGTTAAAAATTAAGTCCGAAACCATTCAATCATTCGACTCATCGAACGTTAAATTATTTTCAGAAAATAAAATGAACTTAGAAAATACGTCTGAACTTGATGAGGAAAGTGAGATGAGCGAAATCTCAGTAGAAGATGTAGTTGATTGCTCTGAGTTTATGAAGAGCGAAACCCAGGATGAGAAACCTCTCATATCTGAAAATCCGGTTGAATTCGCTCGCCTGTCGAAAGCCAAGCCACAGAAACTCAAAGAGAAAGTTATGGTTTATCAAAAGGTTCAAATTGTGTCGAATCAGGTCTATGCTGTTACAGGAGTCACTGCAAGACAAACAACAGAATTGAAAATCCTGGTCGACGAAGACAATGCTGAAGGATGCGATGATTACTTCTGGTCAGCCCCTATTGACAATGCAGACGAAACCATAGGCTTATCTGAGCAAACTTCATGGAGGGTTAAAGGAAGATACGTGGCTGAACCCATCAACAAACCCTCGAGTTTCGACAAACCAAGTACAAGTGGAACAAAAGAAATCCCTGAAGAACCAATGAAAGAACCGATTGTTCCAACTAAGACAACCGAAACTCAAAAGGAGAAGCCAAAGGCTAGCTTCAATATCCACAAATCTCAGAAGGAGTTAGCCGAACAGAAACGCCAAAGAAATCAAAGATACATGAAAAATCTGAATGAGCGAAAACGTCATTGGCAGTCTCAAAATCCCAACTACGTACCTTATAAGAAAGAATCAATTGACAAAGGAAAGGAACAGCTAAAAGGAAAAGAAAATTTCAGTCCAAATTCCTACTATTCCAAAACTAGCGCGCAGAACCGAACGTCTACTTTCGGTCCAAACGTCAAGACTAACAACCGAACGTCTACTTTCGGTTCCGACACCGACATTCAGAACCGAAAGTCAAGTTTCGGTCCCAATACTGGTTTCGGTCCTTCCCACTCACAAAGCAAATCAAATTCAGTGAAGGACATCAAAGGACAGGGAAAGCTTGATTTTGATTCTAATTTCAATGATAAGAAAAAGTCAGCTAACCCTAGGATTCATAAGAAAACACCAAAAATTAAACAAGATAAAACTAAAATCAGGGTGTACACCATCAAAAGAAAAGATCAATCAACTCTAATAAAAAGAACTTATTTGGTTGATATTTCTACTGCAATTCCTTTTTCTGTGAAAGACTCACCAGGACCCAAGAACCTTTGGGTTCCTAAATCTGCTTGAATTTGCAGGTGATAAGTGATGAGCAGTTCGATGATGAATGGTATATAGACAATGGCTGCTCGCGTCACATGACAGGAAGGAAGGAAGAGCTGAGGAAGTTTCGGTCCCTAAAGGATGGTGGATGTGTGAAGTATGGCAATAACTCATATGACACAATCAAAGGATATGGAATGATAAACAATGGAGACTTCTCGATTCGAAAAGTAGCGTATGTGGAGGGATTGCAGCATAACCTCATCAGTGTGTCACAATTAGTTGTGGGAACAAGTTTGAAGGTTTCATTTGATGATGAGGGCTCAGAAATAATTGAGAAGCAATCTAAAAAGGTTCTGTTGAAGTCTGAACGCAAGGGAGAGATGTATCCTTTAAATCTCAACGCAATTCGAGGAAAACCAGCAATATGTCTGCTATCAAAGGCGAACACTGATGAAAGCTGGTTGTGGCATCGACGTCTATCGCACCTGAACTTCAAAGACATTAATAAGTTGGTGCTTGGTGATCATGTTTGAGGCCTTCCTCTTCACAAATTTGATAAGGAACATCTATGTGCAGCGTGTGAGATGGGCAAACAAAGCAGAAAGAGCCATCCCACACGAATCAATACAAAGATTGTTGAAGCTCTTGAACTTCTGCACATTGACTTATGTGGACCTTCGGCTATCGAAAGCTTCGGTGGTAGTAAGTTCATTCTTGTCATAGTAGATGATTTTTCACGCTTCACCTGGGGTTTCTTTCTTAAACAGAAATCAGATGCAACTCCCAAGTTGAAGACGTTCATCAAGCAAGTGGAAGTCCAGCTGCGAAAGACAGTGAGGAATATCAGAAGTGATAATGGGCTGGAATTCAAGAATAAAGATTTTGAGGATTTTCTGGCTGACAAGGGGATATCTCACAACTTTTCGGCCCCTTATACTCCACAACAGAATGGGATTGTTGAAAGACGAAACCGTTCTTTATGTGAAGCAGCCAGGACCATGCTAAGCTTCGCTTCTCTTCCACTGTACTTCTGGGATGATGCTGTTGCAACCGCTTGTTACACTCAGAACCGATCCTTGCTCAACAAAAGATTTTCAATCACTCCATATGAGATCTTGAACAATCGAAAGCCTAACGTCAAATTTTTCCACGTGTTTGGTTCCAGGTGTTTCATCTTTAATTCAAAAGAGAACCGAAACAAGTTTGACGTCAAAGCAGATAAGGGAATTTTTCTTGGTTATTCACTCACTTCAAAAGTATACAGAGTTTTGAACAAACGCTCCAAACGAATTGAAGAAACATATTATGTAACCTTTGACGATAATTACAAGAAGAAAGTTCAAAGGAGCGAAAGTGCCTTAGGAGAAATATTTCCTGAATCAGGACAAGTCTCGGTTCCAATATCCAACTTGTTTGAAGAGTACATTCGGCTATTTGATGAACCAGAGAAAGCAGCACACTCAGAGGCGAAAGCAGCAGACAACAAAATCGACAATCTCAAAAAGATCATAGATGAAGCTGCCAAAGAAATGGAACGTGAACCTCCTAAACCGACAGGTGGTCAACCCTCCACTGACTCTCCAAACAACGACTCAATGTTTAAGGGGAGAGTTCATCAGCACCTAAGACAACTGAAATGTCTTTCGAGGGGGAGAATCCAATTCCATCCCCAACTCATAAAGGTCCGGGCGAGGGGGAGCATACAACTCCAAACCCACCCAATAATAGTCAAATCGAGGGGGAGAATCCGACTCCCACAGAGGATGAAAACTCTGATCCTGACACAGGTTACACTTCGCCAGTCGAGGGGGAGAAAGAGAATACAACTGACGAAGGTGATCAATCAGAACTTGAAGAGGAAGTAAATGCAGAGTTGGATCCAGCCTATGACCCAAATTATCCTCTTTTAGTGAAATGGACCAAGGATCATCCCAAAGCACAAATTATTGGTGAATCATCTGAGAAAGTTCTCACTCGTTCTCAATTGAAAGCGAAACAAACTGCATTATTCTCTAAAGTTGAATTCTGTATGTTTAATTCGTTTGTCTCCAAAGTCGAACCGAAAACAGTTAATGCTGCACTTGATCATTCTTATTGGGTACAAGCAATGCAAGATGAGCTCCATGAGTTCGAACGCAATTGAGTTTGGAGGCCGATTCCCACACCAAAGGATGCTTCAGTGGTTGGCTTGAAATGGGTCTTCAGGAATAAATTTAACAAAGAGGGGAACGTTATTAGAAACCAGGCTCGGTTGGTAGTAAAAGGATATTGCCAAGAGGAAGGGATAGACTATGAGGAAACCTTCGCTCCTGTAGCAAGGTTGGAATCTGTTAGAATTTTTCTGGCATATGCTGCTCGTAAAAACATCGAAGTTTTCCAAATTGACGTAAAATGCGCTTTCTTGAATGGAGAACTAGAATAAACGGTGTATGTTGAGCAACCACCCGGGTTCGTGAACGAGAAGTTCCCTGATCATTGCTATGTGCTGGATAAAGCTGTATATGGTTTGAAGCAAGCACCAAGGGACTGGTATGAAACTTTAACTCGCTTTCTGAAAATGTCGAAATTTAAGCAAGGTTCGGTTGACCCAACCTTCTTCCGAAAGAAAGAAGGCGAACATCTAATGATAGTTCAGATTTATGTTGATGACATCATCTTCGGCTCCACGAATCCTAGCTTAACGGCTGAATTCAGGAAGTTGGTGGAGACTAAATTTGAAATGAGCGCAATGGGTCCGACTAATTTTTTCCTTGCTTTGAATATTAGACAGGGACCAGAAGGTATATTTATCAACCAGGAGGCCTACACAAAGAACTTGCTGGAAAAATTCGGTATGACGGGAGATTCGAAAGTGAAGGTTCCTATGGCATTTGGCACTAAGTTAACACCTTCTCTAGAAAAACCTGCTGTTGACATAACACTATATCGACAAATGATAGGGTCCCTTATGTATCTTACAGCTAGTAGACCGGCCATTATGTTTTCTGTTTGTTATTGTGCCAGGTTTCAAGCTAATCCAAGAGAACCTCACATAGTGGCAGTGAAAAATATTTTCCGTTACCTGAAGTGAACCTCATCTCTCGGTCTCTGGTACTCTGCTAGATCTGGATTCTTTATTCAAGCTTTTTCTGATGCTGATCTTGGAGGATGTGGTCTGGACCGAAAGAGCACTACAGGTGGATGCCAATTCCTTGACGGTAAACTTGTTGGCTGGCAGTCCAAGAAGCAAACCTGTGTGTCACTTTCAACAGCTGAGGCTGAGTATATAGCTGCAGCATCTTGTACTTCTCAAGTAATTTGGATTCAAAGTCAACTAAGAGATTATGGGCTAAGTATGAAGAAGATTCCTCTCTATTGTGACTCAGAAAGTGCAATAAGAATATGTCACAATCCAGTGCAACACTCAAAAACTAAGCATATTGCACTTAGATATCATTTTATCAAGGACCATGTAGAAGATGGGAACGTGGAAGTACATTTCGTTCGGTCCTCTGATCAACTGGCTGACATATTCACTAAAGCCTTACCTGAAGCGAGTTTCAATAAAATTTTACAAGGCTTGGGAATGATGGAAGCAGAGTCGGTACCAAATCCTCAAATCTCTCACTAAAAATTAGACAAGCGAAATAGAGCGAACGCTTGGTCTATTTCGGTTCCAGATTTTTCGGGAACCGAAATGAACCGAACGCTCGGTCTATTTCGGCTCCATAATTTTCGGGAACCGAAATAAACCGAACGCTCGGTCAATTTCAGCTCTGGAATTTGAAGGAACCGAAATGAACCGAACGCTTGGCTTATTTCGCTTCATTCTTTTAAGATAAGGTTCGGTTGTACATTTAGTTTTTTTTTTAGTTTTTTTTTGGCTTTGAATATGTCGTATGATTAAAACTTCAACACCTCAGAAGAGCTCGATTAAGAACTTCGACTGTAGAGGTGCTTAGGGTTACAAAACAATAATCAACAATAATCACGTCCTTCTCTAATGCATACATGCATGCACTATTTATAGTATAACCCTACTAGATAATCACGGATGGACAGGCCCAATCCGAATATACAAAACAAGCCCATGACGCGACACAATAATATCCAACAATCTCCCCCTTTGCGTCAATGGAGCCGAAAGCTCACATCGGTTGAGCTGCAGAAGACTTCTTGATTGTCTTGAACACCTTCGGTATGATGGCCAATAGATGATGACGAAACGTAATGTACCACCGAAGTATGTCCGTGAATTTCTTCTTATCTGCTTCTGAATTCTGCTTGCACCGATTGATGATATTGATAATGTGCTCCAAGCAGTCAGTTGAGAATAAATGTTTATCAACAAGAGCGAACAAAAAACGATTGGCTTCGCCTCTTGTAAACATTACAGTAAGATGTGTAGAATCGATTTGGCCCATCTTCATTTTGTTCACATCTCCTGGTTTCGGTGTTGGCTTGACAGTCGGTTTCTTGTTCATCACTTTCGCTATCTCCTGATCCATAACAGCAACCTCATGGATGTAAGAAGCCAACATCCTCTTCAAATGATCCAGTATCGGCTCATATTCTTTCGGATTGGTGAGCAGAATGTTAAACAATAGGATCCAGTCATGAGGATTTAAATTCGGAAGGTCTGCCAGGGAAATAATCGACACCGAGTTTGCTGATCCTCGTGTGATTTTAAAATTAACATTTATGAACTTCCCACCAGGCGAAGGTTTTAATACCTTGACAGTAATTATCTTATGTGCGCTCCATGTCAAGTACTGTGGTTGACCATACTTCAGATAAAAGTCAATAAGCTCACGATCAACTTTTGGATGAGGGAAAGGAACTTCAACAGTCGAATCAAAACAATGAAACGTGAATGCCTTCCGTGTTATCGGCATATCGAACTGTGAATCCTTTGAATTATCACAATCAAAAGAAGCGACAGGTTCCAGCCAGTAGACGCTTGGAAACTCTATTGCCTCATTGATAAGTGTCTCTTTTGTCCAGAGGGGAAACAAGGCCTTCTTGCAGTTTAAGGCTTCTTCTTCTTCCTTGTTCCTCCTTTCCCTTTCCTCGGCTTCCCTCGCAACCCTCAAGGTTTCATCCAACTCTCTGTCCCTCTTCTTTCGTTTAAGGGCCTCAACAATAGTCTCTTCTTCTTCGTCATCACTATCATCATCAATCCCTTTCTTCTTAGCTTGAGAACCAGAACCCGAAGCTTCATTATCCTTCGGTTCGGTTGTAACTTTGACTTTCGGTTGGGCAGATTCAGTTTCAGTTTTCACAGTAACCTTCGATTTTTCAGATTTGACAGATTAAGTGTGTTTTGTGCTACTTTATTTTTGTTTTTTTATTTTTTTATTTTTCAGATCCAAAAATATTTTATCTTTCTGTTTTTATTATTTTTTCAGAAAATTTCAAAGCTCCAAAAGTATTTTTCTAATCGTTTTTTTTATTTTTTTTGGTTTG
Organism: Lactuca virosa; assembly: GCF_052849685.1. Taxonomy (NCBI): domain Eukaryota; kingdom Viridiplantae; phylum Streptophyta; class Magnoliopsida; order Asterales; family Asteraceae; genus Lactuca; species Lactuca virosa. The sequence goes on from NC_136434.1 coordinate 284,738,016, forward strand.
TTTGTTTTGTTTGTGTGGTGTGTTTGTTTGCTTGTTCTTCTAATTAGGTCCCAAGTATACCCGTACAACAGATTTTGGAGCTTAGGCAGGTATGATTCTTTCAATATGAAATAGTTAAGGGTCCCTAGAAGCATGTTGCTGCATGTTGACCGAAGCCTCTACGACTAAGAGCAAAGCCTTAATGATTCGATCTATACCTATCGTTTCTTCTCAATCAGGCTGTTAAAATCAACTCAAGTCAAGAGATACCTTACTCTCCTCAAATGAGTTAAGAGTTTTTCTGCTTTGTCATGTTTTTATAACAGAAGGTACTTTCGATTCTTTAACCACCCTCCTTACATTCTCCATCAACTTTCGGTTCACCACTGTAACCCTTGAGACTCTCGGTCTTTACCACTGAGGTTTATGGTTGCATAAAATCTGTGTTTGTGATCTTAGATACGTACACCACGTGCTGAGTGAAACCCAAAAATCAACACCTACAATGAATTGACGGTGAATCATTATATTCAAGATCTTTCTTGTTACCTAATGAAATATCATTTTATTTTTTGAGTGGTCTTTTATGAAATTGTCAAACACCAAGGCCTTTCTTCCCTAAAAGATCCAGTTTGTTTTTGTTTTTGAGATTTCTATCATATCTTAAGTCACTATAAATTATATCCAACCTACTTGTTCAACAGATCACAATGGTCTCACAAGTACTTCTTCCAACGTTCGGTCTTATGTTAAGAATCGACGTTAGGTTGAAGATAAGCTACCCTTAGCCTATAATTTAAAAGAAGCCTTTCAATGTTTCTCTACAAACACTTGATCGTATCTTCTCGGGAATCCACACAAGCACTTCAAGTCTCTCTTGACTTTGAAGGAAGCGATTCTTGCCCGGAATCATCTGCTTTATGACTTTTAATAGACATCACTCACATCCAATACACATTTTTCTTTATTTCTTTATCTTTTGTCACCCTATTGCATGAAAATTTTTATTTTCCAACATTCTGGTTGCTGTTGGTTCGATTTTTGTTTACCTTTTAGAGCAACAGGGGTTATCCTAAATTTTGAAGTGAAGCTGAATTTCAAACGACGAATAAAGGATAAGCTTTTGGGCGCGTGAATTTGAACGGTCTCTAAATCCACGCGTGCTGACGTATACCTGGGAGAAACCACCCTGTCACATCGCGCTTTTTCAGGCGACGTTTTAGTGATCGCGTCATTATCATGATGATTTTTCTCTCTCCTGGCAATGGTATATAAAGGGCTTCTAATCTTATTTGTCTTTTACCAGCAACAAATTCTCTCAAACTACAAGGTGATTTGCAACTGTTCATCTTCTTTCTTAACTCAACAATGGCGACTTCTTCATCGGCTCACGATCAAACTGCATCGTCCACATTGCTCTCGATCAAGCCAAACCAGAACATGATCATTGAACTCAACCCTTTTCTGTACGATTCGTATATGATATACGTGGTTGAGTGTTTGAAGTATTCACCTCTGGTTTTAGCCCTAACACAGGTAGAATCCGTCCTAATGTCCCTCCTATCGCAAGTCTATACCACCGCTTCGTATGATAAGAACAAGGAGAGGATCTACTTCCAAATCTTCTCTCACAAGGCTTCGATATCAAAAGGGAGATTTTGTTCATCTTTGCAACTTGTTGTGGATTCGTCTGTGATCTCACCAGACTTCATCACCAATACTCAACTGTTCTCAATGCTCTACGAGATGGGCTACACTGATGTGCTTACCACGGTTACGAAGGTTAAGAAGTTGTGCTTACCGCCCCAATGGAATGGATTGCTTACTCTTCTCATCAAGAGTTTAGCGGAGAGGAGTAGTGGGTCTGATGGTACCAGTAAGGGTTTCCTGACCCTTCTATATGGTCTTTACAATGGTATAAATCTCGACTATGGGTCGATTATCTGGTCACAAGTGGTGCAAAGCCTCAACACTTCAACGAGGCACTCTGAAATTTCGTGTGGTCGATTCTGGACTCTCATTACACGAAGGGCGATTAATTCTTTGCAGATTCCGGTAATGAAGGATGCCCTAGTCGTGTCTGTGGCTACGTTTCACACCAAGAAAATCATCATTTCTGATCCTGCAAAGTTCCCTCACAATGGCTCTATACCTGAGACTATGTACAGGTGTGTCTCAGCTGAGAGTAAGGTCATGGCTGAATATCGCAAGATTCCTCCCAAGGACTCGAGAGTCTTATCTCCTGAACAGCAGGCTGCCTTGGATGCTGTGGAGAAGCCTGGAAACCAAGGAAAAAGGGCTACTACCAAGAAAGGGACAACCGAGGATGATAAGTCTAAGTCTGCTAAGTCAAGGAAGCGAAAGTCTGAGAAAGGGGATTCTTCTAAGCCAAAGAAGATTAAGAAAATGGCGAAGAAATCCAAGAGTCTCTCTCCTTCCAGTTCAGAAAACGATGAGGAAGATGAAGAAGAGGAAATTCATCATGAATCACCGAGAGGTAACACCCCTCCCCGATCCCCCACTCCAACCGAATCTCTTCATGACAAACTTCCAACACCACCTCCATCACCGAAACAGACAGTTTCTATTTCGGTTGCTCCTGTTCCACCACCTACCACCTCTCAAACAACGACTTCTACACCATCACCACCACCAGTTACTACCATTACTATTTCTATAACTCCAATCCCTCCTCCTATTATTTCCCAATCAACTTCCACCACTATCCCATAACCGACAGTACGAGTCAACGTATCTGATACGGGGGCGACTACTGAAACCGAACCACCAGTTACTTCCAAACCACTTTCACCCTCACCTTCAACCGATTCCGGTGCTACTCTCGGTGGTGCTAATGATGAGTTTGATTCAACATACTACAGTCCCTATCGGGTTCCTACAGATGATGATGATGAAGCTCCTGTCACGAGACAACAACTGAAGAGCATTGATGAGAAACTTGATAAATTGTTTGATGACAACAAGTCATACAGTGGTGTTGTGCTCAAAGCTTTCATGGATACAACTCTTGAGCAATATACTGAGTCAATTGACAAATCCACAAAGGCTGTTAATGAGTCTACTTCTTCTTGCAAAAAGGCCACTACTGATGTTGCCGAAATTGTTCACAGTACTCAGATCTTTCTCGAGTCACTCAAAGGGCATGCTGATACCAATGCCGCCAAGGTAAATGCTTCTGTGGATTCCTTATCCAAGTCATTTCAAGAGGAGCACACTAAGTTTGAGGCTGTTCGTTCTTCGATGCAAGCAGAGAACACTTCACTTATCAGTTCTGTGAATTCTCGGCTTGAATCTCTTCATGCTGATTTAGTAAAAGAGAGCGCTCTGAAGGAAGATCTTACCCGCCAGGCCTCGACTATTGAAGTTCAGAAGGTGCAGCTTGCTCAAGCTGAAAAGGAAATTTCTTTGTTGAAGACTGAAAGAGCTGTTTTTCGAAGCTGTGTTGGGGATGTCAAGGATATGCTTACCAATCTTCTTGGTGCTCATGATCCTATCCTTACTCTCACTATCAGAAATCATCTGACATCAAAACTTCATCCTGCCCTTGCACTGTTGCATGAGATGAAGGGTGTTTCGGAGAGATTCATACCTCCAAAACAAGGGGGAGAAGGTGCTCAACCGAAGGTTACTGTCAAATTTGAAAAACCAAAGGTTACTCTGAAAACTGAAACTGAATCTGCCCAACCGAAAGTCAAAGTTACAACCAAACCGAAGGATAATGAAGCTTCGGGTTCTGGTTCTCAAGATAAGAAGAAGGGGATTGATGATGATAGTGATGACGAAGAAGAAGAGACTATTGCTGAGGCCCTTAAACGAAAGAAGAGGGACAGAGAGTTGGATGAAACCTTGAGGGTTGCGAGGGAAGCTGAGGAAAGGGAAAGGAGGAACAAGGAAGAAGAAGAAGCCTTAAACTGCAAGAAGGCCTTGTTTCCCCTCTGGACAAAAGAGACACTTATCAATGAGGCAATAGAGTTTCCAAGCGTCTACTGGCTGGAACCTGTCGCTTCTTTTGATTGTGATAATTCAAAGGATTCACAGTTCGATATGCCGATAACACGGAAGGCATTCACGTTTCATTGTTTTGATTCGACTGTTGAAGTTCCTTTCCCTCATCCAAAAGTTGATCGTGAGCTTATTGACTTTTATCTGAAGTATGGTCAACCACAGTACTTGACATGGAGCGCACATAAGATAATTACTGTCAAGGTATTAAAACCTTCGCCTGGTGGGAAGTTCATAAATGTTAATTTTAAAATCACACGAGGATCAGCAAACTCGGTGTCGATTATTTCCCTGGCAGACCTTCTGAATTTAAATCCTCATGACTGGATCCTATTGTTTAACATTCTGCTCACCAATCCGAAAGAATATGAGCCGATACTGGATCATTTGAAGAGGATGTTGGCTTCTTACATCCATGAGGTTGCTGTTATGGATCAGGAGATAGCGAAAGTGATGAACAAGAAACCGACTGTCAAGCCAACACCGAAACCAGGAGATGTGAACAAAATGAAGATGGGCCAAATCGATTCTACACATCTTACTGTAATGTTTACAAGAGGCGAAGCCAATCGTTTTTTGTTCGCTCTTGTTGATAAACATTTATTCTCAACTGACTGCTTGGAGCACATTATCAATATCATCAATCGGTGCAAGCAGAATTCAGAAGCAGATAAGAAGAAATTCACGGACATGCTTCGGTGGTACATTACGTTTCGTCATCATCTATTGGCCATCATACCGAAGGTGTTCAAGACAATCAAGAAGTCTTCTGCAGCTTAACCGATGTGAGCTTTCGGCTCCATTGACGCAAAGGGGGAGATTGTTGGGTATTATTCTGTCGCGTCATGGGCTTGTTTTGTATATCCGGATTGGGCCTCTCCATTCGTGATTATCTATTAGGGTTATACTATAAATAGTGCATGCATGTATGCATTAGAGAAGGTCGTGATTATTGTTGATTATTGTTTTGTAACCCTAAGCACCTCTACAGTCGAAGTTCTTAATCGAGCTCTTCTGAGGTGTTGAAGTTTTAATCATACGACATATTCAAAGCCATTCTTGTGTTCATAATTACGTTCTTAATTGTTTTGCCTGCATAGAATCTATCGATCCTAATAGAACTTTGTTCTAACATTTCGGATGGAGGTTAAGCTCTTTCGTCTTTGGGTTTAGAGACGAAGTCATTTGCTAGACTGTCGAAATCATCAGCCTGAGTTGGTATTACTCAGAACCTCAAGGATTTCGTGTGTGCTGTGTGCCAAAGAAAAGATAATAAACAAATTAACAAAAATTTGGATCTGTGATGTCAAAAATTTCGACACAAAAGCAGAGAAACCCCTGGCAAAGGTTACTTCATTAATTATCAAGAGAGATAATCAACTGCTTGTATATGTTCCCGTGAATTACAATCGAATACTTGTAAAGAAGTATCGAAGGGCTTCTTTTGTTATGCTTATTGGGTGGTTTAAAATTTCGTTACATATCATCCTAAACATAAGGTGAGTAATTGTAACAGAAATTACTTGTATGACCAGTGTAGTCAGCGACAAGTATGCTTTGACATATGTTGATAGTAACTTTGAAAGCAAATGAAACTCATACATAAATCATATTCATAAAAAAATATTTGTTCTGGATCCTGTTGGGTAACAAACATCGTGGGTTTCGATAGTTTGATCAAGATCACGCATAAGAATAGAATATGATTTTGAGTTTCGAAAAATGGTACTGAAACAAATGTTTCATCAAATCTGGAACATAGTTCCCCGTCAATTCCTTATTAATATATGAAGTTGGGTTTCACTTTCATCACGACCTCATGATTTTAGATCACTAACACAGAATTTTGATATATCAAAATCTTGATGGGTTGAATCAAAGACCTCTTGGATATATGTCTTCGTGTGTGCAAGTGTAAAAAATTTTGCGATGAAAAAGAGTGGTTATGAAGAACGAATTGTACCTCTGTTATTTTCGGACAAAACATATAACTCTTAACTCATGTGAGAAGAATAAGGTAGCTCAATCGACTAATGTGAATATAAGCCTGACTTGGGAAGAAATTTTCGTATGAAAATTTTCATTAAGGCTTTCGTAAACACACATAAAGTCTACAGAGGCTTGAGTCAACATGCTGCAACATGCTTCTAGGGACAACCTAACTAGTACATAGTTGACGAAAGTTTACCTTCCCATAGAAACATAAGCATGACCCTTGAAAAAATGTTCGTGTTATCTGCACAATGAAAAAGAAACAAAGAGAATAACAAAAATCTTTTTGATTTTTCAAAAAAATATTTTGAGTTTTTGTGAATGTTTTCGAAAAATGAAACAATTAACAAAAGAAAATCTTTTTGTAGTTTTTGATTTTTCGAAAAGATAACAACAAAACGAAAAGAAAATCTTTTTGTAGTTTTTGATTTTTCGAAAAGAAAACTAAGATACAAACGTACGAAAAACATTTTTACAAACAAACAAAAATTTGTAAACAAACTACAATTCGCCACTCTTACGAAAATTTGACAAACTAACGAAAATTTGTACCACACCACCATCATGCAAATTGTCGAATTCGAAGCGTGTCGAAGCGTTGACTATGAACAGTAACTGCTGAATGGCGTCTTATTGCCTCTGAATCGACACATTTATATAACACGCCTTTGCTATACATTCGAAATCCGTCCTGGAACTGAACTCGCTTCAATCATTCCCAAACCTGTCAAAATTCGAACAAACGATTTTTCATCCAAAGCTTTTGTAAAAATATCAGCAAGCTGATCAGTTGTTTTTACAAAATGAACTTCAATGTTTCCATCTTCCACATGATCTTTGATAAAGTGATAACGAAGAGCTATATGTTTAGTTTTCGAATGTTGTACTGGATTATGACAAATGCGTATAGCACTTTGAGAATCACAGTACAATGGAATCTTTTTCATATTCACGGCATAATCCCTCAACTGACTTTGAATCCAAATAATTTGTGATGTACAAGCAGCAGCTGCTACATATTCGGCTTCAGCAGTAGAAATCGAAACACACGTTTGCTTCTTCGACTGCCAACTAACCAACTTTCCATCCAAAAATTGACAACCACCGCTTGTACTTTTTCGATCTAATGTACACCTTCCGAGATCTGCATCTGAAAATGCCTGAATGAAAAATCCTGTTTTCGAAGGATACCACAATCCTAACGAAATTGTTCCCTTGAGATAACGAAAGATATTCTTCACAGCTGTTAAATGTGGTTCTCAAGGATTTGCTTGATACCTAGCACAATTACATATAGAAATCATGATATCAGGTCTACTTGCAGTAAGATAAAGTAATGAACCTATCATGCTTCTGTATAAAGTAAGATCAACCGCAGGTGATTCTAACAAAGGTGTTAGCCTTGTGCCAACAACCATTGGTACTCTTAACTTCGTGCTATTTGTCATTCCAAACTTTTCGAGTAAATTCCTTGTATATTTCTCTTGATTGATGAATATGCCTTCTCTGTTTTGACATATGTTTAATCCAAGAAAATTATTGATTTTACCCATCATGCTCATTTCGAATTGGCTTTTCATCAAGTTTTTGAATTCTCTAGACAAAGCAGGGTCAGTAGAGCCAAAAATAATATCGTCAACATAAATTTGAACAAGCATCAGATGACATCCAACTTTCTTTCGAAATAATGTGGGGTCAACTGATCCTTGCTTAAATTTCGACTGTTTTAAGAAACTGGTTAGAGTTGCATACCATGCTCTTGGTGCTTGTTTTAAGCCATATACAGCTTTATCTAAAATATATACGTGATCAAGATGTATTTCATTTACGAAACCTGGAGGTTGTTCTACGTAAACAGTTTCTTCGAGTTCTCCATTGAGAAAGGCACATTTCACATCCATTGGATAGACATCAAAATCCTTATGAGCTGCATATGCTAAGAATATTCGAACACCCTCGAGTCTCGCAACAGAGGCAAATGTTTCTTCATAATCAATTCCTTCTTGTTGCGACTATCCTTTTACAACTAAACGTGCTTTATTTCGTACAATATTTCCATCTTTGTCGGTTTTGTTTTTAAAAATCCATTTTAACCCGACAATCGAAACATTTTCAGGTTTAGGAATTAATCTCCAAACCTTGTTTCTTTCAAATTCAGCCAGTTCTGATTGCATTGCAATAACCCAATCTCAGTGTTCCATTGCCATTTTAACTGTCTTTGGTTCAATTTTAGATATGAAAACATTGAACATGCAAAATTCTTGATGAGTATTTAATACCTCATTCTTCGCACAAATTTGAGCTCTTGTTAATACTCCATCTTGAGGATTTCCAATGACTTGATCTATTGGATGAGTCTTTGTCCATTTCTCTAACGATGGATAAGCCGGATCAAATTCCAAAGGTGCATCTTCGTACATCTCTTCATTTTCAGATCCTACAACAGAAACATTATCATTTAGATCATGAAAATCATCATTTGGATTAAAATTTATTGTATCATTATCCTCCTCAACACTATTATCATTTTGATGCTCCCCCTCAACAACATCATCCATTCTCCCATTCTCCCCCTCAAAAGAATGCTCCCCCTCAACCAGAGTATTCGAATCCAAGTGCTCTACTTCGACTGGATTATCAAGCATACTTTCACCAAGTCCAAGAGAATTCGTTGTTGAATTAACATCTACAATGTTTTGAGGAATTTCCAAGTCATCACTATGCTTCAAAGATTCAGAGTGATGATTATCATTGGCATGAACTTCAGCATCCACAGCCCTGTCAGGAATACCAAAAATTAAATCATAATCAAAATCAGATAAATTTGATTCATCAGTTTCATCAGATGATTCATTAATAATTGGTTTTTGTTTAAATTGCTTTTCAACTTGTTTGACATAATAATCATCGAAAGTAAGATTGAAAGTTTCTTCAACTTTTCGTGTTCGCTTATTTAACACTCTGTATGCAACCGAATTGTGCGAATATCCCAAAAATATGCCTTCGTCAGCTTTAGCTTGAAATTTTGAAAGGTTATCTTTGAGATTCATGATAAAACACCTGCAGCCAAAAACATGAAGGAATTTGACATTAGGTTTTCGATTATTGATAATTTCATACGGAGTGATATTGAATCGAAGATGAATGAAAGATCGATTTTGAGTGAAACAAGCTGTCGAAACTTCTTCAGCGCAAAGATATTGAGGAAGATTCGCATATGTCAACATTGTTCTTGCTGCTTCACAAAGTGACCTATTTCTTCTTTCAACCACACCATTTTCCTGCGGTGTATAAGGCAAAGAGAAATTATGCGAAATTCCTTTTTCTGTTAAGTATGAATCCAACACATTGTTCTTAAATTCAGATCCATTATCACTTTTGATCTTTCGCACATTTTTCTTCAGACTCATCTCAATCTTCTTAATAAACTCGATCATTGTTTGAGCAACTTCATATTTTAACCTGAGAAAGTATACCCAAGTGAATCGTGAAAAATCATCAACAATAACCAAAATGTACCGTTTCTTGTTGAGAGTTTCAACAGTCGATGGTCCACAAAGGTCAATGTGTAGAAGTTCCAATGGTTCGACAATTTTCGAATCTATCTAATTGGATGGCCTTTCCTGTGTTGTTTCCCTTGTTCACAAGCTGTACACAATGTATCATTGTCAAATTTTAGTACAGGTAAACCACGAACAAGATCATCAACAACCAATTTATTTAAGTTTCGAAAGTTTAAATGCGATAAACGTCGATGCCATAACCAACTGATATCAGAGGAAGCTTTCGAAAGTAAGCACACTGAGGGTTTGCCGATGATTGGTTTGATATCAAGAGTAAACATGTCACCATGTCATTTGGATTTGAGCAAAACTTCGTTAGTTTCAACATTTGAAATGATGCTACCTTCTTCGTTAAACATCACTTGATTGCCAGTGCCCACAACAAGTTGGGAAACACTTATCAAGTTATGTTGAAGACCTTCGACATAAGCAACGCGATTAACGGTGATTTTTCCATTCGTGACTTTACCATAGTCTTTCACTTGACATTTGTGATTATTGCCAAACTTCACAACTCCTGCATTCTCCAAGCTACGAAAATCTCTCAGCTTTTCCTTTCGTCCAGTCATGTGACGTGAGCAACCACTATCAATATACCAATTTTCATCATATTGCTCGTCACATAAAACCTGCGATCAATGAAAGAATTTAGGTACCCAAGGCTGTTTGGGTCCTTGGAAATTAGTTTCAAACACAGAATGAAATGAAGAACTTTTAACCCAATCACAAACTTTAGTTTTGAGACTATCAATTAAGTCCACATCATTATTTAAAGAAACAGAAACATAAGTTTTAGTTAGTTTGGGATTGTCACTGACACATGCCTTCGTCTTTTTAGATTGAGTATGATCAAGCTTGTCTTTCGAAACCGGTTGCCAAGTTTTAACCGAAACATTCGAATCTTTTGATGACGAGCTTTTAGTTGATGAAGAATTCACATAATTCTCATAAGCTTCGTGAATTTGTTGTTTGAGAATATTTCCTTGATTGATATTTTCGACCTTTTCCTTCAAGCCAATGATCGATGTTTTTGTCACGAGACAACCCTTTTGTGTACGAAACTTTTAAATTTTGTTTTCCTGTAGGATTTGGAAAATTCGGTTTTTGTGGAAAGAAATCAACATTTGATTTAGGTCGAAATGCCATAGCGTATCGACTTCCAGCATTGTTGCAAACACTTCGATTTTGAAAAAATCGATTTGGAGATTTTTGTTTTTGAGAAAACATTGTTTGTTGATTAGAAGAAAATCGTTGATGTGATGATTGATTTTGAACATTCTTTGATGTATTTTTGTTATCTCTTGAAAATGATGAGTTTGAAACTTTCGAAAAATTTGTTTTTGGTTGAAATTCAGATTTAGATTTATTTGTTTGAGCGGGATTTTGCTTAAGATCTGAATAAATTTCTGAATGAAAAGACTTGTTTTCAACAGATTTAGTCTTTTTGTTTTCAGTTGTTTTCGAATTTAATCCATTTTGTTGTTTTCGAAGTTGCATTGTTTGCCAAAAAATCGTTTTGCGAGCTTGTCTTTTTGAAATTGCATTTTCTTTTGACAACTTTTCAATTTGTTCTTTAAATTCTTTGGAATTTAATTTGATAATAGTATCTTTTTCCACAACAACTTCTGTTGAAACTTCTTTCACAAGTTTTGATTTTTCAACCCATTTGGGTTGTGGTTTTTGTCTTTGAAAAACATACGAATTCTTTGTTAAGGTATTTTCGATTGTGCTTTGATTCGAAAAGAATCCTTCATTCGTTGTCTTCTTGTTGTCATCTTCGACCATTTTGGTGAATTCTGGTTTAATGTTTTCAACATTTCCATTTGTAACAAACACTTGAGTTGGAAAGACAACATCATCAGTACACTTGAAATTAGGATACACCACTTGATTTGTTTCCAAATAATGGGCTCCTTTTTCAGACAACACTTTGTCGAAATTTTCAGTGTCTCCAAATACTTGATCAACAACAACATGAGGAATTTCTTTTTCTATCGAATCTTTGTTTGTAGAGACCTTTTTGTCCGATTCGTCATCATCATATTCATCATCACTGCTATCCGTTTGACTATCTCGGATATCCACAAACTCAGAATCACAATCTTTTGAAGTTGAAGGTTTGTTAGTGACAATCTTAACTACCAAATCCTTAAGTTTTTCTTTTCCTTTAGATTTTGATGCAAAATTAATGACAGACAACTGAGAACAATCAACATCCTCAATATCACTAATTTCGCTAATATTGTCAGAGTTATCTTCAATATCGGCAAAATTAGATTGAGAATCAGATGTCGAATTCTCAGTCTTTTTCAAAATTTTGATTTGTTCTGATTTTGTCAAAGTATCATTCACAATGTTAACCAATTCATTTGTATCAAGACATTCATCCATTTTGACAATTCCATAAGCATATCTATCATTAGGAATTTTGTCAAACTCAGCAATGTTTTTCTCACAATCATATGAAATATTATCTACCTTCGCTCTTTCGTATGCTAGAAAAGGTAATAATTTCCTACGTTGTTCCTTGCTAATATCACACGAATGATGCAATGCAGTTAATTTCGCATATAGACGTTTAGCAGAATTGCAGTAGATATTTCGTTGAGCTAACAAAAGTTTTACATCACTAGATAACGAATCACGATCACACATAATGTTTGTTATTTGCAATTCTAAACATTCTATCTTGACCACTTTCGAATCTAACTTCTTCTATGTCTCTAACAACTGATTGCTTAATTTCTTAGCTTCATTACTAGTAGAAACAACCAAATTATCGAAATAAGCAACAGTATCATCAAAAGAAACAATTTCAGAATCATATGCACTCAAAGGAATATTGAAAGATTGAAGAATGTTACGTACCTTTGTTGTCATTGGAGACTTATCAGCAGATTTTGACACAAAGCAACGGCCCTTGACCTCTTCGTCTGAATCTTCCTCCAGCTTCGCATACATTGCCCCATGTGTAGGATTACGCATTTCCTCATCATCGGAGCCCGAAGACCAGATTTGATATGTGCCATCATTCTCATGTTCACCTTGAGCCACCAAAGACAGATTTTTCGCCTTCGTACGTACTTCTTCCAACCTCTCCACATAATATGCCTCATCCTTCACTCTATTCTTCTTCTCATCTTTCTTTCGAAGCATACAATCATTTGTTAAATGATTGGCTCCATTGCAATAGTGACAATCCATACCAGAATCTCCTTTCAATTTCTTCTCTTTCTTTTCCTCAGCACCCTTCGCATCATTCTTCTCATACTTCTTCTTCTCTTCTCATGCAGCTTTGTTCACGAAACTTCCTTTTCCTTCACTTTGCTTGAAATCCTTCAATTCAATCAAACATTGCTTAACTGAATTGATTTTCGTGTTCTCGCTGCCTTGAAACTTTTCTTTGAGATTATTCCAGATTTCCTTTGCAGTTGTACAACTTCTGACATAGTTATACACCACCGGAGGCAATGCACCACGCAACTCCCTTATGCATCGTTTTTCAAGTTTCTTCATACGATCATTTTGATTTTCCAAACTCGTAGTACTGGATGAAGATCCAATTGGTTGAAGGTTCGTTGGAAGAGTAACATTCCCTGAGATGCAAGTCCAAAGCTCTTCATCGATTCCATTCAAGTAATCATGCATACGATCAGACCACTGATCATAGAATTCAGGAATGAGCATAGGTATCTTAGTTGAAGATCCTAGCAGATGAGAGTATGAAGTCATTGAGTTGAGATTGAAGTTCGCCATTGATGTACGGAAGAAAATTTTTGAGAATTTATGAGAAATCAAAGAGAATTTGAAAGCAAATTGCTGAATTGATCAGAAAAACAAAGTAGAATACTCGATTCAACAAATCTGTTGCAGAATCGAATCACAACTCAAGATCTAGAAACCTTTTTCACGTCAAAAGATGCGGAACTTTTTGAACCAGAATTTTGATTCAAAAACCTTTTGAAACAGAATGAAAATTAGATCTCAGATCATGATTCCTGCTCTGATACCAACTGATGAATCGTGGAATCAAGTATTAATCAAAATCAGAGTTAAACGAATGCAGATTGAACAAACGATGTAAATAAGATCTGGTTTCTGCTCATTTACGCTTTCAACTTTTACAGAGAAAATAGATAGGTTCTGTAAAGGACTCTTATCTAACTCTAGTAAAGTTCCATATTTATAGGAACAGTGAAAGCATACAAAAAATACTAAGTAATTGACAATTAAGCATCGTAGGAAATACACCTTAGTAAATAAACATTACAAAACATACGAAGGGTAAAACAGACTTCGACATATTACAATATAATTCGACCCTAACAGTTTTATCATATATTTATCAGCTCCTAAAATCTCTCTCTTTCTCTCTCTCTCTCTCTCTCATCTATTTCACATTTCCTTTAAACCCTAATCGATGGAAGCCAACACTAAAAAAACATACGCCTCTTCCCTCTCATCTCTCCTTTTCCGACATTTTGAGTTTTCTTCAACCTAGCCACCACACAAGACACGATACACCACCACTACCATCTTGATAGTCGAACCCACCAACAACACCACCGCCGACCACCATCATCATTCAGCGCCATCATAACCATCTCTTGCCATTACCATAGCCGTAGCTTTCTGGATCCAACCTTGGGGGTCAAAACCAGAAAACTCTGGTAGTGTAATCTTCTTAACCGCCCAAGGTACCCCTTTCTTGGAGCCGAAGAGATTAAGAATTTGAGGATTGTCATTTCCAGAAGACCCACCAAACCCTCGTCGATGGGTATTGGGGAACCAGATGAACCTTCAATCACCAATGAGCTACCACGAATTCTTGAACCACCGCTAGTCTCTGGAGGTGATTTTCCATTTTGTTTCATCCAAGTAAGGACCAACTTTCAAAATTCAGCACTCTCTCCTTGATTCTACTTCAAAATCCAAGTGTACCATGGTCGTTATTATCTTCATAGAAGGAGAAAAAGAGCGGATGCTGTTTTTTTCATTGGATTACATGTGTGTATGTATGACCCAAAAAAATCGCAACACTCCAAGTTGAATAAATCAATACCAGTCTGATCTATCTTTCTTTATCCAATGCCGCCACCCGTTTCGATTTTGTGTGTTGATTCTAAAAGAAATCAAATGACACATTGGCTTTCTCACTTTGTTGGTTTATGATAGCAAAACAAAAATTACAGCCCCCTTCCATTTGATTCAATCAATGCAGGTTTGATTAGGCTTTTTTTTTTTCTTGTAATACTCTTGAATAACCGAATGAAGAGAAGTCTACCACATGTCTCATGATTCTATGAAAAAAATTGTGTTGAATAGAGTTTGGCTATGTCTTTTCTTTCCATATTTCACCCAGGACCAACAAAAGAGCAAGAATATATATTTGGCTTTGTGTAGCTATTCTAAATTTTTACTTTGATGGTACCATATTAGAAGTTCTTTATCTCTTAACAATGTTTTCTATTCATAAGCAATTCATATTAAGATGTTTTCATTTATGACTAAATGTGTATTCAAATGTTTTCATAAGATTAGATGTATATTCATTACTGATTGAAGTGTACTCATTGGTGATGAAATCTGTATTCAAGTGTTTTCATAAGTGTATGCAATGTTTTCTATTCAGAAGCAAGCCACATTTAGACGTGTTCATTCATTTGTGTTTTTATTCCTTTATGAATATAACTTAATTCATCTATTCATTCAAGATTATTATCGGATTCATATATGATTACAAATATGTTTTATTGAGGTATGATTACAAATATTAGGATAAAATGATTAATTCGTCAATATTTTTGATGTGGTTGGTAAAAATAAACTTAAAACAAAAAGAAACGTTTTATTTTAATTATGATAAAAACCTTTTTTAAAATCATTTTATAGATTTTGTTAATTAATATAGATTATATAAATTCTTAATATTTGGTTAAAAAATCTATTAATCAGATTAAATCCCATGATTTTAGGAATTAGTTAATTACCCATAAATTATTCATAATTAATTATATTGTAAACTTCCTTTTATGCCTTTATATAATAATTGCTTCACAACTGTTCTCGCGTTCTCAACCTTTTAAGTGTTCTCATTTTATCATTTCCCTAGGAGTAGGATCAAATGAGAACACCTAAAAGGTTGAGAACGCGAGAACAAATCTAAGCTCTCGAAATTTTAAAATCAAAGGTTAATATTAACAAGACATTTATATAAATTCTGAAAGTTATAGGATTAAAATGTAACTTCTTAATTAACTAAAAGGGTACTATAGTCATTAGGTTTTATCCTATATTTATCAGCTCCTAAAATATCTCTCTCTATCTCTCTCACATCTATTTCATGTTTCCTTTAAACCGTAATCGATGGAAGCCAACACTAAAAAAACATACGCCTCTTCCCTCTCACCTTTCCATTGCCGGCATTTTGAGTTTTCTTCAACCTAGCCGCCACACAAGACACAATACACCACCACTGCCATCTTGATAATCGAACCCGCCAGCAACACCACCGCCACCATCATCATTCAGCGCCATCATAACCATCTATTGCCATTACCATAGCCGTAGCTTTCTGGATTCAACATTGGGGGTCAAAACCAGAAAACTCTGGTAGTGTAATATCCTTAACCGCCCATGGTACCCCTTCCTTGGAGCCGAAGAGATTAAGAAGCGGAGGATTGCCGTTTCCAGAAGACCCACCAAACCCTCGCCGGTGGGTATTGGGGAACCAGATGAACCTTTAATCACCAACGAGTTACCATGAATTCTTGAAACACCGCTAGTCTTTGTAGGTGATTTCCCATTTTGTTTCATCCAAGTAAGGACCAGCTTTCAAAATTCAATACTCTCTCCTTGTTCCTACTTCAAAATCTAAGTATACCATTGTCGTTATTATCTTCACAGAAGAAGAAAATGAGTGTATGCTATTTTTTTCGTTGGATTACATGTGTGTATGTATGACCCAAAAAAAATCGCAACACTCAAAGTTGAATAAACCAGTACCGCTCTGATCTATCTTTCTTTAACCAATTCAGCCACCTGTTTCGATTTTGTGTGTTGATTCTAGAAGAAATAAAATGACACCTTGGCTTTCCCACTTTGTTGGTTTATGATATCAAAAAAAAATATACAGCCCCTTCCACACGATTCAATCAATGCAGGTTTGATTAGGCTTTTCTTTTCGAGTAATATTCTTGAAGAACGGAATGAAGAGAAGTCTACCACATGTCTCATGCTTCTATGAAAAAATGGTGTTGAATAGAGTTTGGCTATGTCTTTGCTTTCCATATTTCACACAGACCAACAAAAGAGCAAGAACATATATTTGGCTTTGTGTAACTATTCTAAATTTTTACTTTGATGGTACCATATTAGAAGTTCTTTAATGTTTTCTATTCATAAGCAACTCATATTCGGATGTTTTCATTTATGACTAAATGTATTCAAATGTTTTCATAAGATTACATGTATATTCATTACTGATTGAAGTGTACTCAATGGTGATTAAATCTGTATTAAAGTGTTTTCATAAGTGTATGCAATGTTTTCTATTCAGAAGCAATCCACACTTAGACGTGTTCATTAATTTGTGTTTTATTCATTTATGAATATAACTTAATTCATCTATTCATTCAATATTATTATCGAATTCATATATAATTACAAACATGTTTTATTCAGGTATGATTACAAATATTCGGATAAAATGATTAATTCATCAATATTTTTGATGTGGTTGGTAAAAATAAACTTAAAAAGCAAAAAAAACGTTTTTTTAATTATGGTAAAAACCTTTTGTAAAATCATTTTATTGATTTTGTTAGTTAAATACATTATATCAATTCCTAATATTTCGGTAAAAAAATCTATTAATCAGATTAAATCCCATGATTTTAGGAATTCATTAATTACCCATAAATTATCCATAATTAATTATATTGTAAAATTCCTTTTATGCCCTTATATAATGATTGGTTCATAACTGTTCTCGCGTTCTCAACATTTTAGGTGTTCTCATTTTATCTTTTCCCTAGGAGTAGGATCAAATGAGAACACCTAAAATGTTAACAAGCCATTTATATAAATTCTGAAAGTTATAGGAGTAAACTGTAACTTCTTAATTAACTAAAAGGGTACTATAGTCATTAGGTTTTATCCTATATTTATCAGCTCCTAAAATCTCTCTCTCTCTCTCTCTCTCTCTCTCTCATCTATTTCACGTTTCCTTTAAACCGTAATCGATGGAAGCCAACACTAAAAAAAACATACGCCTCTTCCCTCTCACCTTTCCATTGTCGACATTTTGAGTTTTTGTCAACCTAGCCGCCTGTCATAACTAGCATTCTAGCTAGGAAATTTTGTACTCTTGTAAACATTATCTACTGTAAACTCGTAAACCCTAATTCATGTTATGCTTGAAATTCAACCTATGGAAGCACATTCAAACTTAGATTCATCAAGTAAAGTTGAAAACCTTAGAAATCCCGGTTTAAGTCCATTATGGACAAGGATTTCCTTATTGGGCCTAATGGGCCAATAAACTTCCAATGTGTCTTCTTTGGGCTTAGAACTCTTAAATGGGCTCTCATTGGGCTCACTCTAATGAGACTTAACCTTTTTGGGCCTTATAAGCCTAAAATGGACTACTTTACCTTTAATGGGCCGTATTGGGCCATAACAAATCCAAATAACTTTAATAGACTCAAACCCATTCCTTTATGCTAAATTGGGCCGCGAACACCCCTAGAAGCCCAATGGGCCGAAAAAATAGTTATTTAGCCTCATAATTTGGAGCAAGACTTAGAATGGGCCCAAGATGATTCCTCCCCTCTCTCCTTAGCCCAAATCGTCCCATGTTTAATAAAAAAAAGAGATAAGGATGGAAAAAGAATTAAAACAAGAAGGGAAATTATGGAAAATTTGTGAGGATGCCACCTCCTTAATGCATGGTGGACATCCATGCAATGTCACCTCACTTCTCTTCCCTCTCTTCCTTCTTCTTCTCGGTCGAGAGCACCCAACACCCACACCAAATTCATTTTTCAAACATTCACTATTCTCTCAAGAACACCTCTCATTTCTTCATCAAAATTTCTAAGATCTAGGGCATTTCAAGGAGGTTCTTCCATAAGAAATCATTATCCTTGGTAAGTTGTACTTAGATCCATGGTTTAGTTTCTTTATTCTTTTATAAATCTCCTTCTAACTCATGAAAGTTCATGATCATGCTTCTTAGAACCTATCTAAGCCAAAGTCTTCTCAAGAAGCTTTCTAGGGCCGAAGATAACATCAAACTCTTCCATTTCTTTCTTCAAATCGAAAACATCAAAGCAAGGTGAGTTCATACCCCTCTATTTTCGATTTTCATATGTTTTATGGGGGAGAATGCAAGTAAAATGTGAAGATCTATGTGTATTTGTATGTTATGTGTGATTTCTTGTGTTTTTGTGGTAAATATGTGCTAAAAATGAAAGATATTTCGAGATCTATAGTTCAAGAAGGAAAAATATGTGATCTAGGTCATATTTCACTTAACATGTCAAGATAAACTCCTATACAAGCTTTAAAATAACACACTATAACATAAAACTCATTACTGGACTATTTTTGTCAAATAAACAAAAGTTGGTAAAAAGTTGTCATTTACGGTTTTTACAAGGCTCAAAATGCCAAAACAGTTAAAATGGAAATTTCTATGAACATCATGTTTTTCAAAGAACTAAAAATGAAATTTGTGGCTTATTGGGCTAAATTTTGGGCTTTTCGGCCCATAGGCCCAAAGTTGCGAAAAATATGGTTTTAAGGGGCTGAAATGGTAAATTTCTCAAAACAGTGGGTAGAAAAGTAAATAAATCTATTTTTGGGGTTTAAAATGACCTTATTTTCTAAAAAGGATTGAAAATGCAAAGATTTTGGATTTTGGGTAAAAAGTGTAAAAATTGAGAAAAAGGTGGACTAAAATGCAAATCTTTTAACTAAAGGGTTGAAACTCTCTAAAATTTATTTTTGGGCTTAAAACATTATTTAAATAAGTTTTTGGGTCAAATATGTCAAGAAAAATAGTTCAAGGACCTAATATGTCATTTTTTTTATAAAAAGGGCTAAAATTGCCAACTTTAAAAAATAGGGGCTGAATAGGTCAAACTAATGTTTTTGGTCAATTATGTTCATAATAATAATAATTGGGTCAAAATATACAAAACTTTATAACTTATGGGTTTTAAATAGAGAAATAACTATTTTTATAAATCTATAAATCGTTATAAAACAAATTCGTGATTTATACGACATATCGATTAAACAACTCGCAACATTAATACTATACAAAACAAGTAAACGTTCAAATGGTTGGGCTTGAGAGATTCTAATCATGCTTAATGGGCCTTCGTGACTCATTAACATGACTTTTGGGCCCAACATAAATAATACATGTTATTGGGCCTCCTGTGACCCAATTACATGCTTAAGGGACCCTCAATGGTTTTTACATGCTATTGGGCCTCAGTGGCCCATTAGCATTACTAGTAAGGTCCAAATAAGGTTAAAATAAAAGCCAACGCGCTTTTCGTATACTCGACAGCCTTAAATAACACACGAAATTAGTAGGGCCTAGTAGTCCTCTTCTCCTCGTCTGTTAGGCTTACCTTCTCTTCAAGTAAACTAAAATCAGATCATTAATCAAGGTTAATCAAATTCATGTGGATTGAGTGAGTAATAACGGGTGACACCAATAAGTGTCGGTCGTAGTCTGTAGTTGTAATCAAAGTCTCCTGGAGGGAGAGCGAGAGTTTGTGTATAGATCTATACGGGGGTGACTCCCCCACACCTAAGTTGTTCGCTACAGTTAGACTCGGCCAGTCTAGGGTGGCAAAATCTTAAGATCAAATTTCGGTGTTCATTAGAATGCCAAGACAGACGAACTAGTCATTATCATGCATGGTTATAACGACTCACGTAGAAATCCGATATCATTAATCAAGGGAAATCATATTCATTCGATGTAACGATTCAATAATGCAAAACGATCATAACTTTTTATCGGAAAACATCGGGTTTTCCGGGGAAACCAATCTTGCTCATTTGTACTTTCAAAAACTATAATGCAAAAACCTCGCATTTATTCACGTTTTGAAATCATTCACGCATATACTTACAGGATCTTCACAACATTTTCAAGAAAAGTTTTAATACAGAAAATATCGGATTTTCTGGGTTTTACGAATGACATAAACTACTTTACATCAAACACACTTATGAACTCACCAACATTATATATGTTGACCGTTTTCAAAATAACTTGTATTCTCAGGTAATCGTTAGACAAGGAGGCATCCAGTGTGTTGAAAGTTTCTTTTGTAGTTGCTAATCACCAAACACTTTATATTTTGGAATCATGTAATGTAAACCTTGTACTTGATGTAAACAATGCCAGTTGTACTATGTAATGTTTGGTGATGAAAGTGTTATGTTTCATGTATATCCATTGTGATGATATTTCAATTTAAGTCACGCGAGCCCTCGGACGTTTCCGCCGTCTGGTTCGGGGGTGTGACAGGTTGGTATCAGAGCTCTGTTTATAGTGAACTAGCATATCTAACCACACATTGATATGCAACTATAAACCCAAAGAGGGACTAAATAACTCTGAACAAAATAAATAAAATATACCAATAAACACTCTTATTTATGCGACTTAGAAAAATGAACATAATAACAAATCGAATAAAACGATTGGGACAACCTGACATCTCGGTTACGCTAGGACTGTTCACAGTTGTATTAGGGATGAATGTAGCCTGATCAACTACATTTCTTCGTAATACAACTATCACATGCCCTAGAACGATCGCGATGGTCAGTAAACCCAAGGCATACCCTATTGTTAATCAAGAAGAATGCATCAACCCAATTTTATAACAACTAAGAATATCTTAGGATTAATAATGATTTATTGATATACCCTCTCGTAGACAGTATGGCCAGCTTCCATCATCCTGGAGATCCGTATTTCCCTAACCAGGGGAATAACGGATGGCTGGAAGAGGAACCTGAAGAAGACCCCGAAGAGGAGTCTGAAGAGGAACCTGAAGCAGAAGTCGAGGGCGGACCTGCTGAGCCAGTGGTAGGTTTGGAAGAAGAAGAAGCCGAAGAAGACCCCGCAGGGGAGCCCGAGGAAGAACCCGGTGATGACGACGATGGTGATTCGGATGCAGAGTCCGAAGTCATCAACCCACCTTACCCGATTAGGGTGCCCACTCATCGGATGGGCCCGAATGGCCCCACGCCTCCATGGGTCGTGGATATTTGGAGATGGAGCAGGCAGCAGGGGCAGCGACCCCCATATGGGATGGCCAAGGAATTTTATGATCAGAGATACGGAGGGCCAGCCGACCGCGCACTCCCTGTCATGGTGAGGTGGTTACGGAACACTGGCCACCTAGACCAGGACACGGCCGAGCAACTGAATCAGATGCGAGCCGCAGTGGCCAGAGCGGAACGAGAAACTCAATAAGTAATCCATAACTTTCATGTACGTCAAGCGATTTGGGAAGATCGACTACGAGCCACAGAACGACAGGTGGCGCGTCTTCAGGGCGCATCCACATCATCAGCCCCACCACCCGACGCATCTCAGAGCACTTCGGACCAGTAGACTTCCCTACTAGTGCTATGTTCTCTTATGTTCGCTATATTATGTACTACCGACTCCATGTTTAAGTGATTACACTACACATAGAGTCGTTATGCTATCAAACTTTGTACCTCTATGTATGCTCTTTCGAGCAAATTTTCATGTATCAAAGTACGGATATTATTAGTGAAATATATATATATATATATATATATATATATATATATATATATATATATATTATGTGTTTTATGGTGATGTTGTGACCTGCTATGTGTTCTATACTATTATTTTTCGGTGTGAATTTATGGGAACAATTAGATACAAAAATCGATTCACGAAATTCCCAACTTAAAAACAATACATACTCAACATCTTTCTGTTCCGTAACAGCAAGATGCCTTAGAGACCAAACCGTGGAAATAACCAACCACCGACACCACCAGAAGTCAACTCAGGTGCGTTTCAAGCCGCTGTATCTGTTGCAGTCACAGCAGCCATGGCGCAAATCCACCAAGGGAACAATGGCGGAGGAAACGGGGCGGAGGAAACGGGCAGGGAGGTGGAAGTTCAAACAACGGAATAAATCAAGGACCTACCAAAACATGCTCTTACAAAGACTTTACCAACGCCAAGCCACGAACCTTTAATGGAACGGGAGGTGTCATAGCCCTAAAGAGGTGGATTGAGAAAATTGAATCCGTCTTTGAAATTTGCGGGTGTCCAGATGGGTGCAAGGTCAAGTTCGCAGCATGTACCTTTGTTGATCAAGCTCTTTCATGGTGGACTGAGCACATTGAAGCCATGACCCTTCCAGTGGAAAACGCGATGCCCTGGGAAGAACTGAAGGAAATGATGTTGGCAGAGTACTGCCCTAGAGGCGAGATACAAAAGATGGAACAAGAATTGTGGAACTTGACAGTTCAGAACTCCAACATTGAAGCATACATATCCAGGTTTAGCGAGCTATCCCTTCTGTGTCCGAGTATGATCACCTTAGAAGGGAAAAAGATTGAGAGGTTCATATGGGGATTGACTGCACCTATCCAAGGGAATGTCATTGCGGCAAACCCTGAGACGTTTGATAGCGCCAAAAGATTGGCCAAAAAACTGTATGATCATGGCAACAAGAAGAGTGTTAAGATCGTGGAAGCGGATGTTAAGAAGGAAGAATAGAATAAGAAAGGGAAGAACAACAAGAGAAGAGGTAAACAGAACTCATAATCATCTAAGAAGCAACAGACAGTGACTGTCCATGCAGCAACCCAAGCTACGACATCACCACATGCTCCAGCCTCATCCACGCCAAATACTCCGGAACAGTACACAGGGAATCTTCCCAAGTGTAACAAATGTAACTACCATCACCTCGGGGAATGCAGAGAGATGATGTGCACAAGATGCAACCGGAAGGGCCATACAGCAAAATATTGTAGGACCCAGTTTCCACAAAACCAGATGCCCAACAACAACAACAACAACAACAACAACAACACCAAGGATGGAGCCAGTTATACCTGTTATGGGTGCGGGAAGACTGGACATTTCAGAAGAAATTATTCCAATGCGAACACCCAGGCGACAGGAGTAGCAGGAAGAGTGCTGACTATGGGGCAAGGAGAAGCGGTTCTGGATCCCGCTGTCGTCACCGGTACGTTTCTCCATAACCACTCTTATGCATGCATCATGTTTGATACTGGGGCAGAGCGAAGCTTTGTGAGTAACAAATTCAAACACTTGCTAAAACAACAACCCCAAAAGCTTAATGAAACCTTTATGGTGGAAATGACTAATGGGAAAACAAAATCAGCCGGGGAAATCTTTGTAGGATGTACCCTAACTTTAAATCAGCATACCTTTCAAATAAACTTGATGCCTGTAACTATTAGGAGTTTTGATGTGATTATCGGCATGGACTGGTTGACCCCTATCATGCCGAAATTTTGTGTCGCGAGAAGGCCGTTCGCCTTCATCTCCCTAATCACGAAACCCTAATTATATACGGAGACTAACCCAGTACGAACCTTCGTCTTACCTCGTGCATTAAGGCACAAAAGTATCTACAAAAGAAGGACTTGGCGTTTCTGGCACACATAGTGGATAAGTCCAAGGAAGAGGTCAATATTCGAGACATCCCAGTGGCTTGCGACTTCCCGGACGTCTTTCCCGAAGATCTTCCGAGGATACCCCCAGAAAGACAAGTCGAGTTCCGAATTGAACTGGTACCGGGAGCTACGCCAATTGCCAAATCACCCTATAGGTTGGCTCCTGCGGAGATGCAAGAACTGTCAAGCCAACTCAACGAGCTCTTGAGTAAAGGATTCATACGACCTAGCTTCTCACCCTCGGGAGCTCCGGTCCTTTTTGTTAAGAAGAAGGACGGATCCTTTAGGATGTGTATCAATTATAGAGAGCTGAATAAGCTTACTATCAAAAATTGCTACCCACTTCCACGAATCGACGATCTGTTCGACCAGCTCCAGGGAGCAAATTACTTCTCTAAGATAGATCTACGGTCCGGCTACCACCAGCTCAAGGTCCGGGAAGAGGATATTCCCAAAACCGCTTTCCGAACCCGCTATGGACATTATGAATTCGTTGTAATGCCCTTCGGTCTAACGAATGCCCCTGACGCATTCATGGACCTGATGAATCGAGTTTGCCGATCATTCCTCGACAACTTTGTCATCGTTTTCATCGACGATATTCTAGTCTATTCTCGAAGCGAAGAGGAGCATGGCCGACATCTCCGGAAAATCTTGGAAACCGTACGAACTGAAAAGTTATACGCAAAACTCTCTAAATGTGAGTTCTGGCTCCGTAGCGTAAACTTTTTAGGTCATGTTGTCAGCCAAGAAGGGATACATGTGGACCCTTCTAAGATCAAAGCCATTGAAGGATGGGCAGTCCCAGCGACACCCACAGAAATTCGTCAATTTTTAGGTCTCGCAGGCTATTACAGGAGATTCATTCAGAACTTCTCCAAAACAGCCAATCCACTTACCATGCTTACATAAAAGGGCGTGCCATTTGAATGGACTGAAAAGCAGGAGGTTGCCTTCCGAACTCTGAAGCGAGCTCTCTATAGTGCACCAGTACTATCACTACCAGAGGGAACAGAGGACTTCGTAGTTTACTGCGATGCTTCGAATCAGGGTTTAGGCTGTGTACTCATGCAGCGTGGTAAGGTGATAGCTTATGCATCCCGACAACTAAAGACACATGAGGTGAATTATACCACCCATGATCTTGAATTGGGAGCTGTGGTCTTCGCCTTGAAAATTTGGAGGCACTACCTTTATGGTACCAAGTGCACCATTTTCACCGACCACAAGAGTCTCCAGCACATTTTAAATCAAAAGGAGTTAAACATGAGGCAGCGAAGATGGGTTGAGCTGCTAAACGATTATGAGTGGGAAATCAAGTACCACCCAGGCAAGGCTAACGTGGTAGCTAATGCCTTGAGTCGGAAATAATACTCCAATCGTCGTGTGAATACTCTTTCAATAACCATCCAATCCCATCTGTCCTCACAAATCAAAGCTCGACTTCAAGCATCACACGACCAACAGAAGAGCTATGCCGATAAACGGCGAAAGCCCTTGGTATTTCAAGTCGGGGATCGGGTGTTGTTAAAGGTCTCCCCCTGGAAAGGGGTGATCCGTTTTGGGAATCGAGGAAAAACTAAACCCACGGTACATTGGACCATTCGAGATTCTTGCCCGAATTGGTCCAGTGGCTTATAGACTGCAGCTACCTACCGAACTCAGTAGTGTACACCCCGTGTTTCATGTTTCCAATTTGAAGAAGTGCTTATCCGACGAAACTCTCGTCATTCCATTGGAAGAAATCGAAATCAATGAGAATCTCCTGTTCATCGAGGAACCAGTTGAAATCATGGACAGGGAGGTGAAGCGTACTAAGCAAAGCCGCATTCCAATAGTGAAGGTTCGGTGGAACGCGAAACGTGGACAGGAATTCACATGGGAACGCGAAGACCAGATGAAGCAAAAGTACCCTCACCTATTCTCGCCTTCTCAAATCTAGCTTCAAAAAGAATTTCGGGACAAAATTCCCTCTAACGGGGGGATGATGTCACAACTAGCATTCTAGCTAGGAAATTTTGTACTCTTGTAAACATTATCTACTGTAAACTCGTAAACCCTAATTCATGTTATGCTTGAAATTCAACCTATGGAAGCACATTCAAACTTAGATTCATCAAGTAAAGTTGAAAACCTTAGAAATCCCGGTTTAAGTCCATTATGGACAAGGATTTCCTTATTGGGCCTAATGGGCCAATAAACTTCCAATGTGTCTATTTTGGGCTTAGAACTCTTAAATGGGCTCTCATTGGGCCCACTCTCATGAGACTTAACCTTTTTGGGCCTTATAAGCCTAAAATGGACTACTTTACCTTTAATGGGCCGTATTGGGCCATAACAAATCCAAATAAATTTAATAGACTCAAACCCATTCCTTTATGCTAAATTGGGCCGCGAACACCCCTAGAAGCCCAATGGGCCGAAAAAAATAGTTATTTAGCCTCATAATTTGGAGCAAGACTTAGAATGGGCCCAAGATGATTCCTCCCCTCTCCCCTTAGCCCAAATCGTCCCATGTTTAATAAAAAAAAAGAGATAAGGATGGAAAAAGAATTAAAATAAAAAGGGAAATTATGGAAAATTTCTGAGGATGCCACCTCCTTAATGCATGGTGGACATCCATGCAATGTCACCTCACTTCTCTTCCCTCCCTTCCTTCTTCTTCTCGGCCGAGAGCACCCAACACCCACACCAAATTCATTTTTCAAACACTCACTATTCTCTCAAGAACACCTCTCATTTCTTCATCAAAATTTCTAAGATCTAGGGCATTTCAAGGAGGTTCTTCCATAAGAAATCATTATCCTTGGTAAGTTGTACTTAGATCCATGGTTTAGTTTCTTTATTCTTTTATAAATCTCCTTCTAACTCATGAAAGTTCATGATCATGCTTCTTAGAACCTATCTAAGCCAAAGTCTTCTCAAGAAGCTTTCTAGGGCCGAAGATAACATCAAACTCATCCATTTCTTTCTTCAAATCGAAAACATCAAAGCAAGGTGAGTTCATACCCCTCTATTTTCGATTTTCATATGTTTTATGGGGGAGAATGCAAGTAAAATGTGAATATCTATGTGTATTTGTATGTTATGTGTGATTTCTTGTGTTTTTGTGGTAAATATGTGCTAAAAATGAAAGATATTTCGAGATCTATAGTTCAAGAAGGAAAAATATGTGATCTAGGTCATATTTCACTTAACATGTCAAGATAAACTCCTATACAAGCTTTAAAATAACACACTATAACATAAAACTCATTATTGGACTATTTTTGTCAAATAAACAAAAGTTGGGAAAAAGTTGTCATTTACGGTTTTTACAAGGCTCAAAATGCCAAAACAGTTAAAATGGAAATTTCTATGAACATCATGTTTTTCAAAGGACTAAAAATGAAATTTGTGGCTTATTGGGCTAAATTTTGGGATTTTCGGCCCATAGGCCCAAAGTTGCGAAAAATATGGTTTTAAGGGGCTGAAATGGTAAATTTCTCAAAACAGTGGGTAGAAAAGTAAATAAATCTATTTTTGGGGTTTAAAATGACCTTATTTTCTAAAAAGGATTGAAAATGCAAAGATTTTGGATTTTGGGTAAAAAGTGTAAAAATTGAGAAAAAGGTGGACTAAAATGCAAATCTTTTAACTAAGGGGTTGAAACTCTCTAAAATTTACTTTTGGGCTTAAAACATTATTTAAATAAGTTTTTGGGTCAAATATGTCAAGAAAAATAGTTCAAGGACCTAATATGTCATTTTTTTTATAAAAAGGGCTAAAATTGCCAACTTTAAAAAATAGGGGCTGAATAGGTCAAACTAATGTTTTTGGTCAATTATGTTCATAATAATAATAATTGGGTCAAAATATACAAAACTTTATAACTTATGGGTTTTAAATAGAGAAATAACTATTTTTATAAATCTATAAATCGTTATAAAACAAATTCGTGATTTATACGACATATCGATTAAACAACTCGCAACATTAATACTATACAAAACAAGTAAACGTTCAAATGGTTGGGCTTGAGAGATTCTAATCATGCTTAATGGGCCTTCGTGACTCATTAACATGACTTTTGGGCCCAACATAAATAATACATGTTATTGGGCCTCCTGTGACCCAATTACATGCTTAAGGGACCCTCAATGGTTTTTACATGCTATTGGGCCTCAGTGGCCCATTAGCATTACTAGTAAGGTCCAAATAAGGTTAAAATAAAAGCCAACACGCTTTTCGTATACTCGACAGCCTTAAATAACACACGAAATTAGTAGGGCCTAGTAGTCCTCTTCTCCTCGTCTGTTAGGCTTACCTTCTCTTCAAGTAAACTAAAAATTAGATCATTAATCAAGGTTAATCAAATTCATGTGGATTGAGTGAGTAATAACGGGTGACACCAATAAGTGTCGGTCGTAGTCTGTAGTTGTAATCAAAGTCTCCTGGAGGGAGAGCGAGAGTTTGTGTATAGATCTATACGGGGGTGACTCCCCCACACCTAAGTTGTTCGCTACGGTTAGACTCGGCCAGTCTAGGGTGGCAAAATCTTAAGATCAAATTTCGGTGTTCATTAGAATGCCAAGACAGACGAACTAGTCATTATCATGCATGGTTATAACGACTCACGTAGAAATCCGATATCATTAATCAAGGGAAATCATATTCATTCGATGTAACGATTCAATAATGCAAAACGATCATAACTTTTTATCGGAAAACATCGGGTTTTCCGGGGAAACCAATCTTGCTCATTTGTACTTTCAAAAACTATAATGCAAAAACCTCTCATTTATTCACGTTTTGAAATCATTCACGCATATACTTACAGGATCATCACAACATTTTCAAGAAAAGTTTTAATACAAAAAATATCGGATTTTCTGGGTTTTACGAATGACATAAACTACTTTACATCAAACACACTTATGAAATCACCAACATTATATATGTTGACCGTTTTCAAAATAACTTGTATTCTCAGGTAATCGTTAGACAAGGAGACATCCAGTGTGTTGAAAGTTTCTTTTGTAGTTGCTAATCACCAAACACTTTATATTTTGGAATCATGTAATGTAAACCTTGTACTTGATGTAAGCAATGCCAGTTGTACTATGTAATGTTTGGTGATGAAAGTGTTATGTTTCATGTATATCCATTGTGATGATATTTCAATTTAAGTCACGCGAGCCCTCAGACGTTTCCGCCGTCTGGTTCGGGGGTGTGACACCGCCACACAAGACACAATACACCACCACTGCCATCTTGATAGTCGAACCCGCCAGCAACACCACCGCCACCATCATCATTCAGCGCCATCATAACCATCTCTTGCCATTACCATAGCCGTAGCTTTCTGGATCCAACCTTGGGGGTCAAAACCAAAAAACTCTGGTAGTATAATGTTCTTAACCGCCCATGTTACCCCTTCCTTGGAGCCGAAGAGATTAAGAAGCGGAGGATTGCCGTTTTCATAAGACCCACCAAAACCCTCGTCGGTGCGTATTGGGGAACCAGATGAACCTTCAATCACCAACGAGCTACCACGAATTCCTAAACCACCGCTAGTCTCTGGAGGTGATTTCCCATTTTGTTTCATCCAAGTAAGGACCAGCTTTCAAAATTCAGCACTCTCTCCTTGTTCCTACTTCAAAATCCAAGTATACCATGGTCGTTATTATCTTCACAGAAGGAGAAAAAGAGTGGATGCTGTTATTTTCATTAGATTACATGTGTGTATGTATGTCCCAAAAAAAATCGCAACACTCCAAGTTGAATAAATCAATGCCGCTCTGATCTATCTTTCTTTATCCAATGTCGCCACCCGTTTCGATTTTGTGTGTTGATTCTAGAAGAAATCAAATGACACGTTGGCTTTCCCACTTTGTTGGTTTATGATAGCAAAAAAAAAAATTACAGCCCCCTTCCACTTGATTCAATCAATGCAGGTTTGATTAGGCTTTTTTTTCGACTAATATTCTTGAAGAACCGAATGAAGAGAAGTCTACCACATGTCTCATGCTTCTATGAAAAAAATGGTGTTGAATAGAGTTTGGCTATGTCTTTGCTTTCCATATTTCACACAGGACCAACAAAAGAGCAAGAACATATATTTGGTTTTTTACTTTTCTAAATTTTTACTTTGATGGTACCATATTAGAAGTTCTTTATCTCTTAACAATGTTTTCTTTTCATAAGCAATTCATATTCAGATGTTTTCATTTATGACTAAATGTGTATTCAAATGTTTTCATAAGATTAGATGTATATTCATTACTGATTGAAGTGTACTCAATGGTGATTAAATCTGTATTCAAGTGTTTTCATAAGTGTATGCAATGTTTTCTATTCAGAAGCAATCCACATTTAGACGTGTTCATTCATTTGTGTTTTATTCATTTATGAATATAACTTAATTCATCTATTCATTCAAGATTATTATCGGATTCATATATGATTACAAATATGTTTTATTCAGGTATGATTACAAATATTCGGATAAAATGATTAATTCATCAATATTTTTGATGTGGTTGGTAAAAATAAACTTAAAATAAAAAAAACGTTTTTTTTTAATTATGGTAAAAACATTTTTTAAAATCATTTTATTGATTTTGTTAAGTAAAATAGATTATATAAATTCCTAATATTTGGGTAAAAAAATCTATTAATCAGATTAAATCCCATGATTTTAGGAATTAATTAATTACCCATAAATTATCCATAATTAATTATATTGTAAAATTCTTTTTATGCCCTTATATAATGATTGGTTCACAACTGTTCTCGCGTTCTCTACCTTTTAGGTGTTCTCATTTTATCATTTCCCTAGGAGTAGTATCAAATGAGAACACCTAAAAGGTTGAGAACGCGAGAAAAGATCTAAGCTCTCTAAATTTTAAAATCAAAGGTTAATATTAAGAAGCCATTTATATAAATTCTGAAAGTTATAGGATTAAAATTTAACTTCTTAATTAACTAAATGGGTACTATAATCATTAGGTTTTATCCTATATTTATCAGCTCCTAAAATCTCTCTCTCTCTCTCTCTCACTCTCACATCTATTTCACGTTTCCTTTAAACCCTAATCGATGGAAGCCAACACTAAAAAAACATACGCCTCTTCCCTCTCACCTTTCCATTGCCGACATTTTGAGTTTTCTTCAACCTAGCCGCCACACAAGACATAATACACCACCACTGCCATCTTGATAGTCGAACCTGCCAGCAACACCACCGCCACCATCATCATTCAGCGCCATCATAACCATCTCTTGCCATTACCATAGTCGTAGCTTTCTGGATCCAACCTTGGGGGTAAAAACCAGAAAACTCTGGTAGTGTAATCTTCTTAACCGCCCAAGGTACCTCTTCCTTGGAGCCGAAGAGATTAAGAAATGGAGGATTGCCGTTTCCAGAAGACCCACCAAAACCCTCGCCAGTGGGTATTGGGGAACCAGATGAACCTTCAATCACCAACGGGCTACCACAAATTCCTGAACCACCGCTAGTCTCTGGAGGTGATTTCCCATTTTTTTTCATCCAAGTTAGGACCAACTTTCAAAATTCAGCTTATATATATATATATATATATATATATATATATATATATATATATATATATATATAGTAGTAGCATACCCGCGCGATGTAGCGGCAGATAATAGATTTTTTTTACAATTAATTTTCTATCGGCATGTTGTTTCGAGAAGAGTTTCTTTGCTCCAATTAGTCTACTTTCGGAGGGCAACAGTCAGTTATTTTCGAGAAAAAAGTTATTTGCAACAATTAGTTTTCTTTTTTTTGGCGAGGCGGGGGGAGGGGGGGATGAATAGTTTTTTCTTGGCAATAACATAGCCGTTCAAAAAAAATCAAAACCAAAAAATAATTTTAGCATATAAACTTATTTTTTACTAACATAATTGCAATTTATGTCTATATTCTCATGTTCTTTCTATATTAATTATAATATAATTGAACTCATTACCACTTTTGTCATGATCATATTTATATTACATAAATTAATTAATGCAATATATTATTTTAACTATTTAACATAATGATTTACTAATTTTATTGACTTTATTATTTTTATCTAAAATTAGACATTTGATATTGTAAAAATATAGACGCTTATAAATATATTTATTTGCTATATGACTAATATTTTTGTTTATGAAAAGAAACAATGATAATGAATGTGACGTAAGGTATTTTCATGGCTTGAGTTCTGATATAAAACTTGCATTTCGATTTATTTAATTATACATTATGATAATCTGAGACTTTCATTAATATCAACAGATTTTTCCATTTAATTTGCAAAATAGTCCATGTAAATTAAAGTAATATAAACGTATTTTGCCATTTATCCTTAGATAAAAGATAATAATTAAATATAAAATATGATGATAATTATAAATTTTAATTTACACAAAGCCCCATAAAGTTACTGCAAAAGACTTTGAAAATATGCGTCATTTCAAAAGTATACACAATATCTTTTCCAAAATCTACTAACATTATTATGCATTAAAAAAGATAAATATATCAAATTTACCATTTATATATTTATATACATATCTAACTATATAAAACAAAACTTAATAATTTTGCTTTTTATCATTATCTTCACCAAAATATATAAATTCACAAACTGAAAGGGCTGATGACTATGCTTATTCCGTTTGATTTAAAAAACGACAGATAATAATAATTAAAAGATTAAAAAAAATGTTATAGCTTTTACTTTGAAAAACTAAATGAATAAGCCTGATATATAAAAAACTACAAAAGACCATTATGAAAAAATTATATTTTAAATTAGTAAGGGGAAACGTTTTAATTTTTGTAAAACCTAATAAATATAACATTAAAATTAATTCATTTTTCAATTAAGATCAAATCGGATCATTATAATCATAATGTTAACCACATGAATACAAATACCAACATTCTAATATATCTTCGCAATCTTTAAAATAGTTATTGTTTCTTTCAAAAGCTATGTAAATGTGGTTTTACCCAACGATTTTTCTATAATTTTTGGTTTATATTATTTGGATTATATAAGAAAAATAATGATAATTAGATCTGTCTATTATCATTTTTTATTGGTTTACTAAATAACTACAACCTTTATGAAGAACTTTATTTTTTTTTCAAATTTCGAAGAAACCTATACTAAAATCAAATAAAATCGAGAAATTTCTCAAGAAAATATACTACACAGAAACCTAAACTAAAATAAAAACATTAATGAAAATAAATCAAACGCAAGGTCAATATAACAAAAAAAGATATATTTATCCAATGAGTTAAGTTTTTACTTAAAATCAAATATAACCTTTTGAGTTTTGCCCAAGATCCATACAAACCCAATTAATATCTAAAAACTTTTGCTCAATACCTTAAAAAATACAAAACATATATTGAATATATATACAAGTTTTTGATTTATCCTAAAATGATTAATAGGATTAAAAAGTACATTTACAAATCTATCAACAAAAACACATTTATCTATGATAAAAAATATCTCTCCTGCTTTCCTCTTCATGGTAACAAATGCATAGTGCTGTGATAACAGGTACAATTTTATTTAATGTTGATGAAGATACAATAGCGGTTTGGTAGAGATATAGTCATGAGTGAGGGATGAAAATTTTGGAGATGACAGGAGTTTGGAATATAGTGTCCATGTTGCAATAAATAGATCTGATGTTTCTCTTGACATGGTGTTTGAGGGAGGCGATTGTAGAAATGGGTAAAAGGGGAAACAATATAACCTTCATTTGTTATGTTTCAAAATAGAAAAAAAAATCAAAAATTAAGATTGCCAAAAACAGAATGCATGTTTACGGTTAACATGGTTGTATTATTAAACAAAGAATTTAATTACAAAAATAAAAAATAAACTAAGAGTTAGAAATTAGATATCTAAAAATACACAAACTATTCGTTAAACCATAAAACTCCTTTTTATAATTTAAAAACTGATAAACATCACACAGTACATCAAAATTCCAAGATTGCAAAAAATCATTATACTTTAACCAGAATCAATTACATTAAACAGAAAAATGAAACCAATACCAATACAACGCTTTTAAAAACTAATATTAAACTCAACTAACTATCCATGAACCTGAAATTGAAAATTCCGTAAACCTTTGTTAAATGGAACATATCTGCAACAAAACCAAAAAAATAAGATTTGTATGAGATATAAATTACTTTGAGTTTCTTGCCGATCTAGACGGAAAAAAGGGAAGTGAGAGAGCAACCATTATTGTGTCGGGTTGGGTCGATAATGGTGGCTATTGTAGAGCATGCGAATGTGATGGTGCTGGCGGAGATTAAGTGACTGCGGTGGTGGCTCTTCGTAGATGTGGTGGCCGACAATGGTGATGAATTAGGGTTTCAAGAGGGTGGAAAG
Source organism: Lactuca virosa (assembly GCF_052849685.1). Classification (NCBI taxonomy): domain Eukaryota; kingdom Viridiplantae; phylum Streptophyta; class Magnoliopsida; order Asterales; family Asteraceae; genus Lactuca; species Lactuca virosa. The sequence continues at coordinate 284,772,739 of NC_136434.1, forward strand.
TGTTTGTAAAGAGATATTAGGGTTAGAAGATTTGAGAGTATGGTGGGAGCATCGCTGAGAATGTATGGATAAATAAGTATTAGGGTTAATAAAAGAATTCCATTATATAGTGTGGTGTAAATGTTTTTGATTGGTGAAATTTCATTCACATGGATCACTATTATCTTTTAATCACAACCATCAAATATAATCTAATGGCCAAAAAGCTACCTCCTTGTTTTTAAGACTTTAGTCTTAAAACCCACAATACAAATACATTATAAAGTAGTATATATATATATATATATATATATATATATATATATATATATATATATATATCTATACTACTTTATAATGCATTTATAATAGAATTCCAAAAGCTTTTAAGACCAAAGTCTTAAAAACAAGGAGATAAAATCTCATGCATTTGATCAATTTTGAATGGCTAGATTTAATAGTTAGTAATCCATGTGAAATGAAATTAACCAATAGAAATTGATACTTTAAAATAATCACACATATAAATTCGGAACTCCTTTCAAACCCTAAACCTAATAACGCCTACAAACATTTTCATCTTTTCAAATCCCTAACTCAGCCGAACGTCCCTCTCCACCAACATGATGGTCACCGCCTGTTGGCCACCACTGAAACCATCAACCCGACGACACCACCACTTGAAACCCCTCCGCTATTAGTTCTATAAACCATCATCACCGCCATTAGATCTACAAAAGAACCTGCTCATATGCGTTGTAAACCCTCTAGCGTTGTCATGGTCACAACACCGACATCTTTGATCATGTCTCCGAGGATGGCCTCCGCCAAGTCGGCGTTATCAACAATTATATCCTTCACCCACATTTATATAAAGCACGTGTGTTCTTAACGTTTATGTTTTTAGAACTGTTCTTTTCTTTGTAGCTACATTTTTTCTTTGTAGATTTGTTGTTTTATTGTTTTGGTTGTAGATGTGACTATTCATATCTTTCTTTGTAATCTGTTAGGGTTGTCATTTTTAGTCTATTTTTATGTTTGTTTGAATAATTTGAGATTTCATGTAGATATCTTTATTTCTGTTGTGCTCGACATCTAGATCTCTATGTTTTTAGTTCTAGATGTTTGATTGTTTATCAATTTTTCAATAACTCTTTCAAAATATCATTATAAAGAACATATTGTGAAATAAATAACTGAATAATAAAAGCACAAAATTTGGTGTTCTATATGTATAATAAACTAAAATACTAAAGAAAATCTATTATTAACAGTGTCGAAAATTTATTCATTTTATGTTGGAATTTAAGAAACAAAATTACTGTAGTGAGTACGACATATTATAATTTAAAGCTAATGCTATTAGTATAACACAATTATTAGGTGAAAGTTGATTCCTTTTTTTTGTACAATATATGGGTGTACGTATTTTTAGTAAAATACAGTGGATTCGAGTAGTAAATTTCAAATTCCATAACTCATTGTGTTTTAAAAAAAGTAGTAAAATATTCTAGAGAAAAAAACTATAGTAAATTATATTCCCGATTTAATGCATATAACCCAAAAGAAAAAGAATCCAAATAACATAAAAGAAAAGTCATGATTTAATAAGTAACAAATTATATAAAAAGGTTTGTCCTTTAAATTTCATAAAATGAACAAACACATTTAATAAGTAACAAATTACCAAAAGAAATTTATGATTTTTTATTTTAAAAATTGTAAGAAAATATCGAAATTAAGTTTTCATTAATTATGTAGAAAATGTAAAAATAAATAAATAAATAAAGTTGATTTGAAACCAAAAAAATCATTATTTAAATATTTTTTTTGATAAAAGTAATCTCATATTTTAAAAGTTCATGAGTGTTTTATCATAATACAAATGTAAAGGACAAAATAAGATATGAAGTAATCTTGAATATGTTCGTTAACATACAGATCAATATAATTTTTGATAGATAATTAAAGTAACTCAAAAGTTATTGTCTTAATTTCTTATTATTATTCTCGATGGAATAACAAAATAAAAATCAACTTGTATCACAATTTTTTATAAAATTGATTAAAATAAAAAATCATTATCGTGATTTAAGAGCCAAAAGGTAATTAAAAAAAATAATTAGAGTGATTTTGATAACAAAAGGTAATTAAGAAACTTTTAAATATTTACAGGTTTGGTTTTTAGACTTTCTTAGACCCTTAATTTATATCACAATTTTCTATAAAATTGATTAAAATGAAAAAAAAATCATTATCGTGATTTAAGAACCAAAAGGCAATTAAAAAAAATAATTAGAGTGATTTTGAAAACAATGAGTAATTAAGAGACTTTTGAATAATGACATGTTTGGTCCTTAGACTTTTGAATTGGTCTCCTTATAAATAGGCGACAAATACAAAAGTCTAACGACCAAACCTGTCAATATACAAAAGTTTTGTGGCCACAGTCTGAAACCTAAAATGTTCAGGAACCAAACATGACAATATTTAAAAGTTTAGGGACCAAACTTACTAATATACAAAAGTCTTATAGCCAAAATTTTGATACCCAAAAATTATAAAGCCCAAAACTGTCAATAAAAAAAATAAGTAAATTGTACACATTGTAAAAAAACACATTATTCCATCGAACATAACCCATAATAACTTTTTGTATTGGAAAACATCAACATCACTTTTAGGCTAGAGGGTATACATCAGGAAGGATAAGCGAGAACCTTTCCTCCACCTCGTAACACCATACTGAGGGTGTAAGAAGATGGGTTCAGGAACCGAGTGAAGGGGTGACTATCCCACACACTCTCTGCTCGTATGATTAGTCGCCCTTTTCTTATTTTATTTTTTCGGTTTTTTTTAATATTTATTAAATTATATATATATAATAATAAATTATAATAAATATATTAAAATTCATGGGTTTTAATTCCCTACAAAACGATTATAATATTTATATAAATTATTAAAAAAAATAAAAAAAAAATAAAGATAGTGAAAGGTATTGAAAGATGACAATTTCCTATCATTTGGTGAGTAAAAGCTGACGTGCCACTCAAAAAATGAAAGTTGTTTCCTGAACATACCCTATGGCCTTAGACGAAAAGTTAAAATATGCATTTATACTAATCCCAAAACACTTTTAGATGAAAGGTTAAAATAGGCCTTAATACTAACCCGCAATTTTTTTTCACACATGAACAACTACATGCATTCATGCAAATCTGTGTCCCACATATATAATAAAATGTCAAGGAACAATTATATCTTGTCGATGTATTAAATGTTATATGGAAAATATAATGTTTTCGAAAGAAAACTAATCGATAAAATGAAACTATTCACCGAAAATATATTATTGAATGCCAACCGAAAGGAAAATAATCAGCTCAAAAGAAACTATTAACAGCCCCGAATTTTCTGTCCGCAGCATCGCGCGGGTACCCCACTAGTATATATATATATATATATATATATATATATATATATATATATATATAATGCATTTATAAAATGAGTCTAAAAGTTTTTAAGACCAAAGTCTTAAAAATAAGGAGGTGAGATATCAACCTTAGATTTAATTTGGATGGTGGAGATGGTGATCCTTGTAAATGAGTTTAAGCCAATCAAAACCAAACATTTACCCTATAAAATACAAGGGATTAGTAGATCTTTTATTCAAAATAACACTTCAACCAATGTATAGAAAAACCCTAGAAAACATTTGCTTCAAACTACAACCCACCGCTTCCCATTCACGTCCGCCTCCGACGTCACCTAGGCTACCAGCCCCGACCATTGTGACAACCTCTTCTACAGCTGGAATTATCCTCGCCACCGCTGTTGCAGAATCATCACCTACACGACCACCCACCACCTTCGCTATAAACATAAACCACCCTAAATCTAAAATCAGCCCTTCAAACAATATCTAAAAAATGCTAGCATCCTCCACCATAGTCCTCCGGTATTACTATCGCCATTCTTTTCTACAACCACGACCACCATCCTTTGCCATCCCCACTTCCAGCAACACCTTCCCCACTGCCACCCTTACAACACCTCTAAACCACTGAACCACTTGCACCGCATGTCGATCCTCACCAAAAAAGATGTTGTTCGTCCAGATTCTCCAGCAAAAACTACACCGTGGGTCCAAAGCCTCAGTCTACTATCCTCACCGACATCCTGTTTCAGTCTTTCTTTTCCCTCACCACCAACCCACAATCACTAAACCTTATACCTCAGTGTGTATTTTGTAGATCTATATGTGTATGTTATATATCTTTGTTATTGCATGTGTAAATTAGTGTGCATCTGTAACTCGATTGTAGTTTCCCCAACTTTTGGTTTGATTATGAATTCTGTTAGAAGAATCGCATTTCTTTGTTTGTAGCTTTTTATTTTCTGAATGTTGTTTTTTTTATTGTTTGCATGTGGTTATAAACTGGTTAAGATTAGACGATTTCACAAAAATAAAATGTATATGTTTAAATAGGAATCATATTTTGATCCACCAAAATAACAATAAATAAATACAATGAAGAGCTATAAAGTTTTTAAAAATAGCGCAGACATTGTTGTGATCGGAACTATTGTAATGCATATAAAAATTATTTAGTATTGTTTAATACCTTCGAACATTAAGTTTAAAACTTCAATGGTTTTTTAAAGAATCTTAGGTTTGTTATTTAGAATTTGTTTATATATAATTTGACGTTTCCAAAAAAAATTTAGAATTTGTTTGCCAATTAATAAATATGAATTTTAATCTGTATATGAGTTTCTAAGATTTTGCACGTACTCCAAAAAATTTAATCGTCCACACCTGAAAAGCTTTTTATATTTTTATAGTTGAAATGATCTTACATACTTTGTTTTTGCTTTGCAGTTAAAATAAAAAATTTTCTTTTATCATGGATGCCTATAATAAATGTACTTTTAAAAAAATATAATAAAGCTACAATGGTAGAAAGCTTATACCTATTCTAATTATAAAAATAATTACTCCTATCTCTATCACTTTGTATAAAGTTTATAAGGGTTGTTTTGATCAAGATAAAAGTAAGAAAAAGTCACATGATAAAAAAACATCATAATAAATTCTATTATCTCTTAGTTCAAGATCTCGATTATATTCTTTATAGTTTTTAAAATAATATACTTATCTAGTTTTCTTTACATATATTTTCATACAAAAATTAACCTTTTTGAACTAAAGCCTATATTTAATATTTGAAGGCATAACGATTCAAACTGTTTAATAAAAAATAATGTTCTAGAAAGCAATTTAAGGGAAAAGACTTTTGGATTATTCGACTTACAATCATCAAAAGTGTTGTGGAAAGAAAACAAATAAACATTTATTTTATTTGTTTTTAAATGATTTTTATTTGATATTAACGGGAAATATTATATTTAAAGTGTTACAACTCATCACTAATGACTAATCTACATTTCTTTTGTTTTAAATGCATATATTGTAAGTTTAATCACACTAATAAATATATTTTCCCTTTTAAATATTAAAATAAAAAGGATTTATAAAAGGATTGCTAGGGAAGGTGATGAGTGTATTGGGAAGCTAAAAAACATCGGAACGTTAAAAAGAAAAAAATGATAAATTAAACATCAGTAATAAGATATAATCGTTTATGTGCATGTCACAACTATACATATAAATATTCACTGCAAAGGTATGTGGATATTTATATTTATTTAGATATAATAGTTATGCATAAGTTACGTTAATAAAAATTAAAAATGATAACATTAATATTTACCATGTACTTTAGATCCAAAGGTATATAACATTGGACAAAATATAACAAAAATTGACTTTTTTTTAAATGATTTATAAAAAATGTTCAAATTTTTATGTATCAGGCTAACTAAAAACAGTATCGTATCTCTAATAATTTATTTGTAATTGTTTTTATATCTATCCAAATAAAGATATACTTATGCTATAATTTCTTATTTTTTTAGTGCGTTGGACTAAGTGTTTAATTAAATTTGTCCAACTAGCAAGAAAATAATTATAAAGTCCAAAACGAAAACAAATGATTTTATATCACAGTTGTTAAAATCATGATCATGATCATAAGATTGTACGATCCTATGATCTCACATTGATAAATCGATTCCAATCCTACTAGAATCGTTTTTTGGTAACATACTGATATAACCGGATCGTAAAATCGTAGAATCGATCGTAAGAACGTAGGATCATTACTATTTTTTTATTGTGATAAATCGATATAACCTGTCGCTTCTTTTGATTGTGATAATTCAAAGGATTCACAGTTCGATATGCCGATAACACGGAAGGCATTCACGTTTCATTGTTTTGATTCGACTGTTGAAGTTCCTTTCCCTCATCCAAAAGTTGATCGTGAGCTTATTGCCTTTTATCTGAAGTATGGTCAACCACAGTACTTGACATGGAGCGCACAGAAGATAATTACTGTCAAGGTATTAAAACCTTCGCCTGGTGGGAAGTTCATAAATGTTAATTTTAAAATCACACGAGGATCAGCAAACTCGGTGTCGATTATTTCCCTGGCAGACCTTCCGAATTTAAATCCTCATGACTGGATCCTATTGTTTAACATTCTGCTCACCAATCCGAAAGAATATGAGCCGATACTGGATCATTTGAAGAGGATGTTGGCTTCTTACATCCATGAGGTTGCTGTTATGGATCAGGAGATAGCGAAAGTGATGAACAAGAAACCGACTGTCAAGCCAACACCGAAACCAGGAGATGTGAACAAAATGAAGATGGGCCAAATCGATTCTACACATCTTACTGTAATGTTTACAAGAGGCGAAGCCAATCGTTTTCTGTTCGCTCTTGTTGATAAACATTTATTCTCAACTGACTGCTTGGAGCACATTATCAATATCATCAATCGGTGCAAGCAGAATTCAGAAGCAGATAAGAAGAAATTCACGGACATGCTTCGGTGGTACATTACGTTTCGTCATCATCTATTGGCCATCATACCGAAGGTGTTCAAGACAATCAAGAAGTCTTCTGCAGCTCAACCGATGTGAGCTTTCGGCTCCATTGACGCAAAGGGGGAGATTGTTGGGTATTATTGTGTCGCGTCATGGGCTTGTTTTGTATATCCGGATTGGGCCTCTCCATTCGTGATTATCTATTAGGGTTATACTATAAATAGTGCATGCATGTATGCATTAGAGAAGGTCGTGATTATTGTTGATTATTGTTTTGTAACCCTAAGCACCTCTACAGTCGAAGTTCTTAATCGAGCTCTTCTGAGGTGTTGAAGTGTTAATCATACGACATATTCAAAGCCATTCTTGTGTTCATAATTACGTTCTTAATTGTTTTGCCTGCATAGAATCTATCGATCCTAATAGAATTTTGTTCTAACACTTCGGATGGAGGTTAAGCTCTTTCGTCTTTGGGTTTAGAGACGAAGTCATTTGCTAGACTGTCGAAATCATCAGCCTGAGTTGGTATTGCTCAGAACCTCAAGGATTTCGTGTGTGCTGTGTGCCAAAGAAAAGATAATAAACAAATTAACAAAAATTTGGATCTGTGATGTCAAAAATTTCGACACAAAAGCAGAGAAACCCCTGGCAAAGGTTACTTCATTAATTATCAAGAGAGATAATCAACTGCTTGTATATGTTCCCGTGAATTACAATCGAATACTTGTAAAGAAGTATCGAAGGGATTCTTTTGTTATGCTTATTGGGTGGTTTAAAATTTCGTTACATATCATCCTAAACATAAGGTGAGTAATTGTAACAGAAATTACTTGTGTGACCAGTGTAGTCAGCGACAAGTATGCTTTGACATATGTTGATAGTAACTTTGAAAGCAAATGAAACTCATACATAAATCATATTCATAAAAAAATATTTGTTCTGGATCCTGTTGGGTAACAAACATCGTGGGTTTCGATAGTTTGATCAAGATCACGCATAAGAATAGAATATGATTTTGAGTTTCGAAAAATGGTACTGAAACAAATGTTTCATCAAATCTGGAACATAGTTCCCCGTCAATTCCTTATTAAGATATGAAGTTGGGTTTCACTTTCATCACGACCTCATGATTTTAGATCACTAACACAGAATTTTGATATATCAAAATCTTGATGGGTTGAATCAAAGACCTCTTGGATATATGTCTTCGTGTGTGCAAGTGTAAAAAATTTTGCGATGAAAAAGAGTGGTTATGAAGAACGAATTGTACCTCTGTTATTTTCGGACAAAACATATAACTCTTAACTCATGTGAGAAGAATAAGGTAGCTCAATCGACTAATGTGAATATAAGCCTGACTTGGGAAGAAATTTTCGTATGAAAATTTTCATTAAGGCTTTCGTAAACACACATAAAGTCTACAGAGGCTTGAGTCAACATGCTGCAACATGCTTCTAGGGACAACCTAACTAGTACATAGTTGACGAAAGTTTACCTTCCCATAGAAACATAAGCATGACCCTTGAAAAAATGTTCGTGTTATCTGCACAATGAAAAAGAAACAAAGAGAATAACAAAAATCTTTTTGATTTTTCAAAAAAATATTTTGACTTTTTGTGAATGTTTTCGAAAAATGAAACAATTAACAAAAGAAAATCTTTTTGTAGTTTTTGATTTTTCGAAAAGATAACAACAAAACGAAAAGAAAATCTTTTTGTAGTTTTTGATTTTTCGAAAAGAAAACTAAGATACAAACGTACGAAAAACATTTTTACAAACAAACAAAAATTTGTAAACAAACTACAATTCGCCACTCTTACGAAAATTTGACAAACTAACGAAAATTTGTACCACACCACCATCATGCAAATTGTCGAATTCGAAGCGTGTCGAAGCGTTGACTATGAACAGTAACCGCTGAATGGCGTCTTATTGCCTCTGAATCGACACATTTATATAACACGCCTTTGCTATACATTCGAAATCCGTCCTGGAACTGAACTCGCTTCAATCATTCCCAAACCTGTCAAAATTCGAACAAACGATTTTTCATCCAAAGCTTTTGTAAAAATATCAGCAAGCTGATCAGTTGTTTTTACAAAATGAACTTCAATGTTTCCATCTTCCACATGATCTTTGATAAAGTGATAACGAAGAGCTATATGTTTAGTTTTCGAATATTGTACTGGATTATGACAAATGCGTATAGCACTTTGAGAATCACAGTACAATGGAATCTTTTTCATATTCACGGCATAATCCCTCAACTGACTTTGAATCCAAATAATTTGTGATGTACAAGCAGCAGCTGCTACATATTCGGCTTCAGCAGTAGAAATCGAAACACACGTTTGCTTCTTCGACTGCCAACTAACCAACTTTCCATCCAAAAATTGACAACCACCGCTTGTACTTTTTCGATCCAATGTACACCTTCCGAGATCTGCATCTGAAAATGCCTGAATGAAAAATCCTGTTTTCGAAGGATACCACAATCCTAACGAAATTGTTCCCTTGAGATAACGAAAGATATTCTTCACAGCTGTTAAATGTGGTTCTCGAGGATTTGCTTGATACCTAGCACAATTACATACATAAATCATGATATCAGGTCTACTTGCAGTAAGATAAAGTAATGAACCTATCATGCTTCTGTATAAAGTAAGATCAACTGCAGGTGATTCTAACAAAGGTGTTAGCCTTGTGCCAACAACCATTGGTACTCTTAACTTCGTGCTATTTGTCATTCCAAACTTTTCGAGCAAATTCCTTGTATATTTCTCTTGATTGATGAATATGCCTTCTCTGTTTTGACATATGTTTAATCCAAGAAAATTATTGATTTTACCCATCATGCTCATTTCGAATTGGCTTTTCATCAAGTTTTTGAATTCTCTAGACAAAGCAGGGTCAGTAGAGCCAAAAATAATATCGTCAACATAAATTTGAACAAGCATCAGATGACATCCAACTTTCTTTCGAAATAATGTGGGGTCAACTGATCCTTGCTTAAATTTCGACTGTTTTAAGAAACTGGTAAGAGTTGCATACCATGCTCTTGGTGCTTGTTTTAAGCCATATACAACTTTATCTAAAATATATACATGATCAGGATGTATTTCATTTACGAAACCTGGAGGTTGTTCTACGTAAACAGTTTCTTCGAGTTCTCCATTGAGAAAGGCACATTTCACATCCATTGGATAGACATCAAAATCCTTATGAGCTGCATATGCTAAGAATATTCGAACACCCTCGAGTCTCGCAACAGAGGCAAAGGTTTCTTCATAATCAATTCCTTCTTGTTGTGAATATCCTTTTACAACTAAACGTGCTTTATTTCGTACAATATTTCCATCTTTGTCGGTTTTGTTTTTAAAAATTCATTTTAACCCGATAATCGAAACATTTTCAGGTTTAGGAATTAATCTCCAAACCTTGTTTCTTTCAAATTCAGCCAGTTCTGATTGCATTGCAACAACCCAATCTGAGTGTTCCATTGCCATTTTAACTGTCTTTGGTTCAATTTTAGATATGAAAACATTGAACATGCAAAATTCTTGATGAGTATTTAATACCTCATTCTTCGCACAAATTTGAGCTCTTGTTAATACTCCATCTTGAGGATTTCCAATGACTTGATCTATTGGATGAGTCTTTGTCCATTTCTCTAACGGTGGATAAGCCGGATCAAATTCCAAAGGTGCATCTTCGTACATCTCTTCATTTTCAGATCCTACAACAGAAACATTATCATTTAGATCATGAAAATCATCATTTGGATTAAAATTTATTGTATCATTATCCTCCTCAACACTATTATCATTTTGATGCTCCCCCTCAACAACATCATCCATTCTCCCATTCTCCCCCTCGAAAGAATGCTCCCCCTCAACCAGAGTATTCGAATCCAAGTGCTCTACTTCGACTGGATTATCAAGCATACTTTCGCCAAGTCCAAGAGAATTCGTTGTTGAATTAACATCTACAATGTTTTGAGGAATTTCCAAGTCATCACTATGCTTCAAAGATTCAGAGTGATGATTATAATTGGCATGAACTTCAGCATCCACAGCCCTGTCAGGAATACCAAAAATTAAATCATAATCAAAATCAGATAAATTTGATTCATCAGTTTCATCAGATGATTCATTAATAATTGGTTTTTGTTTAAATTGCTTTTCAACTTGTTTGACATAATAATCATCAAAAGTAAGATTGAAAGTTTCTTCGACTTTTCGTGTTCGCTTATTTAACATTCTGTATGCAACCGAATTGTGCGAATATCCCAAAAATATGCCTTCGTCAGCTTTAGCTTGAAATTTTGAAAGGTTATCTTTGAGATTCATGATAAAACACCTGCAGCCAAAAACATGAAGGAATTTGACATTAGGTTTTCGATTATTGATAATTTCATACATAGTGATATTGAATCGAAGATGAATGAAAGATCGATTTTGAGTGAAACAAGCTGTCGAAACTTCTTCAGCGCAAAGATATTGAGGAAGATTCGCATATGTCAACATTGTTCTTGCTGCTTCACAAAGTGACCTATTTCTTCTTTCAACCACACCATTTTCCTGCGGTGTATAAGGCAAAGAGAAATTATGCGAAATTCCTTTTTCTGTTAAGTATGAATCCAGCACATTGTTCTTAAATTCAGATCCATTATCTCTTTTGATCTTTCGAACATTTTTCTTCAGACTCATCTCAATCTTCTTAATAAACTCGATCATTGTTTGAGCAACTTCATATTTTAACCTGAGAAAGTATACCCAAGTGAATCGTGAAAAATCATCAACAATAACCAAAATGTACCGTTTCTTGTTGAGAGTTTCAACAGTCGATGGTCCACAAAGGTCAATGTGTTGAAGTTCCAATGGTTCGACAATTTTCGAATCTATCTAATTGGATGGCCTTTCCTGTGTTGTTTCCCTTGTTCACAAGCTGCACACAATGTATCATTGTCAAATTTTAGTACAGGTAAACCACGAACAAGATCATCAACAACCAATTTATTTAAGTTTCGAAAGTTTAAATGCGATAAACGTCGATGCCATAACCAACTGATATCAGAGGAAGCTTTCGAAAGTAAGCACACTGAGGGTTTGCCGATGATTGGTTTGATATCAAGAGTAAACATGTCACCATGTCATTTGGATTTGAGCAAAACTTCGTTAGTTTCAACATTTGAAATGATGCTACCTTCTTCGTTAAACATCACTTGATTGCCAGTGCCCACAACAAGTTGGGAAACACTTATCAAGTTATGTTGAAGACCTTCGACATAAGCAACGCGATTAACGGTGAATTTTCCATTCGTGACTTTACCATAGCCTTTCACTTGACATTTGTGATTATTGCCAAACTTCACAACTCCTGCATTCTCCAAGCTACGAAAATCTCTCAGCTTTTCCTTTCGTCCAGTCATGTGACGTGAGCAACCACTATCAATATACCATTTTTCATCATATTGCTCGTCACATAAAACCTGCGATCAATGAAAGAATTTAGGTACCCAAGGCTGTTTGGGTCCTTGGAAATTAGTTTTAAACACAGAATGAAATGAAGAACTTTTAACCCAATCACAAACTTTAGTTTTGAGACTATCAATTAAGTCCACATCATTATTTAAAGAAACAGAAACATAAGTTTTAGTTAGTTTGGGATTGTCACTGACACATGCCTTCGTCTTTTTAGATTGAGTATGATCAAGCTTGTCTTTCGAAACCGGTTGCCAAGTTTTAACCGAAACATTCGAATCTTTTGATGACGAGCTTTTAGTTGATGAAGAATTCACATAATTCTCATAAGCTTCGTGAATTTGTTGTTTGAGAATATTTCCTTGATTGATATTTTCGACCTTTTCCTTCAAGCCAATGATCGATGTTTTTGTCACGAGACAACCCTTTTGTGTACGAAACTTTTAAATTTTGTTTTCCTGTAGGATTTGGAAAATTCGGTTTTTGTGGAAAGAAATCAACATTTGATTTAGGTCGAAATGTCATAGCGTATCGACTTCCAGCATTGTTGCAAACACTTCGATTTTGAAAAAATCGATTTGGAGATTTTTGTTTTTGAGAAAACATTGTTTGTTGATTAGAAGAAAATCGTTGATGTGATGATTGATTTTGAACATTCTTTGATGTATTTTTGTTATCTCTTGAAAATGATGAGTTTGAAACTTTCGAAAAATTTGTTTTTGGTTGAAATTCAGATTTAGATTTATTTGTTTGAGCGGGATTTTGCTTAAGATCTGAATAAATTTCTGAATGAAAAGACTTGTTTTCAACAGATTTAGTCTTTTTGTTTTCAGTTGTTTTCGAATTTAATCCATTTTGTTGTTTTTGAAGTTGCATTGTTTGCCAAAAAATCGTTTTGCGAGCTTGTCTTTTTGAAATTGCATTTTCTTTTGACAACTTTTCAATTTGTTCTTTAAATTCTTTGGAATTTAATTTGATAATAGTATCTTTTTCCACAACAACTTCTGTTGAAACTTCTTTCACAATTTTTGATTTTTCAACCCATTTGAGTTGTGGTTTTTGTCTTTGAAAAACATACGAATTCTTTGTTAAGGTATTTTCGATTGTGCTTTGATTCGAAAAGAATCCTTCATTCGTTGTCTTCTTGTTGTCATCTTCGACCATTTTGGTGAATTCTGGTTTAATGTTTTCAACATTTCCATTTGTAACAAACACTTGAGTTGGAAAAACAACATCATCAGTACACTTGAAATTAGGATACACCACTTGATTTGTTTCCAAATAATGGGCTCCTTTTTCAGACAACACTTTGTCGAAATTTTCAGTGTCTCCAAATACTTGATCAACAACAACATGAGGAATTTCTTTTTCTATCGAATCTTTGTTTGTAGAGACCTTTTTGTCCGATTCGTCATCATCATATTCATCATCACTGCTATCCGTTTGACTATCTCGGATATCCACAAACTCAGAATCACAATCTTTTGAAGTTGAAGGTTTGTCAGTGACAATCTTAACTACCAAATCCTTAAGTTTTTCTTTTCCTTTAGATTTTGATGCAAAATTAATGACAGACAACTGAGAACAATCAACATCCTCAATATCACTAATTTCGCTAATATTGTCAGAGTTATCTTCAATATCGGCAAAATTAGATTGAGAATCAGATGTCGAATTCTCAGTCTTTTTCAAAATTTTGATTTGTTCTGATTTTGTCAAAGTATCATTCACAATGTTAACCAATTCATTTGTATCAAGACATTCATCCATTTTGACAATTCCATAAGCATATCTATCATCAGGAATTTTGTCAAACTCAGCAATGTTTTTCTCACAATCATATGAAATATTATCTACCTTCACTCTTTCGTATGCTAGAAAAGGTAATAATTTCCTATGTTGTTCCTTGCTAATATCACACGAATGATGCAATGCAGTTAATTTCGCATATAGACGTTTAGCAGAATTGCAGTAGATATTTCGTTGAGCTAACAAAAGTTTTACATCACTAGATAACGAATCACGATCACACATAATGTTTGTTATTTGCAATTCTAAATATTCTATCTTGACCACTTTCGAATCTAACTTCTTCTATGTCTCTAACAACTGATTGCTTAATTTCTTAGCTTCATTACTAGCAGAAACAACCAAATTATCGAAATAAGCAACAGTATCATCAAAAGAAACAATTTCAGAATCATATGCACTCAAAGGAATATTGAAAGATTGAAGAATGTTACGTACCTTTGTTGTCATTGGAGACTTATCAGCAGATTTTGACACAAAGCAACGACCCTTGACCTCTTCGTCTGAATCTTCCTCCAGCTTCGCATACATTGCCCCATGGGTAGGATTACGCATTTCCTCATCATCGGAGCCCGAAGACCAGATTTGATATGTGCCATCATTCTCCTGTTCACCTTGAGCCACCAAAGACAGATTTTTCGCCTTCGTACGTACTTCTTCCAACCTCTCCACATAATATGCCTCATCCTTCACTCTATTCTTCTTCTCATCTTTCTTTCGAAGCATACAATCATTTGTTAAATGATTGGCTCCATTGCAATAGTGACAATCCATACCAGAATCTCCTTTCAATTTCTTCTCTTTCTTTTCCTCAGCACCCTTCGCATCATTCTTCTCATACTTCTTCTTCTCTTCTCATGCAGCTTTGTTCACGAAACTTCCTTTTCCTTCACTTTGCTTCACCTTCGAATTAAACGGTTTCTTGAAAAACTTTTTGACTCGGTTGTTAGAGTAAAAAGCAATTGCCTCATCATCCGAATTCATTATAAACCCCTCTTCATCATCAGAATCATCTTTTTCGACAGTTTCCTTTTCAATCACTTTTGAGACAAGTGCTAATGGACCTCCCAGACTGAGCTTCGACTCTTCTGCCATTTCATTTACTTCACTTTCGTGAGTTTTTAGTTGGTTATACAAATCATTCAAAGAAGATGTGTCGAAACTTTGTTGCTTTTTCACCATCATGCTAACGCTTCTCCATTCTTTACGGAGTCCCATAACAAAGGTGAGATTGAATTCCATGGCAGACCTTATGATTCCATAATGATTGCATTTGTATATCAACTCATTCAGCCTATCATAGTAACTTTCAATCGTTTCACCATCTTTTTGCTTGAAATCCTTCAATTCAATCAAACATTGCTTAACTGAATTGATTTTCGTGTTCTCGCTGCCTTGAAACTTTTCTTTGAGATTATTCCAGATTTCCTTTGCAGTTGTACAACTTCTGACATAGTTATACACCACCGGAGGCAATGCACCACGCAACTCCCTTATGCATCGTTTTTCAAGTTTCTTCATACGATCATTTTGATTTTCCACACTCGTAGTACTGGATGAAGATCCAATTGGTTGAAGGTTCGTTGGAAGTGTAACATTCCCTGAGATGCAAGTCCAAAGCTCTTCATCGATTCCATTCAAGTAATCATGCATACGATCAGACCACTGATCATAGTATTCAGGAATGAGCATAGGTATCTTAGTTGAAGATCCTAGCAGATGAGAGTATGAAGTCATTGAGTTGAGATTGAAGTTCGCCATTGATGTACGGAAGAAATTTTTTGAGAATTTATGAGAAATCAAAGAGAATTTGAAAGCAAATTGCTGAATTGATCAGAAAAACAAAGTAGAATACTCGATTCAACAAATCTGTTGCAGAATCGAATCACAACTCAAGATCTAGAAACCTTTTTCACGTCAAAAGACGCGGAACTTTTTGAACCAGAATTTTGATTCAAAAACCTTTTGAAACAGAATGAAAATTAGATCTCAGATCATGATTCCTGCTCTGATACCAACTGATGAATCGTGGAATCAAGTATTAATCAAAATCAGAGTTAAACGAATGCAGATTGAACAAACGATGTAAATAAGATCTGGTTTCTGCTCATTTACGCTTTCAACTTTTACAGAGAAAATAGATAGGTTCTGTAAAGGACTCTTATCTAACTCTAGTAAAGTTCCATATTTATAGGAACAGTGAAAGCATACAAAAAATACTAAGGAATTGACAATTAAGCATCGTAGGAAATACACCTTAGTAAATAAACATTACAAAACATACGAAGGGTAAAACAGACTTCGACATATTACAATATAATTCGACCCTAACAGTTTTATCATATATTTATCAGCTCCTAAAATCTCTCTCTTTCTCTCTCTCTCTCTCTCTCTCATCTATTTCACATTTCCTTTAAACCCTAATCGATGGAAGCCAACACTAAAAAAACATACGCCTCTTCCCTCTCATCTCTCCTTTTCCGACATTTTGAGTTTTCTTCAACCTAGCCACCACACAAGACACGATACACCACCACTACCATCTTGATAGTCGAACCCACCAGCAACACCACCGCCGACCACCATCATCATTCAGCGCCATCATAACCATCTCTTGCCATTACCATAGCCGTAGCTTTCTGGATCCAACCTTGGGGGTCAAAACCAGAAAACTCTTGTAGTGTAATCTTCTTAACCGCCCAAGGTACCCATTTCTTGGAGCCGAAGAGATTAAGAATTGGAGGATTGTCATTTCCAGAAGACCCACCAAACCCTCGTCGATGGGTATTGGGGAACCAGATGAACCTTCAATCACCAATGAGCTACCACGAATTCTTGAACCACCGCTAGTCTCTGGAGGTGATTTTCCATTTTGTTTCATCCAAGTAAGGACCAACTTTCAAAATTCAGCACTCTCTCCTTGATTCTACTTCAAAATCCAAGTGTACCATGGTCGTTATTATCTTCATAGAAGGAGAAAAAGAGCGGATGCTGTTTTTTTCATTGGATTACAAGTGTGTATGTATGACCCAAAAAAATCGCAACACTCCAAGTTGAATAAATCAATACCAGTCTGATCTATCTTTCTTTATCCAATGCCGCCACCCGTTTCGATTTTGTGTGTTGATTCTAAAAGAAATCAAATGACACATTGGCTTTCTCACTTTGTTGGTTTATGATAGCAAAACAAAAATTACAGCCCCCTTCCATTTGATTCAATCAATGCAGGTTTGATTAGGCTTTTTTTTTTCTTGTAATACTCTTGAATAACCGAATGAAGAGAAGTCTACCACATGTCTCATGATTCTATGAAAAAAATTGTGTTGAATAGAGTTTGGCTATGTCTTTTCTTTCCATATTTCACCCAGGACCAACAAAAGAGCAAGAATATATATTTGGCTTTATGTAACTATTCTAAATTTTTACTTTGATGGTACCATATTAGAAGTTCTTTATCTCTTAACAATGTTTTCTATTCATAAGCAATTCATATTCAGATGTTTTCATTTATGACTAAATGTGTATTCAAATGTTTTCATAAGATTAGATGTATATTCATTACTGATTGAAGTGTACTCATTGGTGATGAAATCTGTATTCAAGTGTTTTCATAAGTGTATGCAATGTTTTCTATTCAGAAGCAAGCCACATTTAGACGTGTTCATTCATTTGTGTTTTATTCCTTTATGAATATAACTTAATTCATCTATTCATTCAAGATTATTATCGGATTCATATATGATTACAAATATGTTTTATTGAGGTATGATTACAAATATTAGGATAAAATGATTAATTCGTCAATATTTTTGATGTGGTTGGTAAAAATAAACTTAAAACAAAAAGAAACGTTTTATTTTAATTATGATAAAAACCTTTTTTAAAATCATTTTATAGATTTTGTTAATTAATATAGATTATATAAATTCTTAATATTTGGTTAAAAAAATCTATTAATCAGATTAAATCCCATGATTTTAGGAATTAGTTAATTACCCATAAATTATTCATAATTAATTATATTGTAAACTTCCTTTTATGCCTTTATATAATAATTGTTTCACAACTGTTCTCGCGTTCTCAACCTTTTAAGTGTTCTCATTTTATCATTTCCCTAGGAGTAGGATCAAATGAGAACACCTAAAAGGTTGAGAACGCGAGAACAAATCTAAGCTCTCGAAATTTTAAAATCAAAGGTTAATATTAACAAGACATTTATATAAATTCTGAAAGTTATAGGATTAAAATGTAACTTCTTAATTAACTAAAAGGGTACTATAGTCATTAGGTTTTATCCTATATTTATCAGCTCCTAAAATATCTCTCTCTATCTCTCTCACATCTATTTCATGTTTCCTTTAAACCGTAATCGATGGAAGCCAACACTAAAAAAACATACGCCTCTTCCCTCTCACCTTTCCATTGCCGGCATTTTGAGTTTTCTTCAACCTAGCCGCCACACAAGACACAATACACCACCACTGCCATCTTGATAATCGAACCCGCCAGCAACACCACCGCCACCATCATCATTCAGCGCCATCATAACCATCTATTGCCATTACCATAGCCGTAGCTTTCTGGATTCAACATTGGGGGTCAAAACCAGAAAACTCTGGTAGTGTAATATCCTTAACCGCCTATGGTACCCCTTCCTTGGAGCCGAAGATATTAAGAAGCGGAGGATTGCCGTTTCCAGAAGACCCACCAAACCCTCGCCGGTGGGTATTGGGGAACCAGATGAACCTTTAATCACCAACGAGTTACCATGAATTCTTGAACCACCGCTAGTCTTTGTAGGTGATTTCCCATTTTGTTTCATCCAAGTAAGGACCAGCTTTCAAAATTCAATACTCTCTCCTTGTTCCTACTTCAAAATCTAAGTATACCATTGTCGTTATTATCTTCACAGAAGAAGAAAATGAGTGTATGCTAATTTTTTTGTTGGATTACATGTGTGTATGTATGACCCAAAAAAAATCGCAACACTCAAAGTTGAATAAACCAGTACCGCTCTGATCTATCTTTCTTTAACCAATTCTGCCACCTGTTTCGATTTTGTGTGTTGATTCTAGAAGAAATAAAATGACACCTTGGCTTTCCCACTTTGTTGGTTTATGATATCAAAAAAAAAATATACAACCCCTTCCACTTGATTCAATCAATGCAGGTTTGATTAGGCTTTTCTTTTCGAGTAATATTCTTGAAGAACGGAATGAAGAGAAGTCTACCACATGTCTCATGCTTCTATGAAAAAATGGTGTTGAATAGAGTTTGGCTATGTCTTTGCTTTCCATATTTCACACAGACCAACAAAAGAGCAAGAACATATATTTGGCTTTGTGTAACTATTCTAAATTTTTACTTTGATGGTACCATATTAGAAGTTATTTAATGTTTTCTATTCATAAGCAACTCATATTCAGATGTTTTCATTTATGACTAAATGTATTCAAATGTTTTCATAAGATTAGATGTATATTCATTACTGATTGAAGTGTACTTAATGGTGATTAAATCTGTATTAAAGTGTTTTCATAAGTGTATGCAATGTTTTCTATTCAGAAGCAATCCACATTTAGACGTGTTCATTAATTTGTGTTTTATTCATTTATGAATATAACTTAATTCATCTATTCATTCAAGATTATTATCGAATTCATATATAATTACAAACATGTTTTATTCAGGTATGATTACAAATATTCGGATAAAATGATTAATTCATCAATATTTTTGATGTGGTTGGTAAAAATAAACTTAAAAAGCAAAAAAAAAGTTTTTTTTAATTATGGTAAAAACCTCTTGTAAAATCATTTTATTGATTTTGTTAGTTAAATACATTATATCAATTCCTAATATTTGGGTAAAAAAATCTATTAATCAGATTAAATCCCATGATTTTAGGAATTCATTAATTACCCATAAATTATCCATAATTAATTATATTGTAAAATTCCTTTTATGCCCTTATATAATGATTGGTTCATAACTGTTCTCGCGTTCTCAACATTTTAGGTGTTCTCATTTTATCTTTTCCCTAGGAGTAGGATCAAATGAGAACACCTAAAATGTTAACAAGCCATTTATATAAATTCTGAAAGTTATAGGAGTAAACTGTAACTTCTTAATTAACTAAAAGGGTACTATAGTCATTAGGTTTTATCCTATATTTATCAGCTCCTAAAATCTCTCTCTCTCTCTCTCATCTATTTCACGTTTCCTTTAAACCGTAATCGACAGAAGCCAACACTAAAAAAAACATACGCCTCTTCCCTCTCACCTTTCCATTATCGACATTTTGAGTTTTCGTCAACCTAGCCGCCAGTCACAACTAGCATTCTAGCTAGGAAATTTTGTACTCTTGTAAACATTATCTACTGTAACTCGTAAACCCTAATTCATGTTATGCTTGAAATTCAACCTATGGAAGCACATTCAAACTTAGATTCATCAATAAAGTTGAAAACCTTAGAAATCCCGATTTAAGTCCATTATGGACAAGGATTTCCTTATTGGGTCTAATGGGCCAATAAACTTCCAATGTGTCTATTTTGGGCTTAGAACTCTTAAATGGGCTCTCATTGGGCTCACTCTCATGAGACTTAACCTTTTTGGGCCTTATAAGCCTAAAATGGACTACTTTACCTTTAATGGGCCGTATTGGGCCATAACAAATCCAAATAACTTTAATAGACTCAAACCCATTCCTTTATGCTAAATTGGGCCGCGAACACCCCTAAAAGCCCAATGGGCCGAAAAAGAATAGTTATTTAGCCTCATAATTTGGAGCAAGACTTAGAATGGGCCCAAGATGATTCCTCCCCTCTCTCCTTAGCCCAAATCGTCCCATGTTTAATAAAAAAAAGAGATAAGGATGGAAAAAGAATTAAAACAAAAAGGGAAATTATGGAAAATTTGTGAGGATGCCACCTCCTTAATGCATGGTGGACATCCATGCAATGTCACCTCACTTCTCTTCCCTCCCTTCCTTCTTCTTCTCGGCCGAGAGCACCCAACACCCACACCAAATTCATTTTTCAAACACTCACTATTCTCTCAAGAACACCTCTCATTTCTTCATCAAAATTTCTAAGATCTAGGGCATTTCAAGGAGGTTCTTCCATAAGAAATCATTATCCTTGGTAAGTTGTACTTAGATCCATGGTTTAGTTTCTTTATTCTTTTATAAATCTCCTTCTAACTCATGAAAGTTCATGATCATGCTTCTTAGAACCTATCTAAGCCAAATTCTTCTCAAGAAGCTTTCTAGGGCCGAAGATAACATCAAACTCTTCCATTTCTTTCTTCAAATCGAAAACATCAAAGCAAGGTGAGTTCATACCCCTCT
Source organism: Lactuca virosa (assembly GCF_052849685.1). Lineage (NCBI taxonomy): Eukaryota > Viridiplantae > Streptophyta > Magnoliopsida > Asterales > Asteraceae > Lactuca > Lactuca virosa. The sequence goes on from NC_136434.1 coordinate 284,794,321, forward strand.
ATTTTCGATTTTCATATGTTTTATGGGGGAGAATGCAAGTAAAATGTGAAGATCTATGTGTATTTGTATGTTATGTGTGATTTCTTGTGTTTTTGTGGTAAATATGTGCTAAAAATGAAAGATATTTCGAGATCTATAGTTCAAGAAGGAAAAATATGTGATCTAGGTCATATTTCACTTAACATGTCAAGATAAACTCCTATACAAGCTTTAAAATAACACACTATAACATAAAACTCATTATTGGACTATTTTTGTCAAATAAACAAAAGTTGGGAAAAAGTTGTCATTTACGGTTTTTACAAGGCTCAAAATGCCAAAACAGTTAAAATGGAAATTTCTATGAACATCATGTTTTTCAAAGGACTAAAAATGAAATTTGTGGCTTATTGGGCTAAATTTTGGGCTTTTCGGCCCATAGGCCCAAAGTTGCGAAAAATATGGTTTTAAGGGGCTGAAATGGTAAATTTCTCAAAACAGTGGGTAGAAAAGTAAATAAATCTATTTCTGGGGTTTAAAATGACCTTATTTTCTAAAAAGGATTGAAAATGCAAAGATTTTGGATTTTGGGTAAAAAGTGTAAAAATTGAGAAAAAGGTGGACTAAAATGCAAATCTTTTAACTAAAGGGTTGAAACTCTCTAAAATTTACTTTTGGGCTTAAAACATTATTTAAATAAGTTTTTGGGTCAAATATGTCAAGAAAAATAGTTCAAGGACCTAATATGTCATTTTTTTTATAAAAAGGGCTAAAATTGCCAACTTTAAAAAATAGGGGCTGAATAGGTCAAACTAATGTTTTTGGTCAATTATGTTCATAATAATAATAATTGGGTCAAAATATACAAAACTTTATAACTTATGGGTTTTAAATAGAGAAATAACTATTTTTATAAATCTATAAATCATTATAAAACAAATTCGTGATTTATACGACATATCGATTAAACAACTCGCAACATTAATACTATACAAAACAAGTAAACGTTCAAATGGTTGGGCTTGAGAGATTCTAATCATGCTTAATGGGCCTTCATTACTCATTAACATGACTTTTGGGCCCAACATAAATAATACATGTTATTGGGCCTCCTGTGACCCAATTACATGCTTAAGGGACCCTCAATGGTTTTTACATGCTGTTGGGCCTCAGTGGCCCATTAGCATTACTAGTAAGGTCCAAATAAGGTTAAAATAAAAGCCAACGCGCTTTTCGTATACTCGACAGCCTTAAATAACACACGAAATTAGTAGGGCCTAGTAGTCCTCTTCTCCTCGTCTGTTAGGCTTACCTTCTCTTCAAGTAAACTAAAATCAGATCATTAATCAAGGTTAATCAAATTCATGTGGATTGAGTGAGTAATAACGGGTGACACCAATAAATGTCGGTCGTAGTCTGTAGTTGTAATCAAAGTCTCCTGGAGGGAGAGCGAGAGTTTGTGTATAGATCTATACGGGGGTGACTCCCCCACACCTAAGTTGTTCGCTACAGTTAGACTCGGCCAGTCTAGGGTGGCAAAATGTTAAGATCAAATTTCGGTGTTCATTAGAATGCCAAGACAGACGAACTAGTCATTATCATGCATGGTTATAACGACTCACGGAGAAATCCGATATCATTAATCAAGGGAAATCATATTCATTCGATGTAACGATTCAATAATGCAAAACGATCATAACTTTTTATCGGAAAACATCGGGTTTTCCGGGGAAACCAATCTTGCTCATTTGTACTTTCAAAAACTATAATGCAAAAACCTCTCATTTATTCACGTTCTGAAATCATTCACGCATATACTTACAGGATCTTCACAACATTTTCAAGAAAAGTTTTAATACAGAAAATATCGGATTTTCTGGGTTTTACGAATGACATAAACTACTTTACATCAAACACACTTATGAACTCACCAACATTATATATGTTGACCGTTTTCAAAATAACTTGTATTCTCAGGTAATCGTTAGACAAGGAGGCATCCAGTGTGTTGAAAGTTTCTTTTGTAGTTGCTAATTTCCAAACACTTTATATTTTGGAATCATGTAATGTAAACCTTGTACTTGATGTAAACAATGCCAGTTGTACTATGTAATGTTTGGTGATGAAAGTGTTATGTTTCATGTATATCCATTGTGATGATATTTCAATTTAAGTCACGCGAGCCCTCGGACGTTTCCGCCGTCTGGTTCGGGGGTGTGACAGGTTGGTATCAGAGCTCTGTTTATAGTGAACTAGCATATCTAACCACACATTGATATGCAACTATAAACCCAAAGAGGGACTAAATAACTCTGAACAAAACAAATAAAATATACCAATAAACACTCTTATTTATGCGACTTAGAAAAATGAACATAATAACAAATCGAATAAAACGATTGGGAGAACCTGACATCTCGGTTAAGCTAGGACTGTTCACAGTTGTATTAGGGATGAATGTAGCCTGATCAACTACATTTCTTCGTAATACAACTATCACATGCCCTGGAACGATCGCGATGGTCAGTAAACCCAAGGCATACCCTATTGTTAATCAAGAAGAACGCATCAACCCAATTTTATAACAACTAAGAATATCTTAGGATTAATAATGATTTATTGATATACCCTCTCGCAGACAGTATGGCCGGCTTCCATCATCCTGGAGATCCGTATTTCCCTAACCAGGGGAATAACGGATGGCTGGAAGAGGAACCTGAAGAAGACCCCGAAGAGGAGTCTGAAGAGGAACCTGAAGCAGAAGTCGAGGGCGGACCTGCTGAGCCAGTGGTAGGTTTGGAAGAAGAAGAAGCCGAAGAAGACCCCGAAGGGGAGCCCGAGGAAGAACCCGGTGATGACGACGATGGTGATTCGGATGCAGAGTCCGAAGTCATCAACCCACCTTACCCGATTAGGGTGCCCGCTCATCGGATGGGCCCGAATGGCCCCACGCCTCCATTGGGCGTGGATATTTGGAGATGGAGCAGGCAGCAGGGGCAGCGACCCCCATATGGGATGGCCAAGGAATTTTATGATCTGAGAGACGGAGGGCCAGCCGACCGCGCACTCCCTGTCATGGTGAGGCGGTTACGGAACACTGGCGACCTAGACCAGGACACGGCCGAGCAACTGAATCAGATGCGAGCCGCAGTGGCCAGAGCGGAACGAGAAACTCAATAAGTAATCCATAACTTTCATGTACGTTAAGCGATTTGGGAAGATCGACTACGAGCCATAGAACGACAGGTGGCGCGTCTTCAGGGCACATCCACATCATCAGCCCCACCACCCGACGCATCTCAGAGCACTTCGGACCAGTAGACTTCCCTACTAGTGCTATGTTCTCTTATGTTCGCTATATTATGTACTACCGACTCCATGTTTAAGTGATTACACTACACATAGAGTCGTTATGCTATCGAACTTTGTACCTCTATGTATGCTCTTTCGAGCAAATTTTCATGTATCAAAGTACGGATATTATTAGTGAAATATATATATATATATATATATATATATATATATATATATATATATATATATATTATGTGTTTTATGGTGATATTGTGACCTGCTATGTGTTCTATACTATTATTTTTTGGTGTGAATTTATGGGAACAATTAGATACAAAAATCGATTCACGAAATTCCCAACATAAAAACAATACATACTCAACATCTTTCTGTTCCGTAACAGAAAGATGCCTCAGAGACCACACCGTGGAAATAACCAACCACCGACACCACCGGAAGTCAACTCAGGTGCGTTTCAAGCCGCTGTATCTGTTGCAGTCACAGCAGCCATGGTGCAAATCCACCAAGGGAACAATGGCGGAGGAAACGGGCAGGGAGCTGGAAGTTCAAACAACGGAATAAATCAAGGACCTACCAAAACATGCTCTTACAAAGACTTTACCAACGCCAAGCCACGAACCTTTAATGGAACGGGAGGTGTCATAGCCCTAAAGAGGTGGATTGAGAAAATTGAATCCGTCTTTGAAATTTGCGGGTGTCCAGATGGGTGCAAGGTCAAGTTCGCAGCATGTACCTTTGTTGATCAAGCTCTTTCATGGTGGACTGGGCACATTGAAGCCACGACCCTTCCAGTGGCAAACGCGATGCCCTGGGAAGAACTGAAGGAAATGATGTTGGCAGAGTACTGCCCTAGAGGCGAGATACAAAAGATGGAACAAGAATTGTGGAACTTGACAGTTCAGAACTCCAACATCGAAGCATACATATCCAGGTTTAGCGAGTTATCCCTTCTGTGTCCGGGTATGATCACCTCAGAAGGGAAAAAGATTGAGAGGTTCATCTGGTGATTGACTGCACCTATCCAAGGGAATGTCATTGCGGCAAACCCTGAGACGTTTGATAGCGCCAAAAGACTGGCCAAAAAACTGTATGATCATGGCAACAAGAAGAGTGTTAAGATCGTGGAAGCGGATGTTAAGAAGGAAGAATAGAATAAGAAAGGGAAGAACAACAAGAGAAGAGGTAAACAGAACTCATAATCATCTAAGAAGCAACAGACAGTGACTGTCCATGCAGCAACCCAAGCTACGACATCACCACATGCTCCAGCCTCATCCACGCCAAATACTCCGGAACAGTACACAGGGAATCTTCCCAAGTGTAACAAATGTAACTACCATCACCTCGGGGAATGCAGAGAGATGATGTGCACAAGATGCAACCGGAAGGGCCATACAGCAAAATATTGTAGGACCCAGTTTCCACAAAACCAGATGCCCAACAACAACAACAACAACAACAACAACACCAAGGATGGAGCCAGTTATACCTGTTATGGGTGCGGGAAGACTGGACATTTCCGACGAAATTGTCCCAATGCGAACACCCATGCGACAGGAGTAGCAGGAAGAGTGCTGACTATGGGGCAAGGAGAAGCGGTTCTGGATCCCGCTGTCGTCACCGGTACGTTTCTCCATAACCACTCTTATGCATGCATCATGTTTGATACTGGGGCAGAGCGAAGCTTTGTGAGTAACAAATTCAAACACTTGCTAAAACAACAACCCCAAAAGCTTAATGAAACCTTTATGGTGGAAATGACTAATGGGAAAACAAAATCAGCCGGGGAAATCTTTGTAGGATGTACCCTAACTTTAAATCAGCATACCTTTCAAATAAACTTGATGCCTGTAACTATTAGGAGTTTTGATGTGATTATCGGCATGGACTGGTTGACCCCTATCATGCCGAAATTTTGTGTCGCGAGAAGGCCGTTCGCCTTCATCTCCCTAATCACGAAACCCTAATTATATACGGAGACTAACCCAGTACGAACCTTCGTCTTACCTCGTGCATTAAGGCACAAAAGTATCTACAAAAGAAGGACTTGGCGTTTCTGGCACACATAGTGGATAAGTCCAAGGAAGAGGTCAATATTCGAGACATCCCAGTGGCTTGCGACTTCCCGGACGTCTTTCCCGAAGATCTTCCGAGGATACCCCCAGAAAGACAAGTCGAGTTCCGAATTGAACTGGTACCGGGAGCTACGCCAATTGCCAAATCACCCTATAGGTTGGCTCCTGCGGAGATGCAAGAACTGTCAAGCCAACTCAGCGAGCTCTTGAGTAAAGGATTCATCCGACCTAGCTTCTCACCCTCGGGAGCTCCGGTCCTTTTTGTTAAGAAGAAGGACGGATCCTTTAGGATGTGTATCGATTATAGAGAGCTGAATAAGCTTACTATCAAAAATTGCTACCCACTTCCACGAATCGACGATCTGTTCGACCAGCTCCAGGGAGCAAATTACTTCTCTAAGATAGATCTACGGTCCGGCTACCACCAGCTCAAGGTCCGGGAAGAGGATATTCCCAAAACCGCTTTCCGAACCCGCTATGGACATTATGAATTCGTTGTAATGCCCTTCGGTCTAACGAATGCCCCTGACGCATTCATGGACCTGATGAATCGAGTTTGCCGACCATTCCTCGACAACTTTGTCATCGTTTTCATCGACGATATTCTAGTCTATTCTCGAAGCGAAGAGGAGCATGACCGACATCTCCGACAAATCTTGGAAACCCTACGAACTGAAAAGTTATACGCAAAACTCTCTAAATGTGAGTTCTGGCTCCGTAGCGTAAACTTTTTAGGTCATGTTGTCAGCCAAGAAGGGATACATGTGGACCCTTCTAAGATCAAAGCCATTGAAGGATGGGCAGTCCCAGCGACACCCACATAAATTCGTCAATTTTTAGGTCTCGTAGGCTATTACAGGAGATTCATTCAGAACTTGTCCAAAACAGCCAAGCCACTTACCATGCTTACATAAAAGGGCGTGCCATTTGGATGGACTGAAAAGCAGGAGGTTGCCTTCCGAACTCTGAAGCGAGCTCTCTATAGTGTACCAGTACTATCACTACCAGAGGGAACAGAGGACTTCGTAGTTTACTGCGATGCTTCGAATCAGGGTTTAGGCTGTGTACTCATGCAGCGTGGTAAGGTGATAGCTTATGCATCCCGACAACTAAAGACACATGATGTGAATTATACCACCCATGATCTTGAATTGGGAGCTGTGGTCTTCGCCTTGAAAATTTGGAGGCACTACCTTTATGGTACCAAGTGCACCATTTTCACCGACCACAAGAGTCTCCAGCACATTTTAAATCAAAAGGAGTTAAACATGAGGCAGCGAAGATGGGTTGAGCTGCTAAACGATTATGAGTGGGAAATCAAGTACCACCCAAGCAAGGCTAACGTGGTAGCTAATGCCTTGAGTCGGAAAGAATACTCCAATCGTCGTGTGAATACTCTTTCAATAACCATCCAATCCCATCTGTCCTCACAAATCAAAGCTCGACTTCAAGCATCACGCGACCAACAGAAGAGCTACGCCGATAAACGGCGAAAGCCCTTGGTATTTCAAGTCAGGGATCGGGTGTTGTTAAAGGTCTCCCCCTGGAAAGGGGTGATCCGTTTTGGGAAACGAGGAAAAACTAAACCCACGGTACATTGGACCATTCGAGATTCTTGCCCGAATTGGTCCAGTGGCTTATAGACTGCAGCTACCTACCGAACTTAGTAGTGTACACCCCGTGTTTCATGTTTCCAATTTAAAGAAGTGCTTATCTGACGAAACTCTCGTCATTCCATTGGAAGAAATCGAAATCAATGAGAATCTCCTGTTCATCGAGGAACCAGTTGAAATCATGGACAGGGAGGTGAAGCGTATTAAGCAAAGCCGCATTCCAATAGTGAAGGTTCGGTGGAACGCGAAACATGGACCAGAATTCACATGGGAACACGAAGACCAGATGAAGCAAAAGTACCCTCACCTATTCTCGCCTTCTCAAATCTAGCTTCAAAAAGAATTTCGGGACAAAATTCCCTCTAACGGGGGGATGATGTCACAACTAGCATTCTAGCTAGGAAATTTTGTACTCTTGTAAACATTATCTACTGTAAACTCGTAAACCCTAATTCATGTTATGCTTGAAATTCAACCTATGGAAGCACATTCAAACTTAGATTCATCAAGTAAAGTTGAAAACCTTAGAAATCCCGGTTTAAGTCCATTATGGACAAGGATTTCCTTATTGGGCCTAATGGGCCAATAAACTTCCAATGTGTCTATTTTGGGCTTAGAACTCTTAAATGGGCTCTCATTGGGCCCACTCTCATGAGACTTAACCTTTTTGGGCCTTATAAGCCTAAAATGGACTACTTTACCTTTAATGGGCCGTATTAGGCCATAACAAATCCAAATAACTTTAATAGACTCAAACCCATTCCTTTATGCTAAATTGGGCCGCGAACACCCCTAGAAGCCCAATGGGCCGAAAAAAATAGTTATTTAGCCTCATAATTTGGAGCAAGACTTAGAATGGGCCCAAGATGATTCCTCCCCTCTCCCCTTAGCCCAAATCGTCCCATGTTTAATAAAAAAAAGAGATAAGGATGGAAAAAGAATTAAAATAAAAAGGGAAATTATGGAAAATTTGTGAGGATGCCACCTCCTTAATGCATGGTGGACATCCATGCAATGTCACCTCACTTCTCTTCCCTCCCTTCCTTCTTCTTCTCGGCCGAGAGCACCCAACACCCACACCAAATTCATTTTTCAAACACTCACTATTCTCTCAAGAACACCTCTCATTTCTTCATCAAAATTTCTAAGATCTAGGGCATTTCAAGGAGGTTCTTCCATAAGAAATCATTATCCTTGGTAAGTTGTACTTAGATCCATGGTTTAGTTTCTTTATTCTTTTATAAATCTCCTTCTAACTCATGAAAGTTCATGATCATGCTTCTTAGAACCTATCTAAGCCAAATTCTTCTCAAGAAGCTTTCTAGGGCCGAAGATAACATCAAACTCTTCCATTTCTTTCTTCAAATCGAAAACATCAAAGCAAGGTGAGTTCATACCCCTCTATTTTCGATTTTCATATGTTTTATGGTGGAGAATGCAAGTAAAATGTGAAGATCTATGTGTATTTGTATGTTATGTGTGATTTCTTGTGTTTTTGTGGTAAATATGTGCTAAAAATGAAAGATATTTCGAGATCTATAGTTCAAGAAGGAAAAATATGTGATCTAGGTCATATTTCACTTAACATGTCAAGATAAACTCCTATACAAGCTTTAAAATAACACACTATAACATAAAACTCATTATTGGACTATTTTTGTCAAATAAACAAAAGTTGGGAAAAAGTTGTCATTTACGGTTTTTACAAGGCTCAAAATGCCAAAACAGTTAAAATGGAAATTTCTATGAACATCATGTTTTTCAAAGGACTAAAAATGAAATTTGTGGCTTATTGGGCTAAATTTTGGGCTTTTCGGCCCATAGGCCCAAAGTTGCGAAAAATATGGTTTTAAGGGGCTGAAATGGTAAATTTCTCAAAACAGTGGGTAGAAAAGTAAATAAATCTATTTTTGGGGTTTAAAATGACCTTATTTTCTAAAAAGGATTGAAAATGCAAAGATTTTGGATTTTGGGTAAAAAGTGTAAAAATTGAGAAAAAGGTGGACTAAAATGCAAATCTTTTAACTAAAGGGTTGAAACTCTCTAAAATTTACTTTTGGGCTTAAAACATTATTTAAATAAGTTTTTGGCTCAAATATATCAAGAAAAATAGTTCAAGGACCTAATATGTCATTTTTTTTATAAAAAGGGCTAAAATTGCCAACTTTAAAAAATAGGGGCTGAATAGGTCAAACTAATGTTTTTGGTCAATTATGTTGATAATAATAATAATTGGGTCAAAATATACAAAACTTTATAACTTATGGGTTTTAAATAGAGAAATAACTATTTTTATAAATCTATAAATCGTTATAAAACAAATTCGTGATTTATATGACATATCGATTAAACAACTCGCAACATTAATACTATACAAAACAAGTAAACGTTCAAATGGTTGGGCTTGAGAGATTCTAATCATGCTTAATGGGCCTTCATGACTCATTAACATGACTTTTGGGCCCAACATAAATAATACATGTTATTGGGCCTCCTGTGACCCAATTACATGCTTAAGGGACCCTCAATGGTTTTTACATGCTGTTGGGCCTCAGTGGCCCATTAGCATTACTAGTAAGGTCCAAATAAGGTTAAAATAAAAGCCAACGCGCTTTTCGTATACTCGACAGCCTTAAATAACACACGAAATTAGTAGGGCCTAGTAGTCCTCTTCTCCTCGTCTGTTAGGCTTACCTTCTCTTCAAGTAAACTAAAATCAGATCATTAATCAAGGTTAATCAAATTCATGTGGATTGAGTGAGTAATAACGGGTGACACCAATAAATGTCGGTCGTAGTCTGTAGTTGTAATCAAAGTCTCCTGGAGGGAGAGCGAGAGTTTGTGTATAGATCTATACGGGGGTGACTCCCCCACACCTAAGCTGTTCGCTACAGTTAGACTCGGCCAGTCTAGGGTGGCAAAATGTTAAGATCAAATTTCGGTGTTCATTAGAATGCCAAGACAGACGAACTAGTCATTATCATGCATGGTTATAATGACTCACGGAGAAATCCGATATCATTAATCAAGGGAAATCATATTCATTCGATGTAACGATTCAATAATGCAAAACGATCATAACTTTTTATCGGAAAACATCGGGTTTTCCGGGGAAACCAATCTTGCTCATTTGTACTTTCAAAAACTATAATGCAAAAACCTCTCATTTATTCACGTTTTGAAATCCTTCACGCATATACTTACAGGATCATCACAACATTTTCAAGAAAAGTTTTAATACAAAAAATATCGGATATTCTGGGTTTTACGAATGACATAAACTACTTTACATCAAACACACTTATGAAATCACCAACATTATATATGTTGACCGTTTTCAAAATAACTTGTATTCTCAGGTAATCGTTAGACAAGGAGACATCCAGTGTGTTGAAAGTTTCTTTTGTAGTTGCTAATCACCAAACACTTTATATTTTGGAATCATGTAATGTAAACCTTGTACTTGATGTTAGCAATGCCAGTTGTACTATGTAATGTTTGGTGATGAAAGTGTTATGTGTCATGTATATCCATTGTGATGATATTTCAATTTAAGTCACGCGAGCCCTCAGACGTTTCCGCCGTCTGGTTCGGGGGTGTGACACCGCCACACAAGACACAATACACCACCACTGCCATCTTGATAGTCGAACCCGCCAGCAACACCACCGCCACCATCATCATTCAGCGCCATCATAACCATCTCTTGCCATTACCATAGCCGTAGCTTTCTGGATCCAACCTTGGGGGTCAAAACCAGAAAACTCTGGTAGTATAATGTTCTTAACCGCCCATGTTACCCCTTCCTTGGAGCCGAAGAGATTAAGAAGCGGAGGATTTACGTTTTCATAAGACCCACCAAAACCCTCGCCGGTGCGTATTGGGGAACCAGATAAACCTTCAATCACCAACGAGCTACCACGAATTCCTAAACAACCGCTAGTCTCTGGAGGTGATTTCCCATTTTGTTTCATCCAAGTAAGGACCAGCTTTCAAAATTCAGCACTCTCTCCTTGTTCCTACTTCAAAATCCAAGTATACCATGGTCGTTATTATCTTCACAGAAGGAGAAAAAGAGTGGATGCTGTTATTTTCATTGGATTACATGTGTGTATGTATGTCCCAAAAAAAATCGCAACACTCCAAGTTGAATAAATCAATGCCGCTCTGATCTATCTTTCTTTATCCAATGTCGCCACCCGTTTCGATTTTGTGTGTTGATTCTAGAAGAAATCAAATGACACGTTGGCTTTCCCACTTTGTTGGTTTATGATAGCAAAAAAAAAATTACAGCCCCCTTCCACTTGATTCAATCAATGCAGGTTTGATTAGGCTTTTTTTTCGACTAATATTCTTGAAGAACCGAATGAAGAGAAGTCTACCACATGTCTCATGCTTCTATGAAAAAAATGGTGTTGAATAGAGTTTGGCTATGTCTTTGCTTTCCATATTTCACACAGGACCAACAAAAGAGCAAGAACATATATTTGGTTTTTTACTTTTCTAAATTTTTACTTTGATGGTACCATATTAGAAGTTCTTTATCTCTTAACAATGTTTTCTTTTCATAAGCAATTCATATTCAGATGTTTTCATTTATGACTAAATGTGTATTCAAATGTTTTCATAAGATTAGATGTATATTCATTACTGATTGAAGTGTACTCAATGGTGATTAAATCTGTATTCAAGTGTTTTCATAAGTGTATGCAATGTTTTCTATTCAGAAGCAATCCACATTTAGACGTGTTCATTCATTTGTGTTTTATTCATTTATGAATATAACTTAATTCATATATTCATTCAAGATTATTATCGGATTCATATATGATTACAAATATGTTTTATTCAGGTATGATTACAAATATTCGGATAAAATGATTAATTCATCAATATTTTTGATGTGGTTGGTAAAAATAAACTTAAAATAAAAAAAACGTTTTTTTTAATTATGGTAAAAACATTTTTTAAAATCATTTTATTGATTTTGTTAAGTAAAATAGATTATATAAATTCCTAATATTTGGGTAAAAAAATCTATTAATCAGATTAAATCCCATGATTTTAGGAATTAATTAATTACCCATAAATTATCCATAATTAATTATATTGTAAAATTCTTTTTATGCCCTTATATAATGGTTGGTTCACAACTGTTCTCGCGTTCTCTACCTTTTAGGTGTTCTCATTTTATCCTTTCCCTAGGAGTAGTATCAAATGAGAACACCTAAAAGGTTGAGAACGCGAGAAAAGATCTAAGCTCTCTAAATTTTAAAATCAAAGGTTAATATTAAGAAGCCATTTATATAAATTCTGAAAGTTATAGGATTAAAATTTAACTTCTTAATTAACTAAATGGGTACTATAATCATTAGGTTTTATCCTATATTTATCAGCTCCTAAAATCTCTCTCTCTCTCTCTCTCTCTCACTCTCACATCTATTTCACGTTTCCTTTAAACCCTAATCGATGGAAGCCAACACTAAAAAAACATACGCCTCTTCCCTCTCACCTTTCCATTGCCGACATTTTGAGTTTTCTTCAACCTAGCCGCCACACAAGACATAATACACCACCACTGCCATCTTGATAGTCGAACCTGCCAGCAACACCACCGCCACCATCATCATTCAGCGCCATCATAACCATCTCTTGCCATTACCATAGTCGTAGCTTTCTCGATCCAACCTTGGGGGTAAAAACCAGAAAACTCTGGTAGTGTAATCTTCTTAACCGCCCAAGGTACCTCTTCCTTGGAGCCGAAGAGATTAAGAAATGGAGGATTGCCGTTTCCAGAAGACCCACCAAAACCCTCGCCAGTGGGTATTGGGGAACCAGATGAACCTTCAATCACCAACGGGCTACCACAAATTCCTGAACCACCGCTAGTCTCTGGAGGTGATTTCCCATTTTTTTTCATCCAAGTTAGGACCAACTTTCAAAATTCAGCTTATATATATATATATATATATATATATATATATATATATATATATATATATATATATATATATATATATATACTAGTAGCATACCCGCGCGATGTAGCGGCAGATAATAGATTTTTTTTACAATTAATTTTCTATCGGCATGTTGTTTCGAGAAGAGTTTCTTTGCTCCAATTAGTCTACTTTCGGAGGGCAACAGTCAGTTATTTTCGAGAAAAAAGTTATTTGCAACAATTAGTTTTCTTTTTTTTGGCGAGGCGGGGGGAGGGGGGGATGAATAGTTTTTTCTTGGCACTAACATAGCCGTTCAAAAAAAATCAAAACCAAAAAATAATTTTAGCATATAAACTTATTTTTTACTAACATAATTGCAATTTATGTCTATATTCTCATGTTCTTTCTATATTAATTATAATATAATTGAACTCATTACCACTTTTGTCATGATCATATTTATATTACATAAATTAATTAATGCAATATATTATTTTAACTATTTAACATAATGATTTACTAATTTTATTGACTTTATTATTTTTATCTAAAATTAGACATTTGATATTGTAAAAATATAGACGCTTATAAATATATTTATTTGCTATATGACCAATATTTTTGTTTATGAAAAGAAACAATGATAATGAATGTGACGTAAGGTATTTTCATGGCTTGAGTTCTGATATAAAACTTGCATTTCGATTTATTTAATTATACATTATGATAATCTGAGACTTTCATTAATATCAACAGATTTTTCCATTTAATTTGCAAAATAGTCCATGTAAATTAAAGTAATATAAACGTATTTTGCCATTTATCCTTAGATAAAAGATAATAATTAAATATAAAATATGATGATAATTATAAATTTTAATTTACACAAAGCCCCATAAAGTTACTGCAAAAGACTTTGAAAATATGCGTCATTTCAAAAGTATACACAATATCTTTTCCAAAATCTACTAACATTATTATGCATTAAAAAAGATAAATATATCAAATTTACCATTTATATATTTATATACATATCTAAGTATATAAAACAAAACTTAACAATTTTGCTTTTTATCATTATCTTCACCAAAATATATAAATTCACAAACTGAAAGGGCTGATGACTATGCTTATTCCGTTTGATTTAAAAAACGACAGATAATAATAATTAAAAGATTAAAAAAATGTTATAGCTTTTACTTTGAAAAACTAAATGAATAAGCCTGATATATAAAAAACTACAAAAGACCATTATGAAAAAATTATATTTTAAATTAGTAAGGGGAAACGTTTTAATTTTTGTAAAACCTAATAAATATAACATTAAAATTAATTCATTTTTCAATTAAGATCAAATCGGATCATTATAATCATAATGTTAACCACATGAATACAAATACCAACATTCTAATATATCTTCGCAATCTTTAAAATAGTTCTTGTTTCTTTCAAAACCTATGTAAATGTGGTTTTACCCAACGATTTTTCTATAATTTTTGGTTTATATTATTTGGATTATATAAGAAAAATAATGATAATTAGATCTGTCTATTATCATTTTTTATTGGTTTACTAAATAACTACAACCTTTATGAAGAACTTTATTTTTTTTTCAAATTTCGAAGAAACCTATACTAAAATCAAATAAAATTTAGAAATTTCTCAAGAAAATATACTACACAGAAACCTAAACTAAAATAAAAACATTAATGAAAATAAATCAAACGCAAGATCAATATAACAAAAAAAGATATATTTATCCAATGAGTTAAGTTTTTACTTAAAATAAAATATAACCTTTTGAGTTTTGCCCAAGATCCATACAAACCCAATTAATATCTAAAAACTTTTGCTCAATACCTTAAAAAATACAAAACATATATTGAATATATATACAAGTTTTTGATTTATCCTAAAATGATTAATAGGATTAAAAAGTACATTTACAAATCTATCAACAAAAACACATTTATCTATGGTAAAAAATATCTCTCCTGCTTTCCTCTTCATGGTAACAAATGCATAGTGCTGTGATAACAGGTACAATTTTATTTAATGTTGATGAAGATACAATAGTGGTTTGGTAGAGATATAGTCATGAGTGAGGGAGGAAAATTTTGGAGATGACAGGAGTTTGGAATATAGTGTCCATGTTGCAATAAATAGATCTGATGTTTCTCTTGACATGGTGTTTGAGGGAGGCGATTGTAGAAATGGGTAAAAGGGGAAACAATATAACCTTCATTTGTTATGTTTCAAAATAGAAAAAAAAATCAAAAATTAAGATTGCCAAAAACAGAATGCATGTTTACGGTTAACATGGTTGTATTATTAAACAAATAATTTAATTACAAAAATAAAAAATAAACTAAGAGTTAGAAATTAGATATCTAAAAATACACAAACTATTCGTTAAACCATAAAACTCCTTTTTATAATTTAAAAACTGATAAACATCACACAGTACATCAAAATTCCAAGATTGCAAAAAATCATTATACTTTAACCAGAATCAATTACATTAAACAGAAAAATGAAACCAATACCAATACAACGCTTTTAAAAACTAAAATTAAACTCAACTAACTATCCATGAACCTGAAATTGAAAATTCCGTAAACCTTTGTTAAATGGAACATATCTGCAACAAAACCAAAAAAAATAAGATTTGTATGAGATATAAATTACTTTGAGTTTCTTGTCGATCTAGACGGAAAAAAGGGAAGTGAGAGAGTTCTATGATGGCCACCGCCTGTTGGCCACCACTGAAACCATCAACCCGACGACACCACCACTTGAAACCCCTCCGCTATTAGTTCTATAAACCATCATCACCGCCATTAGATCTACAAAAGAACCTGCTCATATGCGTTGTAAACCCTCTAGCGTTGTCATGGTCACAACACCGACATCTTTGATCATGTCTCCGAGGATGGCCTCCACCAAGTCGGCGTTATCAACAATTATATCCTTCACCCACATTTATATAAAGCACGTGTGTTCTTAACGTTTATGTTTTTAGAACTGTTCTTTTCTTTGTAGCTACATTTTTTCTTTGTAGATCTGTTGTTTTGTTGTTTTGGTTGTAGATGTGACTATTCATATCTTTCTTTGTAATCTGTTAGGGTTGTCATTTTTAGTCTATTTTTATGTTTGTTTGAATAATTTGAGATTTCATGTAGATATCTTTATTTCTGTTGTGCTCGACATCTAGATCTCTATGTTTTCAGTTCTAGATGTTTGATTGTTTATCAATTTTTCAGTAACTCTTTCAAAATATCATTATAAAGAACATATTGTGAAATAAATAACTGAATAATAAAAGCACAAAACTTGGTGTTCTATATGTATAATAAACTAAAATACTAAAGAAAATCTATTATTAACAGTGTCGAAAATTTATTCATTTTATGTTGGAATTTAAGAAACAAAATTACTGTAGTGAGTACGACATATTATAATTTAAAGCTAATGCTATTAGTATAACACAATTATTAGGTGAAAGTTGATTCCTTTTTTTTTGTACAATATATGGGTGTACGTATTTTTAGTAAAATACAATGGATTCGAGTAGTAAATTTCAAATTCCATAACTCATTGTGTTTTAAAAAAAGTAGTAAAATATTCTAGAGAAAAAAACTATAGTAAATTATATTCCCGATTTAATGCATATAACCCAAAAGAAAAAGAATCCAAATAACATAAAAGAAAAGTCATGATTTAATAAGTAACAAATTATATAAAAAGGTTTGTCCTTTAAATTTCATAAAATGAACAAACACATTTAATAAGTAACAAATTACCAAAAGAAATTTATGATTTTTTATTTTAAAAATTGTAAGAAAATATCGAAATTAAGTTTTCATTAATTATGTAGAAAATGTAAAAATAAATAAATAAATAAAGTTGATTTGAAACCAAAAAAATCATTATTTAAATATTTTTTTTGATAAAAGTAATCTCATATTTTAAAAGTTCATGAGTGTTTTATCAAAATACAAATGTAAAGGACAAAAAAAGATATTAAGTAATCTTGAATATGTTCGTTAACATACATATCAATATAATTTTTGATAGATAATTAAAGTAACTCAAAAGTTATTGTCTTAATTTCTTATTATTATTCTCGATGGAATAACAAAATAAAAATCAACTTGTATCACAATTTTTTATAAAATTGATTAAAATAAAAAATCATTATCGTGATTTAAGAGCCAAAAGGTAATTAAAAAAAATAATTAGAGTGATTTTGATAACAAAAGGTAATTAAGAAACTTTTAAATATTTACAGATTTGGTTTTTAGACTTTCTTAGACCCTTAATTTATATCACAATTTTCTATAAAATTGATTAAAATGAAAAAAAAATCATTATCGTGATTTAAGAACCAAAAGACAATTAAAAAAAATAATTAGAGTGATTTTGAAAACAATGGGTAATTAAGAGACTTTTGAATAATGACATGTTTGGTCCTTAGACTTTTGAATTGGTCTCCTTATAAATAGGCGACAAATACAAAAGTCTAACGACCAAACCTGTCAATATACAAAAGTTTTGTGGCCACAGTCTGAAACCTAAAATGTTCAGGAACCAAACATGACAATATTTAAAAGTTTAGGGACCAAACTTACTAATATACAAAAGTCTTATAGCCAAAATTTTGATACCCAAAAATTATAAAGCCCAAAACCGTCAATAAAAAAAATAAGTAAATTGTACACATTGTAAAAAAAACACATTATTCCATCGAACATAACCCATAATAACTTTTTGTATTGGAAAACAACAACATCACTTTTAGGCTAAAGGGTATACATCAGGAAGGATAAGCGAGAACCTTTCCTCCACCTCGTAACACCATACTGAGGGTGTAAGAAGATGGGTTCAGGAACCGAGTGAAGGGGTGACTATCCCACACACTCTCTGCTCGTATGATTAGTCGCCCTTTTCTTATTTTATTTTTTCGGGTTTTTTTTAATATTTATTAAATTATATATATATATATATATATATATATATATATATATATATATATATATATATATATATATATATATATAATAATAATAAATTATAATAAATATATTAAAATTCATGGGTTTTAATTCCCTACAAAACGATTATAATATTTATATAAATTATTAAAAAAAATAATAATAATAAAGATAGTGAAAGGTATTGAAAGATGACAATTTCCTATCATTTGGTGAGTAAAAGCTGACATGCCACTCAAAAAATGAAAGTTGTTTCCTGAACATACCCTATGGCCTTAGACGAAAAGTTAAAATATGCATTTATACTAATCCCAAAACACTTTTAGATGAAAGGTTAAAATAGGCCTTAATACTAACCCGCAATTTTTTTTCACACATGAACAACTACATGCATTCATGCAAATCTGTGTCCCACATATATAATAAAATGTCAAGGAACAATTATATCTTGTCGATGTATTAAATGTTATATGGAAAATATAATGTTTTCGAAAGAAAACTAATCGATAAAATGAAACTATTCACCGAAAATATATTATTGAATGCCAACCGAAAGGAAAATAATCAGCTCAAAAGAAACTATTAACAGCCCCGAATTTTCTGTCCGCAGCATCGCGCGGGTACCCCACTAGTATATATATATATATATATATATATATATATATATATATATATATATATATATATATATATATATACTTATACTACTTTATAATGTATTTATAAAATGAGTCTAAAAGTTTTTAAGACCAAAGTCTTAAAAATAAGGAGGTGAGATATCAACCTTAGATTTAATTTGGATGGTGGAGATGGTGATCCTTGTAAATGAGTTTAAGCCAATCAAAACCAAACATTTACCCTATAAAATACAAGGGGTTAGTAGATCTTTTATTCAAAATAACACTTCAACCAATGTATAGAAAAACCCTAGAAAACATTTGCTTCAAACTACAACCCACCGCTTCCCATTCACGTCCGCCTCCGACGTCACCTAGGCTACCAGCCCCGACCATTGTGACAACCTCTTCTACAGCTGGAATTATCCTCGCCACCGCTGTTGCAGAATCATCACCTACACGACCACCCACCACCTTCGCTATAAACATAAACCACCCTAAATCTAAAATCAGCCCTTCAAACAATATCTAAAAAACGCTAGCATCCTCCACCATAGTCCTCCGGTATTACTATCGCCATTCTTTTCTACAACCACGACCACCATCCTTTGCCATCCCCACTTCCAGCAACACCTTCCCCACCGCCACCCTTACAACACCTCTAAACCACTGAACCACTTGCACCGCATGTCGATCCTCACCAAAAAAGATGTTGTTCGTCCAGATTCTCCAGCAAAAACTACACCGTGGGTCCAAAGCCTCTGTCTACTATCCTCACCGACATCCTGTTTCAGTCTTTCTTTTCCCTCACCACCAACCCACAATCACTAAACCTTATACCTCAGTGTGTATTTTGTAGATCTATATGTGTATGTTATATATCTTTGTTATTGCATGTGTAAATTAGTGTGCATCTGTAACTCGATTGTAGTTTCCCCAACTTTTGGTTTGATTATGAATTCTGTTAGAAGAATCGCATTTCTTTGTTTGTAGCTTTTTATTTTCTGAATGTTGTTTTTTTTTATTGTTTGCATGTGGTTATAAACTGGTTAAGATTAGACGATTTCACAAAAATAAAATGTATAGGTTTAAATAGGAATCATATTTTGATCCACCAAAATAACAATAAATAAATACAATGAAGAGCTATAAAGTTTTTAAAAATAGCGCAGACATTGTTGTGATCGGAACTATTGTAATGCATATAAAAATTATTTAGTATTGTTTAATACCTTCGAACATTAAGTTTAAAACTTCAATGGTTTTTTAAAGAATCTTAGGTTTGTTATTTAGAATTTGTTTATATATAATTTGACGTTTCCAAAAAAAATTTAGAATTTGTTTGCCAATTAATAAATATGAATTTTAATCTGTATATGAGTTTCTAAGATTTTGCACGTACTCCAAAAAATTTAATCGTCCATACCTGAAAAGCTTTTTATATTTTTGTAGTTGAAATGATCTTACATACTTTGCTTTTGCTTTGCAGTTAAAATAAAAAATTTTCTTTTATCATGGATGCCTATAATAAATGTATTTTTAAAAAAATATAATAAAGCTACAATGGTAGAAAGCTTATACCTATTCTAATTATAAAAATAATTACTCCTATCTCTATCACTTTGTATAAAGTTTATAGGGGTTGTTTTAATCAAGATAAAAGTAAGAAAAAATCACATGATAAAAAAAACATCATAATAAAATCTATTATCTCTTAGTTCAAGATCTCGATTATATTCTTTATAGTTTTTAAAATAATATACTTATCTATTTTTCTTTACATATATTTTCATACAAAAATTAACCTTTTTGAACTAAAGCCTATATTTAATATTTGAAGGCATAACGATTCAAACTGTTTAATAAAAAATAATGTTCTAGAAAGCAATTTAAGGGAAAAGACTTTTGGATTATTCGACTTACAATCATCAAAAGTGTTGTGGAAAGAAAACAAATAAACATTTATTTTATTTGTTTTTAAATGATTTTTATTTGATATTAACGGGAAATATTATATTTAAAGTGTTACAACTCATCACTAATGACTAATCTACATTTCTTTTGTTTTAAATGCATATATTGTAAGTTTAATCACACTAATAAATATATTTTCCCTTTTAAATATTAAAATAAAAAGGATTTATAAAAGGATTGCTAGGGAAGGTGATGAGTGTATTGGGAAGCTAAAAAACATCGGAACGTTAAAAAGAAAAAAATGATAAATTAAACATCAGTAATAAGATATAATCGTTTATGTGCATGTCACAACTATACATATAAATATTCACTGCAAAGGTATGCGGATATTTATATTTATTTAGATATAATAGTTATGCATAAGTTACGTTAATAAAAATTAAAAATGATAACATTAATATTTACCATGTACTTTAGATCCAAAGGTATATAATATTGGACAAAATATAACAAAAATTGACTTTTTTTTAAATGATTTATAAAAAATGTTCAAATTTTTATGTATCAGGCTAACTAAAAACAGTATCGTATCTCTAATAATTTATTTGTAATTGTTTTTATATCCATCCAAATAAATATATACTTATGCTATAATTTCTTATTTTTTTAGTGCGTTGGACTAAGTGTTTAATTAAATTTGTCCAACTAGCAAGAAAATAATTATAAAGTCCAAAACGAAAACAAATGATTTTATATCACAGTTGTTAAAATCATGATCATGATCATAAGATTGTACGATCCTATGATCTCACATTGATAAATCGATTCCAATCCTACTAGAATCGTTTTTTGGTAACATACCGATATAACCGGATCGTAAAATCGTAGAATCGATCGTAAGAACGTAGGATCATTACTATTTTTTTTAAAAAAATTATAATATTTTTTCTTGGATTAACTAAGTAGAATACCCGTTTTGAATTGTTTATCGTTAAGTGATGCATTGAATATGCATTATTTATGTTTTAAACTATTTATTGTTAACCGAATTGTTAACAAGTACATGAAAACATATTTTTTATGTTTTAAAATGCTATTAGTAGGATCTTACTATCATTATCTTACAAAATAAAAAACAATCGAATATAAGATCATGATCTTGACAACCTTGGAAAATACCTAACACATGAGTCAAAAATTAAACATTGACGAGGTTTACGCATTGTTATCTCATTGTGCTTATTATTTTCTAAATTTCATTTAAAGTTTTAATATTACAAAAAATAACATTTATTAATTTATATCATAAACAACTTAAGATATCCATACGGTACAACCAAATAGACTCTTGAAAACATATTTAACTATATCCATTTTAGTAAAATGGTACAAGGAAAAATTTAAAACCTATGGAAACTATATTCTTCATCGCTTATTAGCTACGGATATTAAAAAGAGTAGAGGCATGGTTCCGTTATCACGAAAAACCCATTATTTCTTATTTTACAATATCATAAATACTATTTACTAAACTCTATTAAATTACTTTAAGCCTAGACCATAAATACTAATCTTTGAAACAAAACTATTTTTCGAAAGGAACTATTCGACGCCGCTGCATCGCGCGGGTATCCTACTAGTATATATATATATATATATATATATATATATATATATATATATATATATATATATATATATATATATATATATATATAAGCAAGATATTAAAACAGAGTAACATCTAAGTACAATGCACATCCTTAAATTCGGCCAACATTACTTCTAGGTACTAAGTTATCCTAGGAAATTGGCTAGTGTAACAAGGAGAGAGTGCTGAATTTTGAAAGTTGGTCCTTACTTGGATGAAACAAAATGGGAAATCACCTCCAGAGACTAGCGGTGGTTCAGGAATTCGTGGTAGCTCGTTTTTGATTGAAGGTTCATCTCGCTGAATGATTATGGTGGCGGTGGTGTTGCTGGAGGGTTCGATTATCAAGATGGCAGTGGTGGTGTATTGTGTCTTGTGTGGCGGCTAGGTTGAAGAAAACTCAAAATGTCGGCAATGGAGATATGAGAGGTAAGAGGCGTATGTTTTTTTTAGTGTTGGCTTCCATCGATTCGTGTTTAAAGGAAACGTGAAACAGATGTGTGTGTGTGTGTGTGTGAGAGAGAGAGAGAGAGAGAGAGAGAGAGAGAGAGAGAGATTTTAGGAGCTGATAAATATAGGATAAAACCTAATGAATATAGTACCTTTTTAGTTAATTAAGAAGTTACAGGTTAATCCTATAACTTTCAGAATTTATATAAATGGCTTGTTAATATTAACCTCTGATTTCAAAATTTAGAGAGCTTAGATCTGTTCTCGCGTTCTCAACCTTTTAGGTGTTCTCATTTGATCCTACACACACACACACATATATATATATATATATATATATATATATATATGTATATATATATATATATATATATATATATATATATATATATATATATATATATATATATATATATATATCATGGTAAAGAGTGTATATGTGGTGATAATTAGGGAAAAGAATTTCATCAGACAAAGATTAAAGAAAGAAAATATAATACTATAATCGTACTTAAGATTAAATAAACATGTGTTAGTGAGCTGTTATTATTCATTCTATAGCCTGATTAAATGAGGCTAACCCCGAACCTATAATCGTTAATCTTGTGAGAGCCAGAAAGATATGTATAGATCTATATGAGGCTGACAACCCCACCGACGATTTCTAGCTTTAATCCCGGCAGGATAACTTTCTTAAGTATAAAAATAATATTATTCGACGTCCGCTGAAGCGTCATGCAGGGCATATATCGGTCCATAGGATCAATTATATGGGCTCATGGTATTGTTGTTTGGAAGTTTTTAACTCAAACTGCCTAGAGGGATGCCTTCAAGTAGTTGTATAATTTTGTTAAAAAGGATTCGATAAAAATTATAAAAATTCAAGATTGGTAATATATCCTAAAATAAATAGATTTTTAAAGGAAACAAAATCGAAATTAAATGATAAAAACCTATGAAGTCACCAACACCATGTTGACGATTTCAAAATACATGTATTCTCAGGTAAATGCGTGTGGAGGGTAGCTATGGAAAGAAGGAAGCCATCAAGGAGATTGCTTGGAGTTATTTGCGTTGTTTTAATTTTTAGTTATGGATAAGGTGTGTTCTTGACTATCGAACAATGTAACCCTTAAAAAATTAGAATAAATAAAATAAATGTTTGTGCTATATTTTTTATTGTTCAATATACATGTCACTGTGGTCTAATGTCCACACGTCACACATATCGGGGTTTCCGCTGCCGGCCTAGGGTGTGACAATGCTAATAGCTACTAGGAAGAAATAAGAATGGTCTAAGGATAGCAAAATCCAGTCCATGAATGATAACCTAGGTTGAAATTGGTTAATCTAAAGCCTAGTTTTATGATAGTGGGTTGCAATTAGATCTTCAATATGAAAACTAACATGGATAGGAATGTACACACTTCCATGGATAGTATGGTGAAAAAGGGTTTCTCTCAGACTCAATAAATAGATTATGACGAAACATTCTCACCAATAGCCGAGAAAAGATCCATTTAGGTATTTCTTTCAATTGTTGCCTTTTTTATTATAAGATATGGTGAGTGGATGTTTAAACGACTTTCCTTAACAGGAAAATTTTGAAAGGTGTATGACACATCATTAAAGGATTTTAACATACAATGTATCCAAACAAGGTGTGTAAGCTTTAGAAGTCTATTTATAGATTTAGACAAGCATCGTGTGGCAAGGAATTTGTGCTTCAATGAGAAAAGTCAAAGAGTATTGTCTTTTCTAAAAGTACATATAAGTCTTTAGTACATGTGAAAGCTAGTAGGAGTGTCGTTGTCTTCCCGATGTTGCATATTGATGACAATATTGTACATAGGAAACAATGTCCCCAAGTTGTAAAGTGTAAAAGTTCAGGAATTATTTTGCTATAATGGAATTAAGGGAAGTGACATTGATACTTGGACTTTGGATCTAAAAATATAGACTGAAATGTTTAATAGGATTCAGTCAAAGTGCATATATGAATAATGTGTGGAAAAGTTTCAACATGGAAATTCCAATAAAGGGATTGTTCATATACATCATAGCAAGGATTTGAGTGAATATCAAAGTCTTTTGTTCTACTCATGAAAATTATGGGATGAGTCGAGTTTCATATGATTCTGATATATGATTAATCATGTATGATGTGACTTGTCCTTGTGCTGATGTCTCAGATGCCTTGATCATCATGAGAGAGTATCAGAAATTTGCGTGACTTAATTGCTAGACAACTGTCAAGAACATTTTGAGGTATTGAAAGATACCAAAGGACTAGTTTTTTGTAGACAGTAGAGAACATGTTTGAGAAGAGCTATTGTAACAAGAATTTTACAGAAGACTCTAATTCATAGTCTAAATGGGTATTTGTCTTGAATAGTAGTGCGGTAAAATAAAAGGTTTCGTGTAGGAGATGGTGGTAGACTCAAAAATATGAGTTGGATTACCTGGACTAGAAATTGTCACTAGACATATTACGTTAAGGTGCAGTCACGTTAACTAATGATCATTGAGATCACAGAAGGTCAATGCATAGAAGGAGGAAATTTAACTACATCCAAGATAAAGTTGAGGAGGGAGATCTAGTTATAAAGTGAATATCTTTCTAATGATTTGTTGACAATGGTAATGACCAAAGGAAACCATGATATGCACGCTAACGGCATAGGCATGAGAAATGATAAAAAGTTTAGTTGTTAAGTCTATTACCCCAAAACATTTATACAGTAAATAAATATGTAATTGTTATGATGATTAAATAATGGGGAATGATTTACATTTAGGCGTGTGATACCATAGACAATTAGTTTATTATTTTGTTTCATTTTGTGTGTTTCTTCATGAGTAATTGGTTTACTTGAAACTCTACAATCATTCATACTCTTCGGAGTCAGTACTGAATTAAGATTGTGATGGAGTATTAGTAGATTGACCATTGTGATTGGGCATGTCATGAAGATTACTGCTAATACTCATGAGTATTTAAATGGAGATTTTAAGTATTGGAACAACCTGCTCGCTTAGATATTACTTTATGGATTCAATCACGTGTAATTCTAAGAGGATAATATCTTCTATTCTTCAAGCGGAGATGCATAAGTTGTAGTTTACAAATATGCTGTGCATTTGTATTACATAAACGCAACCGTAAATGGATGTGATAAAATGTAGTTCCATGTATGGCATCATGGGTAAAGGTTATGAGTATGTAGTCAAATTTTATTCATTCAGTTTTCCATAATAGGAAAAGTGATATCTTTGGGCCCCTCGGTGATTTGATGTTGACATTCATGTACTACGCCTAGCCCATACGAAATTGATGTGTTCAATTTGTAGTCTGAATTTAGTCATCATAAATCAAAAATCGAGAAACATAATCTTTTTACTATGAGATTGATTTATATCCATGTCTCATATCTATACGTTATCTTGTAGAATGAAGGAATAGCTGATCATTTATCTAAGGGCCAACTTTTGATTATATCATAGTTCGTCAGTGGTTGTGTAAAGCACACTTTGCTGGTTACTCAAAGACTATATTAGCAATTGTAGTTGATGACTTATCCAAGTGGGAGACTGTTGGAATAGGAGTCCAAGGTCATAACTAAATTGGTATAACTTTATGGAATAAAAGTAAAGTTCTTTTTGGGTTGCCCTCAATAACTAGAAATAGCTAGAAATGACTTTAGGAGAGAGATAAAATGATTTCTTAATTAATTATATGATTCATAACTTAATAGAAATAATTAGAATTAATTAATTATTAATCAGAATTAATCTGGAATTACTTCGGGATTAATTGGAATTAATTAAAGGTGTTAGGGCTGAATTGTAATTATTCATAATTGAGCAAAGGAAGGCAATTCTACAACCATCTATAGGAGTGGACGGTTTTGGGAGGGATTTTAGGGTTTCTGGAAGCCTCCTGATAGCTGATAAGGATAACTTCCTTGAATATATTAAATTTAAATATTTAATTATTCAAATTAAAGATTATTTTGGAAATCCTCTAGCTATAAATAAGACCCATTGGCATCCAAATTTTGTGGTTAGCTTTCCTAGAAGAACGAAGTCTGAATTTCATATTTCTCTCTTCTCTATTTTCAAATGAATTAGTATATTCGATTATACTTAAAGGTATGTTACTAATCTAATTTGTTCGTTCATATTAGTAGAATAGATAGGTTTTTGATAGTATATTGCTATAATGAGAAAATGCCACATGTCTTTAGGTTGCATGGGCCCTTAAATAGTTTTATATATTCTGTTGGGTTATTTATTGTTTTAGTGTAACCTAGAAAAACCATCATGGTGACCCCATAGGAAATTTTCGTTTCGAGAGCCCAAAGCTGATAATATTGTGATATGTGCTAGGGGGTATTTTACAAATGGTACCAGAGCTAGGGAACATGCGATGTATTCGACGGGGACGTCGAACCCTATAAAGGGGGTGAAGGTGGGTAACTACCTGCACTTGATCCCACATCAGCTGGGAAGGAGAACTAAGCATTCCTTATGAGGGGTGTGGATAACTTTCTTGTCACAACGCGTTTTAAAGTTGTGAGGGAAACATATCCCATAAGAACTCTACAGTTAAGCGTGATCGGGTGAGAGCAATTCCAGGATGAGTGACCCCCTAGGAGCTTTTCGTGTTGGGATCTCGAAGAAGACAATATTATGATATGTGCCAGAAGGGGTTGTTACAAAGGGTATTAGAGCCGAGGCACTGGTCGAGGTGTTCGACGAGGATATTGAACCTTACAAAGGGGGTGAAGGTGGGTTACACCTGATTCCACATCAGCTGGGAAAGAGAACTAAACATTCCTTATGAAGGGTGTGGATACCTTTTTTTTGCAACGTGATTTAAATTCGTGGGGGTAGAAGATCCTATTAGAAATCTATTGTTAAGAATGCCTGAGCGAGAGCAATTCAGGGTTGGGTGACCCCTTAGGAAGTTTTCGTGTCAGGAGCCCAAAGCAAAAAATATTATGATACGTACCAAAGGGGGATATTGCAATTGGTATTAGAGATAGGACACTGTAACGCCTGGTTCCTGGTATGTATTTAACATATAATTATTCATTTTTTATAGAAACTCGACGAGTTGGAGGCCCCAAACTCGTCGAGTAGAGATGTTTTGGACCGCACGTTTTGGTGACCAACTCGACGAGTTGGGAGGTCTCAACTTGACGGGTTGGCTGGGTAAAATGAAACTGTTGAGTTATGAAGTGTTGCGTCATTGGGCTCTTGTCTAGGTCTATTGGGTTCTCAGTTATGGGCCTGTCCAGCCGTTTTACATTTATTAGGGTTTACTTTATATAGTGCATGCATGCACCTTAGTATGTACGCTTTTGAGAGTTTTATTCTTTTGATCGTATTGTAACCCTAGCACACGTCTACAGTAGCAATTCTTCATAGAGTTCTTATGAGTTCGTGAATTATTAATCATTCGACACAAGCATTGATTCATCTGGTGTTATTATTTTCACTGTGTTCTTGATTTATCTGTTTAAGAATCTTATCGATCTAAACGTTTTAATCTCATCAATTGGTATCAGAGCAGGAGACTGTGTAAATCATACACATCTCTTCTGTTTGAAGAATATATTTAGGGTTTCCACTTTTATTGAATCTGTTGAGCCGTCATCTCTTCATTGACGTTGTTCATAGATCTCGATATTGCCCTAATACCGCTTTACAAGTCTAATTCTTGACAGGTAAACATATCAAATCATTATGTCTCACGACGAATCTCAAACCAATCCCATTAACATCTCCAACATCATTGGATCGACTACAAGGATTCCAATCTTGTATACTCAAGAGTATGAAGTCTGGAAGGTGTTTGTGAACTGATTACAAGATCAAGGATGGATATTTGCAAGATTCTCAGAAGACGTAAAGGATTTCGTATGGAATTTATGAGGAAGAAGTGATTTTGCATGATCTTGAGGAGAGAGGGGGGAGTTTTCGGTCGGAATCTTTGAGAGAAAAAAGGTAGTTTTCGGCCAAAAGTGTAAGAATGAGGAAAGATTTCGTACATCTCACATATATACATGCAAGTTCTCGGCTGTAAACACAAACCGAGGCTTCGTTTGCGGCTGTGAACTCAAATCGAGGCGAGGGTTCGCGGCTGTGAACACCTCCCGAGAAGATAATGGCTTTCCCCCAGAAGATAAGACTTCTAGAAGAAGTATCGCAGTTTACTGTCCAGATGGTTTGCGGCTGCGAAGGCCGTTTGTGGCCCTTCGGTTTGCGGTCCGAAGAAAGAACGAAAAAACGAGGGTTTTCGGTCCTAGCGAGGCTTCTCGGTTCTTCTTGGTTTTTCACTTCCTATTTATACAACACTTTACCAAGTGTTTAAGTGTATCAAATATATTAATTTTAACTTTATTAAAATAACAAATCACTAAGTTTGACTTTTATTTGATGGGTTTGACTTGAGTTGACTTTTACAAAGTAGAAAATAATGGGATGTTACATTATCCCCCGTTAGAGGGAATTTCATCCCGAAATTCAAATTATGAGTGGCTACTAGGAGTTAGGAAAGAGGTAGGTACTTCAGTTTCATTTGCTTCTCTCGTTCTCAAGTTAATTTAGATCCTCGCTTGGTGTTCCAGCGGATCTTCACTGTTGAGTCTGCTGTTCTGATCGGTGGAGAGTGTACGGGTTCGGTTTACCTGTCTCTGTTTATCCGAATGGTAGGTGCTTACTTGTATCCCTGAACAGTTTTGTCCTGAAGTTCATGGTAGGACTCATACCTGGTTCACCTATCATCGCCTCATGTATACAAGTTGTATATAATTAAGATTAACAAGATGGTCGGATGGGTGACTCTGCCCGAAGTCCACAACCAGACAAGGAACAGGAGATAGGACGGAAGCACACATCCTAGGTCTATAGAATCGTAATTATATACCACTCTCGCATATACACTTAACAGTGATAGGCTAACCGTATTTGTCCCTAGCCTATGTGCTTGAACTTGACTTGCTGCATATGTGGTATTTCCAAAAGGTCTGCTGGGAATACTTCGGGAAGTCACGGACTTCTGGAACATCCTCAGTGTTTTTCACTTTAAGTTTCATTTCTACGGAATAAGCTAGGAAGGCGTGGTACCCCTCGCATGGGTACTTCTGAGGTTTTGAAGCGATAGACGATTCTGAGGTTCGTATCTAGTTTGTTGTTATGAGTGACAGAAGTTTCATTAGTCGGTCGTTTAAAGCGAAGAGTCTTTACGTAGCACATGAAATTGGTGTAGTGAGGACCAAACCAATCCATTTCTAAGAACGACATCAGAACTTCTTATCGTAACAGTTGTTAAGTCGATTAGGGAGAAGTGTTTGTTAGAGCGGTAGTACTTTCTATGTTTAGGTCTTTAGTGTTCTTTGTTTTATCCTTGTTATTACTACTGTGGATATTTGTATCACATTTAACGAGTACTAGCAGTACGAGTGTTCTGATAATTGAAAATAATGAACTTTCATAATATAATCCCTACTAGGTCCTTCTATAATCGTTTGGTGTATACAAGTCATGTATAATTAAGATTGGAAAGACAGTCGACTGAGTGACTCTGCCCTAAATCCACAACCAGACAAGGAACAGGAAATAAAGCGGAATCACTCACTCTAAGCCTACAAATCTTAATTATAAATGCCCCTTGTGTATACACTAAACTATGATAGCTCACCTGCAAGGGTTCTTAGTTTTTATATGAATGATGTGTTAATTATTGTTTTTTTAGAAAACGTACCAAAAATCTCAAAAGGGTTCCTCGTTGTTTCTTCATATCCTACTGTTAAACTCCTCCCGTTCCTCCATCATTCCTCTCTGTTGGGCAATCTCTCTTAAAGTGCCCCGTTTCACCGCATAATGGCTTGTTGGGCTTATTCCGACATTGGTGGTTGAAGTGAGGTGTTCAACTAGAGTCCTACAGAAGCGGGCAGTGTGCCCTTTCATGTTGCACCTTTTGCAATGCAACTCCCGGCAGACTCTATAATGATGGTAGTTTCACTTGCTACAGTGTGGGAGGTTTCCTAAATACGGTGTTGTCGGTGTTAGGGTAGTAGGGTTGGTGGGAGTATGGACTGTTCCATCTTGTTGCTTTTTGGTAGGTCTTTGTGTTGAACTACTCCCTTTCTCGTTCCCGAACTTTCGTTTCATGATCTTAGGTTTGGGGTTTGGAGTGTCCTTGCAGATAGGCACTCGTTGGTGTACTTGGTTGTTATTAAAGTTTGAATTGTCTACACCATTTCCATTTTCACTAGCGTTGTTTGCATTGAGATGTGCCACGACGACTGTCACGGCGGCTGTAACCGTAACTTGAAAAGTAGCAGAGTCTATCTGCAGAAATGGCGTTTCATTGGTTGGCCGATTATTTCTATGTGGAGACATGATTCTGTTACATAATTGTGAAGCGAGTTTGTTAATAACTATATCGTTGCTAGTTGTACTCTATTTATTTATATGTACATATAAATTTCTCGTTTTTGTTGTACAATTTTCAATGTTTTCGACCTACATCCCTATGATTTATTTCTGGTAGAGAGTAGAAATAGGTATTTTATCGAAGTTAAGTTTAACCAAATAAAGTATAAATATTGAAATCTTAAGCTGATCAGGTCTCATGGGTTTTGGAAGGGAGTATCTCTCTTGATTTTACTGTTACTAGTTGTGATGAATGGTACGATAAACTTAACACATACTGTGAGTAGTGTAGTCACTAACTCACTATTTGTTTATTAATTATTAGTAAGATGCATAAGGTGCTCTCTACTTTATTTCTGATATGGTAAGGTTTGTTAATGATCTCTCTAGTAATTTTCTCTTCGTCCGATCCTTTCTCGGAATTCTCCTTGTGAACCCTCATTTGGTTCTGTCTCGACTCCTATGTTGGCTGTTTACAATGTCTAGGTGTGTCGGTTGTGCGAGAATGGAAGTGTCAAAAGAATCTATGAGATTAATAAAACATTTTTATTAAAAATAAATTTTTACGAGGATGATCCTTACCGGTCTTTCTATAATCACGTAGTGTGTACAGATTATATATAATCCACATCAAATAGACCTTCGAATAAGTGATCCTACTCTAAAACGACAACCAAACAAGGAACAACAAGTAGAGTGAAAATCACAAATTCTAAGTCTATAAAATATATCAACTATATATAACCTTAACATATACACTCAGTAATTATAGACCTACTAGTAAGGGTCTTTTTAGTTTTCACATAAGTTATTTGTAGTACCTAAAAATACTCCTATAGTATTTTAGACTTTATGTTTGATTCTAGAATTTCTTGGTATATAGGGTTGGTAAGTTTTAGATTTGTTGCAACACCACTATCACTCCCAAACACATGTTGGTCGTATCTCAAATAAATATAGTTGATCAGACTATATTTATCCCAGATATGATTACATAACTGTCTAGGTTTGACTGTAGTATCCAACATCTAAATACTTTTATTTTGTTCTTCTTGTGATACTTGTTCTAGTGTGTGTGTATATATATATATATATATATATATATATATATATATATATATATATATATATATACTTTTAGAAAAATATTGTTATATTTTAAAAGTATACTTTTAGTCAGAGCACTTCGGCCCCATTGTATTTATAGTTGTATATCTTTTATAGGTTGATATACTTAGTTCACTATAAACAATGCTCTGATACCAATCTGTCACACCCCCAACTGTATCACAACAATTGTATAATAGTAATCAAAGCAACAACAACCATTGTATTATTAATATAAAGTTTACATTGTGTTCAAAACATTTCATAATGAACATTAAAAATTATAACTAAAGATAAGACGTAAAGCTCAGTCTTCACAACACCTGAGAAGGTACCTGTCTACTAACGTTCCTGAGAACACAAGTGGTTTGAAAAAGTGTCAACATTAAAGTTGGTGAGTTCATAAGTGTTTTTGTTATAAAAAGTATATTCTTTGTTCTTTAGAAAAGTTCGCCTGTTCCTCCAAAAAATCCTATATTTTCTTAATGAGTACTATGACCATACCCGTTCCTTCTATGATTACTTAGTTTATACTAGTTATATATAAACTAATATCGAATGGACAGTTGAATGTGTGAATCTACCCTAAGCCCACAACCAAACAAGGAACAAGAATTAAGGCAGAAATCACACATTACACTGCCTACCAGATATTATTTACATATAACTCTGATGTATAAACTAAGGAACTATAGAATTAACAATTTAAGGTCCTTTAAGTTATACTGGTTTGAAAGTAAATGTTGAACCTTTGGAAAATATGTTCCTAGTTCCACTTACTCTTTTGTAAAACATTGTTTTCAGTAATTAATCGTATTTGTTTTTAACAAGTTAAATCGTGAACTGTTTACCTTTAAAATAACGATGTTTATCCTAGAAAAATCCTATATTTTTTCATAAAACTAAATTGTAAACTATGAACTGAACTGTGAACTGAACTATGAACTGAACAATGAACTGAACTATGAACTGAACTGTGGTTTAATATGAACCAAGACCCAAAAGTACAAGTATAATTACGATACTTAGTTTAATAATACCTAGTTTTATTTATAATTAAAACTAGATGAAATTGTGCTTACCCTGAAAGCTTAATGCGACGATACTACCCTCCTATGATTACCTAGTACATACGAGTTGTATATAACCGAGATCGAACAGACAGTTGAATGGGTGAATCTGCTCTAGGCCCACAACCAAACAAGGAACAGGAAGTAAGGCGGAAATCACATTCCACTGTCTACCGGACTTCAATTTTATCTAACCTATTGTATATACTGAGTAATCATATAGTTAATATCGTTTAAGACTGTTTATGGAAAGTATATTACTACGTAAACATATCTTTGTTTTCTCATTGTGAGTTCTTATAACCATACTTGATGACCTAAGATGGCCTGAAACGACGTTCTTCAGGCGTCAGAATCGGTATGACATTTGTCACCACAGGTCTGCCGACCTAGCTGTTGCAAGCAGCTCTGGTGCGGGATTGTCAGTCCCGTATAGATCTATACACAAACTCATGCTCTTCCTCCAGGAGACTCTGGTTATAAGTCAGCACTTTAATGGGTACTTAGATAAGTACATGAAGGCGTCTCACAAAATTGCTTCAACGAATTTACTAGTAATAAAGCGGAAAAATCTTTTTGTACATAACATGTAACTTTGTAAAATAGTCCATTTGTTCCATAAATTACCTATTGTAGTTTATAAGTTTATTTCCATGTTTTAACCTGAACTTTGTAAAATAGTTCATATGATCCATAAACTATACCTATTATAGTTTATAAGTTTGTTTCCATGTTTTTAACAACTTTCACGATGTGATACATATTAACGGTAAGAAAACATAATAAGTAAATTATATTTTTAAATACAATATTTCTTGTGTTTTACTTGTATTCCCCCCCCATAAAAACATTGAAAAAGTTTGGAAAATATGGGGGTATGAACTCACCTTTTGTGAATTCCCGGTTGATGATACGGTGCAATAGAGCTAAATCCACAAGTTAGCACTTGTGACAAAACTCGAATCCTAATTTATATAAATATCAAAATTAAGTATAAATTAGACGTTATAATAATGTTTAAAGTGTTAAACAACACTTAATTATTGTAAGAAGACTTACAATAATACTTAGAATATTGTTTGTGTGTTTTTCGTGTTCTTCGTGAAAACTAGTGTTTTTATGTGTTTTCGGCCCAATATATGATGATTGGAAGGTGTTTGTAAACTGATTACAAGATCAAGGAAGGATATTTGCCAGATTCTAAGAAGACGTAAAGGATTTTCGTATGGAATTTATGAGGAAGAAGTGATTTCGCATGATCTTGAGGAGAGAGGAGGGAGATTTCGGTCGGAATCTTTGAGAGAAAAAAGGTAGTTTTCGTCCAAAAGTGTAAGAATGAGGAAAGATTTCGGACATCTCACATATATACATGCGAGTTCTCGGCTGTAAACACAAACCGAGGCTTCATTTGCGGCTGTGAATACCTCCCGAGAAGATAAGGGCTTTCCCCGAGAAGATAAGACTTCTAGAAGAAGTCTCGCAGTTTACAATCCGGATGGTTTGCGGCTGCGAAGGCCGTTTGCGGCCCTTCGGTTTGCTGTCCGAAGAAAGAACGAAAAAGCGATGGTTTTCGGTCCTTGCGAGGCTTCTCAGTTCTTCTTGGTTTTTCACTTCTTATTTATACAACACTTTACCAAGTGTTTAGGTGTATCAAATATATTAATTTTAACTTTATTAAAATAGCAAATCACTAAGTTTGACTTTTATTTGATGGGTTTGACTTGAGTTGACTTTTACAAAGTAGAAAATAACGGGATGTTACATAATGACAAATATAACAAACACAAAAGATCATAACACCATAATTGGTTCATAACAAAGTCATAAAATATCAAAACACAGTCACAACTTAAGCAATACTCTTCCCTTTCTTCCCAGCCTTCCCTTTCCTGCTTGAAATTCCATCACCTGCACTTTGAGTTCCACTTTCCCTACCACCACCTACACTTTGAGCTTTCTTCCCAACATTCCCTTTCTTGCTTGAACTACCATCACTTGCACTTTGATCTTTCTTCCCATCCTTCCCTTTCTTGCTTGAACTACCATCACTTACACGTTTAGCTTTCTTCCCAGCCTCCCTTTCTTGCTTGAACTATCATCACATGCACTTTGACCTTTGAAGCTTCTTTTATTATGACCAAGTTTTTTTGTATTTTGAACATGTCACATTCTTGTCCTTCCTTGATTCCCTACCACCTTTCACTATATCTTCTAATTCAACAGTTGACTTCCTTATTTTCTTCCTTGGTCTTCCAATGGGGACATGATGATTGGGAGGAAGCAAAGTGGTTGGACATGGAAACTTTTCCCACATTCTTCTTCCATTAGTTGGTTCAATCTTGAAATAATACATTTCCCTCCATGTTTTTAACCAGTAAGTGGAATGAACCCATTCTTCAGGTAAGCCAACATTCTGCTTATTTTTTCGCATGTCCCATATAGCAACAAGGGCATGTTTACAGGGTATACCAGTAAGTTCCCATATTCTACAAGAACATGTGTGATGAACCATGTGTACCACACATTGTTCCATCCATGGACCACTCACCTGATATGTGGTACATGGATGCCCTTTCATAAAAGTCCCATCCAAACCAATATAATCTCTTTTACCAGCTAAAAAACCTTTCTTCAATGGCCCTTTCATTCATGTCTATCTCAGGTTCATCTAGGAGGTTATCTAAGTCTACTATGAACTCACTATCAACAACATCATCTCTATTGTCACTTTCATGAGTAATCCCTCCAGGTTCTTCATTTTGAATTTCTTCAAATTCATAGTGGGCATCAATTTGGTCACTTTTAGTTTCTTTTGTTAGCACAACATTATGTTTGCTTGATCCAATACAATTCCCTGTTTCAGTTTCCTTCCATTCGAAAAATAGCCTTCTACTACACGAAGGTTGATCAACGGTTTCTTCTATCCTAACTTTACTAGGGGTAGATGACATTGTATATGTATGCAACATTGTTTTACCATGTTCAACATAAACTTCAATCAGTTTATGTTTGCTCACGTATGTACCCAAATGGTTAATGTCACTGTCACTAGCCAATGCAAACAACCCATAGTCCAAATCTGAAAAGGGTCTTTTGAAGTGGTAATAAAGCAACTTACCCTCCTCAACACAGCCTAGGGACTCAATCATCTCATCAATATCGTGCACACAAAAATCATCAATGTCCAATAGATCAACGTATCTTTCTTTTCCCTTGACATACCTCCTTCCAGGAAACTTCATAAACTCTCCACCATAGAATAATCTGATGGAGAAGATAATTGGATGACCAGCTGTAAAAGAGAAAGCTTCAACTTATTAGCTTGAAATTTGTAGGTGATAAATTTAACTTTTGAAAATAAGGGGTTACCGTAATGTTTTTCAACGTCTATTTCTTCCATGTTTGCTCTAATCCTCCAACCCACCATTGTTGATTCGATGATTCTTGCAGAATTTTGAGGAGTTAGGGTTTCTACTCGATTTTGAGGAGTTAGAGATTAAGTGAGAGAGAGAGTGAGAGGGAGGTAATCGTAAAATGATCGGAATGAAGAAATGATTAGCTTTGCATTTAGGTGCCATGTATACAATGACGAAAATACCTCTCATTTGCGAAGCACGTGGGGGGACTTAACGTTTGGAATTGACGACTAACGGACACAGGGACCAGGAGGGTAATAAAAAGAAAAGGTGAGGATGGTCTGAGTGCAAAACAAAAGATAGGGACCAAACGCGCAAATTTAGCCAAACCACAGGGACTATTTCAATAATTTGTTCTTAACTAAAAGGGTATTATAGTCAATAGGTTTTATCCTATATTTATCAGCTCCTAAAATCTCTCTCTCTCTCATCTATTTCATTCTTCCTTTAAACCCTAATCGATGGAAGCCAACACTAAAAAAACATACGCCTCTTCCCTCTTATCTCTCCATTGCCGACGTTTTGAGTTTTCTTCAACCTAGCCGCCACACAAGACACAATACACCACAACTGCCATGTTGATAGTTGAACCCGCAAGCAACACCACCGCCGCCATCATCATTCAGCGCCATCATAACCATCTCTTGCCATTACCATAGACGTAACTTTCTGGATCCAACCTTAGGGGTCAAAACCAGAAAACTTTAGTAGTGTAATCTTCTTAACCGCCCAAGGTACCCCTTCCTTGGAGATGAATAGATTAAGAAGTGGAGGATTGCCGTTTCCAGAAGACCCACCAAAACCCTCGCCGGTGGGTCGTCACACCCCCGAACCAGACGGCGGAAACGTCTGCGGATGGGTGACTTCATCTTGTAATATCATCACAGTGTATATAAATGAATCAAAGACAACATCATCATCATACATGAAATATAACAACCATCATAGTTTTACATAAGTGTGTTTGTTCACAAATTACATCCCCAAAAATATTAAATGTATGATGAAAACAAATTACAACAAAAGTCCACATTTCCTTGACGACCGACCTGATTAGCGAGTCCCTGAGAATACAAGTTATTTTGAAAAGCGTCAACATATAAAATGTTGGTGAGTTCATAAGTATCTTTCTATGAAAAGTTTTGTAGTAGTTTGTAAACACCAGAAAATCTGATATTTTCTGTAAAAATGGTTTGTAAGTTTTGTTTCAAATCTTGTATTAGAGCATGTATGATCTTGTCTGATAATGAATAAAAAGAGTTTCCCAGAAAATCCTATATTTTCTGTATAATGAAAAAGTCTGGTCTTAACCCTAAGACCCGAGTAATGTAGTAAATGTATAGTTCGTACAATGTATCAATAGTATAGTATGTGTATTCTGTAAATTTATTGTGTTTGTTAATCTCTATGTGAGTCGCTATAACCATGCTTGATATGACTATTATGTCTGTCATGACATTCTTCAGGCGTCGCGTTAGGTAAGACATTTCTCACCCTAGACTGGCCTGTCTAGCTGTAGCGAACAGCTCAGGTGTGGGGGTGTCAACCCCGTATAGATCTATACACAAATTCTCGCTCTCCTTCCAGGAGACTCTGGTTATAGCTACAAGACTTAAGATGTACATTAGGTAGGTACGAATGAAGGCGTGTCTCACAAGAGCCTTAACTAAATCTACACGAATAGTGTGTCTCGTTGTTTAACGCTTTAAGTAATGTTTCAAGTATGTATTTTGAATACAAATTATCGGTGATAAAAACACCATTTGTTCTTATCAAAATATCAAGTATTTATTGTTATCAGCCCGATTAACATA
Organism: Lactuca virosa; assembly: GCF_052849685.1. Lineage (NCBI taxonomy): Eukaryota > Viridiplantae > Streptophyta > Magnoliopsida > Asterales > Asteraceae > Lactuca > Lactuca virosa. The sequence continues at coordinate 284,832,726 of NC_136434.1, forward strand.
GAATGTGCCGTGAGGCTCAATAAACGTGAAATTGAGTATACCAGGCACAATAAGAATGTAAATGGGTATTTGAGGCCCATTTTTGTTAAAAATGACATTTTTGGCCCACTAAGCCGAGAATTTACAAAAAAAGACCCATTTTTAAAAAATGACATTTTTGGCCCATTAAGCCGAGAATTTACAATAAAGGCCCATTTTTGTTAAAAATGACATTTTTGGCCCATTAAACCGATAATTTACAATAAAGGCCCATTTTGATAAAAATGACATTTTTAGTCCATGAAACCGTGAGTTTCCAAATAAAGCCCATTTTTACGGAAAATTTACACTTTAGGCCCAAATTAACCGTATATTTTCATTTAAGGCCCTCTTTTAAAGAAAAATGGCACTTTTGGGCCCATAAAACCGTATGTTGTCAAATAACGCCCAATAAAATCGAAAATCATCAATTTAAGCCCATTAAACCGAAAATGACTCAAAAAGTCCATCTTGTTTATCTTTATTGTCATAAATGGCCCTTTTTCATTATTTCTTTGCTTTTCTAGTAACTTTTGCATGTTAAATCTTTTCAACATTATGTAGAGTTACTTCAAATAATTTAGTTTACAAACATCACTGAGATTTGATAGGTATTTCGAGTTTTATGAAAGTTTAACATGTCTTCATGGCATAATCACAACATATAACATGAAAAATACACACATACATGCATAATACTAAGATTAACCACAAAACTAGCTTGTATTCTCCCCCAAAAGATAGTAAAACTTGAAAACTTGGGGGTATGAATCTCACCTTGAGTTTGATCGGTTTTGAAGTGAAAAGAGAAGGAAGTTTTCGGTCTTAGCTAGCTTCTTTGGAGAGATTTTCGAAACTAAGCTAGTTCTAGGAAGCCACACACGAAAATGGAGTGTAAGAAGGAGGACTTTTAATGTAATATTGGAAGGAAACAATAGAGTTTAACAAAAATTACCAAGTTAGTGAAAACGTGTGAGAACCTCCTTGATGCACACATAGAATCCTCGAAAATTTGAAGGGAAAGTGAGAGAATTTCTTTGAGTTTGAGGGGAAGGTATGAGAAAGTTTTTTCATGAGTTTGAAGTGAAGAATGAGGGTGATGGTGGGGGTTTCAGCCGATCTTGATGAAGGAAGAGGGAGAGAGAGATTTCCTTGAAGTATGAGATTTCTAGATGTATGGGGGTAAAATGCATGGATATCCTCCATGCAATAAGGAGGTGGCAACCCAAGTCAACCTTCATTGCTTTCGTGTTTCTCTTTTTTTTTTTATTTTTTTTATAATGGGCCAAGAATTTAGGAGAGGGTAGAAGGAAATTAGATATTGGGCCTGGATTTGAATAGCAACCGAGTATACCTTAGCCCAATAAGAAATTATTCGGCCCATTGGGCCCACATACGAGCTTACGGCCCTAAGTGGTAAAAGAAATGGGTTTTCGGCCCATGGAAACAAGGTGAGTGGTTTTCGGCCCAATAAGGCCCATGAAGAGTCTTATGGCCCAAAATACTATTTCTTAATGAATGCGGGTCCAACTAGGGCCTAAATGAGGATTCTTGGCCCAAAAGAACCAAGTTGAGGTGGAACTGGCCCATTAGGCCCAATAAGTGAATCGTGGTCCAACAATAGGTTTGAACGAGGAAGTTAAGGTTACAAGCCCAAAGTTGAGTGAATGTAGTGTATTGAATTAGGTTTAGAGCTTGCACGAGTGAGTTTTGATTCGAATTGTCGTTTTTGAGTGAATAACATGTATATCATCATACTTAGGGTTACCAGATACATCAAAAGTTAATTACACATGGACATAATTTCCTAGCCTTAAAATACTAGTTGTGACATCATCCCCCAGTTAGAGGGAATTTCGTCCCAAAATTCTTTTGAAAGTTATTGTTAGGAACTAGAGAAAAGGTGAGGGTATTTTCGCATCATTTGATCTTCGTGTTCCCATCTGAATTCCGGTCTGCGCTTTGCATTCCATCGAACCTTCACAATCGGAATGCGGCTTTGTTTTGTACGCTTTACCTCTCTGTCCATGATTTCAACCGGCTCTTCGACGAAAAGGAGATTCTCGTTCACCTTAATCTCATCCAAGGGAACAACGAGGGTTTCATCTGATAGGCACTTTTTCAGATTTGACATGTGGAATACTGGGTGTACGTTGTTAAGCTCCGGGGGCAGTTGTAGTTTATAGGCTACCGGACCGATCCTGGCGAGGATCTCGAATGGCCCGATGTATCGTGGGTTTAGCTTGCCCCGCTTTCCGAATCGTACCATCCCCTTCCAGGGAGATACTTTTAGTAGCACGCGATCACCCACTTGGAACTCTAGAGGCTTTCGCATTTTATCAGCATAGCTCTTTTGTCGGTCTCGCGATGCTTGAAGTCGTGACCTGATTTGAACTATTTTCTCCGTTGTTTCCCGAATGATCTCAGGCCATGTGATGGTACTGTTTGGTACCTGTCCCCTTGCCAGCTGGGTGTCTCCTACCTCAGCCCAACAGAGAGGTGATCTACATTTCCAACCATACAAGGCCTCGAAGGGAGCGACTTTAATGCTTGTGTGGTAGCTGTTGTTGTATGAGAATTCGATTAGCGGCAAGTGAGTATCCCATGTCATGCCAAAATCTATCACACAATCTCGGATCATATCTTCAGTGTTTGAATGGTTCGCTCGCTTTGACCGTCGGTCTGGGGGTGGTAGGCAGTACTCATATCAAGTTGGGTCCCCATTGCTTTCTGGAGTGACTGCCAGAATCACGAGGTGAATCTATTATCTCGGTCAGAGATGATAGATATTAGCACTCCATGAAGTCTCACCACCTCCCTAATGTAGATTCGGGTTAGTCTCTCCATCTTATAGTTTTTTTAATTGGAAGGAAATGGGCGGACTTGGTCAACCGATCGACAATTACCCAGATGGCATCCAGACTGTCTGTTGTCTTAGGTAATTTGGTTATAAAGTCCATGGTTATCCTTTCCCATTTCCACTCGGGTATGACAGGTTGTTGTAGAAATCTCAAGGGCTTCTGATATTCCACTTTAACCTTGGCACAAGTGAGGCACTTGCTCACGTAAGTGGCAATTTCTGCTTTCATGTTTGGCCACCAATATTGTTGCTTCAGATCCAAGTATATTTTATCAGCACCGGGATGGACTGAATATCTTGTTTTGTGCGCTTCGTTCATGACCACGTCTCTGAACCCTCCAAACTTTGGGATCCAGATTCGGTTCATGAGGTAATAAGCTCCATCCTCTTTGATTTTGAGATTCTTGTCCATCCCACATAGCGCTTCGGTCGCAACGTTTTCTAGCTTCAGGGCCTCTAGTTTAGCATCCATGATTTGCGTGGGCAAGTGGGATTGGATGGTCAATGTTAGGGTTTTCGTTCGTCGACTTGTGTATTCCTTCCTGCTCAGGGCATCAACCACCACATTAGCCTTGCCAGGATGGTACTTGATCTCGCATTCATAGTCATTGAGCAGTTCTACACACCTTCGTTGCCTCATGTTTAGCTCCTTTTAATTTAGAATGTGCTGGAGGCTTTTGTGGTCCGTGAAGATGGTGCACTTTGTACCGTAGAGGTAGTGCCTCCAAATCTTCATGGCGAAGACCACAACTCCCAGCTCGAGATCATGGATGGTGTAATTTACTTTGCGGGTCTTTAATTATCTGGACACGTAAGCTATCACTTTTCCACGCTGCATAAGAACACTGCCTAACCCTTGATTTGAAGCGTCGCAATATACTACGAAGTCTTCGGTTCCCTCTGGCAAGGATAGTACCGGAGCACTACAGAGGGCTCGCTTCAGGGCTTGAAAAGCAGCTTCTTGCTTGCCAGTCTAGTTGAAGGGTACACCTTTTTGGGTTAGAGTGGTGAGGGGCTTGGCTATATTGGAGAAGTTCTGAATAAACCTTCTGTAGTAGCCAGCAAGGCCCTAGAATTTTCTGATCTCCATCGGCGTCTTCGAAATTGCCCAGCCTTCAATAGCTTTGATCTTGGAAGGATCTACATGAATTCCTTCCTCACTGACTACATGACCCAAGAAATTCACACTGCGAATCTAGAACTCGCATTTGGATAATTTTGCATATAACTTCTCTGCTCTCAACGTCTCCAGAACCTGTTGTAAGTGTTGACCATTTTCTTCCTTGTTTTGAGAATAGACGAGTATGTCATCGATGAAAACAATTACAAAGTTGTCTAGGAATGGGCGGCAAACTCGGTTCACGAGGTCCATAAATGTTGCTGGAGCATTTATTAGACCGAAGGGAATAACAACGAATTCATAGTGGCAATATCGAGTTCGGAAGGCAGTTTTGGGGATATATTCTTCTCGGACTCGTAGCTGATGATATTCGGACCTTAGATCTATTTTTGAAAAGTAACTGGCTCCTTGAAGCTGGTCGAATAGAACACAATCTGAGGGAGTGGGCATCGATTCTTAACAATGAGCTTGTTTAATTCCCGATAAACGATACACATTCTGAAAGTCCCGTCCTTCTTTTTGACAAACAATACTGGAGCTCCCCAGGGTGAGAAGCTTGGCCTTACGAATCCTTTGTCCAGAAGTTCGCTTAGTTGACTGGATAACTCCTGCATTTCGGCGGGAGCTAACCTGTAGGGTGATTTGGCAATTGATGTGGCTCTAGGTTTATCACCGTAGATTATTAGGGTTTCGTGGTTGGGGAGGTGAAGGCAAACGGCTTTCTCGTGGCACATAATATCAAAATGGTGGGGGCTTAACCAATTCATGCTGACTATCACATCAAAACTCCTAATATTAATTGGCATCAAATCTATTTGAAATGAGTGGTTGTTTAATGTTAACGTGCATCCTACTTAAACGTCTTTGGTTGTTTCAGTTTTCCCATTAGCCATCTCCACCGTAAAGGCTTCGCTTAGCTTTTGGGGTTGTTGATTTAGTAGGTGTTTGAATTTATGACTCACGAAACTCCGCTCAGCCCTACTATCAAATAAAATGCATGCGTAAGTGTTGTTGAGGGGAAACATACCAGAATTTCGGCTAATTCATTCGCCTCACGAGTGATCACATATTCCCTCTGTTACGCTCGAACGACCCTAGCTTCGGCCACAAAGAGTTGTTGCTTGAGGTTGGCTACTTCTTCCTCAAGAGAGCGCATACGGTCAGTAGTGCTCTCCTGCACCGTGGGCTGGTCTGGTTGGGTCTCCAAAGGGTGGGGTTCACTAGGGGTTTCCTTAATGTCTTCTCTTTTATCTGACTCCTCGTCAGATTCACCATCCTCATAGTCCATTTCCATATACTCTTCGAGTATCGCTTCTGGATTTTCTTCTTGAACCATTTCTGGTTCTCCTTCAATCCATCTATTGGCCACTAAGGCCTGGTAGTAGAGGTCGCCTTGTTGAAATTAAGCCATGGTGCCTGTGCGAATATGGACGCGTAAGAAACATGTAGAAAGTGTATGTGCAAAGAGTATATGTTATCCCAAAATACTCCTATAGTATTTCTAATTGTTTATGTTTGGGTTCCTTAAAACTTTTTGAATACGAGGTTGGTAAGTTTCTAGATTCATTGCTCACCATGATCACTCCCCATCACATGTTGGTCGTATTTTGAATAAATATAGTTGATCAGGCTATATTTACCCCCAATACGATTACATAATTGCCCGGGTTTAACCGCAATGTTGAACTCCTCTAAAGACTCTTATTGTTTCTTATTGTGACAATACTCTAATATGCACACATAGGTTTGTATTTTATTTTTGTTCAAAGTATTTTAGTCTTGATGTATTTATAGTTGCATATATTATATGATTAAATATGTCAGTTCACTATAAACATTGCTCTGATACCAATCTGTCACACCCCCGATTCAGACGGCGGAAACGTCTGGGGGTGGGTGACTTCATCTTGTAATATCATCAGTGTATATAAATGAATCAAAGACAACATCATAATCGTACATGAAATATAACAACCATCATAGTTTTACATAAGTGTGTTTGTTCACAAATTACATCCCCAAAAAGATTAAATGTATGATGAAAACAAATTACAACAAAAGTCCACATTTCCTTGACGACCGACCTGATTAGCGAGTCCCTGATAATACAAGTTATTTTGAAAATCGTCAACATATAAAATGTTGGTGAGTTCATAAGTATGTTTGTATGAAAAGTTTTGTAGTAGTTTGTAAACACCAGAAAATCCGATATTTTCTGTAAAAAATGGTTTGTAAGTTTTGTTTCGAATCTTGTATTAGAGCATGTGTGATCTTGTCTTATAATGAATAAAAAGAGTTTCCCAGAAAATCCTATATTTTCTGTATAATGAAATAGTGCGGTCTTAACCCTAAGACCCGAGTAATGTAGTAAATGTATAGTTCGTACAATGTATCAATAGTATAGTATGTGTATTCCGTAAATTTATTGTGTTTGTTAATCTCTATGTTAGTCGCTATAACCATGCTTGATATGACCGTTATGCCTGTCATGACGTTCTTCAGGTGTCGCGTCAGGTAAGACATTTCTCACCCTAGACTGGCCCGTCTAGCTGTAGCGAACAGCTCAGGTGTGGGGGTGTCAACCCCGTATAGATCTATACACAAATTCTCGCTCTCCCTCCAGGAGACTCTGGTTATAACTATAGGACTTAAGATGTACACTAGGTAGGTACGAATGAAGGCGTGTCTCACAAGAGCCTTAACTAAATCTACGCAAATAGTGTGTCTCGTTGTTTAACGCTTTAAGTAATGTTTCAAGTACGTATTTTGAATACAAATCATCGGTGATAAAAATACCACTTGTTCTTATCAAAATGTCAAGTATTTATTGTTATCAGCCCGATTAACATAGAATGTGCTGTGAGGCTCAATAAACATGAAATTGAGTATAACAGACCCAATAAGCATGTAAATGAGTATAACAGGCCGAGAATTTACAATAAAGGCCCATTTTTATTAAAAATGATATTTTTGGCCCATTAAGCCGAGAATTTACAATTTAGACCCATTTTGATAAAAGTGACATTTTTAGTCCATGAAACAGCAAGTTTCCAAATAAAGCCCATTTTTATGGAAAATTTACACTTTAGGCCCAAATTAACCGTATATTTTCATTTAAGGCCCTCTTTTTATGAAAAATGGCACTTTTTGGCCCATAAAACCGTATGTTGTCAAATAACGCCCAATAAAACCGAAAATCATCAATTTAAGCCCATTAAACCGAAAATGACTCCAAAAGTCCATCTTCTTTATCTTTATTATCATAAATGGCCCTTTTTCATTATTTCTTTGCTTTTCTAGTAACTTTTGCATGTTAAATCTTTTCAACATTATGTAGAGTTACTTCAAGTAATTTAGTTTACGAACATCACCGAGATTTGGTAGGTATTTCGAGTTTTATGAAAGTTTAACATGTCTTCATGGCATAACCACAACATATAACATGAAAAATACACACATACATGCATAATACTAAGATTAACCACAAAAATAGCTTGTATTCTCCCCCAAAAGATAGTAAAACTCGAAAACTAAGGGGTATGAAGCTCACCTTGAGTTTGATCAGTTTTGAAGTGAAAAGAGAAGGAAGTTTTCGGTCTTAGCTAGCTTCTTTGGAGAGATTTCCTAAACTAACCTAGTTCTAGGAAGCCACACACGAAAATGGAGTGTAAGAAGGAGGACTTTTAATGTAATATTGGAAGGAAACAATAGAGTTTAACAAAACTTACCAAGTTAGTGAAAACTTGTGAGAACCTCCTTGATGCACACATACAATCCTCGAAAAATTGAAGGGAAAGTGAGAGAATTTCTTTGAGTTTGAGGGGAAGGTATGAGAGAATTTTGAATGAGTTTGAAGTGAAGAATGAGGGTGATGGTGGGGGTTTCGGCCGATCTTGAAGAAGGAAGAGCGAGAGAGAGCTTGCCTTGAAGTATGAGATTTCTAGATGTATGGGGGTAAATGCATGGATATCCTCCATGCAATAAGGAGGCGGCAATCCAAGTCAACCCTCATTGCTTTTGTGTTTCTCTTTTTTTTTTATTATGGGCCGAGAATTTAGGAGAGGGGAGAAGGAAATTAGATATTGGGCTTGGATTTGAATAGCAACCGAGTATACCTTAGCCCAATAAGAAATTCTTCGGCCCATTAGGCCCACATACGAGCTTACGGCCCTAAGTGGTAAAAGAAATGGTTTTTCGGGCCATGGAAACAAGGTGAGTGGTTTTCGGCCCAATAAGGCCCATGAAGAGTCTTGTGGCCCAAAATACTATTGCTTAATGAATGTGGGTCCAATTAGGGCCCAAATGAGGATTCTTGGCCCAAAAGAACGCCCATTAGGCCAAATAAGTGAATCCTGGTCCAACAATTGGTTTGAACCGGGACGTTAGGGTTACAAGCCCAAAGTAGAGTGAATGTAGTGTATTGAATTAGGTTTAGAACTTGCACGAGTGAGTTTTGATTCGAATTGTCATTTTTGAGTGAATAACATGTATATCATCATACTTAGGGTTACCAGATACATCAAAAGTTAATTACACATGGACAAGATTTCCTAGCCTTAAAATACTAGTTGTGACATGGGTATTGGGGAACCATATGAACCTTCAATCACCGACGAGCTACCATAAATTCCTGAACCACCGCTAGTCTCTGGAGGTGATTTCCCATTTTGTTTCATCCAAGTAAGGACCAGCTTTCAAAATTCAGCACTCTTTCTTTGTTCCTACTTCAAAATCCAAGTATACCATGGTCGTTATTGTCTTCACAGAAGGAGAAAAAGAGTGGATGCTGTTTTTTTCATTGGATTAAATGTATGTATGTATGACCCAAAAAAATCGCAACACTCCAAGTTGAATAAATCAATACCGCTCTAATCTATCTTTCTTTATCCAATACCGCCACCCATTTCGATATTAGGTTTTGATTCAAGAAGAAATCAAATGACACGTTGGCTTTCCCACCTGGTTGGTTTATGATAGCAAAAAAAAAATTACAGCCGCCTTCCACTTGATTCAATCAATGTAGGTTTGATTAGGAGAGGCATCCTTGAGGCGACCCCGCTGATTTTCGGGTCGATCAAGGATGGTATCATTGAGCTGATGGAGGACCGCCTTAGGGCATTGAAGAGTGACATAGCACTTGGCCAGTCGGGGACTCGTACGCTCTCCTTCAAGGATTTCAAGGGATGTGGAGCACCCGACTTCTACGGGGTGAAAGACCCCATTGTGGCTAGGCGATGGATCACAAAAATTGAGTATGCACAGATGACGAGCTTCTGTCCGGAGGGGTCGAAGGTCAGATTTGCTGCTGGTTGTCAGAGGGTGTGAGCGAGAGACTGGTGGGAGGTGGTTAGTGACACATTGGGAGCCCCAGCCATCGAGACCATGACATGGTCGGATTTTGTGACCAGATTCCGAGCAGAGTTTGCGCAGGCTGTGGAGGTTCAGCAGCTGGCTAGGGAGTTCTTGGATATGAGGCAGACTACAGAGACGGTGGCAGAGATTACCACCAAATTCAGAGAGAGGGCTTTGTTGGTGCCCCATTACGCGGGTGATGAGGAGATGAAGAAAACCCGGTTCCATGATATGTTGAGAGCTGACATTCGGAAATATGTCAGTTATTCGGCGTGCTCGAATTTGGATGATATGATAGCCAGGGCACGAAAGAGGGAGATTGATATAGAGCACATTCGGAAGAGGAAGGCAGAGGCTGGGAAGACGACTGGGGTTTCGGTGAAGAAAGGGCCAGCAGGGTCGGAGCCGCTGTGGGAAATGCGGCAAGCCACACGAGGGAGTTTGTAGAGATGGGGGATTGGTCTGCTACAAGTGGGGCAAGACTGGGCACTTTAGTAAGGATTGTACTGCCCCTACCCCTACCATTCAAAAATCAGACTCGATTTTCTTCTATTGCAATCAACGGGGCCATAAAAATGCCAACTGCCCGAGATTGGTATCAGGAGCGCCAGTGGTGGCGCCAGCTCCAGCGACCCTGCGGATCACAGATTGCCGCCAGGGCAAGTCAGATGCTCCTTTGGTGAGGATCCAAGCCTTGTAGCTGACCGCAGAGGAGGTGAGTGTCGCACCAGATGTGGTGACGGGTATGTTTCTTCTCTCTAACTTTTATTATATGTCAGTTTTGATATTTATATTCCATGTATTTTTTTTAGGATGGTTCCATGTGAACGGTATCCGAGTTCTAGTATTATTTGACTCGGGGGCCTACCCGATCGTTTACATCTCTCGCACTCAGCAAGAGGTTTGTCGAGTCTACGAGCATGTTGGATTGTCCTTTAGAGGTCGAGATTGCGGACGACCGATCCGTTCGGGCATCGGAGGTTTTTAGGGATTGCGTACTGAGGATGTGTGGCGAGCACTATCTCGTGGATTTGGTTCTTATTCCTTTACGAGGGAACATGGTCATCATAGGCATGGATTGGTTGAGCCCTAATGGGGCGGTGATCGACTGTGAGCAGCAGTTGGTTCGGGTTAGGACCCTAAGTGGGGGAGAGCTGGTGATTCAGGGTGAGAGACCGCAACATGGACCGGTTATGTGTTCTACAACAAGAGCCATACGCTACCTTAATCAAGGATGCGCAGGTTTTGTCGCCTATATTATGGATACCTGATAGAAGGGTAAGGCGACCGTGGATGGTGTGCCAGTGGTGCGGGAATATCCAGATCTATTCCCAGAGAATTTTCCTGGGGTACCTCCATAGATATAGGTGGAGTTCAGGATTGACCTAGCTCCGGGTGCGGCTCCGATATCCAAGGTACCGTATCGGTTGGCTCCTCCTAAGATGCAAGAGTTGTCTACACAGCTGCAGGAGTTGTTACACAAGGGATTCATTAGATCGAGCAGTTCACCCTGGGGAGCCCCGATTCTATTTGTGAAGAAGAAGGACGGATCCCACCGGATGTGTATAGACTATCGGGAGTTGAATAAGGTAACGATGTAGAACCATTACCCACTTGCGAGGATCAACGGTCTCTTCAACCAGCTTCAGGGAGCATCTTGGTTTTACAAGATTGATTTGCGATCAGGCTATCACCAGATGAGAGTCCGGGATGAAGATGTGCAAAAGACAGCCTTCCAGACTCGATATGGTCATTACGAGTTCGTGGTGATGCCGTTTGGGCTCACCAGTTCTCCTGCCACGTTCACGGATCTCATGAACTGCGTATGCAGAGCGATGTTGGATCGGTCTGTGATAGTCTTTATTGATGACATCTTGGTTTAGTCCAAGACGCAGGAGCAGCAAGAGGAGCACTTGAGGGAGGTGTTGGAGACGTTGAGGAGGGAGAGACTTTTTGCAAAGTTCTCCGAGTGCGAGTTTTGGTTGCGCGAGGTGCAGTTTCGGGGGCACCTTGTCAACTAGAACGGTATACTGGTCGATCCGGCCAAGGTAGAGGCTGTGATGAGATGGGAGATTCCGAGGTCTCCATTTGAGATTCAGAGTTTTCTTGGTCTGGAAGGTTATTATCGGAGATTTATCCAGGATTTCTCCAAGATTGTTGTTCCACTGACCCGACAAACCAAGAAGTCGGTGACATTCCGCTGGAGGCCTGAGCAGCAGGCAGCTTTCGAGACTTTGAGGCAGAAGTTGTGCGAGGCACCGATATTGACCTTCCCAGAGGGCGTTGAGGATTTTGTTGTGTATTGTGACACATATATCACGTGCTTAGGTGCAATGTTGACTCAAAGAGTGCCCATCATTGCTTACGCCTCGAGGCAGCTGAGGCCTCACGAGGCGAATTACCCGACTCATGACTTGGAGTTGGGGGCAGTTGTTTTTGCCCTCAAAATTTGGCGACACTACCTCTATGGGGTCCGCTGTACTATCTACACGGACCACAAGAGCCTGAGATACTTGATGGATCATCCAAATCTAAACATGAGGCAACGACGTTGGGTGGATGTGGTGAAGAATTATGATTGTGAGATCCTCTATCACCCGGGGAAGGCCAATGTGGTGGACGATGCTCTCAGCCGTAAGGCGGCCGCGTCTCCGATCAGGGATGTATGCCTTAGGATGACAGTGATTACTCCGTTGCTGGAACGAATATGGGAGGCTCAGGTCGAGGGTATGAAGGAAGAACGATGGAAGTGTGAGCGGATTATAGGGCAGGTGGCTTCCTTCGACTATGATAGCCGTGGATTGTTCACCCTGCATCGTAGGGTCTGGGTTCCTTATTGGGCGGTGTGTGCCAGCTTCTGATGGAGGAGGTTCACAAGTCAAGATTGTCCATTCATCCCGAGGCGACGAAGATGTATTGGGATCTTCGCCCTGATTATTTGTGACAACCCGAAACTTTCCAGTCAACAAAAGTCAATTTCTGTTTAATTATTTTGTCAATTTTGTCAAGCTCGTAAGGGTTGAGAACAACTTAGATTATATAAATTAAATTTATATAAGTGTCGGGGACTAAAATAGTGCGAAGAATAAAGTTTTTCTACGAAAATCAGCCAAGTCTCGTTCATCCCGGTGTTTACGGCCGCAAACGCGTTTACGGCCGGAAACCGTTCACGGCCTGGGGACCCCACCTCCGACCGTAAACCCAGCCTATATATATATATATATATATATATATATATATATATATATATATATATATATATATATATATATATATATATATATATATAGCTGATTTTTACCCTCATTTCTTCACTGCTGGCCAAAAACTCAACTTTCTCTCTCTAAATCCACCAACCGAAAACTCAAGTTTTCTCTCATCTATCATCCCATCCACCTTAGATATTGTTTTGGAGCATCAAGCATTCATCATTTCATCATTTCATCAAATCAAGCACTCTTCATTCTTGGGTTCACGGCCGTAAACCTTCAAATCTTCATATTTTCACCAAGAACACCAAGAACAGGTCGCAAACCATTCCACGACCGCAAACCATTCAAGGGCCGAAATCAGTTCACGGCCGAGAACAGTTCACGGCCGCAAACCTTTCACGACCGCAAACTACCGTAAATCGTGAATCTTGGCTGAAAACCCACTATTACCACTTCGATCGAGTCTCGGTAATATTCCTTAACTAAAAGAAAGTGTTTTCTAACACTTTAACTAATGGGATCGCTAATTTAAATGCAAATATGTGTTTAATTATTATTAGGATTCCGTTAATTGCCGCATACATCAACTCGAGTGTCATCCTTCCAGTCTTGCTGTCAAGCACGTGCACATAAACAACTGTGAGTTCATACCCCCATATTTTCCAAGCTTTTAATGTTTTAGGGGGGGGGGATACAAGTAAAACACAAGAAATCGGTGTTTAAAAATATAATTTAGCTTATTATATTTTCTTATTGTTAACACACATTTGAACGCAAAACTTACTAAATATGAACTATGATCAAAGGTAGTATTTTTACAAGGATACATGTTAATAACAAAAAGGGGTTTTCATTGTTTTATTCGTGAATTCGTTGAGAGAACTACATTGTGAGACACAACTTCTGGGAAGTCTACTCCTTAGGAACCAGAGTCTCCTGGAGGGAGAGCGTGAGTTTGTGGATAGATCTATACGGGACTGACAATCCCGCACCCTGACTATTAGCTACAATCATTCTCGGGTGACAAACATCATTTCAGTTTACGACGTCCGAAGTACGTCGTAGTGTTTATCGTCCATTAGCATGGTTATAAGAACTCACACGGAATTCAAAGACTCGTTCACGTAATAATATACTTAACAAACAATCATCAGGGTTAATAAAATTACTATACATTACTGGTGGTAGCCAGGGTTTTCAAACAGAAGAATGCTTTAACAACATAAGTATGGAAAATACTTGTACTTTTCAATTTTGGAACAGTTAAGACGATAACTCAAACTTAGGGAAAATATAGGATCTTCCAAGAAAAACATCAGTACTTCACAAACAATCGGTTTATCATTCAAGTAACGAACATTAATTGTAAATTCTATAATTCTTTAGTTTATGCATCCAGGCTATGTATGAAGAATATATGATAGACCGTGGAATGTGTGGTTTCCGCCTCATTTCCTATTCCTTGTTTGGTTGTGGGCTTAGGGCAGATCCACACAATCTACTGTCTGTTCGATATTGGTTTATACATAACTAGTATGAATTAAGTGGTCATAGAAGGAACTGGTATTATCATACATTTACTAAGAAAATATTGGATTTTCTTGAGGAACACTTTCAATAGATTTCAAAGGACCAATACAGTCAACTCTGTAAGTAACTAGTGAATACGTCAGGGTTATGTACATGAGGATCCGACAACCAGTGGAATGTGTGGCCTCTGCCTCATTTCCTGTTCCTTGTTTGGTTGTGGGCTTGGGGCAGAACCACACAATCGATTTTTTGTTCGATATGGATTGTATATGATTTGTGTACACTAAGTATTCGCAGAAGGAACTAGTACGAATCATTTTACTTAACATTCATTACATCAGAAAATATAAGGTTTTTTGGAGAAACACAACACACTTACCAAAGATCACAGAACCTGTTTTCTAAAACAAAAGGCTTATGAAATCACCAGCTTAAATTCTGATACTCTTTCAAAACCTACTTGTATTCTTAGGACACTAGTAGACCGGTACTCGCACCGGCTCCTAGAAGATGCAGCATAGTAGCTTCAAGTCTTTACTTGCTATTTACTTTTGAAGTCAGTTTTATATGATTAAAAAACAATGTAAACATTATTCTATTAATACAATGGTTGTTGTTGCTTTGATTACTATTATTCAATTGTTGTGATACTGTGCATGACGTCCTCCGCCCCCGAACGTTTCCGCCATTCTAGTTTGGGGGTGTGACAGATTGGTATCAGAGCATTGTTTATAGTGAACTCAGTAGATCAACCAGTAAAAGATATACAACTATAAATACAATGGGGCAGAAGTGTTCTGACTAAGAGTATACTTTTAAAATATAAGTATTTTACGAGAAGTATACGAACAAGCATACATACTAAGAACAAGTATCACAAGAAGAACAAAATAAAAGTATTTAGATGTTGGACACTAAAGTCAAACCTAGGCAGTTATGTAATCATATCTGGAATAAATATAACCTGATCAACTATATTTATTTGAGATACGACCAACATGTGTTTGGGAGTGATAGTGGTGTTGCAACGAGTCTAAAACTTACCTAACTCTATATACAAAGGATCTCTAGAACAAAACATAAAGTTAAAATACTATAGGGGTATTTTAGGCACTATAACAAACTTATGTGAAAGCTAAAAGACCTTTACTGGGAGGTCTATAGTTGCGAAGTGCATGCTTCCAAGGTTATATATAATTGGATCTTATAGAGTTAGAATTTGTGATCTTCGCTCTACTACCTGTTCCTTGTTTGGTTGTGGTTTTAGAGTAGGATCACCTATTCGAAGGTCTATTTGATCTTGGTTATATACATCTTGCATGCACTGCTTGATTATAGGAGGACCCAGTTTGGATCATCGATAACTTCAGAAGAAATGTTTTACTTAATCTCATAAGATTCTTTAGACATTCCCATTATCGCACGAACAACCTAGATAGAGATAGCCACTCCACTACAACCACCAACAGAGGTGTGAATGAGGAATAAGAGAGGATTCATAAAGTGGATTCCGAGAAGGAATCATACGAGGAGACAAATCTTCCATCAGGAAGTGGTGGAGATCAGTGATAGAACCCGAAGCATGAACTATTGAGAATAGGAAAACCATAAGAAAGTCCAGAGACAACAAATCCCCACAGCTGAAACCAGGGCCATCATAACTAGGACAGAAAACACAGGAAACCACTCACGAGGTGCGCAAGGTGGTAGAGCACCCTATACGTCACACTAATAGTTAACTAACTAATACAATCTAGTGAGTTAGTGATTACACTGCTCACACTATGCGTTAGGCTTATCACCTTTATCATATCAACTAGTAACAATAAACCAGGTCACAAAACTCCTCTAAGAGGGTAGTCTCTATCAAAAATTCATAAGTCTAATTTTGCATAGACCTCTGCTATGAATTGCTTCAAGAGTCAGAACATGATACACTCAGAACTAAGATAACTTCAATTCAAATAACACTCGACTTGTAACCACTAGGAACTTACCCTCGTTTCATCTTTTAAACCTTATGGCACAGAGATGCCATCGAAGAAGTCGAACAAAAACAAAAACAACGCACCACCGCCACCACCTCCACAGTATGACACGGTTGTCTTTCAGGCGCCAGTAACAGCCGCAGTGACAGCTGTCATGACTCAAATCCGTGCAAGTGGTACCGGTGGATCGGGTAGTGGTACCAACAGCTCTAACCACAGACACACAAGGGAGTGCTCATACAAAGACTTCATGACTTGTGGACCCAAATCCTTCGATGGAAGTGGGGGAGTCATCGCCCTAATGCAATGGTTCGAGAAGACAAAGTCGATTTTTGAGTTATGCACGTGCCCAGAAGGGAGCAAAGTGAAGTTTGCTGCCTGCACCTTCTCCGACAGAGCCCTTGCATGGTGGAATAGCCATGTCAAGTCACTGACTCTACCAGTGGCAACGCAGTGGGTTGGGAAAATCTAGAAGAGATGATGCTGGAAGAATACTGCCCGAGGGACGAAATACAGAAACTAGAGCAAGAGCTGTGGAATATTACCATGGCAGGCTCAGACATAGTAGCCTACACCGATAGATTCAGCGATTTAGCTGCACTATGCCATGGGATGGTTACCCCGGAGAGCAGGAAGGTAGATAGATACATTTGGGGACTACCTTCTCCAATCCAAGGAAACTTGTTAGCAACGAAACCCCTTACGTTTGACAGTGCCATACGTCTGGCTCGAACACTCGTGGACCATGGAATCCGCCAAGGCATAATGGCCCCCGTTCCTGAGTCAACCAAAGGATGTGATGATAAACAAAAATCTGAGAGCGGGAAGAAAACACAATCAACACAAGAGCCATCAGATGGCAACAGACGGGTGCGGCCCATGCTGCCACGACACCAGCCACTCCAGCACCCGGCAGTCGTTATGATGGAACCCTCGCTAAATGTAATAAGTGCAACTTTCATCATACCCGAAGGTGTCGGAAGATGTATTGAAAGAACTGCCTCAGAAGGGGACACACCATCCGTTTCTGTAGGGCACCGGCACGACCAATCTCTCAGGTCCCTCATAAGGAAGTAAGTCAGACCTGCTACGAATGTGGATAAATGGGGTACTACAGGAGAAATTGTTCAATGGCCTGAAAGTCCGGTGAAGAGGGAAGAGTGCTGATGATCACCGCAGGAGAGTGTACCCCGGAACCACCTGAGAACAGCGGTACGTTTCCCAACTCGAAACATTTCTAAAACTTACATTTTCACGAAAACCGTTACCAACTAGATCCTAACTATAAAAATTTCTTCCTCGTCCAAACAAAGCACATAGTCTATACAAAAACTAAATACCCTTTTATGGTAAGCTATAATAACTTGGTGTAAACATTAGGGCCATATATAATTAAGAACCTATAGACGTAGAGTGCATGATTCCGCCTTATTTCCTGTTCCTTGTCCGGTTGTGGATTTAGGGCAGAGTCACTCAGTCGACTATGTTCTCAGCCTTAATTATATATGACTTGTAGACACCAATCAATTATAGAGGGACCGGATAGGGATCATAACACCAAGTATCAATATCATTCATCAGAACAATTCTTCAGTTAGTACACACTTAATGCAGTACAAAACATTCACAGTAGTAATAACAAGGTCAAAACAGAAAGCACTAGAAACGTACATACAGATGCACTAATGTTCTTACAAACACTCCTTCTGAACCTAACTTACACGTGATCTGATGACGTCATCCCGCCTAGATTGGCTGGGTCCACGCTTTACCAAACCCATGTGTCACCGAGGAGACCCTTCGCCTTAAACCGACCGAATAACAAAACTCTCGTCACTCATAACAACAAACTAGATGTGAACCTCATAATTGTCTCTCGCTTCAAACCTCCAAAGTACTCATGTGAGGAGTATGATATCCTTCCGTAACCTTCCCTAAGTATTCCCAGCAGACCATTTGGAAATACCACTCGTGCAACAAGTCAAGTTCAAGCACAGAGGCTAGGGACAGATACGGTTAGCCTACCAATGTTAAGTGCATATGCTAGGGTGGTATATAATTAAGATACGACGAACTTAGGATGTGTGTTTCCACCCTATCTCCTGTGACAACCCGAAATTTTTTTCCTTGTAAGTCCAGCCATTCAATTCAACCGAGAGTCAGACTCGTTTCTGCTATCAATTAGCATTGTTAAGGATCATTTTAAGGGTTCTAAGCTTAGTACAATCAAGTTTTGGGTTTAGGAAAGTGTTAGCTTAGGTTCTTCGCGTTGCAATCGAGCCAAACACTCCATCAAAGGGAGTGTACGGCCGCACACATGGGTGTACGGCCGTACACCCATGATGGCCGTGAACACAATCCCCATAAGTATCATATCCCTTCATTTTTCTTCTTTTCTTACACTTCCAAGTCTAGAAAATCGGTTCTATCTCAAGTATCATCAAGATTCTTCATCCTAATCCTCCAAAATCGTAAGTGATTCTTCTATCCTTCTTGATATCTTCCCTAGTTATGTATCATCTCATGATTCATCCATGAAAACATCTCTTTATGTTAGATCTTCAAACATTCATCCATTTCACCAAGAACACACACTTGCTCTTGGTGGCTGTGAACCCTCTTCAAGTTTACAAATCGTAAGTATCCTTTCCATATGCTTAGTATACATTAGAAACTCTTGATTAACACCCTAGAATCGACCATTTTGCATGAACAAAAGGAGTGTACGGCTGTACACCCTTGCATGGCCGTACACACCTCAAGACCCTCCAAAATGAGAACTTTGTTCATCTTCTTGTTGCATAATAGACCCACTAGTTTCCGCATGGATTGAATACCCTCTTTTGCATGATTTACCATGAGTGTATGGCCGTACACTCCATGGCCGTACACCCCTTGGCCGTACACTCCATGGTGTGGCTGTATACTCCCTTTAGTTAATCACATGTGATTGTAACACTTAGTCCAAGTGTTTCCTAGTCCCGAAGGGTGTTTCCTTGCATGTTAGTTGTTTAAAACACTAATTACATGCCAATATATGCCATTATATTTCATTTAGGACTCGTTTGTGTCTCGGGAATTCATTCGTGGAACTCCTTATCCTTACACGAATCTGCAATTGAATCACCCACATAAGGTGAGTTCATACCCCTATAATCAATCTTTTAATTGTTTTAAATGCTTTTAGGGGGGGGGGGGAATACAAGTTGAACACAATGATAACTGTGTAAATGTTATTTGTGATAAACATCATTTTAACGGATTTCTTATGTGTTTATAAGTGATGAAAACATTTCAAAAACTCTTTTAAAGTTATGTTACTTTATTGTTTATAAAACACCGTTTTTAAAGTACAATCATAACTTAGTAGATAAATGAGTCTTTTATTCAAGTCAGTAACAGTTCAAGTAAACATACTAGTAAACTATAATAGGTATAGTTTAGGGGTTCAGTTCATACTATAACTAATACAAGGAGGAACGTACTACACTATAACAGAGAGAACATACTATACATTAGAACAGATAGAACATACTATAACAAGTTCAGGGAGGAACATACTATAACAAGAACAAGATAACAATAATGTGAAACCACTACTTCACAACTTAGCAATATACTTGTTAGGTCGTGTTTTGTAACCAGAGTCTCCTGGAGGGAGAGCGTGAGTTTGTGTATAGATCTATACGGGATTGACACCCCACACCTTGCTGCTAGCTACAGTGGGACTTGCAAGTCTACGGGTGACAAATGTCATACCATTTTCGACGCCCTTGGAGCGCCGTGTTTTATACTGGTCAAATCGAGTATGGTTACAACCTCATCACATTTTAACCTTAATTAACAAACGGGTTTTCAGGCAGTCAGTACTTCAGTAGTCAGTTTAGAAGACTACTGCATACTTTTATTTTTCCCATTACTTTCATATTGTGATTTCTCACTTGAAAGGTAATGCAAACTATTTTCAAGTAAAGATAGTTATAAACTAGGGAAAACTTACATCAGTTCAAGCGACAAGCAGAACAGTCGAGTCTTAGTGCATTCAGTAGAAAGGGGCCTATAATGCTAACTTTATGATTCCTTAGTTTATATATCAGGGATATATATTAATCGGATCCGACAGGTAGTAGGATGTGTGCTTTCCGCTTCATTTCATGTTCCTTGTTTGGTTGTGGGATTAGAGCAGATTCACCCAGCCTACTATCTATCCGACCTTAGCTATATATATATATATATATATATATATATATATATATATATATATATATATATATATATATATATATTCCGTATACACTAAGTAATCATAAGGAGTACCAGGTATGGGTCAGGTCATAGTACACTAATTCAATACACCGTTTTCTAGTACAAAACATACTATTCAGATAGAACATCGAGTAAACTAAACTAGAAACTTACCAGTAAAAGGGTTTAATCCATTTTATTAAACCAGTATAACTTAAAGGACCTTAGGTGGTTAATTCTATAATACCTTAGTTTATACATCAGGGTTATATATAATTAATACCCGATAGGTAGTTGGATGTGTGCTTTCCGCCTTACTTCATATTCCTTGTTTGGTTGTGGGCTTAGGGCAGATTCACACAATTAACTATCTGTTCGATATTTGATTATATATGGCTAGTATAAACTAAGTGATTATAGAAGGAACCATTGTGGTTACTATTTTTACTAAAAGAAATAAGGGTTTTCTTAAAGAATGTTTTCATCAAATATAAAGGAACTATTACAGTTAACTCCGTGAGTACCAAGTTAATACGCCAGGGTTATATACAACGATGATCTAACAAACAATCGGATGTGTGCCTTCCGCCTCATTTCCTGTTCCTTTTTTGGTTGTGGACTTAGGGAAGATACACACAATCGCTTGTTTGTTTACTCTGGGTTTTTTATTACTTGTATCCATTTAGTACTCATAGAAAGGATTGTAGAGTCATTTTACTTATCTTACATCATATCAGGAAATATAGGATTTTCTGGAGGAACATGCGAACTTTTCTAAAAGAACTTACAACTTATTTTACATCACTAAAATCTTATGAACTCACCAGCTTAAATGCTGATCTACTCTTTCAAAATAACTTGTATTGTCAGGAGACCAGTAGACAGGTACGCGCACTGGGGTTCAGAAGATGGAGCATAGTAGCTTCATGTCTTGTTTTGTTATTTACTTTTGTAGTCTATCTTATGCGAACCACATACTTTGTAAACACTTTCTTTCTAATGAAATGGTTGATTTTTACTTTGATTACTATGATGCATGTCTTGTGATACTAAACATGACATCCTCCCCCCCCCCCCCGAACGTTTCCGCCGTTCCGGTTTGGGGGTGTGACATCTCTCGTTCCTTGTATGGTTGTGGACTCGGGGCAGAGCCACCCATCCGACCGTCTTATCAATCTTAATTATATACGACTTGTGTACACAAGGCAATGATAGATGAACCAGGTATGAGTCCTACCATGAACTTCAGGACAAAATCTGCTCAGGACTAGGAATGGACATCCTACCAGTTGGATGAACATAGTCAAGCAGGTCAAACCCACACACTCTCCACAGATCAGCACAACAGATCCACAGTGAAGATCCGATGAAACACCCAGCGAGGATCTGAATTCACTGAAGAACGCAAGGATTAAATAGAACCAAAGTACCCACGTCTTTTTCTTATCCTTAACCAACCACTCAGAATCCAAATTTCGGGACGAAATTCCCTCTATCGGGGGGATAATGTGACAACGTGAAACTTTCCAGTCAACAAAAGTCAAGTCCCGTCAAATAAAATTTCGAAAATTTAAGTATTTTGTCGATTTTGTCAAGCTCGTAAGGGTTGAGAACAACTTAGATTATATAAATTAAATTTATATAAGTGTCAGGACTAAAATAGTGAAAAGAATCAAGTTTTTCTACGAAAATCATCCAAGTCTCGTTCATCCCGGTGTTTATGGCCGCAAATTCACGGCCTGGGGACCCAACCTCCGACTGTAAACCCAGCCTATATATATATATATATATATATATATATATATATATATATATATATATATATATATATATATATATACATATATATATAGCTGATTTTTACCCTCATTTCTTCACTGCTGGCCAAAAACTCAACTTTCTCTCTCTAAATTCACCAATCGAAAACTCAAGTTTTCTCTCATCTATCATCCCATCCACCTTAGATCTTGTTTTGGAGCATCAAGCATTCATCATTTCATCAAATCAAGCACTCTTCATTCTTGGGTTCACGGACGTAAACCTTCAAATCTTCATATTTTCAGCAAGAACACCAAGAACAGGTCGCAAACCATTCAAAGGCCGCAAACCATACAAGGGCCGAAATCAGTTCACGGCCGCAAACCTTTCACGACCACAAACTACCCTAAATCGTGAATCTTGGCTGGAAACCCACTATTACCACTTCGATCGAGTCTCGGTAATATTCCTTAACTAAAAGCAAATGTTTTCTAACACTTTAACTAATGGGGTCGATAATTTACATGCAAATATGTGTTTAATTATTATTAGGATTCCGTTAATTGCCGCATAAATCAACTCGAGGGTCATCCTTCCAGTCTTGCTGTCAAGCACGTGCACATAAACAACTGTGAGTTCATACCCCCATATTTTCCAAGCTTTTAATGTTTTAGGGGGGAGGGGGAATACAAGTAAAACACAATAAATCGGTGTTTAAAAATATAATTTAACTTATTATATTTGGTTATTGTTAACACACATTTGAACGCACAACTTACTAAATATGAACTATGATTAAAGGTACTATTTTTACAAGGATACATGTTAATAACAAAAAGGGATTTTCATTGTTTTATTCGTGAATTCGTTGAGAGAACTACATTGTGAGACACGACTTCTGGGAAGTCTACTCCTTAGGAACCAGAGTCTCCTGGAGGGAGAGCATGAGTTTGTGTATAGATCTATACAGGACTGACAATCCCACACCCTGACTATTAGTTACAGTCATCCTGGGGTGACAAACGTCATTTCAGTTTACGACGTCCAAAGTACGTCGTAGTGTTTATTGTCCATTAGCATGGTTATAAGAACTCACACGGAATTCAACGACTCGTTCACGTAATAATATACTTAAGAAACAGTCATCATGGTTAATAAAATTACTATACATTACTGGTGGTAGCCAGGGTTTTCAAACATAACAATGCTTTAACAACATAAGTATGGAAAATACTTGTACTTTTCAGTTTTGGAACAGTTAAGACGATAACTCACACTTAGGGAAAATATAGGATTTTCCAGGACAAACATCAGTACTTCACAAACAATCGGTTTATCATTCAACTAACGAACATTCATTGTAAATTCTATAATTCCTTAGTTTATGCATCCGGGCTATGTATGAAGAATATCCGATAGACCGTGGATTGTGTGGTTTCCGCCTCATTTTCCGTTCCTTGTTTGGTTGTGGGCTTAGGACAGATCCACACAATCAACTGTTTGTTCGATATTGGTTTATACATAGCTAGTATGAATTAAGTGGTCATAGAAGGAACTGGTATTATCATACTTTTACTAAGAAAATATTGGATTTTCTTGAGGAACACTTTCAATAGATTTCAAAGGACCAATACAGTCAACTCTGTAAGTACCTAGTGAATACGTCAGGGTTATGTACATGAGGATCTGACAACCAGTGGAATGTGTGGCCTCCGCCTCATTTCCTGTTCCTAGTTTGGTTGTGGGCTTGGGGCAGAACCACACAATCGATTGTTTGTTCGATCTGGATTGTATATGATTTGCATACACTAAGTATTCGCAGAAGGAACTAGTACGAATCATTTTACTTAACATTCATTACATCAAAAAATATAAGGTTTTCTGGACAAACACAACACACTTACCAAAGATCACAGAACCTGTTTTCTAAAACAAAAGGCTTATGAAATCACCAGCTTAAATTCTGATACTCTTTCAAAACCTACTTGTATTCTTAGGACACTAGTAGACAGGTACTCGCACTGGATCCTAGAAGATGGAGCATAGTAGCTTCAAGTATTTACTTGCTATTTACTTTTGAAGTCAGTTTTATATGATTTGAAAACAATGTAAACTTTATTCTATTAATACAATGGTTGTTGTTGCTTTGATTATTATTATTCAATTGTTGTGATACTTTACATGATGTCCTCTGCCCCCGAACGTTTCCGCCGTTCCGGTTTGGGGGTGTGACATTATTGGTGGCCCTGCGTGAAGCAGGATATAGCTTAGTTTGTGGATCGGTGCTTGACTTGCAGGACAGTCAAGGCCGAGCACCAACGACCTCACGGCAAGACGCGGCCGTTGGAGATTCCTTTGTGGAAATGGGAAAACATCACTATGGATTTCATCACAAAGCTTCCCAAGACCGCACGAGGGGTAGATTCTATCTGGGTTATCGTG
Organism: Lactuca virosa; assembly: GCF_052849685.1. NCBI lineage: Eukaryota > Viridiplantae > Streptophyta > Magnoliopsida > Asterales > Asteraceae > Lactuca > Lactuca virosa. Next base: position 284,857,251 of record NC_136434.1, read on the forward strand.
GATCGGTTGACCAAGAGTGCACATTTTATCCCGATCGAGGAGAGTATATCTGCGGAGAAGCTAGCCGAGATTTATGTCCGCGAGGTGGTGGCTCGGCATGGAGTGCCTATTTCAGTTGTGTCATATCGAGATGTTCGCTTTACTTCCAGATTTTGGAAGCGGTTTCATGACGAGATGGGTACTCATCTCCATTTCAATACAACTTTCCACCCACAGATGTATGGACATAGTGAGAGGACGATTCAGACTCTAGAGGATATGCTGCGAGCGTGCATATTAGATTTTGGTGGGAGTTGGGATACGTATCTTCCGTTAGCGGAATTTTCGTATAACAACAGTTATCACGCTAGCATAGACCGAACTCCCTTCGAGATGCTCTACGAGAGGAAATGTAGGACCCCAATCTGTTTTGGCGAGGTCGGTCAAAGAGTCATGGGGAGTAACGAAGTGGTACTCAAGACTACTGAGATGATCCAGTAGGTCCAGAGCTGGCTCCAGACTGCTCAGAGTCGGAAAAAGAGCTATGCCGACAAGAGCCGGTCAGACCTGGAGTTTCAGGTAGGGGATATGGTTCTCCTGAAGGTATCACCTCGAAAAGGTGTCATCCAGTTCAGGAAGCAGGGAAAGCTGGGCCCCATGTACATTGGTCCGTTCATGGTTTTACCTCGGGTGGGCTAGGTGGCGTATCGACTGGATCAGCCAGCCAGCATGATCGCAGTGCATCACACTATGATTTTTCCGCATTATGAGATTCTTGGGTATTGTACTATGATATTATTTTCCTATGACATGTTGTGGTTTTTGACACTTGCGTTTGATTATGATTTGGATGACACTATCGATGTTTTCAGACTACCGTCTTTATAAATTACTTAATTAAAAATGAAATTTTTGGTTATGAATTTTGGGATGTTACAGGCACGGTTCAATGTGTTCGACAGGAACATCAAACCCTATAAAGGGGGGCGAAGGTGGGTAACTACATGCACCTGATCCTACAGGAATGACGAACCCAACAAAGTGGGTGAAGGTTGGTAGCTAGTTGCACTTAATCCCACATCGACTTGAAAGAACTAAATATTCCTTATGAGGAGTGTGGATACCTTCCCTGTCACAACATGTATTAAAGCCGTGAGGGCAGCAAATCCTACAAGAGCTTTGCAGTTAAGCATGCCCGTGCAAGATCAATTCTAAGATGAGTGACCCCTAGGATGTTTTCGTGTCAGGAGCCCAAAATGGACAATATTGTGATATGTACCAGATGGGGATGTTATACGTTGTCTTTATACAACACGATCATAACCTACAATTGAATTGACATTAAAACATGATTTGTAACTGATAATTAAATAGAGGATCGTAACCGACATTATATTTAATATCGTTCTTAATTACTAATTGTAACAGAAAATTAAACATCAATTTTCGATTATATACCATTTAACCCCTCAACTTTGGTGATTAATTTCACATTCACCAAATTTTTTTCCAATAATCCCCCATATGAAATTAAATTGGTCAAACATTTTCAAGTTACCTAGATAAAATGTAACAGTTGAATGATGCATAGGATAGGTATGTGTTACCTGTTGAACCTTCCTTTAAGATACATATGTATTTTACTAACACATCGGTAGACTCTATTTCCTTGAACTGTTTAGTAGTTTGTGTAAATAATAAATATGTGTCTCACATGATTCTCCCTAACCTACTTAGGTTCTCATTGACGTGCTTGTTACGGTTATGGACACTTGTTTGGTTCTATAAGAGCTCTTAGGAATGTGCACATACAATCCCTTTTGAAGTGACCGTACTTCTATCTCACATAATTGACAACAAAATTTTCCCCATACTGGTTGGGATAACCCAAAACTAACCAACATGGTATTCATAAACTCTTTTAAGGTACGATTCTTCCTTTCAGCGATGTTATTTTTGTGGTGAATAAGGTGAAATAAGGTTATGTTTAATACCATGACTTGCACCAAATTTCTTAAATGGTGATACATATTCACATCTACGATGAGTTCTTAGTAATTTAATCTTCTTATTGATTTTATTCTCAACTTCACTTTTATACAAAAAATTTGTATATTGCTTCATCTTTACATTTAAGTAAGTAGACATAACAAAGTTTAGTGAAATGATCAATAAAAGTGATAAAGTACTTTTTTCCACCTTCAGATACATTTGACTATATATCATACACATCTAGTCCAACAGGTTCAATTATCCTTTCAATGGAAAGAACGATTGTCTTGCTAACTTTGATTCAATACAAGTGTTGTATTTGTATTTTGAGTCAATATGAAAGTGTGGTATGTGATAAGTTTGATTAACTATCTTAACATGTGAAGACTAACATGTCCAAATCTAGCATGTCGCACATTCGAAGACTCAAGAAAGTAAGAGGAAAAATATTCATGTTATTGATATTAGACTCATTAGCCATTACATGAAATTTAATCATTCCACCATTTGTAAATAAAAACTTACCAAACTCAAACATCAAGCAGAATCCATTCTTGTTTAACAACCATCCAATGACTAAGTTCTTCCTAATGTTTGGAACATACAAGACATCATTCAGTGTTAACTCTTTTTCTTGACGACGTCATCAACATTATATTTTCGACACCATGGATAGTTGAAGTAGCCAAGTTGTCCATTAAGAGTTAATCACCATTGTCAACAACTTTAAAGTTATTGAACTACTCCTTCTTTGAACACACATGATGGGTAGCACCCATATCAATCCACCATTTATCAGAGTTAGCATCCATACATTTCACTTTGGAAATTATAGCCGCTTAGGGTGGTGTTTCTTTTGAAATTGTTTATACACTAAAATTAAGTGTTTAGAATTATATTTTTTAGAAAATATTTTGGCCTATTTCTTGGACAAACTTTAACAGGTTATAAAATAGTAAAAACTATTATCAAAATCTATAATTTATTTTAGAAATATATTTTAACAATTACGAAATTTTGAAATCAAAAAATCATGTCTGAAGTTCTAAGGAATGATAATTAAATTCCGAAAATCAAATTATCTGCTTCTTAAAATTATCCAGATCCAAAAATTCTAAACCTTAAATTCTGATGCAGAAAATTGATGCAAAAGTTCTGAAATTTGACTTCTGATACAGAAAAGTGATGAAGATTTCTAAAATAGAAACTGATTTTAAATTCTTAGGCAAAACCGATGCTTAAATTCTAATTTCGAAATCTAATACTATTTTTTTTGGAAAACTGATGTACAAAACTAATTTCTGATAGAAAACTGATATTTAATCATGATGCAAAACTGATACACAATTTTGATGTAAAATTCTAATCGTATGTTTTGTAAAAACTAATGGTAAAAAACCTAATGTAGAAAATTGAAGCAAAAATTGATACTATATTCTAAAAATAATAATTTGTATGTTGTTTTCCAGCAAAACTATTAAAATGTGATGTTTTAAAGTAAATCAAGTCGTTTTTCTATTTTCGGGGATGTTTTACAAAATTTAATGTTGTTTTTAATAAAAAAAATGTTCTTTCTAAGAAGACAAATATGTTTTGAAGCTATTTTTAACAAAAACAAGGGTGTTTTCCTATAAACTAAATTGGTTTTACCAAAACCAAGCGGTTAACCCTCAAAAACATTTTTTTTCTTATGTTTTTCCTATGAAAACTGAAGAACAAAAAATCAAGTAAAATTGTTTCTGATTTCTAATTCGTTTAGTACAAGAGAATTCTTTTAATATTGTAGAAAATATATTGTGGTAATGTACATAATCAAACAAGAAAACAGAAAACATTGAGGCATGTGTTTAACACAGTGTCCTTACAACAAATTCACCCGTTATCAGGTGTTTGTTTTCCAGGATACCACAACTTTAAGCGGTTCTCTGAGACCATCCATGCCTAATACCTTTTAAGCTGCAAGAAAAACGTAGCATAGGAGAAGAAAAGAGGAGTCAATTCCAGTATTTTTGGCCTCTCCAAATGGTGGTAAAGATGTATTTATACAACACAATCATAACCGACAATTAAATTGAAATTAAAACACATGTAACTCCCCAAAAATCACAATAAATTTTAATTTTTCAAAAACAACCGCTAACCATAAATGTTTACAAAATCATTGTTTCAAAAGTATATTTTAGTAATCAGAGTATCCCAAGATCCAAAAAACATAAAAACCAAAGGATGTGCGCGATCACGCCTTCGTCTTGCCACGGTCATCTGAAGTACCTGAAACAATAAACTGAAACTGTAAGCCAAAGCTTAGTGAGTTCCCCCAAAGTACCAACACACAACATATAACAACATATATTGGGTCTACAACTAAAGACTGGATTAACCCTGAGCCCATAGTATGAGTCTGGCTTGCCCTTCAGACCCACACCTCATACCTGGCTTGCTCCCCAGCCCACAGCATAAGTCTGGCTTGCCTTACAGGCCCATAACTTATGTCTGGCTTGCTTGCGGGTTTGTTGGCTACCACACAAAGCAGTACAACCTCAACCCAACCATATCATGTGATATGTGCATATCTACACACATATTTTACGTCATATCTTAATATTATTAGCTATATTTATGCTTATTATAGAACAAAAAGTACTTATTATGTTTAATATATGTTATGAAGTGTAAAAAACATTCTCAGAAGCAATATGGAAGCTGGAAGCTGGAATGAAGAGCTTAGGCAAGAAGAAGACACAAGAAGGATGTTGTTGGACAGCTTGACCCCTCATCAGTATTTTGGCCATATCTCGTGACTCGTAACTCTGATTGACGTGATTCAAAATGATCTGAAAACTAGACACAATTTTGGACAACTTTAATGTTTTGAGAAAATCATGATTCTCGATAACCACGATGTGGTGATCCCACCACGACATGGTGAATGGAATCTTCGCGATTCTTGACGCTAGCTTGGGAAATACGGGATAAACACGAGGACGACGACGTGGTGCCTTTACCATGTCGTGGTGGCCATATTTTAGGCAAGTATATATATATATATATATATATATATATATATATATATATATATATATATATATCCGAACATTATGACGAATTGGGGGACTTGGAGGTGACTTTCTGGAGAAGTATTGCGACAAAAACCCTTCTAAGAACCCTTTGGGGCCAATTTTGGAAGCTAGGAAGTCGATTGGAGAAAGGATTCGCATCTACACATTCGGTTTGCTTAGTTTAATGAGGTTTAGATTAGTTTACCTTATGTTTATGTGTTCATCAGCTGTGATTATGGGCTAAAAACCCTTGCTTTTGTTTAGTTAGATGAAACCTAAAACTATGATTTAGTTTCTTACTTTATGGATTATATGAATTTGGTTTATGCACGTGTTTGCTTATCATTACCTAGCATGTTAAAGTTTGTGACTTCGTTGTTTAAATTAAAGTTTAGTGTAGCTTAATGACCATTAAATTACATGAACTTGTTTAACTAGTTATTTAGTGACCATTAAATTGCTAGAGCTCGGATCGACCAAATCTTAGATAAGTAATAAAAGTAACAAATTTAGTTGTGCTGGAGAACATAATTGTGACTATAAATGTGTTTTCTTAGATAAATCTTACATAGCCCATCTATAATGAATAACTAATTTTTGTGTTTTGCTTGTGTATGACCATACAAAGTAGTTCATGAATTGGTGAAAAGATTAGTAGATTTGACCAATATCACTAATTCCATATAAATTGGTAGCCAACCCAAGTAATACATAAATAAGAACTAACCATAGGAAAAAGGTGGATTCGAAACTAAACGAAAGTGCTTTAGTATATTGATTATAATCATTTTTAGTTGAGTGCTTAAGTTTTTCTGAACTTGTAAAATCAGATAAAACCCCCACTTTTAGTTGTTTTTCTTACTTTAGCTTTTAGTAATTATTTTATTAATTAAATACCACTCCCTGTGATCGACACCCGAATTACCCAAGCTATAATATAATCTGACTAGGTACACTGCCTATAGGTGCATAGTTAGTATAAGTTTGTTAGGTTATAAATTTAAAAGGTGATAGGTATATTTTGTTCACATTCAAGTTTTTGGCGCCGTTGCCGGGGAACGACTTATTTGATTATTAGTTTAATTGTTTTTAGTTATCGATCCTTTTTGTGGGGTAAAAACCACAAAAAGTTACTTTTGTTTCATTTTTTTATTTTAGTTTTTTTTTCTCTGAGACGCAACCACGTCGTGGTTATCTTCACCACATCGTGGTCTCGCTTCAGTTAATTTTTCTTTTATTATTATTATTTTTTTTGTTCCTTTTTACGCATTTGTTTTCTAGTTTTTTTAGCAAGAAATATGGGGGACATCACGACTATGTCAATGGAAGAGTACAAGCGACATATGAGTAGCAAAAACAGATGGGGACTTGATCCACCAAAAATCCCAACCACGACAAATTTGGAACTTCCGGGGCACATTATTAATATGTTAAGGGAACTACTTTTTTATGGGAAGGAGCACGAGGACGCTTATGAGCATATAGAAGAGGTGGTGGAGATTTCACATTATTTTAATGCACCTAACGTGAGTAAAGATGTGGTGATGCTTCGACTTTTTCTGGTCACATTGAAGGGTGAAGCAAAAGAATGGTTAAAATCAGTTACCTTTGGAGCAATCACGACATGGGCTGATTTTAAGACTGGGTTCATCAACCAGTTTACCCTCCTTCAAAAGTGGCAAAGCTTAAGAGAAATATCCAATTTTTTCAACAATTAGAAGGGGAGTCATGATACGAAGCTTGGGAACGCTAGAAGAGATTTTTACGACATTGATCTCAACATGACTTCAATGTGCAACAAGAAATCTCGATATTTTATGAGGGAGTCAATGTGTGCAATCGTCAACTTTTAGACTCACAAGGGCACATGACAAAGAAGAATCCGGCAACAAATAAAGCTTTGATTGAAGAATTCGCTAAGCATTCAAGAGAGTATCATAACTCAAAGGAGAATTTCACTAGAGGAAAGTAAAGTAAAGATGAAGGTCAAGATACTATTAGTGCAGTAATTGCAAAGCTCGACGCAATGGAAGAAAAGATCACAAAAATTGGTGGATCAATTCATGATAGATGCGGAGCTTGTGGGGGACCCCATTCTACTAAGGATTGTGATGTGGAGTACAAGACAGTACGAGATGTGAAAGAAATTCAAGAACTTAAGCATGATCTCTACCAAATTGAGCAAGTCCAATCTGAGAAAATATTAGCTCTCGAGTCAATGCTATTAAGATTCATGGAAGCTAGCGAAAAAAGAAATGATGCAACTGATGCAACACTTAGAGTTCAACAAGCATCTATTTTGAGCATCCACACACAAGTTGGGCAATTAACAAAACTTGTACAAGAAAAGCTATCGGATCTACCTTTAAGAAAAGTTGAGCCAATCCCTATGGGTCAAGTCATGGCCATTGATACATAAAAAGAAGATAAATTGGTGCATATGAAGCACCTTGATGAGGAGTCTAATCAGTCACTCGAAGTAAAAAAAGAAAGAAGAAGAAGAAGAGTGTCATGAAGCTGCCCAGTCGCCACGACGTGGAGGCAATAGTGCCATGTCGTGGGCGATAAATGAAAATTATTATTTCTCAGTTGTTGAGCCGTATCGACCACCTCTCCCTTTCCCATCTCGTGCCAATGCAAATCTGGTGAAACAAGAAAACACGAAGTTCCTTAAGCATGATGAATTTGAACACGTGAAGGAAGAAGAGTGGGAGGAATGGGAGGAGGCTTTACCCGAAGAGCAATTGGAAAAAGAAGTGAATTATTCGAAACCTCCAGTTTCAACGCCTATGATTTTTGAGGTGTTTTCTCTTACAAGACCACCAAATCAAGTCACAAAGCCAATTGAAGAAAAAGAAGAAGAGAGTGATGAGTCCAATTTTGAGAAGAAAAACCCGGAAAAAGACAAGACAAAAGCTAAAGACACAAGAATGAAGAAAGAACCCAAGCGGAAACATAAAGAAGATGTCAACCCAACAATGGAAGAAAGTTCAAGAAAAGAATTTAATAGAAGGTTTGCTTACAAACAAGTAAGGTTCAAGATGATGGAGAATGAGGAGGTTACACTTCCACCCGATGCAACGTAGAGTGGGAAGGAGTCCGACTCACGACTCCTCAAAAAGAAGAGCTTGTCGGGAGGCAACCCGATTTTTATGAGTTTGCATTTTCGTTTCCTTTTGATTTGTTTTAGTTTTTAATTTTTAATTTTTAGTTTTTTTTAGTTTAACCGAATGAAATGATGTGTTTCTCTAGTTCTTGATCTTATTTTGTAGTGTTGAACGAAATTAAAGCAGTGAAGGAGCTAAATTTGAAGAAGTCGTGCAATTTTTGAAGATCATAACTGAAGAACAATTTTTTGAATAAGTGTGGGGTTCCCACATAATGAAGAGAAAAGAATTTTGAAGATATTTACTGAAAAGAAGAGTGGGTATGATCTTACACATTACAAAGAGTCGATGCCCACCTGTTTCAATCTTAGAAGATTCTCTGAGAAGACACCACGACGTGGACATTATCAACACGTCGTGGCAAAAAATTTAATCGCGACTGAATCTTACTACACCACGACGTGGCATCCTTAAACCACGTCGAACCACGTCGTGGCGACATTATTTTGCTCGATATTGATGACCGTTTGCTCAAAACCACGACGTGGCGTTGCTTTCCCACGTCGTGGCAGCGGTTCAACACATTTTTCAAGAATGGTTCTCTGATTTCATTCGATCCGGCACATTTGCATTCACAAGAAAAAGGTCCAGAAGTATTGTTTCCGGCAATTATACGAGAAGTCTAATCTTTCCACACAAGTCTCAGAGTTCGATCTCGCCACTACTACCCAAGGGGAGTCTGTTCCAATTCTTCCTTTTTAATTTTTATGTTCCTTAATTGTTTTAGTATGCAATGGGGACAATGCATCATTTAAGTGTGGGGTAGGGGGTTGAATTTAGGAAAACAAACATTCTGATTAAAAAAATTAAAAAAATGACTAGGATTTAAAAAATTATTAGAAAGATTTGAAATAATAATCTAAACTTAAATCTAGTGATAATTAACAAATTAAATGCTAGTATTGTGTGGGATGATCCGATGAGAGCCCAAATTTTTACCTGAGCCAATATATGTTATAGTGTATTTGTGGTTCCCATTCCTAGTGAAAAGCCATGAGATACGAAAGGTAATCTGGTAGTTTATATGGCATAATATGTTTTGCAGTCTGTACCTGAAATCTATCCAGGAGAGATTATGTAGTCATTGCACTTAGACTAATATCTCTAACCAATAAAGGTTGAAGTTAAGATCCCTTGCTTAAGCATGTAGGATTTGAGCGAAAAAAAGTGAGAAATTTAAAAAAAAAGAGAGAGAAATTACCAAAGAGTTGTAAGAATTTTGGAGCTATCAAGTATGAAGATCAAAAAATCAAAATTCTGAAGAAATTCAAAAGTAAAAGATACCAAAAATCAAACAAAAAGGTGGTGAATTCAAAGAAATCAAAGATCAATTATTCAAAGAAGTGAAGAATTCCAAAGAGCTCCATTGTGATATCAAAAGTTGTAATTTCTAGATTATGTATGCTTGGGAAGCTTAACCAAAAATACCTTGAGGTTAAGAAATATTTCTGAGGATTGATTCGGAGGGTTCCAAAAATGAGTGTCGTATAAGCTAAGGGGTGAAGGATCATAAGGATTGTGAGTACTTAGGATTGGGGAAGTTTTTAGGAACCTTAGACACAAATATGTGCATTCAGGTCTTGGTATAATGGTTGAGTTCAAAATGGATTGTCTTATGTGATATTGGTGATGAAAGTTAGACTTAAAAAAATAGTTTTGCTTGGGGGCAAGCAAAAGATAAGTGTGGGGTATTTTGATATGTGCATATCTACATATATATTTTACATCATATCTTAATATAATTAGCTATATTTATGCTTATTATAGAACAAAAGGTACTTATTATGTTTAATATCTATTATGAAGCGTAAAAGACATTCCCGGAAGCAATATGGAAGCTGGAAGCAGGAATGAATAGCTTAGGCAAGGAGAAGACACTAGAAGGATGTTGTTGGACAGCTTGACCCCTCGTCAGTATTTTGGCCATATATCATGACTCATAACTCTGATTGATGTGATTCAAAATGATCTGAAAACTAGACACAATTTCAGACAACTTTCATGTTTTGAGAAAATGATGATTCTCGATAACCACGACAAGGTGATACCACAATGACGTGGTGAATGGAATCTTCGCGATTCTTGACGCTGGCTTGGGGAATACAGGATAAACACAAGGACCACGACGTGGTGCCTTTACCACGTCGTGGTGGCTAGATTTTAGGCAAGTATATATATTCGAATATTTTGACGAATTGGGGGACTTGGAGGTGACTTTCTGGAGAATTATTGTGACAAAAACCCTTCTACGAACCCTTTGGGGCCGATTTTGGAAGCTAGGAAGTCGATTGGAGCAAGGATTCGCATCTACACATTCGGTTTGCTTAGTTTAATGATGCTTAGCTTAGTTTATCTTATGTTTATGTATTCATCAGATGTGATTATGGGCTAAAAACCCTTGCTTTTGTTTAGTTAGATGAAACCTAAAACTATGAGTTAGTTTCTTACTTTATGGATTATATGAATTTGGTTTATGCACGTGTTTGATTATCATTCCCTAGCATGTTAAAGTTTGTGACTTCGTTGTTTAAATTAAAGTTTAGTGTAGCTTAATGACCATTAAATTACATGAACTTGTTTAACTAGTTATTTAGTGACCACTTAAATTACCTAAAATACCCTTGGGTCAAACTTGGTCAAACCCTGGTCCAATTCAAAATCAATCCATACTCAAAAGTCCCATATGGGTCCAAAGTCAGAAACTAGTGGCCCAACAAGGACCAAAACCCAACATCGTGTCTCACGTCGTGACCAAATCTGTGGTCACGTCATGAGAGTCACTCGTTCTGGTTCCAAATACTCGCTCCTGACTCAGACAACTCAACAAGGGACATGTTTTGTTTGGTCACGTCGTGAGACCTCATGTCTCATGTATTGAGAACGGTCTGAATCCCAAACCAATGATTCAACGTTCTTAATCCGTTCAGCCTTCAATTTTAACTCTTACAGAAGCTTAAGGGGGACCCTAATGGTCCATAAAAATTCTTGCTTTATGGACATGCATGCATCATTCATGTCCTTACACCATTTTAGATCAAAAAGTAGAAACTTTGCCTCAAGTTCTCATGCAAGCTTCAATACTTTACTAACTTCCAAATCTGAATGATATAAGACTCAAAAGACCACTTGGATCCATAAAGTTGCTAACTTTATGGATCTTCTTCACTCTCACAAGCTATAACATAAGAAAATGGGACCAAAAACCTAGATCTAGCCATGAAAAGAAATAAAGCTTGAGTCTTGATACTTACAATGGTCCAAACAAGAGAAGAGCTTAAAAAAAGATGCTTCCTTGCAACTCCCTTCATAATGGTTCTTATTCTCTTTCTTCTTCTCCTTGAAACAAGAAAAACACTAAGGATCTCAAAGAGGGTCGAATTTAGGGTTTCCAGAGGGCTTAGATGTGAAGGAGGTTGAGGATGTGCAACCCTAGCATCTCATTCCTTTAAATACCGGCAATATTAGGGTTTTGAATCATCCGGCCATCCTCATGCGTGAGACTTATGTCTCACATCGTGAGACCTCAAAAATGTGGTCAACTTGGTCAACTAATACTCACGACGTGACTATCATATATCACATCGTGACCACCTCCACAAGCTATAAAATCAAGGAATTATGTACCTTAAGGATCTGAATGTTACAATTCTCCCCCACTTGAATCAGACTTTTTCCTCGAAGTCCGTTGTTATGAAAAACTCGGGGTAATGCTCCTGCATCTCTGATTCGGGTTCCCATGCCACTCCGAACCCTTTCGGTGTTGCCACTGCACCTTAACAAGATCCACCACCTTTTTTCGCAGAGTCTTCGACTTCTGATCCAATATCACCACTGGCCTCTCAATATAATGTAGGCGATCATCAACTTGAACATCATCCAAAGGGACCACCGTTGAATCATTAGCTACACACTTTCGAAGCTAAGACATATGGAAGGTGTTGTGGATCTAGCTAAGCTCCTTAAGGAAATCCAATCTGTATGCTACTTTGCCAACCCTAGGTAATACCTAAAATGGCCCAATATATTGGGGGCCTAACTTGCCCCTCTTTCTGAAGCATATTACACCCTTCCACGACGATACCTTCTGTAAGACTATGTCCCCGACCTGGAACTCCAACTCGGATCGACGCTTGTTGGCGTAACTCTTCTGCCGATTCTTAGTTGTCTAAAGTCTTTGTCTGATTTGTTGGACGAGCTCTTTCGTCTGAAGGGCTACCTCAGTCCTTCTCATGACTTTATGACCAACTTCTCGCCAACACACTAGGGTGCGACACCTCCTTCCATAGAGGAGCTCGAAAGGCAGTGCACCGATACTAGAGTGGTAGCTGTTGTTATGTGAAAACTCAACTAAGAGAAGGTAGGAGTCCTAAATCCCACCGAAATCAATGACACAATCTCTTAACATATCCTCAGGTGTCTGAATGGTCCGCTCACTCTGACCGTCCGTCTGCGGAAGATAAGCAGTGTTGAGATGCAACCTCACACCCATTTTCTCATGGAGATTCTACGAGAAACAAGATGAGAAACTAACATCTCGATCAATGGAGGCTGGAATACCATGCCGAGCAACGATCTCGTGCACTTACAAGTCGACGAATTTCTCGGCTGATGAGCTCTCACGGATAGCTAAGAAATGGGCACTCTTGGTCAAATGATCTATTATCACCCAAATCGCATCGTGTACCTTAGTCGTCTGAGGTAATTTAGTGATGAAATCTATAGTAATATGTTCCCATTTTGTAACACCCGGTTTTGAAAGCACTTCGTTACTCGGTATGCGACCCAATTATCATTTGTCAGAGGGTTTAGGGACTTGGGAAAGGAAGGATTTGGCCTAGTTCGGATGTGGGAGTCATGGCATGAGTGATCCAAGTATTCGTTTGTGTCTTCGGAAGCCAAGGGTATGATTGTAAGCGGATATCTCAGTCTTTTATGGATTTTGGGTTTAATCCAGGAAGGTTTTAATGATTGGGAGAGTTATTAGGAATTTAGGGCTTCTCGCCACCTTTTCGTGGATATAAGGTTCGTTGGAAACGAACCTCGGATGAGGAAGTTAGGGCACTTTGAAGGTTTGGCAAGATTATCCCCTAATGAAGATGTTTGGCAGATCAGTCCCATGCATGCAAGGACGCATGCACATGCCTGGCTGGGAACGCCCAGTGTATAGGGTCATTTGGTTGCGGGTGGTTTGTGAGTACGCCGGGTGTACTAAGAGGTACGCGGGGCGTACTCCCTTCAGACCAAAATCCTAGATTTGTTTGGCACAATATAAGGAACATTATGCCTTTAAGATCAGCCTCCCTCTCACCCTTAAGCAGTTACCACGAAACCCTAATCCATATTTTGTGTGTTCTTGTGCTTGGAAGGCCTTTTGAGAGTATTCTTAGTGTTTTGTTCCATTCCCCAAGGAAGTGAAGGTTGAAGCAAGGTGGTGGTTCAAAGGAGAAGGTGTAGATCCAGGATTGTTGCTCCATTTCAGATCTTCTTGAGGTATAAAGTCTTGAATTTGCCTCTTGAATGCTTAGATCTCTTGTGTTGGGTTTTGGCCCTTTTTGGTCCCAATGATGAAACTTTATTGTTCAAATCCGTTTCCTAGGCTTAAGGTTGCCACCCTTTGTGCTATTTGAGTCCCTAAGACAGAAAGTTGCCATCTTGAAGGTCTTGATGTGTTCATGCATAAGTTAAGGTCATTTTCATGGAAGTAGAATGCCATTTTGGAGTTTGGGCTTATTTGGGGGCATGCAAGCCACCAATTAATTGACTTTATGGATTAAGACCCTTTAATGGACTCAGATATGTGATTGGGGCTTCAGATCTTAAAGGATTCAGCGATTTTAGGATTTTGGCTTAATAGGAGAGTACGTTGGGCGTACAAGCCTGTATGCGCAGTGTACAAGCCAAATAGCCTGTACGCTTAGCGTAAAGCTGAGTACGCCCCGCATACTCAGTCGGGTGGAGTTTTGATTATTGGGCTCTGGTTTGGGCCACGAGTGTCTTTTTAGCATTTTGGGCTTAAGTGTTTGGATTATTATTGGGACATCATAACATAGAGTGTGTTGGACTGAAAAGAAAGATTGGGCCTCATGGCAAGGCCCATGTAGTGGATTCGGCCCAATTTGGAAAATTGGGCCATTAGTTGATTAATGGGCCTTTGGGCCTTTTAGATTATAGTTTGGACAAGGAAAGGTTAGGGGTAAAATGGTCTTTTTACCCCGGGTATGAAGTTATGGCAATGAATTAGAACCCAATTGCTAATTGGGTGATATTTGGTATTGATAGCTCGAGGAATTGTCAGGGTAGTTCTAAGGATTTCGTGCAACGAGCTTCAACATTCGAGGTGAGCCTCCTGACTGTTTGTATGGGTCGAAGGCACCAATGTCGACCCATTTTGTTTATGTATTGTAGGAAGACCCGGGCGTTAGCTCTAGGAATTATGTATGAAAGACCAGGAGGCGACTCCTGGCACACTGTTTGCTATTATGTGTTGTAGGAAGACCCGGGGGTTAGCCCTAGGCATTATGTATGAAAGACCAGGAGGTGGCTCCTGGCACACTATATGCTAATTGGCTAAGTAGAGTAGTATGTATGCTAGTTGTCTTTGTGATGCTTGCATGGAATACCAAGAGGTGGCTCTTGGAAAATGTCTGTAAGACCCAGGGGGTGGCCCCCGGCTTGGCAAGAAAGGCCACGAGGCTGCCCGTGGCATAATGGCAAGACTATGTACGGCACATAGAACCTTTATTGATTATGAAATATGTATGGCTCATAGTTATGTATGGAATGTATGGATCAGTTGATATGTGTCACACCCCCAAACCAGAATGGCGGAACATTCGGGGGTGGATGACTTCACGTAGTATCATAACAGTTGAATATTTGTAAAGAAAGTAAACACAACCATCATAAATATAATTTAAAAGTTACATTGTTGCATGTGATATATGTCTCAAAAGAATATTACAATATGATGATTTAATAAGTTTTGAAAACTGACGCCTTAGCGTTCCTTCTCCAAAAGCTGATGTTTTACCTGTATTACAGAATCCCCGAGAAATACAAGTAGTTTTCAAAAATGTTAACAATTAAGTTGGTGAGTTCATAAGCGTTTTTGTGCTAAAATTGTATGTCTTTCGGTAAAAATAACTGAGCGTGTTTCTAGAAAATCCAATATTTTCCATGTATGTGTGGTAGTTTGAAAAGTTCCAAAGACTGGAATGCATAAGTATTTTTCATACTAAAAATGGTGTAAGTGGATTTATACATATATAATGTAATTAATGATGCATTTAATAGTCTCGTAAATCAAAATGTTTTGATACTCCATGTGAGTTTTATAAACATGCTATTGACCCAGACTGCTTATAACAACGTTCTTCAGGCGTTGAAGTGTTTTGACGTTTGTCACCCTAGACCTGCCGGTCTAACTGTAGCTAACAATTTAGGTGTGGGATTGTCAATCCCGTACAGATCTATACACAAGTATCACGCTCTCCCTACAAGAGATTATGGTTTATAATACAGGACTTGAAATGCGTACTTGAGAGTACGGTGAAGCCAAATGTCTCACAAAATTTAGTATCAATAGATTTACGGAATGAAAAGTCCATCTTTCTTGTAAATGTAAGTATTTCATTTTTATAGTGTTTATGTAAAAATGTCATGAATAACTTGTAAACTATACCCATTATAGTTTTTCGAAAGTGTGTTCCATTTGGTGCTAAAACTCGGTGTAATACCAACTTTGCATGTAAAGTGTAACGTTGGTAGTAATATTGTTTAACATTTATAAACAAAATGTAGGTAAAGTATTTGAAACCATATGTAACGATGCGTATTTTAACACAAGTTTTTCTTGTGTTTCACTTGTATTCCCCCCCCCCCCCCTAAAACATGAAAAAGATGTGAAAATGTAGGGGTATGAACTCACCTGGAAAGTGGGATGATTTGATGAAAACGAGACTTTACTCGGGCAGTACTTCGACCAGAAAGTGGTAAATTTCTAGGGAGTTTCGGAGTTTCGGGCCTTCGTCGGGGTTTGGATATGTAACCGGGGTGTCGGGGTTGTCTCGGGGTGCTTAACGCAGAGTAAGAGTGGGAGAGAGGATAGAAATGATCAACTATAACCAAAACCCTCGGTTTCAATTTATAGGGTGCAATTTCAGGACTCACTTCGTGGGCATGGGATGGCTCACGTCGTGAGCTTGGTCCATAGACGCCACGTCTGGTGGTCTAACTCTGGCACATATCAGTCATAGACTCACGTCGTGAGTCTCTAGTTCACGTCGTGGGTCTTCGGATAAGGTTGGTTTGCATGCCCCGAACTTCAGAAATTCATATCTCTCGCATACAAGCTCCGATTTCGATGTTCTTTATATCCACGCGTAGGTGAGATTATGCTCTAGATCTTTCGTTTAGACTCCATCGGCTAATTTTGAATTAAGTTTTTAATATTATATTTTTAACAGGCTGGGACAGGAAAAGTCTGTTAAATATTCATATCTTCTTCATCTGATGTCCGTTTTCGTCTGTCTTTTTACCGTACTTCTACTATTGTCGGGATCTTCGATTTTCGTTTAGGTTGCGTCGGCTAAAAATCATTCGATCTTTATTTCGAGTTTTTAGCTGTCTACTATTGTTCTGAAACTTAGAAAAATCATAACTTCCTCATACGAAGTCAGATTTGGACGTTCTTTTTATGTACGCTCACGGTTGGTTATTATCTACGACTTTTGTTTAGATACCTAAGGCTAAAAAGTATTTTATTGAAATTTCACTTTTTACACTTGACAGTGATTTACCGGTTTTGTCGCGGATCTTTGATTGGTCATAACTTCTTCGTTATAACTCGGATCTGAGTGTTCTTTATATTTCTGAAAACCTTGACACGATATCTAACATTTTATGTAATCCAATTGAGACTTTTGAACAATTCGTTTTGACGCTATTTTTATTGATTCCAAAAATAGATTATAATATTTGACTTTTTGAACATTACATTGACTTGGAATATCGGGTTGTCACAATATGTATGGTATGTGGTATTTGGGGAACTCACTAAGCTTCGTGCTTACGATTTTCAGTTTTGGTTTCAGGTACCTCCAATTTTCTAGTAAAGGAGCTCGGGACGATCGCACCGCATACACCCGTGTTTTCCGCAATGTATGATTTCTGAGAATGAACTCTGATAATTATTTTATTTGAAATGCTTTTCAATGTGTGAATAAAGTTACAAATGTGTTTTAGTTATATTAAAAATGAAATTTTTGGTCTTAAATTTTGGGATGTTACAAGTTGGTATGAAAGCCTTGGTTTGAGGGATTCGGGCACATTCTCAGGTATGTCTGAACTCAAACTGTGGACTTGGTATGAAAACTTTGCTTTAGGTTATGCTTGATTGTTTAACCATTCGAATTGCATGATAGTATAGATTCCTGATTAGAGGATAGAATGGTTTGATTGGATTATGTTGGTTAGTTTTTCCATTGTCCGAATTCTGCTAGCTTTGTGATTTGTGGGACTCTTAGCGATGTGAATTAGCTACTAAGTGAATATGCTAAGTCACATGGGGCACAGGCCGGATAATCTCAGAGTGTTGGACTTGACCCTATTGTGCAGCTCTCGTCTGAGTCCAACCGTTCTAGGGATGAGTCTTTTACTCGAAGGATTATCTGATCTCTGTTGCATGTGGCTATATTCATGAGGTAGCTAGTTGACGTTAATGGGAATCTTTCAGCAGCTCAGGACTGGGTGGGTTCGGGAACCTAGGAAAGCCTAGGATATGTTGCAGTGGGTTAGTAGTATGGTTTAGTGAGTAATGGCATAATGGTTTGAAGAAGTGACTTAGAGGATTCAGGAGAATTGCTGAGGAAAGTATGGATAGGTAGTATTGGGCCCGTACTACTGAAAGCACATGATCCATACTCGAATAGGTGAGAGTCTTGGAGAATCTAAGAAGCTTATGAGAGGTGGATTCTTAGGTATGTTATGATTCTTGACTTGATTGTATTTCATTTTGGAATTGAGCTCTCAGGTAGATGGTTCAGGTTCGGGCTCCTGCTCAGGTGCAGGTGTTGAGCCCATTAGCTAGCTGTTGTGGGAGTTAATTTCATCGGAGATCTCACGCTGTGTTTCGGAGATAGTGGACGAGCGTTTGGGCGCATTCCGTGCGAAGATTATGGCTATCATGGGAGCTCGCACACTAAATTTCTGGGAGTTTCGTGATTGTGGAGCTCCTGCGTTCCATGGGGAGAGGGACCCCATTGTCAGTAGGAGGTGGTTAACAGATACGGCTAACACGTTCAGAATGAGTTTCTGCCCCGAGGAGGCGAAGGTCAGATATGCTTTCTGCCTGTTGAAGGATCGGGCACATGATTGGTGGGAGGAGATCGGTAGTGAGTTGGGTGATGATGTGGTCGATGCTATGTAATGGGATGACTTCTCGACCAGCTTCCGACTTGAGTTTGCACCGGCGATTGAGGTACAGCAGTTGGTGCGAGAGTTTCTGGATCTCCGCCAGACTACTGAGACGGTGGCAGAGATCACTGCCAAGTTCCGGGAGAGGGCTTTAGTGGTACCACAGTATGTAGCAGACGAAGAGATGAAGAAAGTGAGGTATCATGATATGTTGCGGGATGAAATTAGGAAATTCTTGAGTATTTCAGGGTGCGAGACCCTGAATGATATGATCTCTAGAGACCGAGAGCGGGAGATTAATTTGGAGCACATTGAGAAGAGGAGGTCAGATCAGGTGCATACTTTGGAGGGTCCCGGGAAGAGACCCAAGACTTCTGACCAATATTCGAGAGGCCATCAGGACCGCAGTCAGTGCAGCACGTGTGGGAAACTACACGATGGAGCTTGTCATTCCAGGGGTTTGGGCTGCTACAAGTGTGGCCGGGTTGGCCACGTCAGCAAGGACTGTCCTCAGGGAGCTAGTCCGTTATGCTTTCACTGCGATCGGGTGGGCCACAAGAAGGTTGACTGTTCAACGTTGAGGGGAGGAGCAGTAAGCGCGCCTGATCCATCTTCTTTGAGGATCACCAATGGACGAGAAGGTAGGGCAGGAGCCCCAGCAGAGAGGAGTTGAGTTCTGCAGGTATGTATCTTTTTCCTTCTTTCTGGTTATTTATATCTATGTTTATGGTTGTTGGAATCTTGCATCAGTTTGGGTAAAGCATACATCCGATTCATTTCTTTTCCCATGTATGAGTTATATCTTCAACTATTGTTATATGCCATTTGCATACCATGAAGTACTAAGTGGTTAATTGAAAGGTCGTTTCCCTTTTAGGTGGTTCAGAGTGTTCAGTGTCATCTTGGTTTATGGTCGAGATCGGTTTAGGGGCATTATGTGGAAGGTTTGCGGTCAGGGTTCAATAGGGTCGTTACCCACCCTCGTCAAGATTCGGAGGGTTCAGTCATTGTGCTCAGATTGACTCATGGGGTCGCCAAGGGAAGTGGTCTACTACCGAAGTTTTGCTTTGAGCATCGGTTAATTGGACTTCAAAATCTGAGTACGGTATCATTTTAAGGCATCTGGAGTTATCAGTATTACTGGGATTCAGAAAGTGTTCATCTAGTCTTCAGAGGTTGTGTGATCTTGTAAGTTCGGATAGTAATGAATCGCTAGCATTGGTAAGCGCCGGTTATCAGCAGATCGATCATTGGGAGGTAGGAAGGATCGGAAATCCTTCCATTTCTCGTATGCCGTGGAGACTTAGTCGGAACGAAGTGGGGAAGAAACATTCAGGTACCCTGGTCAGAAGCAAGCGTGAAATTGGGATGAGCTCATATCCCCATCAGGAAAGGAAAAAGTGGCCCAAGTGGCTGCCTGTATGGGGGATAATGTGAATTGGAAGTTCGGGAAACTTCCCGACTTTGGGACCACATCTGATTGATATGTAGCAGACTAGAGGGAACTAGGTTGAGGATCCCAGTTAGGATATGAGTTCAGTTTGGGATGTTAGACCGCAGTGCTCGACCTTGGGTGTGTTCGGATTGGTAATCAGTGGTAAGACCATGGTCAGCGGTTGAGTCAGCGTGGGAAGTGATGCAAGACTGCGGGATAGCTGTAGCATTCACGAGTAGCCAGATAGCATGGAAGGTGTCCTAAGACTGCGGGATAGACGTAGCATTCATCAGCGGCCAGATAGCATGGGGAATGTGGTAAGACTGCGGGGTGGCCCGTAGCATAAGTCAACAGACAGTGTAGAAGTGTTGTAAGACTGCGGGGTGGCCCGTAGCATTCAGTAGTTGGCAGATAGAGTAGAGGTGTTGTAAGACTGTAGGGTGGCCCGTATCATTCACTAGTTGGCAGATAGAGTAGAAAAGTTGTAAGATTGCGGGGGTGGCCCGTAACATTCATTAGTTAGCCATTAGTATAGTGGTATAGTAAGACTGCGGGGGTGACCCGTAGCATTCACTAGTCGTCAGTTAGTATGGGAGTGTTGTAAGACTGCGGGGTGGCCCGTAGCATTCACTGGTCCTTATTCGACAGTGAGAATGTGACAGATTTGTGATTCACTCACGGATTCCTTCAGATGATTTAGGCCAGGGCGGTCCAGCCGCACGAATGTGAGTAGGCCATGGTATGATCGGATTCGGGAAACGGTAGGTCGTTGGAGACCAGGCATGATGTAAGACTATAGTGGTTCTGGTAGCATTCAGTTTTCGTATTAGATTCGATGGCAACAGGTAGTCGGACTGTCATGTTCGAGAAGATAAGAAGGAATAATGGAGCCACGAGTGGTAATATGGTTAGGGAAGATTTCGATAGCCGAAGTTCTCTTCGGAAGTCGTGTGGGGCGACTGTGAGGTTGCTCTTGGCTCATCAACCGGAAAGGAATTCAGTATTCTAGATAAGTTGGGGACCAGGGAGGTCTCGATTGCCTTTGGAAAGCAGATAGGAGGCAGTTTGCTGCTTCAGACCGTAGTAGTGATTTGGGGATTCATGTGTGTGGAGTAGCTTGATGATAGAAAGTGCTAAGTCACTTGCAGCGGGGTTAAATAATATCAGAGTAAATGATTTGACCTTGTTGTGCAGCTCTCGTCTGTGTCTAACCGTTGCAGGGATGAATCTTCTACTCGAAGGATTATTTGAGCCTTCTGTCCAGTATAAGTGCTCTACAGTTGATTATGGTCAGTGATTTTGTTTCTAATAATAGCATCGAGATAATCAAGGTTGGAAGTGCGCATTTGGTCGGTCATTCGAGGAAGATTAAGCATGGTAAAGCTCAATATGCGTGGTCTGTCAGGAAGTCAGACCAATGCGGATTTCCAGTTTCATAAAAGGTAAAGTGGCTTCTTTCAGAGGCTCAGGGTTGGTTATCTCCAGATTGTGGTTTCGATTGGGGTGTTAGTAGGGAACGATTTCGAGGACGAAATCTAATTGAAATGGGGGAGAGTTGTAAAACCCAGTTTTGAAAGTGTTTCATTGCTCGGGGCTGCGACCCAATTATCATTTGTTAGAGGGTTTAGGGCCTTGGGAAAGGAAGGATTTGGCCCAGTTCGGAGGTGGGATTCATGGAATGAGTGATCCAAGTATTCGTTTGTGTCTTCGGAAGCCAAGAGTATGATTGTAAGCGAATATCTTGGTCATTTATGGATTTTTGGTTTAATCCGGAAAGGTTTTAAGGATTGGGAGAGTTATTAGGAACGTAGGGCTTCTCACCACCTTTTCGTGGATATAAGTTTCGTTGGAAACGGACCTCAGATGAGGAAGTTATGGCACTTTGAAGGTTTGGAAGAATTAGCCCCTAATGAAGATGTTTGGTAGATCAGTCCCATGCATTCAAGGACACATGCACGTGCCTGGCTGGGAATGCCCATCGTAAGTTGGGTTACACCCAGCGTATAAGGTCATTTAGTCGCGGGTGGTCTGTGAGTATGTCAGGCGTACTAAGAGGTACACGGGGCATACTCCCATCAGACCAAAACCCTAGATTTGTGGGTTTGACACTATATAAGGAACATTATGCCTTTAAGATCAGCCTCCCTCTCATCCTAAGGGAGCTACCACGAAACCCTAATCTATATTTTTTGTATTCTTGTTCTTGGAAGGCCTTTTGAGAGTATTCTTAGTGTTTTGATCCATTCCCCAAGGAAGTGAAGGTTGAAGTAAGGCGGTGGTTCAAAGGAGAAGGTGTAGATCCAGGATTGTTGCTCCATTTCAGATCTTCTTGAGGTATAAATTCTTGAACTTGCCTCTTGAATGCTTAGATCTCTTGTGTTGGGTTTTGGACCTTTTTGGTCCCAAGGATGAAAATTTATTGTTCAAATCCGTTTCCTAGGCTTAAGGATGAAACTTTAAAGGATTAAGCCTTTTTGAGATTTTGGATTAACAAGAGAGTACGATGGGCGTACAAGCCCGTACGTACAGCGTACAAGCCAAATAGCATGTACGCTTAGCGTATAGCTGAGTACGCCCCGCGTACTCAGTCAGGTGGAGTTGTAATTATTGGGCTTTGGTTTGGGCCACGAGTGTCTTTTTAGCATTTTGGGCTTAAGTGTTTGGATTAGTATTGGGCAATCAGAATATAGAGTGTGTTGGACTGAAAAGAAAGATTGAGCCTCATGGCAAGGCCCATGTAGAGGATTATTGGTTGATTAATGGGCCTTTGGGCCTTTCAGATTATTGTTTGGACCATAGTTTGGACAAGGAAATGTTAGGGGTAAAATGGTATTTTTACCCCGGGTATGAAGTTATAGTAATGGATTAGAACCCAATTGCTAATTGGGTGATATTTGGTTTTGATAGCTCGACGAATTGTTAAGGTAGCAGCTAAGGATGTCATGCAACGAGCTTCAGCATTCGAGGTGAGTCTCCTCACTCTTTCTATGGGTCGAAGGCACCAATGTCGACCCATTTGGTTTATGTATGGTAGGAAGACCCGGGGATTAGCCCTAGGCATTATTTATGAAAGACCAGGAGGCGGCTCCTGGCACACTGTATGCTATTGTGTGTTGTAGGAAGACCCGGGGCTTAGCCCTAGGCATTATGTACGAAAGACCAGGAGGTGGCTCTTGGCAGACTGTATACTAGTTTGCTAAGTAGAGTAGTGTGTATGCTAGTTGTCTTTGTGATGCTTGCATAGAAGACCAGGAGGTGGCTCTTGGAACTTTTCTGTAATACCGAAGGGGTGGCCCCCGGCTTGGCCAGAAATACCACGAGGCGGCCCGTGGCATAATGGCAAGACTATGTACGACACATAGCACCTTTATTGATTATGAAATATGTATGGCTCACAGTTATGTATGGTATGTATGGATCAATTGATATGTATGGTATGTGGTATTTGGGGAACTCACTAAGCTTCATTCTTACGGTTTTCAATTTTCGTTTCAGGTACCTCCACTTTTCAAGTAAAGGAGCTCGGGACGATCGCAGCGCATACACCCATGTTTTCCGGAATGTGTGATTTCTGGGAATGAACTCGGATAATTATTTTATTTGAAATGCTTTTCAATGTGTGAACAAAGTTACAAATTTGTTTTAGTTATATTAAAAATTAAATTTTTGGTCTTACATTTTGGGATGTTAGACATTTCTACATGGGAACCTCCAATGGCTGCAACTTTCCATGCGGTCTTTGGTGCTCGTCCTTGACCATACGACAGGTCAAGCACCTCTCAAATACCATATTATCTCGCTCTTCATGCACGGTCACCAGTAGCTAAGCCTCAAATCCTGGTACATCTTCGTGGCTCCTAGGTGTATCGAAAACCTAAACTTATGTGCCTCCTCCGATACCGCCTGTCTAATCCCACCAAAATTTTGCAACCAAACCCGTCTATACCGGGTCAATAATATGCGACTATCAGTAGCAAACCTGTTAATCTCACCCCTAAGCCTCTACTGTTTCCAATTTTCCTTCTTGACACCCTCGACCTGAGCTATCCTGATCAAATCCAACAATGGTGAATCAATCAAAATCCTCATACATAGGGCTCTAGTCACAGAACTAGCCGTCTTGCGGCTCAAAGCATCAGCCACCATATTGGCGTTCCCGGGATGATACAGAATCTCACAGTCATAATCCTTGACCACGTCAAGCCACCGATGTTGTCTCATATTCAGATCCGCTGATCCATAAGATATCTCAAACTCTTGTGATTCATATAGATAGTACACCGAACCCCATACAAGTAATGTTGCCAAATCTTAAGATCAAACACCACTTCTTCCAACTCTAAATCATGAGTCGGATAGCGGACCTCATGCGACATCAGCTGTTGAGAAGCATAAGCAATAACCCTCCCACATTGCATAAGCATTGCACCTAAACCCTTGATGGATGCATCACAAAATACCACAGAATTCTCAACGCCCTCGGGGAGGGTCAACACTAGGGCCTCTCACAAATTCCGTCTAAGTGTCTCAAACGCAAACTGCTGCTCAGGACTCCTACAGAAATCCACACTCTTCTTCGTCAGAAGAGTGAGGGGTACCGCGATCTTGGAGGAGTCCTGGATAAATCTCCAATAATACCCTGCCAAACCCAAGAAACTCTTGATCTCCGAGGGAGACTTCAGAACCTCCCACTGCATCACGACCTCAATCTTGGACGCGTCAACCAAAATCTCATTTTGGTTGATGATATATCCTAAGAACTGGACCTCTCGTAACAAAAACTCACATTTTGAGAAGATGGCATACATCCGTTCTCGCCTCAAAACTCCCAGAAGCTCTTGACCAATACTAATTAAATAATATGATTTCTCAATTAATATATTATACTTATAATATATTAATAAATCACCAATAACCTTATTGTCAAAAGACCGTCCTATCAAATTGCCCTGGTGAAGGCAACCCAAAAGGACCATGCTACTATCGGGTCAAGTACATACCAGTTATAGTTATGGGCTTAGACACCAAATCTAACAGTCTCCCACTTGGATAAGTCTAATAACTATAACTGCAAGTACGACTTCAAGAACCAATTAGCAATCGTAAGCTTTCAAAAGCCGCTGTCGAACTCTGACCTAGTCAGTGACTGTCCTTAGATAAGTGATCATATATCCTATGTTCTACAAGACATCAGTCGGACGAATACATGAAACAATGTTATACTTGTTGTCCAGCAGTTTGTTTCCCGATTTCCGGTTAGTTTGATATAGAACATAATTGAACACATCAATTTAGTTCTTACCGGGCCCGGTACATAGGTCAAAACAAAATCATCGAGGGGCCCAAGATATCGCTTTTAATCCTCTTGGGATAAAAGGAACAGATAAACTTCGACATTATATGCTTGTATTAACTACTCGTTAAATCATGCACAACGATACGTTTTATAACATCAAGTTACTGATGCGTTTTCGTATCATCAATGCACAAACAATTCGTAGTCAACAACTCATATATCTTGGTTTGAAGACTATATGATATTATCATCTCACAATCACTCGTGATAAATTCAATGAAGTGATTGAGGTAAATATGGGTTGATCTAATGCTTAAATCTTATTTCACAAGCACTCATGAATGGTGTAGCAGACTTTTGCTATGTCTAACACCTTAGACATCTACAAGCCTACTCATGACAGTCTTGCTTCATACCTACTTCCAAAGTATGATCGACTGTAGATAATTTGAACAATCTTATTATTCGGGAAGTCAAAACATGCAAAGTGAAACAAAGGAATAATACTTAATCCTATATGGCCCCAAAACTTTTGAGTGTAAATAAAACATCTTTTATTTAATCGCCATATTGATTACTCATTTTTCATTGTACAATGTTTCGAATTATCAACTTTATACTTGAATTAAAACAATAGTTATCCCATGCTCCAAGCATGCACACTATTTTTATCTATGATCCTTTCTTTGTGAAATAGATCAATTGAAAACATTTCAATGATGCTCATTTCGTAATTCCAAATCCCCATAGTAAGTGTAAGAATACCAAATTCTTGCCTTTTACTATAATATGTTTGATTCTAAACTTAAATGCAATAATCCTTTCGTACTGTCAATGCACAAAGTCACAAAACTATGGCAGTGACTTTACAAAGTATTCCCTTTGGACATTGGTTATTGAACCAATTCCATGGAAGCGAAGTCTCATATTCAAAGTACATTCCTTTGAACATCCTTCTTGCATTAAGGTTTCTAATCTTACACATATTTTACGATTAACTTCCACTAATGGAACATTTCCATAATTGACTAGCACTTCTGAACAAGAGTCACCTCTTCTCAGAACCTGTCAATATGGACCTTCCAAAACTTATACTTCAAACTGTCCATAAGCAACCAATATTTGGTAAACCTCAGATTGTCCTTGATAATTACTTAACGATTTTAGTCATATCCAATTCTGCTCCTTTTTCCTTCTTAATGCCTAGGCATTTGGAAAATTCAGAACACATAAATATTATAGCATATGCAATCGATCCTATACCCGAAGCATATGGGATACGATTCATAATATCTCACATAAAGACATGATCTTTGATCAGTCTTTTGCTATAATGTTTCTATTTGCCATGTTCTCAAAATTCAAACTATGAAGAGGGATGTCATAATCATAATCGAATTTGAGAACGCAATTAACATTTCCATATATAGAATTTCCTTATGTTGAACCATTCCAACATAACATTCATATATATACATGACTAAATTCAATTACAAACTCAATCTAAGCTTTTAGTTTTGAAATTAAGTATAAAAGTGTAAATTCCTCTCCCTTAATTATAGCAAAACAACTTTCAAACCCTACAACTTTGCAAATTGAACCTTTTGTTTTCTATAATTAATATTTTCTAACTCGCAACATTTACCACAATAATCATGCTCCCACTAACATGATAATTATATCCTTACCAGCTTAACACTTATGCTCCCACTAGCTTTGACATGTACTTAGAAACCAGCTAGACTTCTAGAAATCAATAGTTATTGACTTTCTTACCAAAGTTCAGATTTCTGATACTTGGTGCTTCGATAAGTCTTTACCAGACTTCTCAAGCCCATACACATTTTAGATTAAATAGCACAAGTGTGTGTTTGAACCTTTCAGATCTTAACCTAATAAGTCCCGAATGTTCAAACCATTTGCCATTTCTCATAATTCGAACTATGAAAAGGGATGTCGTAATCATAAACAAATTTGAGAATGCAACCATCACAACTGGTAACTATAATCCTTTAAAATCTTCTTAGCGAAAGCGTTTCCTCACCATCATTTTCATGAATCGGAGAGAAACCGTATGACACTTAGATTTTATGGTATATGTGTTCCTATCCATATAAATCTGTCATTCCCAACCACTATCCCAAGATAAGGTTTATGACAAAACCAAACTCATATGGACTGAAGTTGTTTAATCTTAGTTTCTTGCCATCTGGTAGCACAAGGGTCTACCATGTCTTCCAAGTTGTTTAGAATCTCACCCTTACAGATTAATGTACCTTCCATTGATTAAGGTGCTTTGCCTTATGCAAACAAATGAGAACTCATAGAATTCTCGTGCATATTCAACTTTGATTGGAATGAGCACAGAAACAAGAATATGTCAACACGATAGGTTATAAACCTCAAGTCGTGTGCTAGTGTTAACTAACAGTTTTATTCTTGATTAGTACTTGAAACTATTCAAAAATCTGAAGACTCCCACTGACCTCTTGACATATAAGATTCATTTTGTCAAGGAACACTATTTGACAAAAAAATATTCAAGAGTTGGTGCGGTTCCTTATCAAGACTAACACTTCTAACAATTGGTCTTATTTGGTCTTTGTTTTATCCAAAACATCACATCTTACCAATTTCAAATGTACAATAGTAAGAAATATTTTACTCTACATTTGATAAGTGTTATGAACCTTTCTTAAGATTATGTCACCCAAGTTACAATCTTGGAGTACAACTCTAAGATTTGATTTTGGAACGAAGTATGATTCATCTATTTGATTTAACCATTCCAACAATTCACGATTCCTCTTCTTAGCCATAAAAAATGCACTAAGATGTCCTTATAGGATCAATTGTGATATGGTTTTCCATAATCATTAAGATAATCATAAAACATGATACTAAAGTACTCTCCCATCTTTTCAGATTGAAGAAACTTTTATCTTTCTGCCTAATTTGATTCTTCTTATTCGTCCTACTATACATTGAAACCCTTCCAATGATTCAGAATTATACTTAAACTTGTAAGTATAACCATATTTACTAAACTTTAGTAAATCATGACGAATAGTCTTATCGATCTTTGTGGTGGACCTAACCAGCACACAACCAAGTGCACCAGCTCTCCCGGTCCTTCACTTGACTCACACCTTCATGTGAACAAGGAATTAGTCTTAATTTTCCAACGATGAAACAAGTTGCATGATTCCAAGTTTCTATCCAATTGAAACGTGGATGATGAGAATCTTTCCTTATTTGGTAAATTTTGACACTACCACAAACGAAAGAATCAAATCCACTTTCCAATATTACCATCAATGGAAACACATAAGCAACAATTTTTCACAATTGCCATTGTAAGGATACTTTTAAAATAAGATAAAAACAAATTTTTTTTCTTTATTTATAAAACTGCGGAAAACTTGTCCTTACAATGCAAATACAAGTGAAAACTATGTTGTTATCTATTCCTAAGCAATTTATCATAACTCTTTAAGCAGCAGCTCATAAATCTGATCACCGAACTATGTAATCGAAATTCATGTCTTCGCGATTAGACTCAACATACTCTTCCTTTAAGCTCCCTTTCATTCTACAAAACATCAAAATGCAATCTTTTCACATCATGTATTAAGAATCAATCATTAGGAACTTAATAGAGTTAGATAGTGGACTTACCTGAAGTAGAGTCAAACATTTTGACTTTACCATCTCTTATATCTCTCAGGTAGTCCGGGCAGCTTCGCTTCTAATGTCCCTTCAAATGGCGATAGAAACATATGGCTTCGGGAAGTAGATCTTCCAATCAACTTTGCTTTACTAGTGCGCCAAATCATTTCCGATTCAACAGCAACAAGCAAATAGGTAAGATCAATAAGGGTCATGTCGTGGTCTGTCATATAGTAGTCCTTTAAAACTCACTATATGACTCAGGGAGTGACTGAAGAACCCTGTCAACAGTCAACTTCCTCAAGACTTCGACACCCAACTCTCGCATCATATGTCGACTTTCCATCCTTTGATTTGTTTGCCAATAGGGATTGAGTAGCCTTGAACTTTTCAAGTCTTTAAACTTGTGGGTTAGGGAGAAGAATTGGAGGAGGTGGAGGAAGTGAAGTATGATTTCCAGTCCCACTAATGCACGACAGATGGATTAATCTTTCACCTTGATTGCCATGTGGGATATCATCTTCATTAGGAAATTCTTTTCCAAAAGGATAAGGAAGACCACAGTTGTCAGAACTAGACATCTATGAGGGAGAAATTCAAGTTAGTTGGTTTAAGTCCTTAATATAACACCCAAATTGAAATATTAAGGCTAGGACCCAACACAATATTCTACAATTGCGAAAAGGGATGCTGTAATCCAATTGTAAAATATTTGAAGGTAGGTAAATGACGATTTACCAACTTCCACCATGAAAAACGATATTGATAATTAAGTTTTAATTGGATTTGAAATTCCTAGATCCTTTGAGATTCATTGAACTTTTCAATGTCATGTTTAAATCTCAATTGTGCCCTCTCAAGTTTGTGACTGGGATGACGATGATCACAAACAAGGTGTGAATAACCATGCAAATATACTTGGTACTCTTAATGTTACAAATATCTAATCAATGTGCCGGTTAACCACACATGCTCCATTGATCTATGATTAACATCAAGCTACCCTTAGCCACGCACTGTCAGTCCCAAATTAGTGTGCCGGTTAACCACACACGCTCCACTAATGACTTAACAGGATGCTAAGTGCAATTTCATGGGGTAGCACCATTTTCCACATTTTTCCTAAGGTAACCAAGATTGGGAGTATAATAAAATTTAGTTACTTTGTATTACATTATACTTTTAATGAAGATTAATGTCCTATCCTACCCGTTCGGCTAACGACCCTCCACCATTAAAGGAAGCGGTGGGTGAGAGTGCACACCCATTAAACTGCCATTTTTTAGGCAGTAACCTTATACCCCCCTTATAGAATGGCTTCGTGAATGAGGCCTACTAACGGTAAGACTGACTTATTCTTATACATATATATAAGTATTAACTTTTAATATTATAATAGTATAAGGGTGTATTTTACACATTTAAAATATTTAGAGGTTTAATCTATTAATTAAACTATACTCTTAATTTAATTAAACTTAAACCATGTCATTATGGAATTATTAATTCTCCTTTAATTAAACACTTCAATTAATTTAATAAAATCCATAAGGTTTGAATTTTAACTTTTAAAACTCTAGGGTTTGGAATTAAAATTCTTATTAATGTGACTTTACAAATTCCAAAACTTGAGGGCAAGTTTTGAAACTTTTCAAGACCTTTCA
The DNA here is from genome assembly GCF_052849685.1 of Lactuca virosa. NCBI lineage: Eukaryota > Viridiplantae > Streptophyta > Magnoliopsida > Asterales > Asteraceae > Lactuca > Lactuca virosa. Next base: position 284,887,925 of record NC_136434.1, read on the forward strand.
CATTCATAACTTATGAACAATTATGAGTTTTAATACTCATGAATGTGACTTTTCATATAACTTGAGGACAAGTTACAATAACACATAACATGAATAATTAGATCAAATTTTTGGATCAAACACAATTATCATATAATTCTTCCTATTGATCTACACTAACTCATAACAAGACAATTCATATCAAACACTACAAATAATCACTTTATTATCTAAACATTTGACAATTGCCTTTTAAATGGATGAAAACTATCATTACCAATTCAGAAAATACAATTTTTATGACTACAAAACAGTTTGTGGTAATGATCCTATCCATTTCTGGCCAAAAACTTGAAATTCTGCACTCTGATCAACCAAATCGGCGAGTCCATGAACTGGACTCGTTGAGTAGCTTCATTTCTACATGGACTGGTCGAGTCGCCCAGTGGACTCGGTGAGTTCATAAGGCAGAATGCAGAAAACTCGATTTTTTCAACTTTGAAACTAAGTCATGCATAAAATATAATAGAAAACAACCCATGGCTCTGATACCACTGTTGGGCTTTTATATACTACAACATCATATGGTGCACATACAACCCTAAAAGCTTTAAATCTATGTTTTCTCTAATTATACATGCAATATTGTTTCCAAAGCTTTAAGCCTACAACTAGCATACAATATGACAATTTGAACAATTCAACTAATTAGATGACTTACCTCTTATTAGGACTTGTAGTTCTTGGCCATTGAAAGCTTTATCACCTCAAGTGTGATGCCTCTAATGTGTCACAAACACCATATGCAAGAGGAGGCTTGAGAGAATAAGTTATCATACACAATTTCGTTCCTATCTTTCTAAGAATGCATTAGGCAACAACTTTGGCTTTAAGGGGTCTTTATATAGTGTTGCAAAGGTTAGGGTTTCATCCATGAAACCCTAAAGCTCCATGACCTTCCATATCCCTTAGGCTCCATGGGTTAAATCTCCATGGACTATCCATGAACTATTTAGCCCATCCTAATGAATCATTGGCCCACACTACAAGAATGATTGATTTACATAATCAACCCCTTATATTTAATTAGTCTCTTTTGATCACTAAATTAATTCTTGACCAATACTAATTAAATAATATGATTTCTCAATAAATATATTATACTTATAATATATTAATAAATCACCAATAACCTTATTCTCAAAAGTTCATCCTATCAAATTGCACTGGTGAAGGCAAACCCAAAAGGACCATGCTACTATCGGGTCAAGTACATACTGTGACAACCATCAAATTTCGGTCAAGTCAAAGTCAAACAAAGTCAACAAGTTAAACCGGTCAACTCCATTAACCCTTGTATGTTAGGGTTTACGTTATGTAATCACTGTACAATTCGCTATTTTAATGAGAAAACATCATTTGGAAAGTTCATGTGTTTGATATTCCTTAGCCTTAACAGTGCTAAACAACGAACCAAAGCGATAAAACACTATTGCCCAATCATCGGGATTGTGTAGGACACTAAATCATGGCTTAACGGGGTCTATGGACCTTGCGTTGCGAAGCCGGACACTCAAAAAGATCACAAATGAAACCTCTCGCAATCTCATTCAAACCCTACTCAAGATTACTTGACGCTAATAGGATCGAAACTCATATACTACGATATAAATTGACGTTAATAGCAACATAGTATAGTACAACGTTATAACTATAATCAAATTAAATTATGATACCATATTAAAATCAAATCAAAGTATAATGCTCTAATTAAATTTAAAAGAATCAAACTTGAATGCTATAATTAAACTTCAAATCAAAGTAGATTGTTATAATCAAATAATAACTCATCTTTTATAAAACTCCATTTTTATAAATTTTACATTAAATTTTATAAAACTCTATTTTTATAAACTTTACATTAAATTTTATAAAACTCTTATATTAATTATGTAAAAGATGCTTGTGTTAGTGGGAAATTATGAAGACCACCAAAAACAAAAAGATTATTCCCATGGTCTCCCACTCACACCTCCCATCCACTTTCCTTTCCTTTTTCTCCCAACACATTATTCTCTTCACCACTTAAACCTTCTCTATTCTTTCTCTCACTCTCAATCTCGAAATTCATCCAAGAAATACTCATATTCCAGCAGAGAACAATCTATTATACTCAAATCTTCATCCCTCTTGAAGCATTCATCAAGGTATGTTGTTAAAAGTTTCATATTCATACAAGAAACAAATTAAATCCACCAAAATATCTAAAACTCATTTTATGCATAAACCTGATTTTTCTCAGAATCCCATCAATAAAATAAGAAGTTCTTGAAATTTTTAGAAAATAATTTATTTTTATTGAATTACTATAATTATTGCAATAAAGTAGGGCAATAATTCACATAAAATACTTTTTGCATTCTATAAATTCTGAGAAAATTCTGGGATGACCAATATATTGATTAAACATAATTTATGAAGTTTCATGCATTTATATTACTGTTTACTATTATTTATGATTTTATTGATTAATTAATAATGAAATATATAAAAAATACTTCCCATAGTCACAAATATCCGAAACTTATACAATGGGCTCTATATCATGTTATAAAACTATGGTTAATTTTAAAGAATTTTTGGGATTCATTTATTATTTTTCCCGAATTTTGTTGTTGTTTAATCATTAAAGTATTAAATAAATACTAAAACAGTTCAGAAAAATATAAAAATTTTACAGTAATTAATATTGTATGGAATAATGATTTCCTAATAATTTCACAATTTTTCAATACTGTGTACTATTTAAAACCATTTTCCTAAGTATTTAAGCATGTAAAAATGCATTTTAATGATTATTTCATATAAATAATTGTTAAAATCTATAAATAATTATAATTGGGCAAGTTATTATTTTAATAAGAAATTATTAAAATCTGGCCTAAATTGAAAATATAAATTAATTATGCGAAGTAATTAATTCAATTTAAAATTCATTTAACAAATGAATACCTTAATATTATAATCAAAATGAATTATTGTTAATTCATCTAATATAAGAATATGTGTCTAATTATTTGTATTAGTACTCTATTCTCGTTTAGCAGTTCCTAAACCAAAACTATTAATTATATTAGGTTGTACGCCATTTTGACCCGAACCGTCTATCGTACGACACACGCATTTCGTTTTGGGACTAAAGTGAGTAATCTACCCCATATTTTATAATTTTCAATATTTTTGGGGTGTATCATGTGGTTCTAATATGTTCCAACTTCATTTTATTGTTTTATCACAATTGAGACATTGTTGGGACATTTATACGTGAGTCATTAATTGTATAACTATTGTTTGTTTACGCTACATGTACTTGTAGTGCATTATCATTTTTAGTCTAATCTCCATGACTATGCCCGTATTCTTGAGGTACGTTATGGACAATAATAGCGCTATTGGGTTGACCACCCCGCCTTGGGACGCTAAGGTGATTGATCGCACGTGGTTGAGTGTGTTTGATGATTAGATGCTCCATCCTATATATATTTATATATATATATATATATATATATATATATATATATATATATATATATATATATATATATATATACATATGTATATATATAGGGTGAGGACTTATTGTTGTTGTTATCATTTGTTAATCAATATTTGATTTATAAACCGTTATCTCAAATACAATTGTTTGCCGACTTCAAAAGAAAACAAATTTCCAATTATAAAGGTTTCAACTTCACAATTTTCTCTACTAAAATTAGATTACTCACCAACTCTCGTAGTTGACCTGTTTTTACCCATGATGCAGATTTGAAGAATGAAGTTGATGAAAAATAGGTTGTGCCTTAGAAATCCACAAGACTATTTAAATTTGATGTAATAAATGTTGTTCATATTTGGATTTGTATTTGTATGTTGTGGATCTTGTTTGCATACTTAGTACTTAATTGAATCTAATCATATTATAACATAGTTGTCATGAGACTTTGAACAATATATCACGCCTCGATCGATTCCGACAAGGATCGGGGTGTGACAGATTGGTATCAGAGCCCTTGACTATAGGGAATTAGGTTAATTGCCTTGACCTAGTCTATAGCCTCTAGGGTCCTCTCGTATGCTAGTTTATAAAATGCACACACAACTGCATGCAATTCACACTTAGAAAATCCTAGGAATACCTTTATGTGTTAATTGCTCCCTTAAGTGCATACGTATTACTCCTGACACTTATATGTGTGCATACACTGGTGAATATTCTCCTCTTTCTCTAAAAAAATCACACACATATTCAAGTGGTTTAAAAAAAATGTATATACATATATATTCCTTAGAGCTCATAGGAAATTCAAAGTCATCCACTCTAGTCGGGTAGGATCATAGTAATTGACGCGTAGTAACTGGAAGGGGGAGGTGCCGGTAGCCCGAAAGTCCTGACTAGGTAAGCATTCGTATACATCCCAATCAACCGAGGGACCCGTTTGCTTATCTGGGGACCAAAGGCGAGAGTTCCCAAACCTATAGGCCAAAGCGCGTCATTCACATTACTCTTGAGCCATCAAAATACCCGACCTTATCAAACGTATCCGAAAGGATACACTCCAAAATGGCCAACTCATTGGACTATTAAGTTCCCTAATGGGCCTAGAAGTGGGAAAGACATGTGAAAACTTAGTTTTGTGGGGGCCCACGCAAGTGCTACATGTTTCACATTTAGTAACCATGGAAAGCCCAAAAGGTGCCCAACGCTCCTAACCATGGCCCAACAAGTGTTTTACAATTATTTTACCCAACAATGTCCAAAAAAAAAACTTTATTTCCCTAATCAATTTACAAATAACTCACAAGTCCATATGCGTGTTTCTCATAGTTGACATGTTCCTTGTTTGGTTGTGGACTTAGGGTAGACTCATTAGGATCAACAGTCTAATAAAATTTTAATTACACATAACTGGGGGCATGTCGAGTGAATCTTAGGAGTGGATCAGACATGGAACAAATCACAAGATTATAATCAAGTTATTCCTACTAAATTCATAAGTCTATTTATATAGACCTCTGGTATAGAGTCGACAGCGTAGTCGTGTCGGCAATCTAGAATATAGCTAAATACATAATACAAACTATAATACCCAAATTATACAAAATTTTCTGCATTAAAAATCAATAGACAAACACAATGAAACTAAAAAGGGTATCAATCTATCCAGAGAAAAACACATACAATGTAGATTAAAATCCACTAATTATAACAAAATGGCTAAAAGAAAAGGTAAGGACTAAGGATTGTTAAGTCCTCTCTTCTTATAAATAGCTTTGAAGCAAGCTTGCCTAAGCTTCTTTGTTCTTTCTGTCAATTCCATACCTGGCAATTTCTCCATCATCTTCTTGTGCCCTGCTAACGTCTCTACCTCCTCCTTTAATCCCAACTCCTAGTTTTTTTAGGTAGATGCAATATATTTTTCATGTGAGTTCATAAAATTTACAATGAGTTAAGTTTATGTAAATATAAATCAGAAATCGTAGTAAAACAATTGATTCGATGTGGCATATGCCTAGGGCCTATGTTTATGTTATAAAGAAACTAATAATTAAAATTTTAGAAAATACCAAAACTACTTTGGTTACCAAGTGCATGCATACATGCATGAGTAATGTATAGAAGGTTATTATCGTAGTTTACCTTGGCATTTTGAATGAGGGATTGAAGGCTCTTAAGTTTTCTATGAGGCCATCTGTTTATGTTTAGCTCTCTGCATCTTTTCTTCAACAATGTTAACCCTATCCCTAGTTCCTTTGCTGCCATGATTATCGGCATCTCAAAGTACTTCGCTATCTCTTCAAACTCCAATGGTCTCAATCTATTTGCCACCTTCCGGCCACCGTGATCAGTAGTGGCAGCACTAGAACTACCTGTAGCCTCACCACCGGATTTACAGTCTTCACTGAAACTAACCAATGGTAAATTACCATCCTCCCAACAATCCCATAAGCTTATGTCTTTCAGGGGATCCAAATCGTGAAACTCATTTCTAGAAATGATGTTTTGATCTTTGTTAAGTACTATGGAAACGTTCTGATCGAGCACTTCATGCAATTTTTCCGACAACTCGTAATCATGATGGTCGAGCATGTCACCACTGCAAAAATCCAAAAAAAAAAAAAAAAAAAAAACTCAAGATAATCAAATCCAACACGATGAAAGACTCTTTTTGATCACTACAAATCCAAACCATGTTTTGATCAATATAGACAAAATCACTTTTCTGTGCGAAAGATGGGGTAATGAGTGATGTTTATATATACCTGAAAAGATCTTGATGATCAAAGTACTGAAACCAATCGAGGTCATCTATGGGGTTTTGATGATCTGCAGGTGGATCCATTTGTGAGGGAGAAGTTAAAAGTTGCGGTAAGAATGTGATGATTTATATAAGTGAAGTGGGAGAAGTAATTAATAACAAATAAAGAGGAAATGAATATATATGGTCTTTGAACTGTAACCTTCTTCTTCAATTCACACACATATACGTATATGTTGCCGCAAATTATGACTTATGTGCCTCATGCATTTAATACATCACATGCCTACTGCATATTCTTGACTTTGAAGCTACGTACCAGTTTCAAATTTCCCCAGTAGCACACTTTTCATTAGAAAGTACTCCAAGTCTTCACACATGAACCAGTTAGAAAGTACTCCAAGTCTTCACACACGAACCAATTAGAAAGTACTCCAAGTCTTCACACATGCAAATTATGACTTGTGTGTCGCTATAGGTAACTAATAAAACTTTATTTTTTAACCCCTTAAATATCAGTACAAGCTTCTAACCTCGACGTTTAAATTCTAAATTTCTTTTTATTACTAAAACTAGCATCGATTCAAGTATATAAACCATGAATCTTGAGAACACGGCAAAACTCAAATAAGTCTTATCATCTATGTAAAAAAACTCAGGGTTTTTACTAGTAAATCTATCAGTGGCGGAGCTTGAACAATTAACTTGGGGGGGGGGGCGAAAATATTATAAACTGAAATTAACATTAAAAAAAAACAGATTGTTTTCAACAAATAAACACCAAAAACACCTAGAAAAAGAATTACAACTGAGCCCGACAGCCTTTAATGTCTTTAAAAACAGATTATGAATGATATATTAGTAAGCAGACAACAATTTCTCTTTCAATGTTTTCATCTTTCCCATGATTATATCTAGAAAAAAATCAAAATGAAGGAACAAGTGATCCAATCAAAACAAAATCAAATTCAAAATTAGAACAATAACCAATAACTCATTTAACAATAACCAAATCAATCTTTGTTGTCACTTTTCAGTTTTGTTTGAAGCTGACAAGCTGTTAAGCATTACCAAATCAATAACCAAATCTATTAAGTTCATAACTTATAAATCAAATTGGCAAATCGCCAAATCGCAAATGACAGCCAAATTAAAAGGAAACTCAGTAAGACAGTAGTAACGCATAAATAGGCAACAGATTGACAGAAAACAGCAGCAACAGTGCAATACGCCAACACCAACAATCAACAATCTTACAATCAGAAAAGAAAGAACATCTGAACAGGATTTGGGTCTCGGGATTACATACCTGATTTCTGTGAAGTGTGAATGGGGACTTGGGCACTTGGCGATGGCGATTGGCGAGAGTGAGACCAGGCGACTGACTTGGCGAGACAGCGACAAACGAACAGCAGGCGAGATAGGCAGCGAATTGGGAAAATGTGGATGAATCGATTTTGATTTCTTGATACCGCTTGGTCGCTTGGAGAATTGGGAGTATTGGACTATTCTGATTAGGAATCGGGAGGGGCCAAAGCCCAAGTTTGAAGATAGCAGGCTTATAACTATTTTATTTTGAACTACAATTCCTACTTCTAGCCCAATAATACTACTCCCCTGGAATCTATGAGGGCTAGTGTAAACATTATGGTCATATATCATTAAGATTCTATGGACTTAGAATGTGTGATTCCGCCTCATTCCCTCTTCCTTGTTTGGTTGTGGGCTTAAGGCGGGGTCACCCATACAAAATGCCCTTGCAATCTTAATGATATACGACTAGTTTACGTCAATCGACTATAAAAGAACTTGTAGGACTTATAATGCAAATTTCGTCAAAATTTGTTGAAACATTCGTAATGATGGAACTCGCTAACTACGTTATAAAATATTCATAGTGGTAATACCAAGGATAAAACAGGGAGTATAAAAGCACACATAGAATACTCTATCATCCCAAAACAATAAACTCCTTTTAAATTGACTCAGTTCAAGTTACAATAAGAAATTTCCAAGGTCGTCATGTGACATCAGGAGGGTTGTTCCTCACCATAATCAATTTCTTGTACTACGAAACGTTTTCCACATCTTTTTCCAAACTCTTGAAGTCCCACTCAAAATGCAAATTTCGGGACGAAATTCCCTCTAATGGGGGGATGATGTGACAACCATCAAATTTCGGTCAAGTCAAAGTCAAACAAAGTCAACAAGTTAAACCGGTCAACTCCATTAACCCTTGTATGATAGGGTTTACGTTATGTAATCACTATACAATTCGCTATTTTAATGAGAAAACATCATTTGGAAAGTTCATGTGTTTGATATTCCTTAGCCTTAACAGTGCTAAACAACGAACCAAAGCGATAAAACACTATTGCCCAATCATCGGGATTGTGTAGGACACTAAATCATGGCTTAACGGGGTCTATGGACCTTGCGTTGCGAAGCCGGACACTCAAAAAGATCACAAATGAAACCTCTCGCAATCTCATTCAAACCCTACTCAAGATTACTTGACGCTAATAGGATCGAAACTCATATACTACGATATAAATTGACGTTAATAGCAACATAGTATAGTACAACGTTATAACTATAATCAAATTAAATTATGATACCATATTAAAATCAAATCAAAGTATAATGCTCTAATTAAATTTAAAAGAATCAAACTTGAATGCTATAATTAAACTTCAAATCAAAGTAGATTGTTATAATCAAATAATAACTCATCTTTTATAAAACTCCATTTTTATAAATTTTACATTAAATTTTATAAAACTCTATTTTTATAAACTTTACATTAAATTTTATAAAACTCTTATATTAATTATGTAAAAGATGCTTGTGTTAGTGGGAAATTATGAAGACCACCAAAAGCAAAAAGATTATTCCCATGGTCTCCCACTCACACCTCCCATCCACTTTCCTTTCCTTTTTCTCCCAACACATTATTCTCTTCACCACTTAAACCTTATCTATTCTTTCTCTCACTCTCAATCTCGAAATTCATCCAAGAAATACTCATATTCCAGCCAAGAACAATCTATTATACTCAAATCTTCATCCCTCTTGAAGCATTCATCAAGGTATGTTGTTAAAAGTTTCATATTCATACAAGAAACAAATTAAATCCACCAAAATATCTAAAACTCATTTTATGCATAAACCTAATTTTTCTCAGAATCCCATCAATAAAATAAGAAGTTCTGGAAATTTTCAGAAAATAATTTATTTTTATTGAATTACTATAATTATTGCAATAAAGTAGGGCAATAATTCACATAAAATACTTTTTGCATTCTATAAATTCTGAGAAAATTCTGGGATGACCAATATATTGATTAAACATAATTTATGAAGTTTCATGCATTTATATTACTGTTTACTATTATTTATGATTTTATTGATTAATTAATAATGAAATATATAAAAAATACTTCCCATAGTCACAAATATCCGAAACTTATACATTTATATTACTGTTTACTATTATTTATGATTTTATTGATTAATTACTGTTTACTATTACTGTTTACTATTATTTATGATTTTATTGACCAATATATTGATTAAACATAATTTATGAAGTTTCATGCATTTATATTACTGTTTACTATTATTTATGATTTTATTGATTAATTAATAATGAAATATATAAAAAATACTTCCCATAGTCACAAATATCCGAAACTTATACACTGGGCTCTATATCATGTTATAAAACTATGGTTAATTTTACAGAATTTTTGGGAATCATTTATTATTTTTCCCGAATTTTGTTGTTGTTTAATCATTAAAGTATTAAATAAATACTAAAACTGTTCATAAAAATATAAAAATTTTACAGTAATTAATATTGTATGGAATAATGAATTCCTAATAATTTCATAATTTTTCAATACTGTGTACTATTTAAAACCATTTTCCTAAGTATTTAAGCATGTAAAAATGCATTTTAATGATTATTTCATATAAATAATTGTTAAAATCTGTAAATAATTATAATTGGGCAAGTTATTATTTTAATAAGAAATTATTAAAATCTGGCCTAAATTGAAAATATAAATTAATTATGCAAAGTAATTAATTCAATTTAAAATTCATTTAACAAATGAATACCTTAATATTATAATCAAAATAAATTATTGTTAATTCATCTAATATAAGAATATGTGTCTAATTATTTGTATTAGTACTCTATTCTCGTTTAGCAGTTCCTAAACCAAAACTATTAATTATATTAGGTTCTACGTCATTTTGACCCGAACCGTCTATCGTACGACACACATATTTCGTTTTGGGACTAAAGTGAGTAATCTACCCCATATTTTATAATTTTCAATATTTTTGGGGTGTATCATGTGGTTCTAATATGTTCCAACTTCATTTTATTGTTTTATCACAATTGAGACATTGTTGGGACATTTATACGTGAGTCATTAATTGTATAACTATTGTTTGTTTACGCTACATGTACTTGTAGTGCATTATCATTTTTAGTCTAATCTCCATGACTATGCCCGTATTCTTGAGGTACGTTATGGACAATAATAGCGCTATTGGGTTGACCACCCCGCCTTGGGACGCTAAGGTGATTGATCGCACGTGGTTGAGTGTGTTTGATGATTAGATGCTCCATCCTATATATATTTATATATATATATATATACATATGTATATATAGGGTGAGGACTTATTGTTGTTGTTATCATTTGTTAATCAATTTTTGATTTATAAACCGTTATCTCAAATACAATTGTTTGCCGACTTCAAAAGAAAACAAATTTCCAATTATAAAGGTTTCAACTTCACAATTTTCTCTACTAAAATTAGATTACTCACCAACTCTCGTAGTTGACCTGTTTTTACCCATGATGCAGATTTGAAGAATGAAGTTGATGAAAAATAGGTTGTGCCTTAGAAATCCACAAGACTATTTAAATTTGATGTAATAAATGTTGTTCATATTTGGATTTGGATTTGTATGTTGTGGATCTTGTTTGCATACTTAGTACTTAATTGAATCTAATCATATTATAACATAGTTGTCATGAGACTTTGAACAATATATCACGCCTCGATCGATTCCGACAAGGATCGGGGTGTGACACATACCAGTTATAGTTATGGGCTTAGACACCAAATTCAACAGTAATGACCATAACGAGTCTGAAACACGGTCTTCTCCATGTCCTCCTCTCTAACCCTCATCTGATGATACCTTGACCTTAAATAGATCTTGGAGAACCAAGATGCACCCTGTACTGATCGAAGAGGTCATAAATCCACGGAAGTGGATAACGGTTCTTCACTGTCGACTTGTTCAACTCCCGGTAATCAATGTACATCCGGTTTGAACCATCCTTCTTTCTGACGACCAAAATTAATACTCCCCACGGTGAACTGCTCGGTCTAATAAACTGCTTGCCCAATAGCTCCTAAAGTTTAGAGGACAATTCCTGCATCTCCGATGGTGCCAATCGGTACGACGCCTTAGCAATCGGGGCCGCACTTGGAACCAAATTGATCCTAAACTCAACCTGCCTCTTAGGGGGCACACCGGGTAACTCCTCCGGAAACACATCGGCAAAATCTCTAACCACTGGCACAACCAAAATTGAAATCTCTGTCCAAACCTGGGTGTCAACCACATATACAAGATAATCCATACACCCTTGATGTAGATAGAAACTCGCAACGGACACTCCATCTCTGTCCAAACCTGGGTGTCAACCACATATACAAGAAACCTCGTGTTCGTTGGCGATAGAAACTCGCAACGGACACTCCAACTCTCCAAGAGTCGTATCAAAACCAATACTAAAAGACTGACATACAAAAGACTAACTTGCAACCGAGTCAAAAAGCACAAGAGTAGGCAGGGAGTTCACTAAAAATGTACCTAGCAGAATTATAAACATAAGCATACCATAAAATAACTGACAGAATAATAAAATAGACACATACCAGTAATGACGTCCGACGCCGCCCTTACCTCCTCTGCAGTGATCTGGAAAGCATGACCTTGAGCCCTCGGGGGCTCCGCCCTACCCTGGAGCCCATTTGTGATCCTCAATGTGCTTGGTACGGGAGCATGCGCATGTCCCGTAGTGAGCAAGCGACAGTTGGCCTTCACATGGCTAATCTTCTCACAGTGGTAACATATCTGGGTGCTCGGTACTAGGACCTGATGACGACAATCCTTGGCTTAATGCTCCTCCTTGCCATATTTGTGGCATCTCGAAGAAGATCGACATGCACCATCATGAACCTTGCTGCACTTGCCACAATTCTGGCTCTCTGACCCCCAGATCTCAGATCAACAGCCTTGGGAAGCACTTGCCACAAGTTCGGCCCCTCTGACCCCCAGATCTCAGATCAACATCCTTGAACCGCTTCACTGTACTCTATGTCTACATCGGAGCCTACCTACTCTCCCTCGCCTGGAGCTCCATATCAGTCTCCTACCTCCTCGTGGCCTCTTGTATCTCCACAAGTATACCATAACGATGAGTGGACACGAACTGGAGGATGTCCATCTTGAGCATGCTCAAGTACCAGGTCATCTAAGCTTCCTCAGAAGTAGCAAACTTAGGACAAAACAGAGCCATCTCAATAAACATCTTTGTGATCTCAATCACCGAATCAGTTCCCTGCCTCAGATCCAAAAACTCCTGAGCCAGCCTCCCGTTTCAACCAAAAGAACATACCTCATGCGAAACATCTCAGAGAACTACTCCTAAGTCATAGCATCCCTTTTCTCAGCAGTGTATGATCCAGTTAGCAATCTCCACCAATCCTTCGCCCCTAACCAGAGAAGGTTCTGAGTGCACTTGACCTTGTGGTCAGAAGGTCAGGAGCATGTGAAGAAACAACCCTCCAAATTAGATAGCCACCTCGTCGCTATAATCAGACCTTGAACTCCATCGAACACCAGGGGCTTCGTATTGTCGAAGTCACAGTACTGAAAAACTCTCTCCTTATAAATCCTTACGACATCAATAGCCGCGGTGGCTGCACCAGCAGCCTCAGTAAGAGCAGTGTAACGATCTGTAGTTGTTATTTTTTCAAGTAAGAATTACGAGATCAGAGTTATGAAACTATGATGAACACGGGATCTAAATAATGTCTATTTGGCTCGATTAAGCTTTCTGTAGTACAGAGAATGTTTCAGAAAATACAATTTGAATCACAAAGTTACTCTCTAACTCTAGTACTTATCCCATATATATATATATATATATATATATATATATATATATATATATATATATATATATATATATATATATATATATATAGGGATCAAGAAAGCATACAAAAAATAAAAGGGACTAAAAAAACTTAAGTTTCGAAACATAATGCCATTATAATAAACAACTTTACAAACACACTTCGACACAAAAACTGACTAAGACACATTTCGACACCTCACAACATTTTCGAACTCTACATTCTCCCCCTTTGTGAGAAGTGTCGAATCTAAGTCAAAAGCATCTGGCATGCTTGATGAATCACCCTTCTGATCTCAGAATACCAATTGATAATCTTCTTTATCTCAGCCTTGTCACTATCATTGTTCTTCTTGCATATATTCATACGAACAATTAAATTCGTATAATGAGAAGTTGTATATATTTCCACATCACAGGCTTGAAACAAGAATTTCATATTGTTTCCTTTCTTATTCTTCCCAACAAAAACTACTCCCAGAGGCTTCAAACAAATTTCACCATCAACATAAGGCTTCAAATCTGCTTTACTCTTTAATAGCGATTGAGGCACTGTGATTTATTTGCCAATAGCTAAATCTAACTCAACATCAATCAATGCAAGATATTCATAATAATTGTCTATGAATAACTTGATGTGAGCAAAACCAATCAAGAAATCTTCTTTGCTGGTTAGCTGGAGCTTCGAAACATCAGTCCCCTTCAAAATTCGGGCAACACAAATCAAGTCATGAAAATTCATCAAGGGAAAGTCTGCATATCTTCAGTAACTACCAAGGCTTCAATATAATCATAACAATAATGTTTAGAGGGATCTCCTTTTTCCATACCTGGAGGATCGTTTGCTCTTTGACGAAGGATGCTCTGAATTTGTCTCTGTTTCTCCATCTCTGGTTCAATTGCATCCTTCTTCTCTTCTGGTGTAGGCCCAATACTTATGACTTTTCCCTTTCTTTTATCAACCTCTGTTGTCTTTGGTGGAGGTAGTTTCGAAGATGAACTTGATCCTCCAATAACAATTCCTTTCGTCACAGTCCTTGTTGCAGTTGTTATTGTCGAAATTATTTGATCATAACTCTTAGGCATGAAAGAAGGAATTTGAGTAGATTTTATTTTACCCACTACCTTCGCATCATCTTCAGTTTTTCCTAGACCACCTTCTCCCTTGTCTGATCTTGAACTCATGCCAACACCTTTCCTTTCTCCCCTTGCACCCCTGTATGAACAGGTGGGGCATCCGTTGGCATTAAATTGACAAACTTCGCAAGTGGGGCCAATTCATTTTGAATTGAGGATTCCAACAAACGAAAATTTTGATTCAAGAAATCTTGAGTAAGCAACGATGATGAAGAAGAACTAGACTTCGAAACTAGGTCTTTCAATTCTACCAGTACATTATCAACCTTCTCGAAACTCTGAGCATCAACCTCAATTTTCTTGTCAACCTTGGGAATCAAAGAATTGTACCTTTCGATAATTTTTGTTATAGCATGAGCAATTATATCAACCTTATTATGAAGGGAAGAATAATTGTGATATAAAGCTGCAATCTCCTTCGTCATATCCACACGTAACTCTTCAATCTTCAGATTCACATTTTCACGAACTGTCTTTACATCCTTCACAAACAAAACATTCCTTTCCCGAGCAACTGATTTCAATTCTGTGATTGCATCATTAAAAATTGAAGACTGAGCTTTGACACGATTATCATTATTTCTATCCATCTGCTCCAACTCATTCCTTAATCGAAGCTCTTGAGTCTTTAACATTACATCTACTTCGATACCAGATACATAGTTTCAACTCCCTGCATCTGCTTGAAGCTGTAATAGCGAATTGAGTTTCCTATTAAGAATCTTAAACTGCTTCCCAGACATCAGCATATGATCAGGAATATTTTCCTCTTTTGGATCAAACTCGATATCAGCAAATGATCCCATAAACTCACCATCTTCTGCGGTAGCATCATCTTGAATAATTTTAGGACCTTCGGTTGATTGAGATGGAAATACGGATGTAATGGGTTGATTGAGGATTTGTTCAAAGGTTGGAGATTGTGTAGATTGAGGTAAAGAAGTAGAAGTTGAAGTATGGAATGGTGGTAATAGAGTGGTAGTGTCAATGATTGATGTTTCGAAAGATGACGAAATGATAAGAGAAGATGTACCTTTGGCTTGTGAATTCGACACTCCATCACCCATGTTGACATTTACGTCCATATTAGATATGTTCACATTGATGTCTGAAGTTTGAACCTCCTCATTAAATGACTCGGTGTTCGAAACACCGAGTGGTGTGACAACAGTCTGCTCAGGACAGGGAAATATGCGAATCACTGTGATTAGTGGTTGTGTCCACATGAGATGCTTTCACATTGCCACCAGGACTTCCAGTCTCCTCGACATTCGATCTGATAGGAGAGCCCCTCACTGGTGATTGTCAAAATCGCGAATTGGCGATTCAGGTACAACTTTCTTCATTGACTCTTCAACAACCTTTGGCTTCTTTTTCTTCTTAGATATACGCTTCACCATATCTTCAGCTATTCGCTTTTTAGAACATGGTGACACAGGTGTTGGAATTTCACAAATGACTAATCCTTTTCATTTGATTTGCGGTTTGCAAGCAATCTTCAAAACACCTCTTGGAGAAAAACTGCTTGACCTTTCTGGTGAGTGTTGTGGTCTGTGAGCCATTTTCTTCAATCTTTTCAAGATACCTGATTTCGAAGGCATAGTTTCCTTTGCCATTGTAGAAATGTCTTCCAAAACAGGTGGAACAACCTTCTTTGGATGTGGATCAGACTTAACAGCTTTCTTTGGAGTTGGCTTTTCAACATTCTCAACTTGGTCAGTGCTAGGTTTCGAAGGACTAACCTTAGCAACTTTCTTTGATCCTCTTTTCTTCTTCGAAGGACCTCCAACATTTTTAGGCAACAAGACTCCAGTTACAACCGGAGGATTAATAGTTTGTAAATAAGCCACCAACACTGGATGAGAGGGATCAACCTTCCAAAGCATAGCATCCGGAATACGTGCAACTGTTGGAAACATATCAGGATTATCCTCCACTGTCTTTGGAAACTGATATAAAGAAAATTCTGCCACTTTCTCATCATTTGAAACCTGAATCCCCTTTTTCATAAGCAAACTGCAATATAAGACTCCAGTAACGAGCACACGAAATACCAATGCCAACATTCGTGTTTCCAATGCTTTTAACAAACTCTTCCCACAACTGTGTAGCATAATCAACTTTTAAATCATAATAGAGACCAACAACCATAGCATAAATCTCTAACATCGCCTTATCCAGACCAACAGTTCTTCCAGTTAAACACCTAAGGAAAATGCCAAACAAGAAACTCCATAGGCAAGGCAGAGAAGACTTCTTAAAGTCACTTATCTTTGTCAAAACTGGTTGATGACCCATTTCATTGAACATGTGCACCACTTGTTCATTCGAAACCGAATCGAAAGGCTCGACAATGGGAATATTCAGGATTTGAGCAAACAACTTCTTGGATAACTTGAATTTCTTGTCATTTATCAACTGGAAAGTAACCACTTTGAGTGCCTTGCTGTAAAACACAATAGATCCAGCAAGAGATAACCAAGACATCGCACAGAAAAGAAAGAAAACATGGTCGTGGATAGAACCGAGTTATTCAACGCCAAGATAAACATTTGCAAATCTTTAGGATACTGAGAAAGATCAGGTTGAACTTGTAAATTTATACTCTGAATCTTCATGAGTGGTTGAGAAGTGCTATCATTAGTAGTCTGGGATTCATCAACTTGAGGATGAGTTGCCGCCATTGTTAGCGTTTGAAAGCTTTGTGAGAGAACAGATTGGAAAAAGGGCAAATAATTTTGGGGAAACTTTTGAATCGCGTAAAGTTGGAATGAAATCCCCAAAACCCTTTATATACGTAAACCCCAAGTTTGAATTTGAAGCGGTTAATCATTAAATGTATGACACATGGTTCCATGAAAATCGGGCAAGTAGTTGTAACAATAGCCATGTCAGAAAAGTGATGATCACTTTTGCCTTGAAAACTGTAACGCCCGTGTTTCTAGGCTAGACATTAATAATGATGTAACAGTCTAGGTCAACCTTTGTAATTTGTTTTGAAATAATAAATTGTATTATTTGAGTATTATGTGTTTTATGCTTAATTATTTTGATATAATGAATTAAGAAGAAAAATAAGCGTCGAAAATAAATATTAGATAAACCCAATATCTATGAAGGAAGTTATAGTGGTCGTGACAAGGATTCTGAATATATAAAGAATGCTGAAATCCGAGTTATAACAAAGAAGTTATGACCTGTCGAAGTTTCGCGACAGAACCGGTACGACACTGCGTGACGTAAATAGTGAATTTACGATAGGATGATTTTTAGCCTTAGTGATCAAAATGAAAGTCGTAGTATTCGTTAAACCGAGAGCGTGCATAAAAAGAACGCCCAAATCTGACTTTGTATGAGGAAGTTATGATTTTTCTAAGTTTCGACTTAACAGTATGCAGCCCAAAACTCGAAATTTAGATCGAGTGATTTTTAGCCGAAACAATCTAAACGAGAATCGAAGATCTCGTCGATATTAGTGCAACGGTAAAAAGACAGACGAAAACGGACGTCGGAGAAGAAGTTATGAATTTTTAACGGACTTTTCCTATCCCGGCCTGTTAAAAATATAACTTTAAAAATAAAGCCAAAATTAGCCGATGGAGTCTAAATAAAAGTTGTAGAGCCTAGTCTCACCTACGCGTGTATATAAAGAACGTAAAAAACAGAGCTCGTATGCGAAAGATACGAATTTTAGAAGTTTGGAAATTCGGAGTACGCCTAGCGTACAGGAGTACGCCCAGCATACTCGTGTTCATGATCTGAGTTGGGCCACGTAGCCTACTCCATCGCATGAGTGCCACGAATTCGTAGCCTTGACGCGTCCGAGCTGATCCACCTCGTACGCCCAGAGTACTAGTTGTACGCCCAGCGTACAGGTCGAGGAGGCAGTACGCCCCGCGTACATGAAGATTACGCCCATCGTAAATCGATGGTTCAGCCCCTATAAATAGAAAACAAGGTTGCCGTATTTTGTTTGCAAACTCTTACTTCTCTTTCACGTTACACACACTTTTAGCCTACTTTTAACCCACCCGAAGTCCCGGTATCATCCCGACACCCGAAGCAAGTCCCGAATCCCCGAAGATCCCGAGAAGAAAAAGTTTTCGAGCCGAAACTCTGCCCGCGAGAAGCCCGGTTTTTGAGAAATCACCCCGGTTTCATCTGAAAAGATTATTTTAAGAGACGAGGTGCTGCCCAATTATCGTCTTATCAAGTGAGTGTATAGTCACTTTCATCTTACACATAGATATGAAGTATTTTCTATAAAATACGTGTTATGTGTAATTATATTGTTTGTTTATTTGAAATGAGTGTTGAATAGATATTTTATACAAGTTTTAAACTGCATATTTATTTTTATCTACAAATATGTTGGGTAAAACATGGGTAGATGAAATAGTTGATGTGTGTTAAAATGATGAGAGACCTCGATGTTGTTGTTGTCATCTAGCGGAGTATAGATGACGACCACGGACCTTTCTAGACAATCAAGTGGAACACTAGCAGGTTCGCAACCTGTAGGTGTTGGTGAACTATATGTTTGCTGGTGTACTCCATCCTCCTCATGGTTGCCTTATTTGACATAAATTGCTGAGGAATCCCTAAAGCAGTGTTGTCACCCCGATGAAAATCCTTAGACTAGGTCCCTTATGATAGGTGTTTAGGGACGTAAAGTGAGGATAACGGGAATGGGTAATCAGGGTTATTGTTGGTTGATGAAATTAATAAATTTATTTTTGGTTGATGAATTTAATAAATTTATTATTATTTGTGGGTTGAAAACTCTATATGCTCACCAGGCTCCCAAGCCTGACCCACTCAGCTTTTTATATTACAGGTAGTGGACCCCGAGCATAGTTGGATGATGATGAGAGATTTTTGAATTATAGGCCAGTAGTTGTAAATAACTGTTGTAAGACTTATAATATATTGTTTATGCTTTTGGTCTGTATCGGAACATGACATCCCGAGGTTTTGATATATAATGAAAATGTATATTTCTTTAAGAAATGTTTTGATAAATTTTTATCATGTTTGTTTTGGGGACAAATTCCGCAACATCTTTAAAAAAAGATTACTCTGATTTTATTTTAAAAGCATAAATTAAATCGGTCTTTTCTGGCCGAGAAATTTGGGGATGTCACAACCGTACAGAAACCAACCCGTCACATCAACCGGCTATTCTCTTGCCCCAATGGAATAAGAACCGTCAGTAACCCTTCGGCATGGAGGATATGCTCTTTTGCTTTTGGGTTGTAACGCAAAGTCATTTGCGAGACTTGCGAAATCATCAACCTGAATTGGTATTACTCAGAACCTCAAGGATTTCGTGAGTGCAAAGTGTGCCAAAGATAAGATAAGAAGCAAATAATAAAAAAATTTGGTTATGTGATGTCGATGAAAAATCAACATAAAGCAGTAAGATCCCAGTCAAAGATCACTTCATTCTTCATCAAGAGAGATGTTGAACTGCTTGTGTGGTTTTCTATGAATTACAATCGAATACTCATAGAGGAGTGTCGAAGGGCTTGTTTTAATTGGCTTCATGGGTGGATAGCAAATTTCGTTACATATCACAACTAAACATAAGTGTGAGTAAATGTAAATGAAAATACCTGTTTGACTAGTGTAGTCAGTGACAAGTAGGTTTTGGAAAAATATTTCAAGTAACAAAGGATCGAAAAGATATTCAGACGGAAATCATATTCGAGAAAAAAATTGGATCTTGTTGGGTAAAAATGTTGTGGGTATCGAACATTTTAGCAAGACCACTTAAAGAGAAATAATATGACTTTGAATATCGAAAATAGGTACTGAAACAACTGTTTCGTTAAAAACTTGAACTAAAAAGTTCACCGTCAATTCCTTGTAAGTTTCGAAATGTTGGGTTTCACCTTCATCATGGTCTTATGAATCCAGATCATAAACACAGATTGTTTACATACCTATAACATGGTTGGTTTCGAACAGAGATGTTTTGGGTATGTGTCATAGTGTGTGATCGTGAAAGAACATTAGGATGAAAAAGATTGGTTTAATAATCGAAATGTACCTCTGCTAAAAGTGGACCAAGCAGGAAACTCTTAACTCATTTGCGAATAATAAGGTAGCTCAGTGATTAACGAGAATATAGCCTGATTGGGAAGGAATTATCATGATGAGAGATCCATTAAGGCTTTGAAAATCCATTGAGTCTAGGAGGCTTGGGACAACATGCTGCATCATGCTTCTAGGGACACTAACTAGTGCAAAGTATCGAAATTATACCTTTCCCTAAAGTTTCAGTATATGTTCCCCTAGAGATTTTTGCAAGTAAACTTCACAAAACAAGTTAACGAAACAAAACAAATATATTTTTGGATTTTTGGTTTTTGAAATGAAAAGAACAAAATAAGAAAATCTTTTTGATGTTTTTGTTTTTGAATTGAAATAACAAAAATTAAAGAAAATCTTTTTGTGGTTTTTGTGTTTCTATAACGCAAAATGAACTAAACATGTGAAATCTACAGTACCAACGAAAGAGAGTTAAAGAATCGAAAGACATACTGAATCATTCAGAGGACTTTCGAAATCAAAACATGTCGAACGTTGAATGGTGAATAGTAACCTCTGAATGGATCAGCGTAATGTCGACATCACTTTCTTTTATGACGAACTCAAACCCGGAACTGCATTCGTGTCAAGCATTCCTAAGCCCGATAAATTCGAAGAATTTTTTTTTTCATCCAATGGTTTTGTAAAGATATCAGCAAGCTGATCAGTCGTCTTCACAAAGTGAACTTCTATATTTCCATCTTCAATATGATCGTTGATAAAATGATAACGAAGTGCGATGTGTTTTGTCTTCAAATGTTGCAAGGGGTTATAACAGATGCGAATAGCACTTTGTAAGTCATAATACAACAGAATTTTCTTCATGTTGATTGCATAATCATTCAGTTGACTTTGAATTAATATGATTTGAGAAGTGCAAGCTGCAGCAGCAACATATTCGGCTTCTGCTGTAGAAATCGAAACACATGTTTGCTTTTTCGATTGCCAGCTAACAAGCTTCCCATCCAAAAGTTGACATTCGCCACTTGTGCTTTTACGATCAAGTTGAAAACCACCCAAGTCAGCATCTGAAAATGCTTGAATAAAAAATCATGTTTTCGAAGGATACCATAATCGTAACCAAACTGTGCCTTTAAGATAACGAAAAATGTTTTTGACTGATGTAAGATGTGGTTCTTTGGGATTCTATTGGTACCTAGCACAATTTCACACAGCAAACATAATATCAGGTCGACTAGCTGTTAGGTATAGTAACGAACATATCATGCTTCGGTAAAAAGTGAGATCAACAGTTGGTTTGTCTAACGAAGGACCAAGTCTTGTTCCAACTGCCATAGGTACTCGTAATTTTGAGCTATTCGTCATGCCAAACTTTTCAAGAAGATTTCGAGAGTATTTCCCTTGATTTATAAAGATTCCTTCTCTGCTTTGACGAATGTTTAATCCCAGAAAATTGTTTATTTTCCCCATCATGCTCATCTCAAACTGACTCTTCACCATGTTTTCAAATTCCTTAGACAATTGAGGATCAGTTGAACCAAAAATAATATCATCAAAATAAAATTGAACAAGCATGAGATGATTCCCAACTTTCTTTTGAAAGAGAGTGGGATCAACTGATCCTTGTTTAAATTTCGGTGATTTTAAGAAATTATTAAGAGTGGCATACCAAGCACGTGGAGCTTGTTTAAGTCCATAAACAGGTTTGTCTAAAACATAAAAATAATCAGGATGTTAAGAATTAATAAAACCTGGTGGTTGTTCGACATACACCATCTCTTCTAACACTCCATTAAAAAAAGCACACTTTACATCCATTTGATAGACATCGAAATCCTTATGTGTTGCATAGCTAAAAATATTCGAACAACCTCGAGTCTTGCGACAGGGGCAAAGGTTTCTTCATCATTGATACCTTCTTGTTGCGAATATCCTTTTACTACTAGCTTAGCCTTGTTTTGAACAATGTTCCCTTCTTTATCAGTTTTATTTTTGAAAATTCATTTTAAGCCTATTATTGATACATCGTTAGGTTTTGGAACTAATCTCAACACTTTGTTTCTTTCAAATTCAGCCAATTCAGATTGCATAGAAATAATCCAATCAGGATCTTCCATCGCAATCTTAACTGAATTTGGTTCAATTTTAGAAATAAACATATTGAACATACAAAACTCTTGATTAGCATTTAATACCTCATTTTTACACGAAGTTGAGCTCTTGTTAAAACTCCAGCTTGAGGATCACCAAGAATTTGTTCACGGGGATGACTTCGACTCCATCTATCCATTGGTGGATATGGAGGATCAAAATCTAATGGTGCATCTTCGAATGGTTCATCTATTTCGGAACCATCACCTGCAACAGACACTTGATCAGTTGAATCATGAAAATTTTCATTTTGTAAATTCGAATTAGTCATGTGAGATTCAATTTTCTCCCCCTCAACACTTGGACCATTATCACGATGCTCCCTCTCAACAACATCATTCAATTGTTCTTGCTCCCCCTCGAAAGTATGCTCTCCCTCAACCACAGTAGTCGACGTCAAGTGCTCCCCCTCCATTGAGCATTAGTAGTTTCAAGCAGACTTCCGTTATTCATTGTAGAATTGGTTGATGAGATCATATCATCAACATCCTATGTGATAGTCGAATCATCAGAATGTTTTGATACTTCAGGAACACGATTATCATCAGCATTGATTTCTGCATCAATTGCCCTATCAGAAACACCAAAAATTAAATCATAATCAAAATTTAATGAATTCAAAATTTGAGATTCATCAGTTGATTCGTTAATAATTGGTTTTTGTTCAAAACATGTTTCGACTCTTTTAACATAGAAATCATCAAATGTGAGATTAAAAGTTTCTTCGATTTTCCTGGTACGTTTTTTTAACACCCTATAAGCAACAAAATTATGAGAATAGCCCAAGAATATTCCTTCATCAGCTTTGGACTGAAACTTCGAAAGATTATCCTTGAGATTCATAATGAAGAATCTGCAACCAAAAACATGGAAAATGTTTACATTTGGTATCCTGTTGTTAATGATTTCATAAGGGGTTATATTAAATCGACGATGAATAAAAGACTGATTTTGAGTAAAACAAGCCGCCGAAACTGCTTCAGCCCAGAGATATTGTGGAAGATTTGCATATGTAAGCATTGTTCTGACAGCTTCGCAAAGTGATCGGTTCCTTCTTTTGACTACACCCAAGTGATCGGTTCCTTCTTTTGACTACAATCATTGCTTGAGTTGTTTCTAACTTTAAATGAAGAAAATATACCCAAGTAAACCTAGAAATATCATCGACAATAACCAAAATGTACCTCTTCTTGTTGAGAGTTTCAACAGTCGAAGGACCACAAATGTCAATATGAAGAAGTTCCAAAGGTTCAACAATCTTCGGATCAATTACTATTGGATGATCTTGTCTCTGTTGTTTCCCTTGTTCGCAAGCTGCACATAAAGTATGATTATCAAATTTTAATACTGGAAAACCACGAACAATATCATTTAACACCAATTTATTCATATTTTTAAAATTCAGGTGAGAAAGTCTCCGGTGCCATAACCAACTTATGTCTGATGATGCTTTCGAAAGTAAGCAAACTAAGGGAACTCCAACAATTGGTTTGATGTCAAGGGTAAACATATCTCCTTTTCTTTTGGATTTGAGAAGAACTTCTTTTGACTCAATGTTCGAAATCACACTTTATTCTTCATTAAAAATAACCTGATTGCTAGTGCCCATAACTAGTTGCGAAACAGTAATCAATTTATGTTGAAGACCTTCGACATATGCTACCCTGTTTACAGTAAACTTGCCATTTGTAACTTTACCATAACCTTTGACATAACACTTGTGATTGTTACCAAACTTTACTACTCCATCATTATCAAGACTTCGATAATCTCTCAGGTTTTCCTTCCGACCAGTCATGTGACGAGAGCAACCACTATCAATGTACCATTTATCATCATATTGATCGTCACTCAAAACCTACAATCAATAAAATAATTTAGGTCCCCAATGTTGTTTAGGTCCTTGGTTATTAGAACAAAATGCTTTATGAAATTAAGATCCTATTATCCAATTACGAACTTTTGATTTCAAGCTATCTATTAAGTCCACATCTTGAGAAGAGGGTATCGAAATGAAATCATCTTTTGGTTTAGGATCAAAACTAGCTTTCCCTTTAACCTTCTCAGTTTGATTCACTTTAACTTTTGATTTTGGAACTGCTTTCCATTTTCGAACCGTTGGAGTTGAATCTTTGGATGGTGAACTTCCACTGGAAGATTCATTCAAGTAACCTTCATATGCCTTCTTTATTTCTTCTTGTGAAAACTTCCCGGTTTGATAAACTTTGCCTTTCCATTCCAACCAGTTATTAATGTTTTTGACATCATTTTTTCCTTTTAAAAATGAAACATTACTTGGCTTTTTCGTAGAAGGATTGGGAAAATGTGGTTGTGTTGATTGAAACTTCACATTTCGTTTTTCTTTGACATTTAATTTTTCAAAATGTTGTTTTGAAAAACCAGGTTTCACGTATGATTGAAAACGAGCTTGAAATCGTTTTTGATATCCAACATTTGATTGATGAAAATTTTGTGGAACTTTCGAAAAACCTCTTTGATTTGAAAATTGAGAAAAGTTCTTTTGTTCTTTTCGTTGAAAACCATTTTGTTGATTAGAAAATCTTTGTTCATGTTGAGAAAACCTTTTGTTTTGAGACTGGTGAACAAAATTCGTTGACATCTGATGATAAACAGATTTTTCTTTGTTTGATTTTTGAAAATTTTGTTTTGAATTTGTCATTGAAACTTTTGGTTGACTTTTTGGCAAAACGTTTTCATTTTGCACAATTGTTTTCTTAACAAAAGACTTTTTTTGAGAATTTGTCTGAACTGATTTAGTCTCTTTCTTTTCAGACAATTTATTTGACAAAACATTTTGTGATTTTTTAAACTCAATATGTTGCCAATAAACTTTCTTTCTTGCTTTGCGTTTTGAAATTACATTTTCTTTTGAAACCTTTTGAACTTGATCTTTGAAACTTTGATCATTTATTTTAGATTTTCGAGAAATAACATCAATTTCTTGTTTTTCCACTTTTGAAGTTTCTGTCTTAACAACCCATTTTCTTTGTGGTTTTTGTCGTTGAAAAGTGTATGTGTTCTTGGTCAGATTATTTTCGTCGGTATTTTGATTAGAGAAAAATCCTTCTTTCGAAACTTTCTTGTTATCTTCTTCAACAATTTTGTTGATTTCAGGTTTAACTTTATCAACATTACCTGATTTGGGAAGACAACTTCATCTGAGCATTTGAAGTTAGGATACACGACCGTATTTGGTTCAAGAAAATGTGAACCCTTTCCCTTCGTGATTTTGTCGAATTTCTCGGTATCCTCGTATACTCGATCAACAACAACTCAAGGTATCATTGTTTCTTTTGAAACAATATCATCATCATCATCATTGTCTGTTTGACTATCTTCGACTGTCACATGGGCAGGATCATGAACTTTCGAAGTCGAGGGTTGGTCAATGTTAATTTTAACCAAAGAATCATTGCATTTTCTTTACCCTTCGCTAAAGAAGTGACATTAATGAAAGATAATTAAGAACAATCAACAATTTCTTCTGTCTCAATTTCACTCATATCATCATAATCATCTTTGATATCAGCAAAATTGTTTTGAGAGTCAAGTGTCGAATTCTTAGTTCTTTTCAAAATTTTGATTTGTTCGTTTTTGGTCAAGGTCTTATTTACAATTTCAACTAATTCATTTGCATCCAAACATTCATCAATTTTCACTAGTCCATATGCATAAGAATCATTTAGGGCTTTGTCATATTTTGATATTTTCTTTTCACAGTCATAGGAAGTTGAATCTATTTCCTCTCTTTCGAAAGCTAAAAAGGGTAAAAGTTTCCTATGATGTTCTTTGCTAATATCCGACGAATGATGTAAAGTAGTTAATTTTGCATACAACCTCTTTGCAGTGTTACAATAGATGTTTCGTTGTTTATGCAAATGTTTATTAATTCATCTTAGACTATCTCTGTCACACATTACATGGGTCAATTGTAAGTCTAACTGATCTATATAAGATTTCTTAGTCTCCAAAATCCTCTGTCTCTCTAGCAGTTGAATACTGGTCTTTTTAGCATCATTACTAGCAGACTTAAGCAAATCATTAACATAAGTAATTACATCATCAAACTCAGATAAATTCAAAGTGTAAGCATTAAGATGAATGTTAAAAGGTTGCAAAAGAGAACATACCTGAGAAGTCATGGGTGACTTATGAGTTGATGTCGAAACAAAGCACTTTCCAGTGACTTTCTTTTCCTTCTCTTCCTCATACTTTGCGAACATGACCCCATGTGTTGGGTTTCGCATTTCTTCATCATCAGAACCTGATGACCACATTTGGTAGGTTCCTTCTTCTTCATCCATTCCCTTGGCCACAAGTAACATCCCCTTTGCTTTTGCTCTTACTTCCTCCAATCTTTCCACATAATAAGCTTCATCTTTGAATTTTTTCTTCTTTTCATCCCTCTTTCGCAACATGTAATCATTGGCCACATGATTCGCTCCATTACAGTAATGCCAGTCTAATCCATAATCACCTTTAAGCTTTTTCTCGACTTTCGCATCTTCAGAATTGATCTCCTTCTTCTCTACTTTCTTCTCTTCACTTCCAGACTTTCCAGCAAAACTTCCTTTTGCATCACTTGCTCGAGACTTCGCATTAAAAGGCTTTTTGAAAAACTTCTTTGCTCGATTATTTGAGTAAAAAGCTACAGCTTCGTCATCTGAGTTGACAATCAGGCCTTCATCTTCCGAATTCTCTTTCTCAGCTATTTCTTTTTCAACATCTCTTCCAACATCTTTCGAAACCAAAGCAAGTGGACCACCAAGACTGATCTTTGATTCCTCAGCAATTTCGTTCACTTCAGATTCACGTGCTTTCAACACATTGTAACGATCATTCAAAGAGAAATAACTGAAACTTTGTTGAGTCTTTATCATAAGGCTGACATTTCTCCATTATTTTCGAAGACCCATGATAAAAGTGAGATTGAACTCCATTGTTGACCTTATTACACCATATCTGTTACACTTAAAGATGAGCTCATTCAGACGATCATAATAAGACTCAATTGATTCACCTTCCTTCTGCTTAAACTCTCCTAACTCCAACAGACATTGCTTGACTGAACTGATCTTAGTTTTCTCTCTTTCTTGATATTTCTCCTTTAGTGTATCCCAAATCTCCTTTAAAGTTTTACAGCTACGTACATAATTGTATACGATTGGTGGAAAAGCGCCACGAAGTTCTCGCATACATTTCTTTTCATTTTTTCAATAACCTCTCAGCATGTTCTTGGACATTTTGATTATTAGAAGATGTTCCAATATTTTGAACAGTAGGAGGTGGACGAACATCACCGATTATGCATTTCCATAGCTCCTCATCAATCCCATTTAGATATTCCTCCATACGATCAGCCCATTGATCGTAGAACTCAGGAATTAACATTGGAATCTTAGTTGAAGAACCGAGAAGATGAGAGTAAGACGTCATAGTGTTCATGTTAAAGTTCGCCATTGTTGTACGGAAGGTTTTTGAGGAAAGCTTCAAAAGTTAAGATCTAACAATGAAAACCATCAGAAATTGACAACGATTACTTGAACCAAACAACAAAACGCAGAATCGAATCAAAACAAAAGATCTATAAAGATTTTCAGGTTCAAAAGAGCGGAAAATTATGAATTTGGAACGAGACTCAAAATACTTTTGAAAACAAAAGAAAATCAGATCGTAAACTGTTTGATTCCTGCTCTGATACCAAATGTAGTTGTTATTTTATCAAGTAAGAATTACAAGATCAGAGTTATGAAAGTATGATGAACACAAGATCTAAATAATGTCTGTTTGGCTCGATTAAGCTTTCTGAAGTACATAGAATGTTTCAGATAATACAATTTGAATCACAAAGTTACTCTCTAACTCTAGTACTTATCCCATATATATAGGGATCAAGAAAGCATACAAAAAATATAAGGGACTAAAAACACTTAAGTTTTGAAACATAATGCCCTTATAATAAAAAACTTTGCAAACACACTTCAACACAAAAACTGACTAAGACACATTTCGACACCTCACAACATTTTTTCGAACTCTACATGATCATCAAATAGCTCAATCATGGAGGTCTTGATAGTCTCAAATAACTCCAAAATCGATCCTCGGACAGTAGTAACCACCTAGGCAGAAATCAACTCCTTAATCTGATCCTCGGTCAACCCTGGCCTATCCTGGCCACCCGCTCCAGCTCCTGAACCCGATCCTCTCATGAGCACCATACTAAAAATAAACAAGAATATATCAGGAAAAATGCATTTCATACCATACAAGTTATTCTAATAAATGAAACCGCAAGGGCTGTGACTTCCTTGTTACGTGTGCGGGTCATGTGCTTTCGGTAGTACGGGCCTATATTACCTTCCACACCTACCCTTATTTGTCTCAGAGGATCATCACAACAACCCTAACATCACATACTAGGATACACATACATAATATCCTCACTCCCTAGAGAATGGCTAGACATTCCTCAACTGGTTGGTTGCTCACACATAAACCCATACATGAAACTTCCACCAACCTTGAGGTACTCGCATATTCTAATCATACATAACAGTCGATCCTATAGACAGTCGAATACTTGATTCAACCATAAGCCCTCATCAAACAAGAACAGGAAATAAGGCTAAACCAAACATTCTCAAGCTATATAATCTTAGTTATGTACAACTATGATGCATACACTAAGCAACTATAGTAATGATGTCAATTCCATACAAAAATAACCCTAGGTTATCAGACATCATATATCAGGCAATTCTATCATGTAATTCCTGAATATCCTTAGCCCACCACTTGCATGCTCTTCTACCATAAACATAACATCAAATAACAGTATGGGTAACTTGGGGAATGTCTTTAATTTTAAGTAAGTAGACATAACAAAGTTTAGTGAAAGTATCAATAAAAGTGATAAAGTACTTTTTTCCACCTTTAGATACATTTGACTATATATCTTACATATCTAGTCTGATGGGTTCAATTATCCTTTCAATGGAAATACCGATTGTCTTGTTAACTTTGATTCAACACACGTGTTGTACTTGTATTTTGAGTCAATATGAAAGTGTGGTATGTGATAAGTTTGATTAACTATCTTAACGTGTAAAGATTAACATGTCCAAATCTAACATGCCACACATTGGAAGACTCCAACAAGTAAGAGGAAAAATTATCCATGTTATTGATATTAGACTCATTAGCCATTACATGAAATTTAATCATTCCACCATTCGTATAGCCCTTTCCTACATACATACCATTTTTTGTTAATAAAAACTTATCAAACTCAAACACCAGGCAAAATCCATTATTGTTTAACAACCATCCAACGACTAAGTTATTCCTAATGTTTGGAACATACAAGACATCATTCAGTGTCAACTCTTTTTCTTGACGACATCATCAACATTATCTTTTCAACACCATGAGTTGACGTAGCTGAGTTCTCCATGAAGAGTTTATCACCATTGTCCACAACTTTAAAGTTATTTAATCACTCCTTCTTTGAACACACATGATGGGTAGCACCCATATCAATCCACCATTCATCAGAGTTAGCATGCATAGATTTCACTTTGGAAATTATAGTCACGTACGATGGTGTTTCTTTTGAAATTGTTTATACACCAAAATTAAGTGTTTAGAATTATATTTTCTAGAAAATATTTTTGCCTCTTGCTTGGACAAAATTTAACAGATTATAAGTCAAAACCATTATCAAAATCTATAATTTATTTTAGAAATATATTTCAACAATTCTGAAATTTTGAAATAAAAAAAAATCATGCTTGAAGTTCTAAAGAATGATAACTAAAATTCTGAAATTCAAATTATCCGCTTCTTAAAATTTTCCAGATGCAAAAATTTTAAGCCTTGAATTCTAATGCAGAAAATTGATGCAAAAGTTCTGAAATTTGACTTATGATACAGAAAAGTGATGAAGAATTCTAAAATAGAAACTGATTTTAAATTCTTAGGCAAAACTGATGCTTAAATTTTGATTTTGAAATCTGATACTATTTTTTTCTGGAAAACTGATTTTTGATAGAAAACTAATACATGATTCTGATGCAAAATTGATACACAATTCTGTTGTTAAATTTTGATCGTATGTTTTCTAAAAACTAATGGTAAAAAAACCTAATGTAGAAAATTTGAAGCAAAAAGTTGATACTATATTCTAAAAAAATAATTTTTATGTTGTTTTCCAGCAAAACTATTAAAATATGATGTTTTAAAGTAAATCAAGTTGTTTTTCTATTTTCAAGGATGTTTTATAGAATTTAATGTTGTTTTTAATAAAAAAAAATATTCTTTCTAAGACAACATATATGTTTTGACACTATTTTTAACAAACAAATGTGTTTTACTATAAACTAAAATGGTTTTACCAAAACCTAGCGATTAACACTCAGAAATATTTTTTTCTTTTTGTTTTTCCTATGAAAACTGAAGAATAAAAAATCAAGTAAAATTGTTTCTAATTTCTAATTCGTTCAGTACAAGAGAATTTGTTTTAATAGTGTAGAAAATATATTACGGTAATGTACGGAATCAAACAAGAAAACAGAAAATGTTGAGACATGTGTTTAACACAGTGTCCTTACAACAAATTCACCCATTATCAAGTGTTTTTTTCCAAGATACAACAACTTTAAGTGGTTCTCTGGGACCATCCATGCCTAATACATTTTAAGCTGTAAGAAAAATGTAGCATAGTAGAAGAAAAGAGGAGTCGATTTTTGTATTTTTGGCCTCTCCAAATGGTGGTAAAGATGTATTTATACAACACAATCATAACCGACAATTAAATTGACATTAAAACACATGTAACATCCCAAAATTACAATAAATTTTAATTTTTTAAAAACAACCCATAGCCATAAATATTTACAAAATCATTTCAAAAGTGTATTTTCGTAATCATAGTATCCCAAGATCCAAAAAACATAAAAACCAAAGGATGTGTACGATCATACATTCGTCTTGCCACGGTCATTTTGAAGTACCTGAAACAATAAACTAAAACTGTAAGCCAAAGCTTAGTAAGTTTCCCCAAAGTACCTACACACAACATATAACAGCATATACTAGGTCCACAACGAACAAACTAGATTACCCCTGAGCCCACAGTATAATTCTTGCTTGCCCTTCAGGCCCATAACTCAAATATAGCTTGCTCCCGAGCCCACAACATAAGTCTGGCTTGCCCTACAGGCCCATAACTTATGTCTGGCTTGCTCGCAGGTTTGTTGGCTACCACACAAAGCAGTACAACCTCAACCCAACCAAACCATGTCGACATACACATAACATATAACATATATCCAGCAACACATAAATATATAACTAGTTATCAAACAAACATGCACATCTACAGATCACTACTGCATACTACATCCTATTTACCAGGATACCGATCTTACAGATCACTATAACATATCAACATCCTCTATACCAAGATAGATAATCTAGTGGGCTGGCATTGGTGCCTTCGACCCATAAGTACAATGAGGAAAACTCACCTCTCAGTCTGAATAGATCTCTGGTAGGACACAACTCCAAATGACAGCTCGTCTGATCACTTGAACGCCAAATATTGACTAATCTCAAATATTGTAACGACGTAAATTTCCAAAACAATTTTTCATTTTTAAATCATACTTTCAATCACACGATAATCACAAAACATAATGTATCCACTGTGTCATAATAAAACATGTCCCGGAATCTCAATAACATAACCTTTATAAGTGTGTACGGATCATGTCGGCGCCTTCCCGCGATCATCACTAGTACCTGAAACACATAATATAACAACTGTAAGCATAAATGCTTAGTGAGTTCCCCAAGATACCATATACAACACATACGCCTTTCCAGGCCATAACTCTGTAGGATCTTCCGATCCATGTGTCTCAGGGGACTTCCGTCCTGAATCCCGGTAGACCTTCCGGTCCTACCCGTATCGACCTTCCGGTCCTTATCATCTTGACCTTCCGGTCCATATCATCTTGACCTTCCGGTCCTTATCGTACATAACATACATAACACATACATATCACATAACAACATACAGCTCATACATCTCATAACATATAAGACCTTCCAGTCACACATAGGTACCCTTCCAGGTACAGTATAATGAGAAGACTCACCTCAATGAAGTCGGATAAACTTTCGTGCTCAACGTCCCGACTTAGCCTCCTCCTATTATTTAAATAACATCCCCGATCAATATTCTCTCGTGATCTCATCTCTACAGATTGGGTAGAAGGCCATTCTACCCTTCCCTGAACTCTCTTGAATCAGTCTTGACGAGAACCCTAAGGTCAACGAAAGTCAACGGTCAAACTTTGACCAGACTCGTCGAGTGCACAAGGGCGACTCGGCGAGTCCATGCGGATCCTCTGAATCCTTTCAGCCTCTCTTGGCTCGTCGAGTCATCCTTCCACTCGACGGGTTACACCTGTCACGAATCGCGGGGCAACCCCGACTCGACTCGTCGAGTCCACTTATGGACTCAGCGAGTTGCTCCCATAACAACTCTCAAATGACTTTCTGAGGTCAGATCTGCTTCTCTAAACTATAGATCTGGCCTTCAAGTGCTCAAAGGTCACGTAAAGGTGCAACCTTTACGTGCATGCAACCCACATCAAGTCATAAATGGAGAAATAACTCTAAAAATGGCAACCTAGTCTCCAATCCTCCATGAACAAGCATAAAGCAGAATGGGAAAGGTTCTCTGGACCTCTATGGGTCCAGATCTGAGGTCTAACCCAGCAAGGGACCATAACCTCAACCTTTCAAGCCTAAAAAGGTTTATAGAAAACCCTAAATCATAGATCTTAACCCAAAACAGAAGGGAAGTTCGATTTGATACCTCAATAGTGTAGATTTGAACTTGAAAACCCTGGATCCACAGCTCCCTTGACCTCCTCTTGTTGGAAACTACTTCTCTTTTGCTAAAACACACAAGAAATGGTGAATTAGCCTTCCTCTTGCACCACAAACGTTCTCTTTCTCTCTCTAGGGTTTCTCAGGGGTGAAGTGGCCGCAATGGAGGCTATAAAGGCCTTTAAATAGGGCACAAGCCCCGAGAATTAGGGTTTCACTTAACAGCGCGGACTCGCCGAGTCCACGCATCGACTCGTCGAGTCCTTCATTAAATCAGACCAGAAATGCGCGATCCCACTCGGCGAGTCTGAGCGCCTACTCGCCGAGTCCCTCTCTAAAATTCAATATAAATACTTAAAATAAAATACATGGGAATCCGGATGTTACAAATACCACTTAAATTACCTAAAATACCCTTGGGTCAAACTTGGTCAAACCCTGGTCCAATTCAAAATCAATCCATACTCAAAAGTCCCATATGGTTCCAAAGTCAGAAACTAGTGGCCCAACAAGGACCAAAACCCAACATCGTGTCTCACGTCGTGACCAAATCTGTGGTCACGTCATGAGAGTCACTCGTTCCGGTTCCAAAGACTCGCTCCTGACTCAGACAACTCAACAAGGGACAGGTTTTGTTTGGTCACGTCGTGAGACCTCATGTCTCATGTCGTGAGAACGGTCTGAATCCCAAACCAACGATTCAACGTTCTTAATCCGTTCAGCCTTCAATTTTAACTCTTACAGAAGCTTAAGGGGACCCTAATGGTCCATAAAAATGCTTGCTTTATGGACATGCATGCACCATGCATGTCCCTACACCATTTTAGGTCAAAAAGTAGAAAGTTTGCCTCAAGTTCTCATGCAAGCTTCAATACTCTACTAACTTCCAGATCTAAATGATATAAGACTCAAAAGACCACTTGAATCCATAAAGTTGCTAACTTTATGGATCTTCTTGACTCTCACAAGCTATAACATAAGGAAATGGGACCAAAAACCTAGATCTAGCCATGAAATGAAATAAAGCTTGAGTCTTGATACTTACAAAGGTCTAAACAAGATAAGAGCTTATGACAATGATGCTTCCTTGCAACTCCCTTCACAATGGTGCTTCTTCTCTTTCTTTTTTCTCCTTCAAACAAGCAAAACACTAACGATCTCAAAGAGGGTCGAATTAAGGGTTCCCAGAGGGCTTAGAGGGTGAAAGACGATGAGGATGTGCAACCCTAGCCTCTCATTCCTTTAAATACCCGAAATATTAGGGTTTTGAGTCATCTGGTCGTCCTCACGTCGTGAGATTTATGCCTCACGTTGTGAGACCTCAAAAATGCGGTCAACTTTGTCAACTAATACTCACAACGAGACCATCATATCTCACGTCGTAACCACCTCCACAAGCTATAAATTCAAGGAATTATGTACCTCAAGGATATGAATGTTACAACACAATTCGTAACCAATAATTGAATAGAAAATCACAACAGACATTATATTTAATATCGTTCTTAATTACGAAATGTAACCGAAAATTAAACATTAATTTTCGATCATATATTATTCAACTCCTTAACTTTGATGATTAATTTCACATTCATCAATTTGTTTTCCAATCTGTTAAACTTAAAATTTTAACATTTAAAATAACATTTTCAATTAGTTATTATTACTAATTCTACAATGAAGTTAACTAAGATTTTTAGTTGAAATTTAGTAATTTACAGACCTCTGGACCAAATTAAAAATGGTTGAGCTTTTAGCTTTTTAACAAGACACATATAACTAAAACAAAAAAATAAAAAATAAAAATAAAAATTGTTTAGAAATGCAAGTTTAAAGCCTTTTAATATGCGGCAAAAAAGTAAAAGCTATTTCAATAGCATGTATGATAATAAAATTAGTAGCTTGACTTTAATAAACCATGTATCTATTATTCATATATCCTTTTATATAATTTTATACATTTTAAAATTCTATATTACTTTTGTTTAGCATTTTTATAAAAAAGCTTATAACTTCCGACTCCAAATAAAAACTATAACTTCCTGTTATCGATTATAAATTATTTTTATCAAACGTATCTATAAATTATATAGTTTCTATATTGTTCAAACTTCAAACAATTATCAAATCGAGCTAACTAACAAGCAACCCTACATATCAGCCACCATGAAGATATTTAAACACATAATGCATATATATTCAAAATAGAAAAGGAAAAAACCCTAATAATACAAATAACTTGAACATCAACTCTCTGGCATCTACAAGACTTCAACCCCCTCATCCCATCCCAAATTCCAAAAATTCCCTTGATCATCCAAAAGGCAACTTTATTGCCCCTTTTATTTTCCTCTCAAATTTCTTTTCGTTTTATCTCTTATTTTTGTAAGTGGATAAATGGAATTATCTAGTTGGGTTTCTTGTTTATTTGTAAATAGAATGATTTATAAACAAGATTGGAATGTAAAGTTATTGAGGAAAACAAAAACTTGCGAAACGCCCCTCTCTTTACTTCTCCTTCAATTATTCAATAACCAATTTCCGCCCCCTAACCCATTTCACTTAACCACCAAATTGCAATTATTCAAATACAAAATTTCAATC